>NC_064622.1:395345960-395956187 GCF_023898315.1 Schistocerca nitens | reverse complement strand
AACCTAAGGACATCACAAACATCCATGCCCGAGGCAGGATTCGAAACTGCGACCGTAGCGATCTTGCGGTTCCAGACTGCAGCGCCTTTAACCGCACGGCCACTTCGGCCGGCCCAGTGTTGGTCTCGGGCGCACCATTGTAGGTGCGCCATTCTCTATTGCCGTATCAAAATAAGCCTACACAATAATTGATGTGCTGACAGTACATTGTGCTCCAGATGTCGTCACAGAACCCATTTTGACATTTGTTATGCTGCAAATAAGCCCGTTTCGAGGCTGGAGGTACGTGACATGACTATACGATGCTGCATGAACAATGTCTGTCCCCTCAGGCGCTAGACGTGCGGCGCTACTGAGGCCCTGCATGCCGTTGGGTACTTCCCTCCTATATTCGCATGACAGGTGTGGGATCTCAGTCAACACGTGGAGCAGTACTGCGGAACGATAAACAGTAATCTCGAAAACACTCCATCCTACCACTGTCGACTGCCAACGTGTGCTGGAAGATGTTTCTCCGTCTCCCACACGGCATAACATGATTTTCTTGAAAACAACTATCAGTTAAATATGATTTCCGAGTGAGAAACCCGCTACATAATCTTTTCTCATACCAGGTGTGTCAAAACGAATATCAGAATTTAAAAGCTTTGAAGTGCTTCAACTTACAAATATAAAAAATACATCAAATGAAACAACAATTGAGGTTTGTTTCTATACCTGTGCGCATGTCCATGCACTGTTTGCTGTGTCTTCCGTTAGAAAGCGAGAGTAGAAAAGATGGCGACCAGTGAACAGAAAGCTTTTTGTGTTTTACAGTTTGCAAGGATTGAATCTGTTGTTATAGCGCAACGCGTGTTTTGTATAAAGTTCCATTGTTAACCTCCAAATGATAATAACATCCATACATGGTATCATGAGTTTGAAGACACCGATTGTTTTAGCGAAGGAAAGAGTACGGCACGACCAGGAGTGACTCAGAAACGCGTCGAATGAGTGAGAGACTTTTTCACACACTGCCCCAAGAAATCATTTCGGAAGGCTTTCGCGAATTAGCAGTTCCAGTGGTGTTTCTGTGGAAACTTTTAAGGAGACAGGACAACGTTCTTATCGTTTGCAGTTGTTGCAATCTCTAAAACCTACGCACTAAGTTTGCAAACGAAATGCAGTTGTATGACGACGAAGATTTATTGTATCGTGTTCCAAAGTAAACTGTACAGTTGCAATGAGATTCCCCTAAACTGAATGTTTCTTGTGCCATATCCCGGTGGAAAATTTATGTGCCTTACTGTAACTGGTGTTTCTTATCTCGATGTGCTAGAACTGTGGCTCTTTCCTGAACTGAAAGAAGCAGAACCACAGAACTTTATTTGGCAGCAAGATGGTGCGCCGCCTCGCTGGCATAACTCAGTACACGATTGGTTAAATGTCGTTACAGCCGACCTCTGGATTGGCCATCAGGGGCTGGATTACGGAGCGTATTCTCGCATGGCCTCCACGTTCATCCGATCTGACGCCGTGCAATTTTTAACCTTTGGGGGTACATAGAGGTTCCGCTACCAGCGGATTTATCCGACGTAAGAAACAGGATTGAAGCAGTTGCTCCAGGCACAGTGATCGAGGTTTGGGAAGAACTCGCCTACGTCTCGATATGTGCCGTGACACGAATGGTGCTCACATTGAACACTATAAGAAAAACTGTTTGCGTTGCTCTTACATTTGATGCATTATTTATAATTGTAATTTGAATATAATAAATGCTACAAAGCCTTAAAACCGCGATACTAATTTTAAATTGCCCAGTACACAGATGTTAAATAGCATTACTCCTTCCTACTTCGTGTGATTGCGCAAAAATGTTTATCATTTGCATATCCTAGTGTTGCTTCAAATGGCTCTGAGCACTATGCGACTTAACTTCTGAGGTCATAAGTCGCCTAGAACTTAGAACTAATTAAACCTAACTAACCTAAGGACATCACACACATCCATTCCCGAGGCAGGATTCGAACCTGCGACCGCAGCGGTCGCTCGGCTCCAGACTGCAGCGCCTAGAACCGCACGGCCATATCCTAGTGTGTAGTTTGCTTCATACCAAGGCGAAGTTCGTTGCATGGCGTCTTCGCATTATTAGTATATAGAAAAATAAAGAAAAATTGCAGCAGAGAGAGAGAGAGATCTAAAATACCTGCAGAAGCTTAGTTGAAATAGAAACCGAAAACGAAGAAGTAAAAGTTCTTGCGTGTTGTGGCTGAGTTGTTTCGCAATGTCGCCGATATTTTACATCTTTGTTTACAGAGTGGTTTCTAGACGGATTGTCATGGCGTTTGTTTGTTATGTGAAGAAGCCTCCTGAATCAGTATTTTCACACCTATAGGGCATTTGAAATGACAGGATATTTCTGCTGACATTGTCGCAGGATAAAACCAGACACAGCGACGAATAAGCAGATTTTAGCGCAGCGGAAAAAGAAGTGACTGGGCGCTGAAGAAGAAAGATACCAACCTATCTGCAGAACTGTTCACCTGATATAATCTGCGATAGCGAGACAAAGCATTGTTATCAATTCTTAATAGCGAGTTGGTCAATTTCGACGTAGCTCTAACAATCTGTCAAGTTTGTTTATTCCGTAAAGTTAACCTCTTGTAACGAAAAAAGAAATTCGTAGTTTATATTGTAATTAACTTAGGTTTGTAAATTTTAACAGCTGCACGTGAATGGACGTTTCCTTCTGCACATACGGTTCCGAGCTGTTGTTATCTGAATTGGTAAATTTTTTCCCGTCGTCCCCACAGATGCCGGCAGCTGTGGCAGAGCGGTTCTAGGCGCTTCAGTCCGGAACCGCGCTGCTGCCTACGGTCGCAGGTTCGAATCCTGCCTCGAGCATAGATGTGTGTGATGTCCTTATGTTAGATTTAAGTAGTTCTAAGTATAGGGGACTGATGACCTCAGATGTTAAGTCCCATATTGCTTAGAGCCATTTGAACCATTTTCTCCACAGATCTTCCTTAATTGAAGAACTCCACGAAGGCTCGAGAGGTGCTACATGCCAAATGGATAGTAAAAGTAACAGATGTTAAATCTTGTGTGATAAATAATGTCTCATAGGAGCGTGAAATGGGTACACAGTGCGTAATATGCGATAAGTAATAAATTAAGGAAACAGAGTGAAAATAAACAGTCTAACACAACGTAGAATCTCAAAACTCGGCAGAGAATTTTCACGCAAGAATTTTCGTGATCTGACTTAGCAAGCCCAATGTTCTGTACTTCAAAATGTCCAGTAGATCACTTACTGTACCCTATTTAATTCACGCATGTTATGGAATTGTGTACATTCTTTTATTTAATTGCGTTGGAATGTTCTCCGTTACTGTGTTTATAAAGTTACAGTTTGTACGTTAACTCTGCAGCAAAAACGGTGTTGTGTGCATCACTGTTAGCAGCGTGGAGCATTCCTTCTTATCACTGATAAACAAGACGACCAGCCTGACTTACCATTCCGACCGCTACACCTGATCCACAACGGGGGCACTGGGCAGTATTTGTCAAGGATGTGCGAGTATCGGTCCGTACAGTACGGTTTAGGATTCTGCCGTTCCTGCCGGTTAATGCTAACCATAGCGTTGATTGGATTTAGAGCTTTGCTATTAATTGGCATACAGGGTAACGAGACAGTAATGGGACAGTTTATAAATAGTGTTCCAAATAAAGTCTAGCAGTGGAAGCACTGAGCACCGAAGTACAGTGAACGATTCGAACTTTATGAAACACATTATTGTGAATAAGATAGAAAGTGGTATAAGGCTATAGAACAGCATGGCCGATATCTTTATCTAATGACTGATAAGTAGATTGTGGAAGGTGTAAAGAGAAAGTTGCATGTTAATATGACCGCATGTTGGTTTCCACAGCCTGCCCCGTTTACAGCTTAATATAAAATTAGACAATCTGTAATTTACTCAGTCGGCTGCCGATAAACGTTGTGATATAATTCCATTATCTGCTGAGATTCACACACAAAATACAATCAGAATGTACATGATCGATAAGTGAACATCTCCTGCAGCCTGGAATTTTTTTTTTTTTTTTGCACATAACCTAAATTTACGTTGTACATAGCTAAATTTCGACTGTGCGGAACATTTAGTTTTGGCAGGACAGTTGTCCTCATAATTTTCTGAACTATTTTGCTGCAACTGGATTGGAATTTTAGCGCGTCTTTGTCGATAAACCGCTTCTGGAATTTCGGAGTGGCCTTGAACAAGTTGTCTTAGTATTTAGGATGTTTTCGACACTTCCTGTAAGAAAGGAACCAGAGCTTTCGAGCGACCGAGAGCTACGAGTAAGAACTGCGCTAGCTATCCGATAGGATATTCACAGATCGACGTCTATCTATTTTCGGCTATGACGTTATGTGCGGCAAAATGCGAGTAACTTCTTGCCTTCGGCAGTAGAAATCCTTAGAATTCTTTTGGGTAAAGGTCTTTAGTTTCGTGGCTGGTTTGACAGAGTTTGCCACGATCCCTCCCCCCCCCCCCTTTCTCTCTCTCTCTCTCTCTCTCTCTCTCTCTCTCTCTCTCTCTGTGTGTGTGTGTGTGTGTGTGTGTGTGTGTGTGTCATCTCACTGAAGCACCTGGACCTACACCAAAAATTCTCAATTACTTGTTGCATGGAGGATGAGTTTTTTATCTTGGGGCAACGAAATATCTCAAACTATGCGTCGGATTACAACATGGAAAAATACGTGTTCTGTGCTTTTAAAAATGCTATCCGGCGATACCCCCGTGCTTCACCCCTCAAGGGTGTAGCGGAAAATCAACTCTGAAATTTTAAATAGGAACATTCCATTTTTGTTGTAGACTCGGGTTCTACGTAAAAAAATTGTAACCTTTGTATCTAACACTATCGTTGGGCGATAGATGGTGCTGTAGTCGACAAATAACAAAGTTGAGTTCCAAAACGTTATTATCTCCAGCAAATAACATTGGACCAAAAAAAGACAGGCAGATGTGTTCAGCAATTATGAAAATAGCATGTTAGAAGTGCGTTCTCTCATCTCTCAACAACGGGGCGCTGGTTTGAGATGTGCTGTCACGAACGCGGTGCTTATTTCACAGTAAGTGCACAAAGGTATCGCGGCATGTTTCGATGTACTTATTTATCCGTGCATGAAGCCATTCGCCCGCATCTCGTGGTCGTGCGGTAGCGTTCTCGCTTCCCACGCCCGGGTTCCCGGGTTCGATTCCCGGCGGGGTCAGGCATTTTCTCTGCCTCGTGATGGCTGGGTGTTGTGTGATGTCCTTAGGTTAGTTAGGTTTAAGTAGTTCTAAGTTCTAGGGGACTGATGACCATAGCTGTTAAGTCCCATAGTGCTCAGAGCCATTTGAACCATTTGAACCATGAAGCCATTCGAAACATGTGAGAATGCCAGGTGATACCCTGAATCAAGTTATTGCTCAATGTTGGTACTTCATATAAATTTCACTCTCCTGGTAAACCGATAAACAAAAGTTGGTGAACCCATAAACAAAACTCAGGCGAAGTAAAATCTGGCCGTCTTGCAGGCCAGGACACTGGACCGCTTCTTCCGATCCACAGATGATGGCACACGGAACTTAATACCGTTTTGCTACAGACTAATGTGCTGGACATCATAATATTGAAACCACGTTGTTTGTCACAGTTCCAAGGGAAGGTCTTCGAGCAGTACTGGGAGCTCATCTTCCAAGTATGTAAAATATTTATCATAATTTAAGGGGTGATCGATAAAGAATGAACCAATGAGTTTCTCAACCAATTATTCCACGCCAAGCATTCACATTCCGCGGAAGATGTTCATCTTGGCGCAACCAAAGTGTGTTCCCAATGATGCATGTTGTGTCAATCGTACCGTGGTTCGAGATGGTCGACTCGCCAGATAACCATAGTCGGGCAAAGAAATTGGGGCCTCTCTGTATTTGCTGAAGCTACCACTGGCAATATGTTACTCGGTTCTGTAAATCATTGCTATGAAGTGCCTGATGGAGGGAAGTGCGAAACGGATGTTGTTTTCCACGTTTCAAAATTCGCTACACGATTCACGATTTACTGCCGAGTTCCAATGTGAGGGTTATGATTCACTGCAGTTAATATCGCAGTTTCATAATTCTCTCCAGTAATTTTTCTTCGATGCTTCCTCTTCCTTGGTTGTACAGTTCCCGTGGAGGAGAACTGTCGAAGAACGCAACAAAAAGAAGCCTGTGATCGCACCGTGTTTGAAAAATGTTAAGCATAAAGGGTTACAGCATTATCGGCGCTCCTGCCACTTTCTCAAAAGTGTAAACCATTCTAATTTTCTCTTCTATCGTAAATAGCCTGCAGTCTAATTGATAACGTGCTCAGGTTATGAAAGAACGTATTTAAGAAATGAGGGACGACTTTTGCATGCAATGAAATCAAGTCAAATAATGAACGAACGAATGAATGAATGTTTCAAAACAGCTACACGGAGAAATCTACAAAACACTAAGTCATTTGCCACTCAAGTCCGTCTTTGTGTTATTGATCTAATGCATTTTTCTCGAGATGACATCGCTTTGGAAATAAATTGTGTTATTTGTTAATTTCTGCGCCATCTGTCCCGCGACGGCAAAAGTACCCCATACAAAAGTTACGTATTTTGTCTCACAGAATCAGATTTTACAGTAAAAATAGGATTTTGGTATTTAAGATTTCACAGTTGTTCACAGCGCCACACCATGACGGTGGGTCGGCGTTCGTCAACATCGGTATCACGGCATAGCATTTACAAAAACACTGAACACGTATTTTTCCGTTTTTAAACCGATGCGCTGTTTTTGAGATACCTTCTACGACATAAAAACGACGCATCAAGAATGGGACGGATATTGGTAGATATGATGTGCGTGTTCAGACAAACAAACGAGTACAATTTCAGAACAACTGGATGATCTATTCAGGAGATAGAGCTTCACAAGTTGATAGTAACACCACAATGCAAAACCCGCCATTCTTTTGGTTTCCAGTTTTCTCACTGTCGATAACTCATCCAGTACTGCGTTCCAGACACACAGCCTCAAAAAATTTCTATATAAAAGAACAGTCTCAGTTGCAGAGTTATTATTACAAATGACGTCTAACGCCTTGTTAAGGCTTCATAGGATTTTGTGTAAAGCTATCATGTGTGTTTCATATCACCTGCTGATATGGCGGTTGGTCAGAACTGATGGTGAATAGAACTATCTAAGTGACATTTATGGTGGACTAGATCCCCATGGAAATCGTAAAATCGCCAATGTCACCACAGTTGTGAAAAATGGTTTCTGTAAAAATCAGCTTATTATGAAGTGAAATAACTTTCTCAAGTTAAGACGTATCCTTCGTCCTAGCACAATTCTTTTGGCCAGGAACACTTTCTTTCACTGTACAAGTTTCATTGTTGTGTGCTCCTCAATTCCTCCGTCGTGGGTTATTTTCTCGCCTAGGTAACAGATTCCTTCTCTTTACCTATTACCTGGCCCGCAGTTTCGATACGTTTATCGCTAATTCACTTACGCTACTCCTCAATACTTTCCGCTCTTTTTGGCTTACCTTCATATTCTGTGCTCAGTATACCTTATCTTCCGTTCAACAGGTTCTGTAGTTCTCCCAGACTACACTAACGATCGAAGTGTCCTCAGCGTACTTTATCACTGACATCCTTCTATCCTGTATTTTACACCTACTCTTACATTTACATCTATATACATATATACTGCGCAAGCCATCGTACGGTGCGTGACGGAGGGTACCTTCTACCACAACTAGTTTCCTTTTCTTGTTCTACACGCAGATAGAGCGAGGGAAAGACGACTGTCTACATGCCTCCGTATGAGCCCTAATCTCTCGTATCGTACCTTCGTGGTCATTACGCGAAACGTATGTTGGCGGAAGTAGGATCATTCTGCACTCAGCTTCCAATGCCTGTTCTCTAAATTTTCTCAATATTGTTCTTCGTAAAGAATGTCGCCTTCCCTCCAGAGAGTTCCCGAAGCATTTCCGCAATATTTAACGTGTTGTTCGAACGTATCAGCAACAAATCTAGCAGGCCGCCTCTGAACTGGTTCGATGTCTTCCTTCAATCCGACCAAGTACGGGTCCAAAACACTCAAGCAGTACTAAAGAATAGGTCGCACCAGCGTCTTATATGCTGTCTCCTGTACAGGTGAACCATACTTTCCCAAAATTCTCCCAATAAACCGACGTCGACAATTCACCTTTCCTACCACAGTTCTCACACGCTCGTTCCATGTGATATCGCTTTGCAACGTTACGCCCACTATTTAAACGAATTGATTGTATCAAATAGGACACTAGTAATACTTATCTGAACATTACAAGTTTGTTCTTCCTACTCATCAGCATTAACTCACATTTTTCCAGATTTCCAGCTAGATGCCTTTCATCACACCAACTGGCAGTTTTGTCTAAGTCGTCTTATACGTAAGTTCCTACGATCACTCAACTTCGACACCTTACCATTCAGCACGGCATCATCAGCAAACAACCTCAGGCTGCTGCCCACCCCTGTCCGCCAAATCATTTGTGTATACAGAGAACAACAGCGCTCCTATCACACTTCCTTGGTCCACTCCTGGCGATATCCTTGGCTCTGATGAGTAGTCGCCGTCGAGGACAACACACTGGTTTCTATTGCTTAAGAAGTCATCGAGCCACTCACATATTTGTGAATTTATTTCATATACTCGTACGTTTAACAGTCTGCAATAGGGCAACGTGTCACATGATTTGCGGAAATCAAGAAATATGGAATCTGCCTGTTGCCCTTCATCCATATTTCGCAGTATATCAAGTCATAAAAGGGCAAGCTGAGTTTTGCACAAGCGATGGTTTCTAAAACCATGCCGATTCGTGGACACAAGGTTCTCAGTCTCAACAAAGTTTTAGTATATTTGAACTGATAATATGTTCAGGGTTTGTGCAGCTAACAGAAGTTAGAGATATTGGTCTGTAATGTTGCGACTCCATTCTTTTGTCCTTATTACATACTGGAGTCACCCGCGCATTTTTCTAGTCGCTTGGGACATTGTGCGGGGCGAGAGATACTCGATAAATGCGAGCTAGGTAAGGAGTCACTGCCGTAGAGTAGTCTTTGTAAAATCAAACTGGGATTCCATCCGGACCTGGTGATTTATTTGTTTTCAAATCTTTCAGTTCTTTCTCTACGCCAGGGATGCTTATTACTATGTCGTCCATGTGGGATTCTGTACGATGGTCAAATGACGGTATGTTTGTGCGATTCTCGTGTGTGAACGATTTCTTGAACGTGAAATCTAAAACTTCGGTTTTCGTTTTACTGTCTTCAAGTGCTACACCAGACCGGTCAACAAGGGACTGAATGGCAGCCTTAGACCTGCGTAGCTCTTTTACATAACACCACAATTCCCTCAGGTTCTCTGTCAGCTCTTCTGCCAAGGTGCGACTGTGGTAGTTGTGTGTTTCCCGCATAGACATTTTCACAGACGCCCGAATCTCCACTAACCTTCGCTGGTCATTTAAGAGTTCGTATTAGAACCGAGAATGCAACAGTCATTGCCTCCTCAGTGTCCTCCGAATTTCGTTATTAAACCATAGCGGGCCTTTTCCATCCTTTATCCACTTACTAGGGATATGAGCACGATGTTTCCCGACGTTGGCTTCTACGAGCATGTCGTAGATGAGCTGTGGGACTAGTATCTCTGACATGAGTCCGATCGATTTCCTAGTGCACACGTTTGTCTTTGGGCTTGGGCCGGCTCGAAATACACTACTGGACATTAAAATTGCTACACCGAGAAGAAATGCAGATGATAAACGGGTATTCATTAGACAAAAATATTATACTAGAACTGACATGTGATTACATTTTCACGCAATTCGGGTGCATAGATCCTGACAAATTAGTATCCAGAACAACCACCTCTGGCCGTAGTAACGGCCCTGATACGCCTGGGTATTGAGTCAAACAGAGCTTGGATGGCGTGTACAGGTAGAGCTGCCCATGCAGCTTCAACACGATACCACAGTTCACCAAGAATAGTGACTGGCGTATTGTGACGAGCCAGTTGCTCGGCCACCATTGACCAGACGTTTTCAGTTGGTGAGAGATCTGGAGAATGTTCTGGTCAGGGCAGCAGTCGAACATTTTCTGTATCCACAAAGGCCCGTACAGGACCTGCAACATGCGGTCGTGCATTATCCTGCTGAAATTTAGGGTTTCGCAGGGATCGAATGAAGGGTAGAGGCACGGGTCGTAACGCATCTGAGATGTCCACTGTTCAAAGTGCCGTCAATGCGAACAAGAGGTGACCGAGACGTGTAACCAATGGCACCCCATACCATCACGCCGTGTGATACACCAGTATGGCGATGACGAATACACGCTTCCAATGTGCGTTCACCGCGATGTCGCTAAACACGGATGCGACCATCATGATGCTGTAAGCAGAACCTGGATTCATCTGAAAAAAAATGACGTTTTGCCATTCGTGCACCCAGGTTCGTTGTTGAGTACACCATCGCAGACGCTCCTGTCTGTGATGCAGCGTCAAGGGTAACCGCAGCCATGGTCTCCGAGCTGGTAGTCCATGCTGCTGCAAACGTTGTCGAACTGCTCGTGCAGATGGTTGTTGTCTTGCAAACGTTCCCATCTGTTAAGGATCGAGACGTGGCTTCACGATCCATTACAGCCATGCTGATAAGATGCCTGTCATCTCGACTGCTATCGATACGAGGCCGTTGGGATCCAGCACGGCGTTCCGTATTACCCTCCTGAACCTACCGATTCCATATTCTGCTAACAGTCATTGGATCTCGACCAACGCGAGCAGCAATGTCGCGATACGATAAACCGTAATCGCGATAGGCTACAATCCGACCTCGTGATGGAAACGTGATGGTACGCATTTCTCCTCCTTGCACGAGGCATCACAACAATGTTTCCTCAGGCAGCGCCGGTCAACTGCTGTTTGTGTATGAGAAGTCGATTGGAAACTTTCCTCACGTCATCACCTTATGTGAATGCTCTGAAAAGCTAATCATTTGCATATCCCAGCATCTTCTTCCTGTCGGTTAAATTTTGCGTCTGTAGCACATCATCTTCGTGGTGTTGCAATTTCAATGGCCAGTAGTGTATAATGAAGTGCCGACCGCGAGTAGGGAGAGAGGACACAACGCTTTGAGAACGGAAGGCGGCGGTGCGCGAGTCGGCGATTGGCTGGCGGCAGAAGAGAAGACGGCGCGCCCGAGGCCGGGCGGTGGTTATCACGTGGTTGTACTGGAGGCGGCGGGAGTTGGCCGGCGCTGTGCTGTGCATTCTCCGGCAGCCTCGTGAGCTGTGGATGTGCCCGCTTCCTTGGAGGCACACGCTGCCAAGGTCTTGCGAAGTGATGGTCTGGCATCTTCGCAAAATCGCTCCAGCATCAAGACACCCAGTTAAGTACGCTAGTTACTAAGAGCGCTTTGTTAACTGTGATTGTGATCGCTCTTGGTACAGTAAGACGTTGCACGACGTGTGGTGTTATGCTTGTTCCTTTTCATTTGAGGCCTCCTACTAAGAGTGTGCACTGCTTCCGCATAATACTGATGTATTTGCAGACGTGTGTCATTAAGTTCTAATGAGTGCCGGTTCTTCTGAGCTAGTTCATTTTCCACTCTCAGAGTTTGTTTACCAAGCACTGTTTCAGTTAAAGGAAGCACTTCCTAGTCAAATTAGTTGTTGTTTAACCTTGATTTTACAGAGTTCATTTACTGGTCAATCTTAAATGTTAAGCTTAAGAAAGGTTTCTCTGTCTTCTGTTGTCGGGTGTGGTCTGTGTTTCAGTGAGCTGAGGCAGGGGGCAACCGAAGCGCAGGGCTTCCTTTAGATTACAAGTTTGGCTTACGGGCGGTGGACTTCTCCTGAGCTCGTGTGTTCCTCTTCGGTAGCGTTTGCTTGGTTCACATTTTGGTGGCCTACGCGACGTGGGGTTGCAAACGAATTCACGTCCTGGTTCGAAGTTGATGGAGAGTCATCATTAGATGTAGAAGTAATTTTGGGTGTGCCCCAGGGAAGTGTGTTTGGAATCCCGCTGTTCATGTATATTAATGACCTTGAAGACAATATTAATAGTAACATCAGGTTTTTGAATATGGTGATGTTATCTATAATAAAGTACTATCTGAGAGAAGTTGCTTAAATATTCAGTCAGATCTTGATGAGCTTTCAGTAAGGTGAACAGATTGGAAACTTGTTCTGAATGTTCAGAAATGTAAAGTTTTGCACTTCGAAACGAAAAAATGTAGTATCCTATGACTATAATATCAGTGAGTCACTGCTTGAATTGGCCAACTCATACAAATACCTGGGTGTAACACCCAGCAGGAATGTGAAATGGAATGATCACATAGGATCAGTCATGGGTAAAGAAGGTGGTAGGCTTTGGCTTATTGGTAGATTACTGGGGAAGTGCAATCAGTCTACAGAAGAGGTTTCTTACAAATCACTCATGCGACCAGTTCTAGAATATTGCGCAAGTGTGTGGGACCTGTACCAGATAGGACATACAGGGAACATTGAATGTATACAGAGAAGGGCAGCATGAATGGTCCCAGGTATGTTTAATTCCTGGGAGAATGTAACAGAGATACTGAAGAAATTGAACTGGCATTCACTTGAAGACAAACGTACACTATCCCGAGAAAGTCTATTAACGAAGTTTCAAGAACTGGCTTTAAATGATTGCTCTAGGGATATACTACATTCCCCAATGTATTGCTGACACAGGGATCATGAAGGTGAGATTAGAATAATTACTTATGCACCGAGGCATTCAAACAATCATTCTTCCCGCACTCCATAAATGAATGGAACAGGAAGAAACCCTAATAACCGGTACAAGGGTACATACCCTCTGCCATACACCTCATGGTGGTTTGCAGAGTATATACGTAGATGTAGAAGTTAAGTATTACTTCTCTCAGTCGGTTCCACCGTTCGTGGTTAAACTTCGGCGTTCCAAGCTTGGACCTTGCTTCTGTTGTTACACATTCATCATTGCACCAAGTTGTAACTTTCTGTGCCCTAAAAGTCCATCCTACAAGTCAATGGGCATTTGAATAATTTCAGGGTCGCTCTGTAAGATTGACCTAGCTATAAATATGTTTTAAGTATTCGTGTTAAAGCTGAAGCTGTGTGTCAAACGTTATTTTGCATGTAATGTAAGGTTTTAATTGAAAGGGTATTAAATAATGTGTCTTAACTAGAACTGTTTGTTAAAGTTATGGTTAAATTCAGCCTCAGTAGCTCCTGTCTATTTTGGTGGGAAATCGTGGGCTACATGTAATGTTAATTGAAAAGGTCCTAAATAATGTCTTAACTAGAATAGTTTGCTAAAATTATTTATTAACTTGCTCGTGATTTATATAATGAATGTCTCTTAAATAATCTTGCCCAAGTGGCGTTTGACTGATTTTAAGTGGGATTGTTTTGGTTAATTAATAAACCCATTGGAATTGAAATGTTCACTTTATTGGGTCAGCCCATCCACCCCCTTTAGATTTAAAGGTTAAACAAAACAGCTGTTAAGTAACTCCGTACCAGTAGAATTCTGCTACAAATAGATGTCTGATCATTCTTTCATGGTAAAGCAGACACAGCGTCATCCTGCTGGTTGCGAAATGTTGTTCAGTTTCATTGCGACGTTAAGGAGTGACAAGAAAAAAACTTCGTGATATTAGCAGGGAGATAGTTTCTTTGCCTCTGAAGAATAGTACCATACCAGTAAAACCCCGATACTTTGTGATGTGTCGGCAGCTGGGCCAACACCTTGTAGATAGAGGTGGCTTAATGCACGCGAGACTAACGCAGACGGGCGTGAAGTACTGGAACAGGATACGTAATTAATGCTATGAAGAAAAGAACGGAGTTTCTCATATACTTATCTTTAATTTCTTCTTGTACATCTCTATGGTGAACACAAGTGAGACTCTAATTACAATCACTGTAAGGCTAATGGCGCCTTGCTAGTTCGTAGCCATTAACTTAGCTGAAGGCTATTCTGTCTCTCGGCTAATGAGAGAGAAAGGCTTCGTACGTCTAGTCGCTAGCTCTGTCGTCCGTACAACTGGGGTGAGTTCGAGTCAGTCTCTCGAGACCCGCCTTGTGGTGGCGCTAGGTTTGCGATCACACAGTGGCGACACGCGGGTCCGACATGTACTACAGGACCGCGGCCGATTTAAGCTACCACCTAGCACGTGTGGTGTCTGGCTGTGACACCACACTTTGAATAGTGGCACAGCTATGTATAAAACGGCTTCAAACGTCTACTTACTTCACAAATGAATCGGCATGTTCATTATTTGCCTTTAAGCATGTAAGCGACAAAGGTTTATGTTCCGGCGTAAAGTCAAGCGCCAGCAGGCCGCTCGGCAACGTTAGAGCAGAGCCGGCCGTGAAGAAGACGTCAGCCAATTGTATGCGGACCGACCACTCTCTAGCACGACAACGCGACAGCAGCGCCCTCTACGCGAAGAGAAGTGCTGCACACATCTGGCCGCACCGAGATGTACGAGTTCTACAAAAACGCAAAGACCAGCGACCTGGATAGAAGAATCCACTGTATTACTTCACTTCTATAGGAATTGTATATGCTGAAGAGATTTCTTCAGTGCTGTTTTTCTGGGAGAACGCTGGGGGATGCGTACCCCTAAACTTTTTCGTCGACAAAGTAATGTTTTACGCTGTTGAGAACTTGGAAGAGTGCCAAAGATTTATTTCATAAACGTACATTTTTTTATTTCATTTTTTCATATTGGTAATTGCAATACGAACGATACCAGTGCAGGTTTTGGTGGGAAAATCGGTGTCATTGACTGTTTCAAGCACTTCGAAGCTGCGGCAAGCGTTCTCGACAAATGAATCGCTGGCAGCCAGCTCAACAAGCATGTAGTGCCTCGCTAATGGTCGATGGTAGTGCTAAACGGATATGCATAACGCTCAAATCGCATGCTTCATTTGATGTGATGTGAACTGAAGTGTTCGATACCACATTCTCTTGTATGTTTGTATGTGTTTCGGTATCGCCTGCTTCATTTGAGCAGTCAACGGAAGAGTCCGATACTTTTTTTTTAGTTCGACATGTTGATGACGTCATGGCTAAAAGCAGACGGGTGGTATCCTATGCTTCAGATAACTAATTTTCGCTGCATTATATCCCATGTCGGAGTACCCTCAAACTTTTTTTTAGAAAAAAAGAACTGGATTTCTTATTTGCATGTCGCCCTTTCCTTGCGACGCTTCTATTTTATTGTCAAAGTTTTGTCATTGATTCATTTCGTAATAACTCTTTAATACGATTTGCTTGAATTGTTGTCTAGCGATCCTAGAAAGCAGGTATCCTACGCAGCCCATATTTGACGAGTAGGCAGTTTAGAAACGGTTTGAAATTATGCTTAGTTTGTTGGAAGTCGCTAAGTGGATGAATGTAAATTGGGTAACTTGCGAGCCATTTTAAGCAAAAGATAGGATTTCACGTATGACGTCGTTATCTTCTGACTTACGTGTCGTACAGTGATACAAATTTTGCAGGGACCTTCTGTGATATATGTAGCTCCTGTCTGAAAAGTGTGTTGCGAATACAGTTGGTATTTAAGAGGTAATAAATTAAAACGTCATGGCTAATAATAAAGTTTGACTGCATGAACTGTGAAAATGTAGTAAGCGACGTACTATTTTCTTTTCACCATTTAGTGGTGGTTATCAGCGAGAAAAGTTTCGTAAAGGTTCATGTGTAAACTTTGTTGGAAGTCACTGCGTGCTCTTATTGACAAATACTGGATGAATGTAGTCCGTGTATTTTCTCGCCGTCACTTACGATGCCTCAAGAAAAAATGGTTCAAATGGCCTTGAGCACTATGGGACTTAACATCTGAGGTCATCAGTCCCCTAGAACGTAGAACTACTTAAACCTAACTAACCTAAGGACATCACACACATCCATGCTCGAGGCAGGATTCGAACCTGCAACCGTAGCGGTCGCGCGGTTCCAGACTGAAGCGCCTAGAACCGCTCCTCCACCGCGGCCGGCCTGCCTCAAGACAAATTTCCTAACTCTAATACGTGTTTTATTGTTTTAAACTTTTAAAATGAGTTTGTATCTCTTAATGGGTAGACTACGATGGCATTTTGAGCTTTTAAGTTCGGTCAAAAACTACACGAAATACTGAAAATCAGATTTTTGTTGCCCCTAAGCTGCAGCTGGTACCGGGTTCCGCGATAGCTTTCTGGTAATGTAGATAGTTCTCAGGAGAGCAGTTCTGCGTTGTGAAAATGTTTGTCGTAAGTTCAAATGGTTCAAATGGCTCTGAGCACTATGGGACTAAACTGCTGTGGTCATCAGTCCCCTAGAACTTACAACTACTTAAACCTAACTAACCTAAGGACATCACACACAGCCATGCCCGAGGCAGGATGCGAACCTGCGACCGTAGCAGTCGCACGGTTCCGGACTGCGCGCCTAGAACCGCGAGACCACCGCGGCCGGCTTTGTCGTAAGGACAATAGGTTTTTGTTAAGGTGTCACGTATATAAATCACACATACCAATGCATCCAATATTTATCTTCGAACAGGATCTAATTGTGCGCGAATACAAATTTGTCACGTTTTATGTTCCAAACTATTTGCGCGTTTGATAGCAACTGATCCTTTATCGGTGCTCACTAAGCAAACAGATCGCAGAGGTTATCTAGAAAGCGCGCTACACAGATATTCGACCGGGATGTCGAACTACAGCTGTTGGCGCAATCCAGTGGTGAGTCACTTTCGCAGAACTTATTGTGTTTTCAGTCGAACAGTTACATCCTCTTTTATTAACAAGAACGGCTAATTGCAAACAATCGAGAATAGAGCAATGGTATAGAAACAGACCTACAGTTGCTTCGTTAGTGCAACAAAATGGCTCTGAGCACTATGGGACTTAACTACTGTGGTCATCAGTCCCCTAGAACTTAGAATTACTTAAACCTAACTAACCTAAGGACAGCACACACATCCATGCCCGAGGCAGGATTCGAACCTGCGACCGTAGCAGTCGCGCGGTTCCGGACTGAAGCGCCTAGAGCCGCTAGACCACCGCGGCCGGCGTTAGTGCAACAGAAACAATATTTGCAATGGTAATATGCCGACAGCTGAGCTACAGAAAAAAGAGAAAAAGAAGTACTTTTTTCCTTAGTTGTCCTCTCTCACTTATCTGACTAAATGACAGCGGAGTTCTCGTTGTCGTTACATCGTTACACTATTGTAACACTAACCATCATTGGAACACTGGACTCGCATTCGGAAAGACCTGGTCTCAAAGCCCCGTTGGGTCATGACCTTGTCGTTGACGAGACGTAAACCTTAACCTGCCTTCTTTCTAACATACCCCTTTTTTTAAGTGGTTACCTCTTGCAAATGGCCGGCCGAAGTGGCCGCGCGGTTCTGGCGCTGCAGTCTGGAACCGCGAGACCGCTACGGTCGCAGGTTCGAATCCTGCCTCGGGCATGGATGTGTGTGATGTCCTTAGGTAAGTTAGGTTTAACTAGTTCTAAGTTCTAGGGGACTAATGACCTCAGCAGTTGAGTCCCATAGTGCTCAGAGCCATTTGAACCATTTTTTCTTGCAAATGTATTAGTACGTTAGGACCGGAACGTTGCCATAGCCAGAATAAAGCGTCAGGAGCTACGTTTATAGGCATAAATTTAACAAGCAACGAGGTTTTTCCTTTTCCCCTTTAAGAAAATTTACAGATAAATGTAATTCAGCTGAATAACCGAAGGAAAGAATGCCATCTGTTTTGCTGTCCATGACTGAGAAATTCGGTGAACAGAAAGTAAACAAGATTTAGTTTAGTCTTTTGATATTTCGATGACTAGATTCGCCATGACATGGAACGTCTCAGAAGGTTTACAAATAAGTTACATATGCTCTGCGATAACATGACCACTTGCTGGTAATTTCTATAATAAAATTTGATTAATGTTATCCGACCACATACAGTTAGAAATTCATCCATCGAATAAAAGAAGTTGTCAAGTAATTAAGGTTTCAATTTATTTTTAAAGCTTTTGTCGTCTACCCGCACCTTTAATTCGAAAAGGAGGTGGTTAAATATTTTTATCGCTGCATAGCTTGCCGTTTCTGTGCAAGTGTAAGATTAAGTTATCGATAACGGGGGCTACCTTTATTCATACTGTTCTATTCATTAATGTTCCTCTTATTTTTAAATAAGGTCTGATTCTTCACAGAAAACTTTAGAAGAAAGTAAATGTTTTGCGAGGATGTTGTTAGTATGTCAGTTCATTTTTTTGAGTTGTTGCCTTCATGAACTCTGAGGATGGACACGAGACGTTATTTTTATTTCACGTTTCAGTGCAATGAATACTTTGTGCCTATGTGTGCAATTGCCTCAAAAAATTATTCCATGTGACATCAAAGTAAAGTAATATATTAATAACGAACATCAGCAATAACATGTACAGCAAATGATACGCTGAATGAGGCGTTTCAGAAACTCTGTAATATGTAATTTCAAGTTGAAGTTCTGATCAATATGGACACACAGGAATTTTGAACGATCCATTTTACATATTACCTTTCCGCTGTGATGCTGTGTTATTGACGACGATGTAGCCGGCCGAAGTGGCCGTGCGGTTAAAGGCGCTGCAGTCTGGAACCGCAAGACCGCTACGGTCGCAGGTTCGAATCCTGCCTAGGGCATGGATGTTTGTGATGTCCTTAGGTTAGTTAGGTTTAACTAGTTCTAAGTTCTAGGGGACTAATGACCTCAGCAGTTGAGTCCCATAGTGCTCAGAGCCATTTTTGAACGACGATGTAAACATTTCATGTATTGCTCCACCTGTTGTCGCCGCACTATTGGGCGACATTTCTGCTTTATCGGTGCAAGAGAAGTCACTAATCTGTAGCCAGGACAGGAGAGGTCTCAGGATTGAGCCATACTGAATGCTAGTAACAATTTATATTCAGTCAGAAGAAGGTTCGTCTCGACTGTTACACGAACTGTGTAACATCCCCTTCGCTTCCTTTCAGCTCAATATGAAGTGAACCACTTACACTCATTGCAACCCGGAAGCCATAAACGTAAAGCCTCTCCAGAAAAATTTGCTCAGTCAGATGCCTTTGAGAAATGTTGCAGTATATAAAATCTTGTCATTCAGTTACTTTAACTCAGTGAAACTGTAGATGGCATGTGAGACCTGAGTTTCTCCTGGCGTATACAACTTTCAAATAACTTCCGGGAATTCAGCCAGGTAACACTTTCAGCGACCGCCGATATTTCGGCGGGAGAACACCCCGCCATTTTCAAGGCAAACTGCAACGGACAGGCGGCGTACATGCAAATTTAATACCTCGGTTCTCCGACAGAAGCAAGAAAGATAACACACACACACACACACTGAACACTAGTGCCACCAAAGATGACCAAAGTCAGAGCTATCGATAGTGAGACTATGAATTCGCAGGTGAGGTAGCATTGACTCTGTTCCTCTGTTTTTTGACAAGGGAGAGAGCCGGATTCCAAACAGAGTTTAAACAGAAACCTCCATCCCTGTTAACGAGGTTGCTCGCTAATTTAATCTCAACTGCCTCCCTAATGACACTGTCCCAATAGCTGGACGTGCATGCCAATATCTCGGTGTTATTATATAACATGGGGTGACCAGTATCCAAGCAATGTTCGGCAATTGCAGATCTATTTGGCTGCTGTAATCGTGTGTGCCGTTTATGCTCACAAGGGGAGGCCGCCAATTGCGAAATTCAGATTCGATTCATGCTGCGCATAATAGAAGCTCATGGCCAGAGGTGTAATGTGGCAAAGCACCAAGATGCACTTGTCAGCCGTTGTCGAGAAAATCGAGTTAAAAGAAACCGTTACGGTGAAATACTCTCTACGATTGTTAATTTTCTGTAGCGTCGTGGCGCAGCGGTAAGCGCTCGGGTTTGTAATCCAAAGGTCGCCGGACAGAATCTCGCGCCATGCAATATATATATATATATATATATATATATATATATATATATATATATATATATATATATATATAAAATTCCCGGCAAGCAGTTGCAACAATTATGCATGTAATAAGTTGTTGAAAGTCGTTTGTCGTGGAAAAATATCTTGAAATAAAACACAATATCACAAATAGTATTCAAGTGGATACAATGTATTGAAAAGTTCGGTATACAATCGCACATAATTAACAATTAGTGACCAGAAGTAGCTGGAGTATCGCACGAACCAAAGTGATAGTTATCATAGAAACATGGAAAGCAGAAAACAGCACGATATCGAGCACATCTGATAAACGATGCGTTTTTACAAGAACAATTGTTGGGAAACACACCTGATTGACATTCTGAAAAAATTGTTCTGTCGTTCGTAAGGTTTGATGCATACCACGCGTATCGTATCATATCGGCAAAAATCGGAGAAGACAATTGGTGGTGAACGATGGATTGGATATATGTCTGTGTGTGTGTGTGTGTGTGTGTGTGTGTGTGTGTGTGTGTGTGTACATTTGAATTACAAAAAACAAAATAAAAAATTTGCATGGCGCGAGGTTCGATCCGATTACCTTCGGATTACGAACACGAGCGCTTACCGCTGCGCCATGATTTCTTTTAACTGTCTATTTTCTCGACAACGGCCGAGAAGTGCATCTTGGTGCTTTGCCACATTACACCTCTGGCCATGAGCTTTTATTATGCACAGTATGAATCGAATCTGAATTTCACAATTGGCGGCCTCCCCTTGTCAGTACATCTGTCCTCCACGGTCCTGATAGTTTGACCAATATATGCCATGCCGCAGCTACAAGGAATACGATATACACCCGCCTTACGCAGTCCAAGATCATCCTTAACGGAACTCAAAAGTGCTCTAATTTTAGATGGAGGTCGGAAAACACATTTCACATCGTATTTCCGTAAAATACGACCGATCTTATTGGACGTGTTTCCTACGTAAGGCAAAAAGGCAGTAGACTTAGGTGTTGACTCAGAAATATCATCAATCACCCGATGTCCAGTTGGTCGATAGCGCAACGCACGTTCAATCTGTCTATCACTATAACCATTTTGACGAAATGTAACTTCAAGATGGGACAGCTCAGCTGGCAAAGTCTCAGCGTCAGAAACGACATGTGCCCTGTGTACCAAGGTACGAAGTACCCCTTCACGCTGAGCCGAATGGTGACAACTATTAGCTTGTAAGTACAAGTCGGTGTGAGTACGTTTCCTGTAGACTGCATGTCCCAATGATCCATCATCCTTCCTCCTAACCAACACGTCGAGAAAGGGAGGGCAACCATCCTCTTCCACCTCCATCGTAAAACGAATGTTCGGGTGGATCGAGTTCAGATGTTCTAGAAAGACATTCAAATTCTCACTACCGTGAGGCCAAACAACGAAGGTATCGTCAACGTATCTAAAGAAACAGGCGGGTTTTAAAGGCGCTGACTCCAATGCACGTTCCTCGAAGTCTTCCATAAATAAATTTGCGATCACAGGAGACAACGGACTACCCATCGCAACTCCATCTGTCTGCTCGTAATACTGGTCATTAAATAAAAAGTAAGTGGATGTCAACACATGCCTAAAGAGATTAGTTAAATCAGCAGCAAACCTGGCTTCAATTAACCGCAACGAATCAGACAGAGGAACACGAGTGAAGAGAGAGACCACATCGAAACTCACTAAAATATCAGAGTCATTCAGCCTCAGTCCCTCCAAACGACGTAAAAAATCAGCTGAGTTCCTGATATGATGTTCACACCGTCCTACTTGTGGACTCAACAGTGAAGGAGGTGGAAGAGGATGGTTGCCTTCCCTTTCTCGACGTGTTGGTTAGGAGGAAGGATGATGGATCATTGGGACATGCAGTCTACAGGAAACGTACTCACACCAACTTGTACTTACAAGCTAATAGTTGTCACCATTCGGCTCAGCGTGAAGGGGTACTTCGTACCTTGGTACACAGGGCACATGTCGTTTCTGACGCTGAGACTTTGCCAGCTGAGCTGTCCCATCTTGAAGTTACATTTCGTCAAAATGGTTATAGTGATAGACAGATTGAACGTGCGTTGCGCTGTCGACCAACTGGACATCGGGTGATTGATGATAATTCTGAGTCAACACCTAAGTCTACTGCCTTTTTGCCTTACGTAGGAAACACGTCCAATAATATCGGTCGTATTTACGGAAATACGATGTGAAATGTGTTTTCCGACCTCCATCTAAAATTAGAGCACTTTTGAGTTCCGTTAAGGATGATCTTGGACTGCGTAAGGCGGGTGTATATCGTATTCCTTGTAGCTGCGGCATGGCATATATTGATCAAACTATCAGGACCGTGGAGGACAGATGTACTGAGCATAAACGGCACACACGATTACAGCAGCCAAATAGATCTGCAATTGCCGAACATTGCTTGGATACTGGTCACCCCATGTTATATAATAACACCGAGATATTGGCATGCACGTCCAGCTATTGGGACAGTGTCATTAGGGAGGCAGTTGAGATTAAATTAGCGAGCAACCTCGTTAACAGGGATGGAGGTTTCTGTTTAAACTCTGTTTGGAATCCGGCTCTCTCCCTTGTCAAAAAACAGAGGAACAGAGTCAATGCTACCTCACCTGCGAATTCATAGTCTCACTATCGATAGCTCTGACTTTGGTCATCTTTGGTGGCACTAGTGTTCAGTGTGTGTGTGTGTGTGTTATCTTTCCTGCTTCTGTCGGAGAACCGAGGTATTAAATTTGCATGTACTCCGCCTGTCCGTTGCAGTTTGCCTTGAAAATGGCGGGGTGTTCTCCCGCCGAAATATCGGCGGTCGCTGAAAGTGTTACCTGGCTGAATTCCCGGAAGTTATTTGAATGTAGATGGCATGCTCAAATAAATGAAGAATGAATACGAGTAATACAAATTGACTTGGATCGGCAGTGCTGTGAAATAAAATAAAACCAGATGGTCCGCAAGGAATGAAGGAATGTGTCGAAGGTATCTATCTTGCTTTAACACCAAAAATCGCACACATGGGGAAATGTCAGCTTGTCGTGTGATACCAATGAACAGAAATGGCACAGAAGGAAAACCGAGAAGAGAGAATGTTGTTTAACATACATCTTACAACACGTTCAGGGACACTTATTACTTGTGCGTGAGCATTAGTTGCGTTCTGATTTCGAGAATTTATACTCGAAATGAAGAAATGCAAGGCAACGGCCTTTCCGCAGTGGATACACCAGTTCCCGTCAGACCACCAAAGTTAAGCGCTGTCGGGCGTGGCCGGCACTTGGATGGGTGACCATCCGGGCCACCATGCGCTGTTACCATTTTTCGGGGTGCACTCAGGCTCGTGATGCCAATTGAAGAGCTACTCGACCGAATAGTAGCGACTCCGGTCAAAGAAAACCATCGTAACGACCGGGTGTGCTGATCACACACCCCTCCTATCTGCATCCTTACTTGAGAATGACACGGCGGTCGGATGGTCCCGAGGTGCCACTTGTGGCCTGAAGACGCAGTGCTCTCATAACACAAAAAAAGGCGAATATGTCCTGGCCAGAGTTAGGAATGTAAAAGAAGGGAAGCAGCTTTTCGACTTATCCAGCAGCTTCAAAGACATTTAAATTAAAACATTTTGTGATGATCGCTCTTTTTTACTTTTTAGTATAAGTAACCTTGTCATGTAATATAACGCATCGTGTCAACTCATTGAACATAGCATTTGTCGTGTTTTGCAATGCCATACATGTCATTAAAGTTTATGATCCAAACTGGGATACTTCTTACCACAGATGCATCCTCACTCTCGGATACATTCTGTTATAGGTGCGTCTCATTCTCTAGAAGCACTTAATTTGTGTCTTATTTATTACACCTCTCAACGTATATGTTACAGGGGGTGGGTTTTGGGGAGAAATGCTCACCGTGGGGAAAGAATCAACCTACCAGTAACATAAACACCCCCAGAAATTTTATCATCCTAGAAAAACGTTTTTACCTATTGCATGTATGCTCTTCAGTCGTACGATATTACATATATTGTTTACTATGCCTGGTGAATCTTCTGGATTTTGGGCACAGGATCAAGGACGTTAGCGTATAAACGGCAAGATGCAGGTGTCTGTCTCAACACCTTGCAGCTAAGAGAGCTCATTGCACTGGGGTTATCTCATAAAAAAGCGCGAGTATGTCAAGATGTTACAATTTAAATCTCTTTGAAGCTGCCAGATAAGTCAGAAAGGTTCTCCCCTTCTATTATGTCCCTAACTGTTACTCGCCTTTTTTTATTCCGTTTCCCGACATTTACTCTACCACAATTTTGACATTAGACGGCGATAACTTGGTACCCGATGAAGATATTTGTTGACTCCGGCGACTACTGATCAGGTAAAGGCTTTTTTTATTATTTTTCTAACAATTGTGCTTATATCGTGACGAAAGGTACAGTCTTCACAAAATAACAGGACAATCATTAATTACATGTGTTTGTCTGCTTTCTAACAAAATTTGTACCGATTTGAACAAGTTTGACACATAGCAATGGCGCAAATCGACAAACTCCCATAAAACGTGTTTTTTTGCACGTAAAATCCAAACGAAGTAGGATTTTTTTCAGACGGCTAAAACTTTTCTGAGACCCAAGTCCTATACACCGGTGGATCAAATTTGAACCATCAGTCTCGCCCCAGTCCGGAGTTATTTAAAGGTGCTGAGTTCTGTGACTCACTTGCCACTCTAAGTGCAAACTGGACCGGTTAGCTTGGACTTTCCAGGTCCTTTGTTTGGGCAGAACACTGCCGGGCATCTGCTGAGAGCGCACGCCTCAGGTAGCCTGGAGGTACTGCAGCGAGCAGACGTATTTCTCGACCGCCCAAGAGCCGAGGCGCGCGGGCAGCTTGCGATGTATTACTGAATATCACCTTGTGCACTTGCAACATATAACGGAGTAAAGTATTTTTACATAAAGAACGTATTCCGTCTCATCACTGGGGAGTGGAAATAAGCGGAGGGCAGCGAGTCCTGACATACTATACACTGCAGACTTAAATGTAGCAACATAGAACCAGAGAGGCCTGCAAGTGTACTGCATACAAAGGGTGGCGGTTTCTGCACGTAAAATCCGAACGAAGGCGACCGTTTTTGTACGTAAAACCTGAACAAATTTGACTGTTTTTGCAAGTAAAATCCGAAATCTGCACATAAAAATTGTGCCATTGCTGAGCGTTAATTTCGGCCCAATTACATTCCTATACAAAAGGAATTAATTGATTCGCACAATTTGCCTGGGCGCCAACTCTGGTCCATCGTTCAAACCTTCCTTAATATACTGTAACATGACTACAGTAATGGTTCTATAAATGGTCGCTAGTGTGGGCTAAACCAAAAACTTTGTACCCCAGTTCGTAGCTCAAAAAACTATGATTCTGCGTGCGGCCTTCTCATACGTTTGTTACAGCACTTCCGCCCTCTAACAATAAAGTCCTCATGGAAGCAGGAGGAAGTAGTGAAGTAATGTAAGCCAAGATAAATGGAGATGGTTTAATTATCTACAGATTAGTTGAAGCTGTAAAAAAATGTGTACTACCAGAACTGTAGCAGTAATGGAAAAAAAGCGTATAAGGAGCCAGAATATTGTTTCTAGTTGTCCAAAATCTGTGAACATAGACATCAACAAAGACAGTGTTCATAAGAGTTGTTTGTTGGCGTGGTCCTCAGTCCAAGACTGGTTTCATTCTGTCCGTCACACCACTGTCTCCTGTGTAAGCCTCTTCACGTCCGAATAACTTCGGCTGATGCATATCAGTTTGAAACTGCTTATTATATTTATCCCATCACCTTTTCCTAAAATTTTTGCTCCCCTCCTCCCCTCAACCACTCTTTTCTCCATCACGGCCGGCCGCGGTGGTCTCGCGGTTCTAGTCGCGCAGTCAGGAACCGTGCGACTGCTACGGTCGCAGGTTCGAATCCTGCCTCGGGCATGGATGTGTGTGATGTCCTTAGGTTAGTTAGGTTTAAGTAGTTCTAAGTTCTAGGCGACTGATGACCCATAGTGCTCAGAGCCATTTGAACCATTTTTTTCTCCATCACCAAACAATTCCTTCATTCCGCAGGATGTGTTCTGGCAGTTGATATCTTATTTCATCAAGTTGTGCCATAAATTTCATTTTGCCCCAATTCGATGTAGGACCTTCTCATTAGTTTCTCGATATAGCCATCTAATCTTCAGTGTTATCTCTGTAGCACCACATTTCACAGGCTTCTAGTCTCTTCTTGTCTGAACTATTTATCATCCAGATTTAACTTCTGTACAAGGATAAACGCCAGGCAAGTACCATAAGAAAACCTTCGTAACAAACAGATATGCATCAGAATTTATGGTGGTTCCACTTGGCATGATGTCCACAAGCCAGAGTCCTTCGGAATCGAAAACACCATACCCATAACTTTTCCAGCAGAAGGTGTGGTTTTGATTTTTTTTTTCTTGGGTGAATTTGCATGATGCCACTCCGTTGATTGCCTCTTCGTCTCTGGTGAAAAATGATGGAACCATGTTTCATCATCTGTCGCAATTCTTCCAAGAAATTCATCTCCACCATTCTCGTACTGTTCCAAAAGTTCGCTGCATACCGTTTTTCGTGTTTCTTCGTGAGCCACTGTCAACATCCTGGGAATCCACCTGGCAAGAACCTTTTTTAACGCCAAAATTTTCAGTATTCTGCAAATACTTCCTTCCTCTATCCCAACGTAGCGTGACAATTCGTTCACTGTGATGCGTCTGTCAGCAGCCACCAATTCGATAACTCTCTGCACATTGTCTGGAGTGTGTGCAGTACGAGGCCTGCCGCTGCGAGGACAATCCTCAATATTGCCGTGTCCGCTTTCATCACGTAACCTGCTTGCCCACCGACTAACTGTACTGCGATCGACAGCAGCATCTCCACACACCTTTTTCAACCTATTGTGGATGTTTCCCACTGTCCCGTTTTCACAGCACAGGAATTCTATGACAGCACGTTGCTTCTAACGAACGTCAAGTGTAGCAGCCATCTTGAAGACATGCTGTGACGGCGCCACTCACGGAATCAGGTTGAAGTAAGTTTGAAAACAAGCGGGAAGGATGTATCTACATAGTATAAAACTTTCACACTTGCAGAACGAAAACTGTAATTTTACAAAAATAGTGTGCATTTCTTTTGGAGTGACCTTCGTATACTTCGCCATCGTCGGTTACAATGCCGCCCAAATAGCAAAATTCGCCTACTACTTTTATTGTCTCATTTCCTCATCTAATTCTATCTGCATCACCTGATTTAATTCGATTGCATTCCATTACCTTAGTTGCACGGGATGCACCGGTGGTCTAGGGGTAGCATCTTTAACGTCTTCGGTCCCGGGTTCGAATCCCACAGCTGCTTAAATTTTGATTACTAATCAGCATTGGCGGCCGACGACTTGCGGCATAAGAAATTACCCTTCATTCTGCCAACGGCCTCGTCAACAAGGCCGAAGGAGCGGACAGAGTTTCAGGGCACTCTCTTGTCTTAGAGATGGGGAAACTGCCCCTAAAGGCGGAGGAATCAGCAATGATCAACGGCATGAGGATGCAGAAGGCAATGGAGAGCACTGCTTTAAAGACACGTAACGTGTATCCTCAGGACATGTGGCCTGTAATTGAAGAAGTGTCATGATGATCTCTCCATTGGCAACAGATTCCAGAATAGCCCCCAGTTCGGATCTCTATGAGACCAAACTGCTGAGGTCATCGGTTCCGAGGCTTACACACGACGTAATCTAACTTACCCTAAGGCCAAAATACGCACACGCACACACACGCGCGTCCGAGGGAGGACACGAACCTCCGACAGGGAGCTGTGCGTACTGAGGCAGGGCGCCCTATACCGCACTGCTACCTCGCACTGCGATTAAATTATGCTCTGTGCGGTATTGTACCAGCTGGCTTCCGGTGTCATTCCTTTCCCACAGTCCATGCTCTCCTATTATTTTTCCTCCTCATCCCTTTGCTACTGTCTAATTCTAGCCTCCTATCACAATTCAATATTCGTCTCTTGTATCTGTCAGAGTAACTTCAATTATCTCATCACACATTCTCTCAATCTCATCATCATTTGCCGAGACAGTTGGCATATAACTTAAACTACTGTGGTGAGTGCTGGCTTCGTGTCTTTTTGGCAACGATTATACTGTTCATATTAGCCTACACGCACTCACCCCTTTTTGTATGAGACAAAATCGAAATGAAACTATTGTTAGACATTATTATGGAATTTGTTAGTCTGCAGACGGGTTACAAGTACTCAGCATGATAATGAAATACGTTAATAGCTTCTACATCCCATCATTCCGCTTCATAAATTGTGGAAATGATGAAACATTAATAAACGTAGAAAACCATTAACAGAATAAAAAATCCGCTTCAATTGCCAGTAATTTATGGTACGACCGGTTTCGAAGTATACAGCTTCGTCTTCAGGTGCCGCCAAATAACTATGGAAACATAAATGCGTGACGGTCGGGCCAGTCATTTCCGGATCGTGCTGCCGAGGCGGGCGCCACGGTCGCTGGTCCTGCGCTAGCATGCATTTGTTTGACGTTGGTGTGATACCCCGTGACTGATTGGCCCGACCGCCACACATTTATGTTTCCATAGTTGTTTGGTGGCACCTGAAGGTGAAGCATTAGGCTTGGATTTTTGTTCTTTTAATACGCTTCTTAGTCACGGATACATAAGAGGGACGTTCAATAAGTAGTGCAGCACTTTATTTTCTGCACGCAGTTTGGATTTATTGTGAATTCCAATCCACCATATTTTTCCCACTCTTTTGGCTACATAATTCCTGTTTTTCAACATCACCTCCATTCAGTACAACAGCCTTACGCCATCTTACTGTGAGGGCCTGTATGCCTGCATGGTATCGTTCTACTGGCCGACGTCTGAGCCAACATCTTGCTGCAACAATAGGACCCCCATCAGCGACGTACGGCTTTCCACAGAGTGCGTCCTTCGTTGGGCCAAACAATTGAAGTCGGAAGATCTGTTAGGCGCGAGGAATCCAGAGGGCACACGCCTTTGAGTACCTCAACTAGTGGAAAAAGTGTGTCAGCACTGCCAACAGCGAAGTCCAGTTGAGCAGCGACGTCTCTCATTGTGATCCGTGGGTCGCTTCGAATGCGTGTCCGCACATTCCAACATCCCAGGAGCCGCAGGTGTGTGCTGCCAGCCAGCACGAGGAAGAGCGGACCTTGCGACGATGTCAGTCGTGTCCTCCAACGACTCGCCTTGCTTTTGTCCACTGCCAGGTCTTCGACAACATTCTGCAAGCGACTATCAATACCTTCGATGCTCTGGTTTTCCGCCAAAAGAAATTCAGTGACAGCTCTCTACTTGGAACGCTCCTCCGTTACAGACGCCAATTTAGAAGGCTATGTTCAGAGCCCCCACCTATCGGAACTGCATGTACTATAGGAGCTGAAACAGGAATATTCGACAATTACCCACAACAAATTCCGCACTTTGTCTACTGAAACTGGCAGAAATAAAAGTTGTTGCATTAGTTATTGAACCTCCTTCGCATTTTGTGCGGAAACTGTTTGATTTGCACTTAGTATTCTCCTCACATATAAATTCCTATTCACAGTTAGGACATAAGACTCCACGCGTTGTGCTCTATCCACTCAACTTGACTAGTTCAGTCAGAGAAACATAACTACTTTTAAATCCCACATTTAAAGTTAAAAAAAAGCCATCTTGTAGCTCTAGAAATTTTATGTGTAGAACCTCAGGTGTGGTAGTTTTACCGCTGCTATATGAATAGTGAAGTGGATTCTCTTTTTATTTACGGACACCACGATTTTCTGTGTAGTTCTGCAGAGTGTTTCTATTTCTCTGTCTTTGTTCCAGTTTTACCGATCGCCAAAAACCCCAGTGAATGGATTCTGTTCAAACAAGTGGCATTTTACCCAGAAACCATAATACTCAAACAGTATAACACAACACAAAAATAATGGTAAAGACTGCTTCGTCACTAGAAGCAGTTAATTCCATAAATTATCTGGGAGTGATTTAAAATGGAATGGCCATATAAAATTAATCGTCGGTAAAGCAGATGCCAGACTGAGATTCTTTGGCATAATCCTAAGGAAATGCAGTCCGAAAACAAAGGAAGTAGGTTACAGTACACTTGTTCGCCCACTGCTTGAATACTGCTCACCGGTGTGCGATCTGGACCATATAGGGTTGATAGAAGAGATAGAGAAGATCCAACGGAGAGCAGCGCGCTTCGTTACAGGATCATTTAGTAATCGCGAAAGCGTTGCGAAGATTATAGATAAACTCCAGTGGAAGACTCTGCAAGAGAGACGCTTAGTAGCTCGGTAGGGCCTTTTGTTGAAGTTTCGAGAAAACACTTTCACTGAGGAGTCAAGCAGTATATTGCTCCCTCCTACGTATATCTCGCGAAGAGACTATGAGGATAAAATCAGAGAGATTAGTGCCCACACAGAGGCATACCGACAATCTTTCTTTCCACGAACAATACGAGACTGGAATAGAAGGGAGAACCGATAGAGGTACTCTAGGTACCCTCCGCCACACACCGACAGTTGGCTTGCGGAGTATGGATGTAGATGTAGATGTAGGCCGCATCTTATTTGTGGTGTCGTAACCACAGCACGCGCCACCGTTAAGCACCACAGGCGTCGATAGATCGGCAACTCACTCCAGAGACGGCTGTATTCGTTTTATTTTCTCACAATAGCAAACGGCTGTCATCCCAAAGACCTTCTGCTAAAAGGATGGACGTGCAAAAGCATGAGGAATGGTCGGAATACTTAGCTGAATTGATGATTCATATTGATGCATACCAGCTGCAAGGTAGGGAGAGCAAAGTATTTTTTCTTTCCGTATTGGACACGGACGTTTACAGACTCATAGTGAAATTATTTCCTAACAAACAATCAGAACAGTTAGAGGACATTACTTAGCTTTAACCACTTACTTTGGTGAACAAACACTCGGTGGCTGCTGCAAGGTTCAATTTTTTCCGCCTTCAGCCGGTAGCAAGTCAAACTCATAAACAGCAGAGCACTGAATTACAAGGTTTAACTGGGCACTACAGTTTTTTTTTGTGTCGTTAAGGACAGTCATACAGTGATGTCATGCTGCATGACATTATAACTCAAAATATTTGTGACGATAGAATTCGTGCTGCCATTTTGAAACATTATCCTTCTTTAGATACCCAGTGTTAGAGGTAATTGAGGCTCAGGACACTTATGATTTGGCGAAGTATGAGATGCAAGTGTCAAATATCAACGAATTGCATAGTGACCGTGTTAGTAGTGCGGTAGAACGCAAGCAGTCCCGTCCCCGCGTAGCCCTTGACACACAGCATGTGACGTCACGTACAGAAACAAACAGTACCATGCCGCGCCGGCAGAACGCCCGTAGTTAGGAAAACATAGCTAAGTCTTGCCCAAACTGCTTTAGTCGCAATAATCGTGCTCAGTGCCGAAGTCGCGACGATATTTGTTGTTTCTGCAACACAAAACGTCATGTTCAGTCAGTGTGCATGAAAAAGCTGCATGGACAGCAAGTTCCCAAGCAACCAGTGCAGATCATTAATGTCGTCATGCCACAGGCAGCCACGGAACAGTACGACCCGGTGGCTGCAGTAAATTTTGTGAAAGGTCCCCCAAATACAAAACACCAGTCGGGTGATTTTCGTGTGCCGAACAAGTCACGCCGGTGCAAACAAATGTCCACTAACAAATCTTTGCCCACTTCGCCTGTCACACATTGTAGTAGCTGACAGCAACGGGCTAGAAGTGATAGTTCTCTCTTAGATGCCGGCCGCGGTGGTCTAGCGGTTCTAGGCGCGCAGTCCGGAACCGCGCGATTGCGACGGTCGCAGGTTCGAATCCTGCCTCGGGCATGGATGTGTGTGATGTCCTTAGGTTAGTTAGGTTTAAGTAGTTCTAAGTTCTAGGGGACTGATGACCACAGATGTTAAGTCCCATAGTGCTCAGAGCCATTTTTTTTCTCTTAGATGTGGAACGTAGTCAGGACAAGGTGTTTGTTACTTTGACTGTAGCTACGAAAGATGTCAGACTGCAACTGGACACTGATGCTTCAGTTACACTTCTGAGCAGACTTAATTATGAATGATTAGGTTCACCAATACTGAGTCCAGCTACGCATGTTTTGTCAGCTTGTAACGGACAGGAAATTCCAGTTTCAGAAACTTTCAGTACGCCAGCTACTTTTCAAGGTGTAACAAAGGCAGTTGTATTCACAGTGCTTTCTGCCAAATCTTCGCAGCATATTTTTGACTTAGATTCTTCTGACATTTTCGGACTGTCAATCCACAAGTCAATGTTGCAAATTTCAACTGGTGTGCCAATAGACAAGCTTCAAACTCTGTGTGACAAATTTAATGAATTTTTTAGCGACTGTCTCGGTTGTACGAACAATCTTTTAGTCTTTGTGTCACTCGAAGACAGTGCACAACCAAAGTTTCCTCGAGCTAGGCAAGTGACCACTGCCAGTAGGAAACAGGTCGCTGAACAATTACGGCAATGGCAAGCTGGTGGTGTGATCAAGCCGATCAGTTCAAGTCAGTCGTCTTCCCAATTAGTTATCCTTCGTAAATCTTTAGGACGTCTTCGACTGTGTGTTAAGTCGCCTGTGGACTCTGACAGTGACTGATGACCATAGATGTTAAGTCCCATAGTGCTCAGAGCCATTTGACTCTGACAGTGATAGACACGTACCCTTTGTCCTGCCCAGAGGAACTGATGGACAGATCAGACAAGGCTTGTTATTTTTCTCAAGACAGACTTGGCATATGCTTACCTCCGATTGCCTTTGGATGATTATTTAAAGAAATTTTTGGTTATTGACACTCACCTCGTGTTATTTGAATTTCAACGCCTGCCCTTCGGTGGTGCCTCAGCACCGCTGATCTTTCAACGCTTTATAACAAGTGACTGCCAAGGTGCCTTCTTGCTCAAATTACCTGGATTACATAGTCATGACGTTCTGCAGAATAACATTTAGCCAATCTCGAGTGCCTTTCTCAATTGAAACGGGCGCTACTTAGCAACACGTGCCTCACACATTTTAATCCGGCTGAACCAGTGGTATCAGCGGCCGATGGCTCTCCTATTGGGCTAGGCGCCGTTCTGTCGCGTCCTTTCAGATCAACGGATCGTCCAATAGCATTTGCCTCCAAACTTGTAAGACTCAGGCAGATTAAGCCAGACTGAAGAAGAAGCAATGGCGATCATTTATGCTGTAACGAAGTTTCATGATTACCTCTATGGAAGGAAGTTTACATGGTCATGGATCATAAGGCACTCACTCGACTCTTGCACCCAACCAAGCCCGTTGCGCCACACACGGCACAGAAATTGCAACGAGTTGCCTATTGCTGTCGAACTACAACTATGAAATCTTGTACCGCCCTACGACTCAACATTCCAACGCCAATGTGTTGTCAAGGTTACCAGTGGACAAGGATGATCAGTTCGACACTTCTGAACATCGTGTTGTCAGATAAATGCTCTGGATGCTTCCGCAGTTCAGTTTTACCATGGACTTTCGTCGCAGAGCACGACGGACAACTGAGGATGCAGATTTAAGCATGAATTACGAGGTGTGGCTAGAAAAAAACCGGACTACTACTGGTGAAACAATAAAACGAATGCAATAAGGCTGAAAGTCGCGTGGCCTGTCACGTGACTCTCGCTCCGCCTACTGCTCGAGTTTCATCTGCCTCCTGCACTCAGTCTGCCCGTGGCGTCTGTTTTAAGTAGTTGACGTTTTGTCTGTGCGTCGGAAAATGTTGAGAGTACAGAAAGAACAGCGTGTTAACATCAAATTTTGTTTCAAACTAGGAAAATCTGCAAGTGAAACGTTTGTAATGTTACAACAAGTGTACGGCGATGATTGTTTATCGCGAACACAAGTGTTTGAGTGGTTTAAACGATTTAAAGATGGCCGCGAAGACACCAGTGATGACACTCGCACTGGCAGACCATTGTCAGCAAAAACTGATGCAAACATTGAAAAAATCGGTAAACTTGTTCGACAAGATCGCCGTTTAACAATCAGAGCAGTGTCTGAGTTAACAGGAGTTGAGAAGGAAAGTGTTAGGCAGATTCTTCATGAAAGTTTCAACATGAACAAAGTGTGTTCAAAAATGGTTCCAAAGTGTGTCACAATTGAACAGAAGGAACGCCGAAGAATGATTTGTTCTGACATCCTGGAAAACATTGAAAGTGATCCCACCTTCTTACAAAATGTTATTACTTGCGATGAATCGTGGTTTTTTACTTACGATCCCGAAACTAAACGCCAATCGATGCATTGGAAAACTCCTGGTTCTCCACGACAAAAAAAAGCACGAATGTCAAAATCGAAATTCAAGGCAATGATGATTGTTTTTTTTACATCAAAGGGATTGTGCACATTGATTGGGTACCAGAGGGACAAAAAGTGAATCAGCATTACTACATTAGCGTCCTGGCTACCCTACGTGAGCGAGTACGGAGAAAACGGAACGATTTGTGGAGCAAAAAGTCATGGATCCTTCACCAAGACAATGCCCCAGCTCACAGTGCGTTGTCAGTGAAGACGTTTTTGGCAAAACACAACATTCCCATCTTAGATCATCCACCCTACTCACCTGATTTGGCCCCCTGTGACTTTTTTCTTTTCCCTAAAGTCAAGTCAGCTTTGAAAGGAACTAGATTTGAGACTGTTGAAGCAGTAAAAGAAAAAGCGACGGAAGTAATGTATGGACTTACCGAAAATGATCTGCAGCATTGCTATGAACAGTGGAAAATTCGTATGGAGCGGTGTAGAGACCGAGGAGGAGAGTACATTGAAGGAGATAACATGAAATTGTAAATAAATGTTTTTTCCAGCATCAGTCCGGTTTTTTTTTTTTTTTCTAGCCGCACCTCGTACATGCCCACGGGTAGCCAAGGAGAATGGAAGACGTTGTTCCGTCGCAAGTACGTCGATACTTCGCTCACCGTGAAGCGTTGTCAGTACAGCATGGCGTCCCACTGTTCCACACTGAGAATGACCGCCGGCCGGGGTGGCCGAGCGGTTCTAGGCGCTACAGTCTGGAACCGTGCGATCGCTATACGGTACTTTTTTAGAATGACCAGTTCTAGTCCATCATCCCAAGCACCCTTCAGCAGGTTAAAGTTGTGGCATCAGGGACACTGGGGTATTGTGAGACAAAGCAGCTTGCTCGACACCATTGTTCTTGGCCAGGAACGGACTCCCAGGATGAGGACATGACGTCACACTGCATCGCTCGCATGGAGCGGCTCCACCCCAACGCTTTTATGACTGGCCACGCCCCACCAGTACGTGGAAACGCATCCACATTGATTTTACTGGACCTTTGTGGAACACATAATGGATTATTGTAAGGATGCTTTCAGTCATTTTCCCTTTGTGGTTCCGATGAACTCTACGACTTTGGTCAGTACTATCAGAACACTTACGTCAATTTTTTGCATCGAGGGCTTGCTGGAAGTGTTAGTGTCTGATGATGGACCGCAGTTCACCTCACAGGAATCTGAACAATTTTGCGTGGCCAACATGAGACTACAGCGCCGTTCCACCCACAATGAAATGGTGAAGCTGGTTGTTTCGTGCGAACAATCAAGGGCAGATAAGTAAATTCTGTTCAACTCACTCACGAGAACAGGCCTTGCAACTGTCCCTGCCCACCTTTCGTGCTATGTCTCGAAATGGACCGTCCCCGGCTGAACTCCTGCGTGGCCACCAGCGTCACATTCTGTTTCATCTGCTACACGCTCTAACAAGGAGTACTGGTCAGTATAAAGATTCTCATTTTCAGGTCTCTTCAGGACCTTCCAGCCCAGACAGCGATGGCAACAGGGGACCATTTTGCATGTCCTTGGATACAGCATGTTTTGGTTTCTTTCTGCACAGGGTTGCTGCTCAATAGACCCTGGAACCAGCCTTACCCTGTGAGGCTCCGTGCTCCTACCGCTGCGTTTCGTATTACAGATCAGCACATTCCCAGGAGCCAGAGTCGCACGTGTCTGCCGCGGACAGGATGACATCTCAGCCTGAGGCGCTTGCTGTGGAGGTGGACGTGCCATCATCCCCGATGCCATCATCACAGCAGCCCATGCCGCCGTGGGCGACGCGCCTGCGCTCTGCCACCTTCCTCTCCGAAGGGATCCTCCAGCGCTCGAGACTCCGACCCTGGATGTAGGCGTGCACCCTTCCTGCAGTTTTCCAGGTGTTCCCATGGGGCTCTGGAGCTTGTCGCCGACTTCAGTCCCGGTTCTCGTCCCATCTGCTGCATCTGCACCCAGACGTCCCCCTCGCCGTCAGCTCACACCGCAACCACATGCGACCACGACCAGGAGATTTGGGGGCCTGGATGTGGTGTCGCAAGCACAGCACGCACCATCAGACAGCACGACAGGCATCGATAGGTTGACAACCCACTCCGTATAGCCCAGTGACTGCCACACTAAGAAGTTGCAGCGGTGGCGCCGCCAGAGAAATGCGCCGGCGCCACGGCAGAGCGGACAGTTCCAAGTCAGCTCGAATACCAAGAAGACCGCCTTCTACTCGGGTACTTCGCGCCGCATCGTCTGCTTCTAGCGAGTTCACACCGGCCCATCTTCAGTGAACACTCTAGTGGGACAAGAAGTGTTTACTATGCAGCCCTAGCACACTGGAGTCGTATTCGGGAGGACGACAGTTCAATCCCGCTTCCGGTCTTCCTGATTTAGGTTTCCCGTGATTTCCCTAAATCGCTCCAGGCAAATGCCGGGATTGTTCCTTTGAAAGGGCATGGCCGACTTCCTTCCCCGTCCTTCCCTAATCCGATGAGACCGATGACCTCACTGTCTGGCCACCTTCCCCAAACAACCCAACCCAACTGTGCAGCCTTAGCTTCTGGAATAGTAGTTGAACTTCAGGATCTGATGCCTGAGCCAATTTGTACAAAGTTGACTTCTCGTCATTAAATGTCTATGTTCCTGTCACCGATCATTATCGGGGCTCTGCGTTCTCCTTGTTCTCTTCTTAGTATTTCCCTCAATGCACTATAAATTGTTGATGGTGGCGATGAGTAAAATCTCCTCCTGTGGTTGTATCGAAAGTACGATACAATTATATTCCTTATCAAACTATTTCACTGCTCGGCGTTAAAGAGCACGAAGGTCACACACGTGTAACACAAAATGTAAAATCAGCGGCAGTGGAGCACCAAGAAGAATGTGACCAATTATTCAAAATGACAGTCACAATAGCATTATTTATTTTGCCGCCAAGCGGTTTCAACCTGCGATGGGGTCATCTTCAGGGCAATTTACACAATTTGGTCGCCCGCTGGTAAATTGCCTTGAAGATACCCCATGGCGAGTTGAAACCGGTTGGCGGCAAAATAAATAATGCGATTGTGACTGTCATTTTGAATAATTGATTATAAGTAAACGAATCGCTGTTATCTCCACACAACTATGTTGTCTAAAAATAGAATGTGACCAGGCTATGTTATTTAAGAACCTAACGCGGTATAGGTAGAGAAAGCAATATTTACAGAAGGAACGTCAGAGAGGCTGTCGAAATATCGAAGAATAAGTACAGTTTCAATACGGATAACAACAGCAGACTTCCTTTTTCCTGGCTACGCGCTGTCAGTTAAGTAAATATCAAGTCACGACAAGCGAGGAACATGAGCAGCTACCAGGAAACAACTGAGGTGACACAACAAGGATAATAATTTGGATTCCTCCTCACCCCCCTCCCCACCCTGTTATCGGCTTTCAGAATTTGTCCAATGACGACGGTCTACCTATAGCAGCCGTAAGATTTGTACCTACTAACTCCGCTTCCCCGAAAAAGCACGGGAAAATAGCCTTCTGCAAGTGAATGCGACGATGTCTTTCGACATCTCCTAGCTTCTCCACCCCTACATTCTACATATCCTTTGATATCCTCCTACCTTCCGCATCTCGCATCTATACCATCTCAACCACTTACCACACCACCTCCTCTTCCTAGAGCACCTTCGAATCTGATACATTAGCCGCGAAAGCGAGTCTAGGCACCCAGTATCGCACTCCAAGTACCCTGCTGCCCCACTACATCCAAATTACATTTCCCTTGCATCTACATACCTTAAGAATCGACTCCTACCGGAAATCATTCACATTATCATCGGTGATTATATTTTAATAGTAATATGGCAGCATTAATAAAGTTTGAAAAACAAAATGAAGTCCAGCGAAGCGTTCTTTTAGAAACATCATTTATTATAACATGATTTTGTAAAAATCGTAACATTTTCCACGAAAGAATTTTTAAAAAATCCTCATTTCTCTACATAAACATCAACAAGAATTATGCATCACCCCCCTCCCTCCTGTTTGTCTAAATTCGTGGCACAGAAAACAAAAATTGGCTCCGAGGGATGCCTATATATTCATTTGAAGTGTGTCCAGATCACCAAATCAAAGAAAAATTTCTCTTACAATAAAGTCTCTGTTTTACTTGAATAGTTTTTCACAGCACTGCTGCGCGCCTTCATACGTGGCGGAACGCACCCTTGTTCGGATGCAGACTTGAATCCCTTTTCTCACACTATCGATGAGGTCGTCACGTCACCCCTGATCCAAACTGTCCCACTCTTCAAAGGCCATTCTGCGTAGGTTGCGCAGTACGTGGTATCTGTGAAAGTCCACAAACTGGTAGTTCCAATCGGTCTCAAGCATATTCGGTAGGGGGAACAGACAGGGCACTCCATTAGGGCGATCCCAACCACGCGAGTTATCATCCACCAAAATTATGTCACGAAAATGTTGGTGACATGGCCCCACTATCGGTTGCAGACTCTTGTTCCTGTACGGCAGTGCACTAAAATTGTCCTCAAAAACTAAGAGCTGTACAGTGGCACCCCGAGAACATCACTCCATCACCATCGTGTTGCACATGTGGGGCACAGTGTTTGGTGCTTCCGATACTTTCGGGTTGTCACCTAAACACGTTGTCTGCGATTATCAGGGTACAAACCGATCTGAGTTCCATCCATAAACAACAGCCGACGCCAATCGTGGGGCGTCCATTCGGCATGATTTCTTGCCCATCTGCAACGGAGTTCAATGTGTTACGTACGAAGTGGTGCTCACCGCTGTTATCGGGATTAGAGATTTGCGTCATGTAACCACCTGCTAACAATTTGATGCGATGCATATAACATCATTGTAATAAAACACAGGCAATGTCAATTTTTACCTGTTACAAACAGCATGGCGAATTCAGTACCTAAAAGCGACATCTATAATTACGCAGTGTGTTCGACAGGTCCTACTACAGGTTTTAGGGGCTGTAGAACATACCCAGAAGATAAAATTTTGATAAAGAGCCCATAGCCAGAATTGTCTGGTTTGGGCGTAAAATAAGGCTGAAGATGGTTTCACTTTCAGTTCTTCCTTCTCACGCTCCGCATACAGCGGAGACAATGTGCTCTGACCTGTGCGCCCACAAGAGCCAATGGCATGGACAGTGTTTCTAGTACAATCGTGGTAGGGTTCTCTTCTGCGAGACGAAGGAAGTCCTTTTGAAAGTCAAGAATGCGGCGCCAAGAATGCACCACAATCATTGTTCCCAGTGAAACTTCTTTATTTAAATGAGTGTGTCTGCACTTAAATTGCAGAATGAAATTGAATGCAGGTGTCACTTTTCTAGTCTTTATCCTTACAACACTGACCTACTGACTTTGCCCTGGCAAACAGAACTCAAACTTTTCGTATTCATTAATTATTCTTAATATACAACGGTAACTCAATCCGACTGCTACCAAATTAACTCAAAAGAATGGCCCTAACTAAAAAGAAATCCTAACAATAACCTATACATTTCATTAAGCACTTACCTCACAAAAATGGTTCTAAATGGTTCAAATTGCACTGAGCACTATGCGACTTAACTTCTGAGGTCATCAGTCGCCTAGAACTTAGAACTAATTAAACTTAACTAACCTAAGGACATCACACACATCCATGTCTGAGGCAGGATTCGAACCTGAGACCGTAGCGGTCGCTCGGCTCCAGACTGTAGCGCCTAGAACCGCACGGCCACTCCGGCCGGCTCTCACAAAAATCTTCATTACGCGAACTACTGCAATACAGCGAGCGTCAATACTGCCAGCTAAATAAAAGATTCTAACTACTAAAGCCACTAACTACTAATAGGCATGTGGTTAGCAAAGAAAAGATTTTGTTGCAAACCAAATAATATACACGCCTGGAAATTGAAATAAGAACACCGTGAATTCATTGTCCCAGGAAGGGGAAACTTTATTGACACATTCCTGGGGTCAGATACATCACATGATCACACTGACAGAACCACAGGCACATAGGCACAGGCAACAGAGCATGCACAATGTCGGCACTAGTACAGTGTATATCCACCTTTCGCAGCAATGCAGGCTGCTATTCTCCCATGGAGACGATCGTAGAGATGCTGGATGTAGTCCTGTGGAACGGCTTGCCATGCCATTTCCTCCTGGCGCCTCAGTTGGACCAGCGTTCGTGCTGGACGTGCAGACCGCGTGAGACGACGCTTCATCCAGTCCCAAACATGCTCAATAGGGGACAGATCCGGAGATCTTGCTGGCCAGGGTAGTTGACTTACACCTTCTAGAGCACGTTGGGTGGCACGGGATACATGCGGACGTGCATTGTCCTGTTGGAACAGCAAGTTCCCTTGCCGGTCTAGGAATGGTAGAACGATGGGTTCGATGACGGTTTGGATGTACCGTGCACTATTCAGTGTCCCCTCGACGATCACCAGTGGTGTACGGCCAGTGTAGGAGATCGCTCCCCACACCATGATGCCGGGTGTTGGCCCTGTGTGCCTCGGTCGTATGCAGTCCTGATTGTGGCGCTCACCTGCACGGTGCCAAACACGCATACGACCATCATTGGCACCGAGGCAGAAGCGACTCTGATCGCTGAAGACGACACGTCTCCATTCGTCCCTCCATTCACGCCTGTCGCGACACCACTGGAGGCGGGCTGCACGATGTTGGGGCGTGAGCGGAAGACGGCCTAACGGTGTGCGGGACCGTAGCCCAGCTTCATGGAGACGGTTGCGAATGGTCCTCGCCGATACCCCAGGAGCAACGGTGTCCCTAATTTGCTGGGAAGTGGCGGTGCGGTCCCCTACGGCACTGCGTATGATGCTACGGTCTTGGCGTGCATCCGTGCGTCGCTGCGGTCCGGTCCCAGGTCGACGGGCACGTGCACCTTCCGCCGACCACTGGCGACAACATCGATGTACTGTGGAGACCTCACGCCCCACGTGTTGAGCAATTCGGCGGTACGTCCACCCGGCCTCCCGCATGCCCACTATACGCCCTCGCTCAAAGTCCGTCAACTGCACATACGGTTCACGTCCACGCTGTCGCGGCATGCTACCAGTGTTAAAGACTGCGATGGAGCTCCGTATGCCACGGCAAACTGGCTGACACTGACGGCGGCGGAGCACAAATGCTGCGCAGCTAGCGCCATTCGACGGCCAACACCGCGGTTCCTGGTGTGTCCGCTGTGCCGTGCGTGTGATCATTGCTTGTACAGCCCTCTCGCAGTGTCCGGAGGAAGTATGGTGGGTCTGACACACCGGTGTCAATGTGTTATTTTTTCCATTTCCAGGAGTGTATTTTTTTACCTTGATAATGTGACATCAGACACGAATATAAATCGTCATTGGCATCTAGTACAAACGTATACAATCATGAATAATATTCAGTCTCCAAGTCGAACATGTACAGATCGTTAGCCTAAGCTAACGCTTCGGATCTCCGTGAATGCTAACTTCTCACATCTGACATCTATCACTGCTGGCTGTTCACATCCAACTGCCCAACAGTACTTCCATCACTGCTGGCGACTAACTTCCAACTGCCCAACACTACAGGCGATTAACTTCCAACAACGAGTTCAACCAGCCACAGAGTCTCTTACAAAGAAAGCGCAGTCAGAGATCCAATGCAAAGCGCTACACAGCGCTGCCAACACAGAAGAAGCCCACTCACACCAGTTGCGAACGCGCTGGCTTCTTGCACTCGGATGAAAATTATATGTCATGCCCTTCTTATAACGGGGACCGACGACCGCGCTATCCTCTAAGTGCATACCGTGAAACGGGAGATCTGAAAGTGGACTCATCTGCAGATGTATTTTATATGCAAACGGTACCCCTCCCGACATGTGCTCTTTCCCAGAACATCATGCACCAGGTGCCTGCGCCACTCCTAGAAGTCTGTAATAGGAATTCTGAAACCGCCTTTATAACAATAAGATGTTACATGTAAGTTTAATATCTTTTCCCGCATATGTTTAAAAAAATGGTTCAAATGGCTCTGAGCACTATGGGACTTAACTTCTGAGGTCATCAGTCCCCTAGAACTTAGAACTACTTAAACTAACCTAAGGACATCACACACATCCATGCCCGAGGAAGGATTCGAACCTGCGACCGTAGCGGTCGCGCGGTTCCAGACTGTATGGCCTAGAACCGCTCGGCCACTCCGGCCGGCTACATGTTTTCGTACTATTCATATGACGACAACTGACAAATATAAAAATTCTTGTGTGACCAGCTACCAATTGCGTCACGAGCAGCTTAACTAAACTGCCACATAAAGGAAATGGAAAGCGCTGATATGTGATCAACATGGCGGACTCAGGTTTATCAATACAGTTACTTAAGGAGATTGGATGCAAAACGATATTTCTGAAATATTTCGACAGCTCACATCACGGAGCCGTAGCAGCCGTATGCTACAGATAAACAATAATAGTACCATATCACATATTCATTTATGCTGTCATATTTCACACATTATTTTTAAAGCAGGCATCATTCTGCTCAGTCCTTACCGCATTTCACGTCTGTGGTGGGATACAAAACATGTTAACATGTTGATGGAGTCTCCCGTAGCTACTTGCTGGAACAATTTCGTATCTGTCAATTAAAACACAGTCTGCGAATGTTCTATAACATTTATACCGCGAAGCAATTTTCAGCTTGCAATGGCATCGCAAGACAATGCAGATTGCTAACAGTATTCTTTCACGATCCTGTGAAACTGAAACCGTTTCACAAGTTATATAAAGAGTTAATAACACGTATAGTTTGTGTTTCTACTGATAAATGTTTAAAGATCAAAACGCAGTGTGAACGTAGGTTTGTTTCTGCCTAAATTATGTGTGTCACCACCGAGGATTAGCCAGTTGCCCATGAGACTGGTATTATGTTACTGAACGTCTAATGTAGGAAAAGAAAAACCGTCAGGTTATGTTTATTTCGTTTTTAAGCATAGCCCTGCCATTGATATAGCCCTCTCAAGGATCGAGTTTTATGCATCACAGAAGCCAGAGCAACAGAAATGTGAACTAAAAATTGACACCCTTTTACTAGAAATAAAATGCACTTTCTGGCAGAGAAACAGAAATCTGTGCATTATAACGATCTGTACTGACAAATTACATAACACAGCTCGAGATTTATTGTGGTACTACCGCATTAACACGTTCACTGCCATCGGCGCACCAGCGCGTCCGGCCGATACTAGTGCATATGCCGTCGACGCGCCTGCGCGGCGAGACACTCAGCTGTTTCTCAGCGCCACAGTTTAGTCGGGCACAGCCATTCGGTGTGGTTCATTGCGCAGGCACTCTAAGAACGTATTGTTTTCAATTTTTGCGGGTGCGGTTCGTGTGTTTTCCCTACAGTTTTTCTCTGTTGTGGGACTGAAAATGGAAGACAATCGTGACACGGCGGGCCCTTCAGAACCTAAGAAACGTAAAACACAGGACACAAGAAACGTACAAAAACTAACGGATGCGGAATTATTACGAATATTAGAAGAAAGCGATTCGGAAACGGAACTGGCCAGTGAGGAGGACGGCGTGGAATCCAGTGAAGAGTCTGACGGAGCCGAGTTTGTTTTAGATGAGACTGTAGAAATGGCTGTGAATCCTAGCGACAGGGAAATGGCAGAAGGAGTGGTAACAAGAGATAACGCAGCTGATACAACTGTTGCGTGGGAAAGAGAGCCAGTTGGAATGATAAATTGCCCATTTATAAAAAAAGAGGGACTGCTTATTCAACCGACGGAAAACACTCCCTTAGATTATTTTCGTCTTTTGCTGACGGACGAATTTCTATTGACAGTTGTAGAAGAAACAAATCGAAACGCGATTGAATTATTCCTTTCTGCGGGAACCAAAGGACAATCACGAATAAACTGTTGGAAAGATGTGACTGTTGGCGAATTGTTAGTGTTCTTGGGAGTTTTCCTGCACATGGGAAATGTAAAGATGAGGAATTTGCAGGACTATTGGAAAAAGGACGCTTTATTCAACGTGAAAGGAATTGCCGATAGTATTTCACGAAATCGTTTTCTGCTAATACTACGTGCATTACACTTTTCTGAAAATCCAAAACAGGGCAAACCAACACCATCCGACAGGTTGTATAAAATACGTCCCGTTATCAATTTTTTCAATGAAAGGATGTGCCAAGTTTACTACCCTGGACGGGAACTGTCTCTGGACGAATCAATGATCCTTTGGCGTGGACGATTACTTTTCCGCCAATACATCAAAAACAAAAAGCACAAATATGGCATAAAGCTATATATTTTGACAACTCCCACTGGAATGGTCCTAAAATTCGCGGTATACACTGGCATGCTGGACGATTTAGGAGGAAGAGGCCATGCGCAAAAAATTGTTCTTCATTTACTAGATGAAAAGTTGAATGCTGGTCACCATGTGTACATGGACAATTACTATAACAGCTTCGCATTGGCAAAGCTGCTCCTGGATAAGAAGACCCACTGCACGGGAACTCTGAGGGCGAATAGGAAGGATACACCCAAGGAAATACAGGAAGCAAAACTACGAAAAGGTGAAGCCGTTGCCAGATTTGCGGAAGGAGTTATGATAGGTAAGTGGCGTGATAAGAGGGAGGTTTGCTACATTTCTAATGCATTTACAAATGAAATGGTTGAGGTTGAAACCAAAAGAAAGGAGAAGAAATCTAAGCCCTTGGCCATTGTAAACTACAATAAATTTATGGCGGGAGTTGATCGGCACGATCAGATGTTATCATATTACCTCTCGGAACGCAAAACCATACGCTGGTACAAGAAACTTTTTATCCACGTTGTGGAAATGATACTGACAAACGCACATGCCCTACACAATAAATATTGTGGCACAAAAATGCCCCTCCAAGAATTTAGACTCAGTATTATAAGAGCACTATTGCCACGAAAGCAGGTAGAACGGCCAGTCAGAAATCCCCAACATGTTGTGGTAAAACGAGAATCAAATGGAAAATCAAAAACACCGCGAAAAAAGTGCAGATCATGCGCCAGCCGTGGACAACGAACAGACACGATTTACGAGTGCCTAGATTGCCCAAATAAAGCAGGATATTGTTTGAATTGTTGTGTTATTCACCACCTCTAAAGGCAGATAGCACTTTCGTTGCTCATTTATTTTTCGACAGTTATGTGTCGGTACTATTCTTAAACTTTGTATTTATTTTATTTGTTTGAGAGTAATGGATAAAGCTCTAGATTGTATTTTTCTTAGATTTGACATACATTTTATTTCAGAAGTTTCTTCGAGATCTTGTGTTTGTATTTGAATGTTTCTACTATATTTTTTGTCCAATAAATATGTCGTTTGTCAGTAGGATGTTTCGTTTCATTTATGAATATAAAATGAAATTGTAGTAACCTAAACTGTCACACTAACCAGGAACAATACACTAGACGCATTGGCGCGTCCACGGCCACCCGCTACAGAATATGGCCTGATATGCCACTGACGCCTTAGTGCGCCCCAAAACAACTTTGATTCACGAGAGTAAATTTGATTGTGTACTTATAAAATAAATACATGTTATATTACTTTTAGCAATATATTTTCAGATTCTATTAAGAAAAATATTGGTTACGTGGCAAAGCAAGGCCAATTACAGTGGCAGTGAACGTGTTAACCTTAGCACGTCGCAGAGGTATCTGCGTCACTAGCTGAGATGCAGATGTGTTATCATGTAACCGCTAGCCCTCAAAATCTGGAGAATTCCACACAGAAAACAAATATAGTCAGTTGTAAAATAGCAATACTCTGTTTATTTCAATCGATGGGGTGTTAAACATTAATGTTCCTTCCTGTTTATTTCGAGCATAATGACCATATTCGTTGCTGCTTCTTTCCACCATCTGTACTGGTGGTCTAACAAGGAGTCCCGGGCAAATGTTTGACATATTTCACACAGCACCAGATCCTGCTTGCCTTTCAATCACGAATCTGCGTTCAGTGGTGCCTTAGATGCCAGTATTTCAGCCTGTAATCCAGTTTAATTCGTAAAAAAAGGCCTAGCACCTGGGTACACGTGGCTCGCAAGACGCAAATAAATCAAACGCATCCAGTTTTGAACCGTGACTTTGCACGAAATGCTGATATTTATGCCCAGATTACAATCTCAGCTTTAACAAGAGCCCTAAAGACCGGGAACTGGACATGAAAGTGTCTAGTTACGACTGTAATTTAGGCTCTTCTTTACTCACAATTCTCCGTTCAGTACTGTCTAACAAGCGAGTTCTTAATGCTGCAATCCAGCTTTATCTGTCACGAATGCCTAGCAAACCGGACCCAGGGCAAACAAGCGTTGGATGTCATCCATAAATTAACACTGTTTTGAACCGTTGACATTACTTCCGTCTGAAATGCATGTATTCCAGCTTTATCGGCCGACCGACTGGTTGCTAATGCTGCGGCTTTGTAGCCCCGCCTGGGAGGTTATCTCGTGACGGAAGACCCCGGCGACCGGCAGCGTACTGACGCAGTTTGGGTGTGGGTGACAGACATGTGTTCAGCGGCTCACATACCTGGAGCAGGAGTGTAGCGCGCGGTCGGTCCATGGCGGCGCCAGCTATCAGCAACGGCTATCAGCGCAGTTATCAGCGGCAAGCGCACGGCCCGGCAGCGGCCCGTCCAGTCAGCAGATAAACCGGCGTCTGAAGTCGATAGCTGCCCGCGACCATCAGCCGCGGTCTGGTGGCTGCGCCAGCCGCCAATCACAGCCGCCTAGGCCGCTGATAAACGCCGCCTCTACACACGCTCTGGCACGTGCTCCGCGTCGCATCTGATCGCGCTGCCTAGACCTGAACTGCTTAAGAATTGACAAGGAACCATCACACAGTGGTGACCAAAACACTGTGACCACCGCCCATCGCTCTGGGCACTTGATGCGCTAAGGAAAGTACGTAAGCGGAGCAGAAACGATACGGGCCGAAAATGCGGAAGTCCGCTGACATACGTGACCTTGTTATGGTCTGCCTCCTGGGAGGGAACATCTCGGAAACGGAGATGCTAGACTATTGTATTGTTCGCGTGCTACTGTCATATCTACGGAAAGTTTGTTGAAGGGCAGTGAAACCAAAGCAGGATAGGCGGCGATGTGGCGGATCTGTTCAAATGGTTCAAATGGCTCTGAGCACTATGGGACTTAACAGCTATGCTCATCAGTCCCCTAGAACTTAGAACTACTTAAACCTAACTAACCTAAGGACAGCACACAACACCCAGCCATCACGAGGCAGAGAAAATCCCTGACCCCGCCGGGAATCGAACCCGGGAACCCGGGCGTGGGAAGCGAGAACGCTACCGCACGACCACGAGATGCGGGCTGGCGGATCTGTAGACAGGGTATAATGCTAAGCCACAGGTGTTCGGAGCACACCGTTCGTCGCACATTGTTGAATAGCGGCTCCTCAGTACAGTCTGTTCACAAGAATGATTTCTGAGGGGGGTGCGGGAGACAATCTCCGCCCACCGACACGCACTCCCGAAAGGCGAAGGGCAGTGCAGGGAGGAACAATCCTTTCTAACGTCAAGCAGTGCTGATATTCGTGAGAGAATATAGCGTATCCCTGGCCAGCACTACCTTCTTTCAGTGACGCTGAAGATTTGACGTAGGAACTATTGATATACGTAATATGTATATACAGAGGGGTCCAAAAAAATGTATCCTCTGTTTAAAAGTCCGTAACTTGCAAACTAATTGACGGAGTTGTCTCATTTTAGGTGAAAGTCTAGCTTAAAGTCCGACTTAAAGATATCACTGTAGGTGTTCGAAATGTTCACCATTAACATCCACACACAAACGATGCCGCCGAACTGCAGCAGGAACTACTGACTACAACGTGTTCAGTTGGATATTCGCACGATGGATTCTCGAAGTTCATCCAATGTGAGTGGCTTTTGTCGATAAACGACGTCCTTTAGTGTTCCCCACAGGTAAAAGACGAGAGGTCTGGGGAACGTGGTGGATACTCCACAGCACCTCTACGGCCTATCCATCTTCCTGGTAGATTTTCGTCGAGATACGCCCTAACACGATTTTGGTAGTGGCTGGGGCACATCATGTTGAAAGTAAAATCTTCCGTCTCCATACAAGTCTCGGAATGCAGATAAAATGGATCTCTGAAGCTTGTGAAGGTACACCTCTCCGGTAACTGTGCCGTCAAAGAAGAATGGCCCAATCAAGTCCCGGTAAGACAACTACACCACACATTTACTCCTGGCAAATTCATGGCTTTGTCTACATGGACGTTCGGATTTCCGGCGGCCCTTTACATGCAATTGCGGCGATTTACTGTACCATTGAGTTTGAACTGTGTCTCATCAGACCACACAATAATCTCTGCAAACTCTTCATCGTTGTGCACTATGTTAGTAAACCACTCGCACTACTACATTCTACGATCTGGGTCGTCCTTGTTCATTGCGTGTAGCAATCGTGGGATGGAGCACTTCCACTTGGCTGTCTTCAAAATTCGCGACTCACTCCAGTTTCACGGGCACACTGTCTCACAGACTTCTGTGGTGAGCGAGTGAATTGTTGTAACACACGACGGGAGTTAGCTGGACTTGTTACTGTTACAGGTCGTCCATATCGTTGTTTGTGTACCTCTTTAACACAGCCTTCGGCTTCAAATTTGTCTCGAATGGGCTTCAAATGGCTCTGAGCACTATGGGACTTAACTTCTGAGGTCATCAGTCCCCTAAAACTTAGAACTACTTAAACCTAACTAACCTAAGGACAACATACACATCCATGCCCGATGCAGGATTCGAACCTGCGACCGTAGCGGTCGCGCGGTTCCAGACGGTAGCGCCTAGGACCGCACGGCCACCGCGGCCGGCAAAACACCCATTTCCTTGGAGGCGCAAGACAGATTTAAAGTACCTTCGCTGATTTCAGCAATAACCTCAGAAAAAAGTAGGACTCGTGAAAGAAGTGTATAAGACAGAGAAGAGTTGTACACACTAACACTACGGGTGACCACCGATAAAATGTTGGCTCTCCTGTGTTCATTATTGTCGGTTATTAGTCATTGTGCTATGTCTGTTGCTTTACAGTCGCTCTGGTTGATACTCATTTCGCCATTGCCGTTGAACCTCATTGTTTTCGTACTTAAAATACCACTTCAAAACTGACTTCCTTTCATCGAATGTGAGCCTTGCGCCAGCCATGTTTACTCGAGTAACTAGGTGCAACTAAGAACAAAACACTGACTATCTGGCGACTGTCATCTGACAAAACAAAACAACGCAATACAAAGCTTGGGTGGCGATTACCGGAACTACAAACTATTACACTACCAAAGATAACACAACTCCGTCAATTTGTTTGCCAATTATGGACTTTTAAACAGTGGATACATTTTTTTGGATCCTTCTGTATACATAAAATGTAACATTCATGTCAAAGGAAACGTAATTGAACTGCATTGGGCCATACTATCAAAAATGAGTACACATGTGATATGTACAGTTTTATATCAGAAACAGTGTGTACCGTGCGTTGCTGTTTCCTTCTGTTACATGGGTCCGAGGACGCTGGAGCAACGGCAGCGGACTTGCCACAACAAGGTGCGGCGTCATTGAAAGCTGGTCACCACACGCGCGAAGCCGACGGCGTTGCCAAGCTGAAAGACATCGTCTTTGGGACAGCGGTCTTATTAAAGAAGATAGGGTATAGTACTGTAAAAAAAATAAAAAGATGAAAAAGCATTGTATGATCTTATTTCATGAATCATGGTTTGCTTGCTTGTCCTCACAGCATTCAGTCGCACTCACATGTTCTAACCGGAGTTTCCGTTATTACTTTCACAATATAGATGTGTTATGAAGAACGAACAAAAACTGAACGGAAGTAATTAATAATGGAAATTTAAAACCTGTGTTGAGAAGTTGTTTGTTGCAATAGTGCTTATGCTACATGCTTACCGTCTTGAATCTTAAATTATATCATGTTATTAAACAGAAGTTGCATCATTAATTGAACGAGGCTGAGAAAAAGGGAAGTGGACTATCTTACAGACTGATTTTCTGTGAAGTGACTTTGGGTGTTAGAGAGAGTACTAACATCAAAAAATGGTTCAAATGGCTCTGAGCACTATGGGACTGAACTTCTGAGGTCATCAGCCCCCTAGAACTTAGAACTACTTAAACCTAACTAACCTAAGGACATCACACACATCCATGCCCGATGCAGGATTCGAACCTGCGAGCGTAGCGGTCGCGCGGTTCCAGACTGTAGCGCCTAGAACCGTTCGGCCACTCCGGCCGGCGTACTAACATCCATAGTCAGTTCTGAAAGGCTATTACGTGCTCTTCTGGTGAGCTAGAGTTTTCTAAAGTGAAAAGGTGCCATAAGTTTTGACACAGACGTAACGTTAGCTCAGAGAAATACATTACATAGTTCCACTCATGACATTAATTGCATATCGCTGGTTGTAGCAACGGACGACGATAACTATATGTTGAGATCCGAAAAACACAGTATAACGGGAGATTATGGGCAGGTTTATTTATCACAGTTGCGCAATTAATGCCCGCAAGTCCTGTTAAACAAGAACCTGCTAGGATGAAGTATTTCTTCGGAAGAGACGACGGTGATACCTACCCAGTCAGTATTGTTGAAATAGTTCGCAACATTCTCGTAAAGTGAATTAACAGTACTTGCACGTCGATTCGCCGGAGCTCACATGTCGGTTTGTGCCCCCAAGCAACATTGGCAGTTCCACCTATTGGCACCGTACCAGCTGTCAAATGGTTCAAATGGCTCTGAGCACTATGGGACTTAACATCTGTGGTCATCAGTCCCCTAGAACTTAGAACTATTTAAACCTAACTAACCTAAGGACGTCACACAACACCCAGTCATGACGAGGCAGAGAAAATCCCTGACCCCGCCGGGAATCGAACCCGGGAACCCGGGCGTGGGAAGCGAGAACGCTACCGCACGACCACGAGCTGCGGACAACCAGCTGTCAACTGCTATCTATTGCATGTCTACGAAAGTAAAAATTGAAACACGGGCGTAACAACAGTCTACTGGATTCGTGTTATCGAAACTGATGGTTTGGTACCGAATAACAGTGCATGCTGCTATTAATCGTATATCAGTTCTCATAGACATATCGAAATTAAAAAGATCCAGTAGTAATACTTACACTGTGGCAATTATAGCCGTTGTTATTGCGGGTTTGGTCATGTAGTGGATCATAGGAAATTCGTTTTTTTGTTTATCACTCGTAAACGACTGCCGGCTAGGGTAACGGTTGCAGGGTGCAATAATACCTGGGCCCTAACCTACACAACTACATATGTGACTTCAAAACTAACTCCTCGAAAAGGAAACAGTACCAGGAATTCCTGTTATCAATTATGGAGATTTTACACACACAAACAAAATTACCACTTTCAAATAATTCAGACAAAAGGGTAGGCATTTTCAAAGCACTGTCGTGGGAATATCACGGAATTTCAAATGAGTCAGGGAAATAGGGAAATTTGAAAAAAAAAAACACTGGAAAAAACTCATTTGTCTCATTTCATCAACATGATGTCTGCGACACGTGAGTAGCTGGACACACAATGGGACTTACACGATGGGCCAAAACCGCAGGCCATTTCTCTGGGGATCTCTACCGGATCGGGCCTGCTGATGTGAAGCCCACCATTTCCCACTAATTTGTAAGCCCCGCCCATCGGATCTAGTCTCACCGATCTGCCTGCAGTCGGAGTCTGTGTGTGTGTGGCGTAATGCTACAGATTTTCGCTGTTTAACCAAGGACCCAGGACTGCGGAGCTCCTCGGTAGGCCAGAGGCCACTGGCAATGGATTTCAGAAATTGCGACTGTCTCGCCGCAAGTACAAGTACATTGTACAGTGCGGCATTTTACAGACATTTCATTTATTCTAGTACATTTTGGCACTTTAAGAATAATTTATGTATTAGAAAGTATGGACGATAAGAAGAAAATTGTGGCAGTCGCTGGCGATTTGTACGCGATGTACTCATATATTTCTCGAAATAAAAATCACATAATACCTGTAAAGTAACAGACATAGCACAATGACTAATAACCTACAATAATGAACACAGGAGAGCCAACATTTTATCGGTGGTCACCCGTAGTGTTAGTGTGCACAACTCTTCTCTGTCTTATACACTTCTTTCACGAGTCCTACTTTTTTCTGAGGTTCTTGCTGAAATCAGCGAAAGTATTTTAAATCTGAAACTTCCTGGCAGATTAAAACTGTGTGCTGGACCGAGACTCGAACTCGGGACCTTTGCCTTTCGCAGGCAAGTGCTCTACCACTGAGCTACCCAAGCACGACTCACGCCCTGTCCTCACAGTTTTACTTCTGCCAGTATTTTAAATCTGTCTTGCGCCTCCAAGGAAATGGGTGTTTTGCCGGCCGCGGTGGCCGTGCGGTTCTAGGCGCTTCAGTCAGGAACCGCGGGACCGCTACGGTCGAAGGTTCGAATCCTGCATCGGGCATGGATGTGTGTGATGTCCTTAGGTTAGTTTGGTTTAAGTAGTTCTAAGTTTTAGGGGACTGATGACCTCAGATCTTAAGTTCCATAGTGCTCAGAGCCATTTCAACCATTTGAACCAAATGGGTGTTTTTGTCACAAATGTGTTTCACTTTATTGAAGTAAAATTACAACAGTGGTCTTAATGGAACATATATACCATTTGCCTTGCTTTCTCCATCCAAAAACAGTTCATTACAAAATATGTTGATGTTAGTAATTAAGATTTTTGCTCACACGGGGGAGAAATCTACCATGGCTCCCCAGCCTTTGCAGCATCTTTTCCCTTCCGTGCTGGATGTCTATCCTCTTGCTGCTCTTTTTCCCCTCCCACGGGGAAAATGTCTGGGGTGCTTTTGGGAATGTTCTGCATTGTCCTTAGCTGACATAAGAACAGTCTCATCACTATTTTTCATTCTTTTTTCCTTTCTTCGTTCACCTTCTCCAATCCTTGCTCCGTTCCAGAGTTTGAGGCTCCTCTTTTTCCCTCTTCCTTCGTGTGCGCTCCTGAAGGCAGCAGTATGCGTCTGACACATAACAGGTGACTGGGTAACATGTAATTCGCAGCCCCGGCTCGACAGGTAGGGTTCGTACGTACCCCCAGGTACAGGCCTGGTCCAGACAGGGGTGACTGCCTGAGCTGCAACCTTCCCAAATTGTCAGTTGGTCCCTCTATCAGGTGTTCGGGCGGTGTGACCTGAGTTGTGAACAGTTACCTAAGGCGGGTGCGCCCCCTTGTGAAGGGGGACCCCAGTTGGAAGGAGCGTGCAACTGGAGACGCTGGCAATCATGTGGGATTTTCTCGCAATGAGCCAATCATCTTCACAATCAGTGTCTACAGAACGTAAATAGAATGAGGCTAACGATTCAAAGACCCAATTGCACCACAGTTCTTCGTGGTTTCACATACTGAAGACAGTCAGTCCTTCGCAGAAAGGTATTGATGCAGTTGCCAGCCCTGTAAAACCCTGCCCTTGTTTACAGAATGGCACTTTGCTTTTGGGGACTACTTCTAGTTCTCAAGCACAACTGCTTGCTGTTTCACTTCTCCACAGCTATACTGTTCATATCGAGGACAATCAAACACTGAATTCTCCCTGTGGTGTTACTTACACTAGGCTGCTCGACGGTCTGACTGAGGCCGAAATCCAAGCATACCTCTCTCATCAGGGTATCATAGTCGTCCTTTGGGTGATGAAAAAGGTAGATGCCTCTTTAGTGCTCACACACACACACACACACACACACACACACACACACTTTTTCTCACTTTGATAGAGTGGTGCTTCCATCCAAGATCAAAGCAGGCTAACCGTACATTCCGAATCCGACGCACTACTACCAGTGTCATCATTTCAACTACACTTGAATGTCTTGTCAATATCCATCCAAATGTTTAACCTGTGGTAGGGGTGCGCACGAGGGCGATTGTCCACATCCTCCTCCCTGCAATGACGACCATGCCGCTTCCTCTCGAGATTGTCTCGATGAGGGGGCTGTCCAGGAGATCTGGGTAAAGGAAAACGTTCCTTAGCCAGTTGCTCGCAAACAATGTGTTCTACTGTCTGCCACTTATAGTTCTGTTCTTGCTACATCTCGCTTCATGAAGGACACAGCCACACAGATATGCGACCTCTAATTCAGCTCTGAGGTGAAATCACCCAGTGTCTTGGTAGCATCGTAGTCCCCTCGTAAAGCTATGCAACAAGCTATCACTCACTCACCTAACGGGGCGAAGCCACCAGCTACACAACTGGCAGGCTGGATAGGACAGAAGGAATGCTTGTATGACCCTCCCATCAACCAACACATGAGTCTTCCTCTGCTAACCGGAAAGGCTCGAAGAAGTCCAACAAAGGCAAACTGTCTTCTCAATCGCCGACCTGATGATCCTCTTCGATGGTGTCGCCATGTGATACCTTAGCCCGTTCAGCCTCCATGTCGCCAGTGTGCACCCCCAACCGTTTTTCTGCGTAGGACTCCGCAGGCCGACAGCAGAAGAAAGCCGACGCTTCTGTGGACCTCATGGATCAGGATTCTCCTGTCTCGGTGCCCTGTAGCAGCGAGTCTTCGCAAGCTGGCACTCAGCAGCCGCCAAGGTGACAGCACTTCATTTTTTCCTGATCAATACACTCTTACAATGGAAAGTTTCACCGCCTTCGATCCAACAAAGAGGATTTGTGGCTGCTTTTAGAATTGCAGCGTCCCCTTGTACACTGCCTTCAGGAAACAAAATTGCGTCCTCAAGACTGCTTTGAGCTTTCGCGTTTCTTCCTGGTCCATTTTAACCTTCCGCCTAAGAGTGGCATTCCATCTCATGGGGAAGTCTTGCTGCTGCAGCCGTCCTTAAGCTGTTGCAGTTTGCCTTTTCCTTCCTCACTTGTCCTTTTCCCTCTGTACCATTTACATCCCTCCATCATTCAGTGTCACCAGGGCCGACTTCCTCCAGCTTATTGGACAGCTACTTCACCCATTTCTGCTGCCCACCATCCCATTTGGGGTTCTCCTAGAAGCAGTCTGAGAGGTGGCCTCTTGGCTGACCTTATTAATCAACTTAGCCGATTCTGCCATGACACAGGAGCACCCATGTTCCTTTCCTTGTACACCTGTTTCCATTTGGATCTATCCTTCTGCACTGCCCATCTTGCCCACCGCCTTGAGTGGTCCGTACTGTCACATACTCAAGCGACCATTTCCTGTGGACACCCAAATCGCAGCTTACTAAGGCCGACTGGAGGCTCTACTCATCCCTGGCGGCCTTCGACGAACACGGTTTTCTCAGCTGTGATGACCAGGTGGAATATCTTACAAACCTTATCCTTACCGCCGCAGAACGCTTCATTCCTCGCACTTCCCCTTTGCCACGCCTTGTCACGGTCCCTTCGTGGACTGAGGCGGGTCGCGACGCAATTCGCGCGCAGAGACGTGCTCTCCGCGTTTTTAACCGCCATCCTATGATAGAAAACTGCATTCATTATAAACAGACGCGTGCACAGTGTCGTCACATTCTTCGGGATAACAAAAAAGCTAGCGGGATTTCATTAACAGTTCCACTTCCTGTTCTGTCGTGTGGACCAACCTACGACGGCTCTCTGGGACCAAGATCCATTCCCCAGTTTCCGGCCTGACAGTAGCATATGATGTCATCATGGACCCTATTGCTATCTCCAACATCTTGGGCCGCCATTTTGCGGAAATTTCGAGCTCTTCCCACTATCACCCTGCCTTCCTCCATTGGAAAAGAGTGGAGGACCCTAGGGGGATGCCCTCCTCTTCCCAGAATCGTGAGTGTTACAATTCCACCTTTACTAAGGGAGAGCTAGGTCATCCTCTCACTTCACCCCGATCCTCCGCCCCAGGACCATAAGCGGTTCTCGTTCAAATGTTGGAGCACCTTTCTCTTGCAGGCAAGCACTTTCTGCTTAATAAATACAACCGCGTCTGGGCAATGGGCAAGTTTCTCAGATGCTGTCATAATCATACCTAAGCCCATTAAGGACAAACACCTTCATGCCAGCTACTGCTCCATATTTCTCACCAGATGTTTCTGCAAGGTGATGGAATGTATTATTTGTGCCCGGCTGATTTGGAGGCTCGAGTCTCGCAATTTACAAACCACTGAACAGTGTGGATTTTGAGCTCACCGTTGTGCAGTTGACCATCTTGTCACTTTGTCCACCCATGTCATGACACGGTTTTCTGCGGAAAGCCCCGACTGTGGCCGCGTTTTTCGATTTGGAGAAAGCCTAAGATACCTCAGGACTGGTATCCTCCCTACTCTACACGTGGGGTTTCTGTGGCCACCTCTCCATGTGGCCGCCTTTCAATAAAGGCGCAACGCGTTGCAAATATAGAACTAATAAATCCATCTTTATTGCAACTAGGACAGAATTCTTCCTGTATAATTTATTGATGTGTTCATCTGTTTATGCGCATGTACGTTAATTTAACACGTATTTCTGTGTCAGTGCAGGCACGTAACATTGCCTCCTCACAATGGTAAGGGTGAATATACTTTACACAAAGTTTAACAGAGGCATCTAACAAAGAACTTAAACTGTAAATATTTTTGTGATATTGTACAGGGGGTGAATAAAAATACGGAAACAGCAAAAGCACAACTTATTACCAGGCATAATGCGGTGCAGAAAAGCCGTTGGCATTCAAAACAGCTTCCAGTGCTCCCGGAAGGGTCAATACAGGCTGTGTATCGTTTTCAGAGGAATAATATACCATTCTTCCTGCAAAATACTGGCAGAGGCTCAATAGTATTAATATTGAGATGTGGTAACTGAGGTGGGCAGGGTAGATACGACGCTTCATATTCGTGCTGACAAACTATGCGACCTGTGTGAACAGTGGCTCTGTCGTCTTGGAAAAATGCATCTCGAGTGGGGAAGAAACGCCATGTCTTGGGATGGACCTGATCAGCCAAACTGGTCCTATAATCCTTGGCACTAATGCAGCATTGCAGAATAACCTTGAAGCCCATGTAATGCCACGATGTGGCTGTCCAAATGATCACCGAAAACCCCGCCATGTTTCACTCTCGGGATATAAACTCGGCCAGAAGTTGGAAACAGTGTGAAACAAGACTCATCAGACCAAACGACATAATTCCACCGCTTCACAGTCAGATGTACGTTTTTATGTTAGGAGCATTTGCATTACTGATAAGTGGTTTTGGAATTCCAGTTCGCGTTGCTGCATTTCCCTGCTTATGGAGCTCCCTTCATGCTGTTTTGGTACTGAAAGGCTTCGGTAGTTCGCAGCTATCGTCCTCTTATTTTTCGTCACAATCCTCTTCAGCGACCGTCTGTTAAGATAATTCAGCACACATTTTCGTCCGTTTTGTCACTTGGAGGATAATGTTTTTCGCTTTCCCTGTATGCGGATATAAATTTTCGATACGATGCCTCTTGAAACATCAGACACTTCGGGTACCTTGGTTACGGAAAGCACCCACGATAGGAGCACATATAATTTGCCCGCGTTCGATGTTACTTAGCTGCGACATAACGCACTCACAACTACACAGAACATTGTTCCAACTACAACTTGCAAGCCTTGGAATGAGACACATCCTACAGCACTATCGATAATAAAAGCTACACACTGCTTAGCCTAAACATCATGTCAACTTGCTTCCGATCTCGTTGGTCTACTTTTGGAACGCAATACGGAAGCGATTCGGCGTGACATGGGTTCGACAGGGCCTTTGGTATGTTCCAGGAAGTATGTGACACCAGACGTCTACGCACAGGTCACGTAGTTCCCGTAAATTACGGGCTGGTGACTTGCGTACGCAAACCTGGCGCCCGATAGCGTCCCAGATGTTTTCCACCTAGTTCAGATCAGGCGAATTAGTTGCCAATACATCAACGCGAGTTCACTCTCTTCCAACTGCCAAAGCAGGGTTCTGATGGTGTCGGCAGTTGCAGAAACAAACATGTCAAATTTAAACAGACGTAAAATCTGCAAGATCGGCGATCTTCTACAGAAGCTTCAATGCGAGAAGCTTGTAATAGTTTCCACAGCGAAACATTGTCTCGAAACGTAGCAGAAAATCCAGAGAGATTCTGGTCGTATATGAAGCATGCGAGCGGCAAGACAGAACAGTGCATTCTCTGCGCGATACCAATGAAGATACTATCGAAGACAGTGCTGCCAAAGCAGAGTTAATAAACACAACCTTCCGAAATGTCTTTACAAAAAATACGAAGTAAATATTCCAGAATTCGAATGAAGAACAGCTGCCAACATGTGTAACGTAGAAGCAAATATCCTCGTAGTAGTGAAGCAACTTAAATCAATAAAAGCAAGTCTTTTGATCCAGACTGTATACCAATTAGGTTCCTTTCAGCGTATGCTGATGCAATAGTTCCATACTTAGCAATCATATACAACCGTTCGCTCGACGAAAGATCCGTACCCAAGACTGGAAAGTTGCATAGGTTACACCAATATTCAAGAAAGGCAGTAGGAATAATCCACTAAATTACTGGCCCATATTATTAACGCCGACACGTAGCAGGATTTTGGAACATATATTGTATTGTGTTCGAACATTATGAATTACCTCGAAGAAAACGTTCTGTTGACACACAAGTCAACATGGATTTAGAACATATCGTTCTTGTGTAACACAACTAGCTCTTTACTCACATGAAGTGTTGAATGCTATTGACAAGGGATTTCAGATTGATTCCGTATTTCTGGATTTTCGGAAGGTTTTTGACACTGTACCACACAAGCGGCTTGTAGTGAAATTGCGTGCGTATGGAATATCGTCTGTTATGTGACTTGATTCGTGATTTCCTGTCAGAGAGGTCACTGTTCGTAGTAATCGACGGAAAGTCATCGAGTAAAACAGAAGTGATTTCTGGCGTTTCCCTAGTAGTGTTAAAGACCCTTTGTTGTTCCTTATCTATATAAACGATTTAGGAAACAATTTGAGCAGCCATCTTCGGTTGTTTGCAGATGACGCTGTCGTTTATCGACTAATAAAGTCATCAGAAGATCAAAACAAATTGAAAAACGATTTTGAAGCGGTATCTATATGGTACAAGAATTGGGAATTGACAATAAATAAAGAAAAGTGTGAGATCATCCACATGAGCGCTAAAAGTAATGCGTGAAACTTCGGTTACACGATAAATCACTCAAATATAAAGGTAGTAAATTCAACTAAATACCTAGGAATTACAATTACGAACCACTTAAAGTGGAAGGAGTACACAGAAAATGTTGCGGGGAAGGCTAAGCAAAGACTGCATATGATTGGCAGGATACTTAGAAAATGTAACAGGTCTCTTGCCGGCCGCTGTGGTCGAGCGGTTCTAAGCACTTCAGTCCGGAGCCGCGCTGCTGCTACGGTCGCAGGTTCGAATCCTGCCTCGGGCATGGATGTGTGTGATGTCCTTAGGTTAGTTAGGTTTAAGTAGTTCTAAGTATAGGGGACTGATGACCTCAGCTGTTAAGTCCCATAGTGCTTAGAGCCATTTGAACCATTTGAACAGGTCTCTTAAGGAGACTGCGTGCTCTACGCTTGTTCGTCATCTTTTACAATACTGCTGCGCGATGTGGGATCCGTACCAGATAGGATTGACGGAGTACATCGAGAAAGTTCAAAGAAGGTCAGCATGTTTTGTATTATCGCGAAATAGGGGAGAGAGTGTCTTGGACATGATATTAAAACAAAGGCGTTTTCCGTAGTGGAGGAATCTTGCCACGAAATTTCAACCAGCAACTTTCTCCTCCGAATGCGAAAATATTTTGTTGGCGCCGACCTACTGAGGGAGAAACGATCACCATGATAAAATAAGGGAAATCAGAGCTCGTATGGAAAGATACAGATATTCGTTCTTTCCACGAGCTATACGAGATTGAATAATAGAGGATTGTGAAGGTGATTCGATGCACCCTCTGCCAGGCACTTAAATATGATTTGCAGAGCATCCACGTAGAAGTAGATGTAATGACACGAACTGTTATCCTGTTGGAAGATGCCACTGCTTTCACGGAAAACAACATGCATGAAGGGATACACTTTCTCCGCAATAACGTTCACGTAGTCCACAATTGTCAAAGTGCCTTCGATTACTACTACCTCAGGTCCCACGGAAGCCCAGGCGGATGCCCCCATAGCATAATATTGCACCAAGCGGCCAGGATGACGGCGTATCTGGCTGGACACGTCCATCGACCTGGTGTAACAAGAAACGTGATTCATCTGTACAGGCGACTCGTTTCCACTCTCGGTGATGGCCTGGACACTGTAACCGTAACTGACGATGTCGCGAATCAACGTGAAGACATGTAGGGGTTATCTGCCGAGGAGCCCCAGGTCCAACAGCGCGCACTGAATGGTGCGCTCCGAAACACTTGGCCTGCGCCAGCATTACACTCTGTCGTCAGATATGACACATCGTCACCTAGAGCGGGCAAGCCTCAGACCTCCATGTTCTGTGATGAAGCGTGAACATCCAACACCTTGTCGCCTACTTCTCCTTCAGCAAATTTACTTAGATGCTCCCGACATTAGCACTCGAACAGCCGACGAGTTTCTCCACTTCCGAGATGCTCATTCCGAAGCAATGGGCCATAACAATCCGCTCTTTGTCAAAGTCGCTTATGTCCGTGGACTCTTCCACTTGCGGCCCGTATCACCGATAGGTGAATCCCCATTCGTTTCTGTTCCGCTCTCACACTTTCCTTGCTACTTCACGTGCCCACATCATCACCAGACGGCTTTTAACCTCGCGGTAGCCAGTGGTTATTATGTTTTGTCTCATCAGTGTATATGTAAGGCAACTTGGAGTACTTCGTACTTAAGAACAATATAATTTAAAAACAATTTTTTGGACATAAAGTTCCACCTAACATTATAAAAAGGCATTTGACTTTGCAAACCTTACAGCAAAAGTTTGTCACAGACTTTAGTGGAATTCAGATATGAAATCCAAATATTGTGTCTGTCTTGTATACATAGTATTGTGGCCAATTGTATGAAGAAGTGTCACAAGAAGGCATAAAGACTCTTGCTTTGAAATAAATTAACTATCCTCTTGAGGTAAGATACTGAAGTGCATGTTGCTCAAGGAAAAATAAATTGAGTCACATATATGCTGGATTTCTGATATCAAATTACTTTGGAAGCACGGAAACCAAAAGAACTAAAAGATGGAAAAGACGATGTTTCGTGCACAGACATTGTCTGTGTTTACATCTATAGCCTGCAAACCAATGTGAAGTTTATGACTGAGGGTACTTCCCACTGGACCAGTTATTAGGGTTATTTCTCATTCTAATCTTGTCCTACCGTCCCTATAGCACTGATACGTTGTGGATTATACTACAGAGTGATTAAAAAAGAATACCACAACTTTAAAAATGTGTATTTAATGAAAGAAACATAATACACTCCTGGAAATTGAAATAAGAACACCGTGAATTCATTGTCCCAGGAAGGGGAAACTTTATTGACACATTTCTGGGGTCAGATACATCACATGATCACACTGACAGAACCACAGGCACATAGACACAGGCAACAGAGCATGCACAATGTGGGCACTAGTACAGTGTATATCCACCTTTCGCAGGCTGCTATTCTCCCATGGAGACGATCGTAGAGATGCTGGATGTAGTCCTGTGGAACGGCTTGCCATGCCATTTCCACCTGGCGCCTCAGTTGGACCAGCGTTCGTGCTGGACGTGCAGACCGCGTGAGACGACGCTTCATCCAGTCCCAAACATGCTCAATGGGGGACAGATCCGGAGATCTTGCTGGCCAGGGTAGTTGACTTACACCTTCTAGAGCACGTTGGGTGGCACGGGATACATGCGGACGTGCATTGTCCTGTTGGAACAGCAAGTTCCCTTGCCGGTCTAGGAATGGTAGAACGATGGGTTCGATGACGGTTTGGATGTACCGTGCACTATTCAGTGTCCCCTCGACGATCACCAGTGGTGTACGGCCAGTGTAAGAGATCGCTCCCCACACCATGATGCCGGGTGTTGGCCCTGTGTGCCTCGGTCGTATGCAGTCCTGATTGTGGCGCTCACCTGCACGGCGCCAAACACGCATACGACCATCATTGGCACCAAGGCAGAAGCGACTCTCATCGCTGAAGACGACACGTCTCCATTCGTCCATCCATTCACGCCTGTCGCGACACCACTGGAGGCGGGCTGCACGATGTTGGGGCGTGAGCGGAAGACGGCCTAACGGTGTGCGGGACCGTAGCCCAGCTTCATGGAGACGGTTGCGAATGGTCCTCGCCGATACCCCAGGAGCAACAGTGTCCCCAATTTGCTGGGAAGTGGCGGTGCGGTCCCCTACGGCACTGCGTAGGATCCTACGGTCTTGGCGTGCATCCGTGCGTCGCTGCGGTCCGGTCCCAGGTCGACGGGCACGTGCACCTTCCGCCGACCACTGGCGACAACATCGATGTACTGTGGAGACCTCACGCCCCACGTGTTGAGCAATTCGGCGGTACGTCCACCCGGCCTCCCGCATGCCCACTATACGCCCTCGCTCAAAGTCCGTCAACTGCACATACGGTTCACGTCCACGCTGTCGCGGCATGCTACCAGTGTTAAAGACTGCGATGGAGCAAACTGGCTGACACTGACGGCGGCGGTGCACAAATGCTGCGCAGCTAGCGCCATTCGACGGCCAACACCGCGGTTCCTGGTGTGTCCGCTGTGCCGTGCGTGTGATCATTGCTTGTACAGCCCTCTCGCAGTGTCCGGAGCAAGTATGGTGGGTCTGACACACCGGTGTCAATGTGTTCTTTTTTCCATTTCCAGGAGTGTATAACCTTCTGTTATACATCATTACAAAGAGTATTTAAAAAGGTTTTTTTTCACTCAAAAACAAGTTCAGAGATGTTCAATATGGCCCCCTCCAGACACTCGAGCAATATCAACCCGATACTCCAAATCGTTCCACACTCTCTGTAGCATATCAGGCGTAACAGTTTGGATAGCTGCTGTTATTTCTCGTTTCAAATCATCAATGGTGGCTGGGAGAGGTGGCCGAAACACCATATCCTTAACATACCCCCATAAGAAAAAATCGCAGGGGGTAAGATCAGGGCTTCTTGGAGGCCAGTGATGAAGTGCTCTGTCACGGGCTGCCTGGCGGCCGATCCATCGCCTCGGGTAGTTGACGCTCAGGTTTCATAACTAACCTTTTTCGTAGGACTCTCCATACAGTTGATTGTGGAATTTGCAGCTCTCTGCTAGCTCTGCGAGTCGATGTTCCTGGGCTGCGAACGAATGCTTGCTGGATGCGTGCTACATTTTCATCACTCGTTCTCGGCCGTCCAGAACTTTTCCCTTTGCACAAACACCCATTCTCTGTAAACTGTTTATACCAACGTTTAATACACCAACTATCAGGAGGTTTAACACCATACTTCGTTCGAAATGCACGTTGAACAACTGTCGTCGATTCACTTCTGCCGTACTCAATAACACAAAAAGCTTTCTGTTGAGCGGTCGCCATCTTAGCATCAACTAACGCTGACGCCTAGTCAACAGCGCCTCAAGCGAACAAATGTGCAACTAAATGAAACTTTATAGCTCCCTTAATTCGCCGACAGATAGTGCTTACCTCTGCCTTTTGTCGTTGCAGAGTTTTAAATTCCTAAAGTTGTGGTATTCTTTTTGAATCACCCTGTATATTCCTAGATTCATCACTTGAAGCTGGTTCGTGAAAGTTTATAAGCAGGCTTTTCAGGGATTTTATGCGTCTTTCTTCAGGCTTCTGCCAGTTCAGTTGCTTCAGCATTCGCCTGACACTGCCGCACGGATCAAACAAAGCTGTGACCATTCGCGCCGCCGTTCCTAATATATTTTCAACATCCGCTGTTAGTCCTCTCTGGTATAGAAACTACACATTACTATGTAGAAGACATAACTTGAGGTACTAGGCGTCAACAAGAATCGTTCTGCCATAATTTAGAAAAATAAACTAACGACCAAACAGGGATCTGAACCCCGTTCATCCAAGCAAAGACCCCCCCCCGCCCCCTCTTCCCTTTGTTTGACGACAGCGGCACTTTGTGATGCCCTCGGGAGTGGGTAACATTCAAGGCGTGAAGTGAGCTATTTGTATACGCTAAACAAACCCCGTTAAAGTTGAAAGGGAGGTTCCTCGATCTAGCGTTAACCCATTTAACATTTCAATGCTTACTTGAGAGTGAACAGCGCAGAGGAGAAAGTCGAACGGTACTCGTGACTAATCTTAGATAAGACAGATAAGCGTAAGCCCGTCTATCAAAGCACTCAGCAGTGAAGCTGTTTGGTGTGCCGATGATTTCTGCTTTTCAGGCCACGAAAAAGACAGCACATAACGTGTTGGAGGTAGTTGGTTCCTGGTTCAGAGCTAAGAGGGTCACTCACATTTCCAATACAACCACTATACGAGGTTCTCAGGTGAAGTGAGACAACACGTTTTTAGGTCTGAGGACAGTCCGGAAACTTCTATGAAATGCACGTATGTCTGGTCCCTGTAGAAACTGCATCAAGAAGGCTCATCATCAATCACTAAAAGAAGTACCCTCTCTCCGCATCTTAACAGTTTGGCTGTAGTTGCTGCATTTCATTGCACTGACAATAGCCTGAAGACGAACTCATTTCTCCCAACGAGACACCAGTTTGTGCATACCATCATTGTAGAATGTTTGACTTTGTTGATAGAGCCACAGCCTCGACTGTGATATAAAAGTGAAGTCGTCAAAGGTGTTCTGTTTTGGAAACAGACGAAAATCAGATGGGGCCAAGTCGAGACTGTGTGGAGGAGGGTCTGTGAGAGTGAACCCAAGGCGTCGGATTGTTGAAGATGTTGCAGCAGTCGTGTGTGGTCTGACAGTGCCATGCTGAAGGAGAGGGTACTCCAAGTGTGGACGAACTGCTCGAATTCGAAACTTGGTTATAGCAGATAAACGGATTGTGGCTGCCGTCATTTTGAGAGGAATTGAAGTGATAGCCATTACAATATCCATGCTTAAATGGATCGTCTTCTTGGTCTTGAAGTGCACAGAAATACAGAGGGCCACCGTTCCAACGACTGAGGATGCACCAGGTTAGGAAACCTTTCGGACAAAGGATTTGTAGATTACCAAGTTTGTTTGTGTGGCCATCCTCCACAGCAAGCATATAAATACTTGTTTTGTAAATAAAACTGCCTTTTCCTGCTGCTAGTTACTTTATTTACCCCATACGCGTTTCGCCTTTTCCTGTTCTAAGGCATCATCAGTGGAATCTATAACGATACAGTTTTGTTAGTTTTAGATTATTAAACAGTTCACTTCGCGATTTTGCCGCGCGGGATTAGCCGAGCGGTCTGGGGCGCTGCAGTCATGGACTGTGCGGCTGATCCCGGCGGAGGTTCGAGTCCTCCCTCGGGCATAGGTGTGTGTGTTTGTCCTTGGGATCATTTAGGTTAAGTAGTGTGGAAGCTTAGGGGCTGATGACCTTAGCAGTTAAGTCCCATAAGATTTCACACACACACACACACTTCGCGATTTTTTTTCTTAAAAATGTAATTACTTACGATTTTCTCATTTGCGTGTCCTCGCATCTGGTCTGGAGGTCGCACTACCATTTTTATCGCTGCTATATAATCATAACTTTGTGTTCTGGCCCTCCTGACACTGTTCACCGTGTTTCTCACTCTTTTTTGTGGTGTACTATTGTTCTTTTGTCACTCGATACAACTATTTAGTCGGATACTGTTTTTCACAACGAAAATATTGCGACTCCAATACGTGTTTCTACGTCTACATCCATACTCCGCAAGCCACCTGACGGTGTGTGGCGGAGGGTACCTTGAGTACCTCTATCGGTTCTCCCTTCTATTCCAGTCTCGCATTGTCCGTGGAAAGAAAGATTGTCGGTATGCCAATTGTAGTGTCCATCCTCTTTGGTATGTTTACCTATTTGTTGCAAACCTAAGTATATGTTCGAGACTAACTTCTATTTATGAAGTTTATGCCGAGTGTGTGTATGAGTGAGAGATAGAGGGGTGGAGGGGGGGGGGGGAATAGAGACGACGAGTTGTTCTTTTTTTTTGGATGGGGGGGGGGGGTATACTACCTGTTAGCGAGTGGTTGGAAACTTTGGTGACAGCTGATCTGACTTTTCGTTTCAATATTCTGTGGAGGGTTTCATGGAAGAGTGACTGTAAAGATGTTGGGTTCTATTATTATCATATTGGACAGCATTATTATATTAATCCTTTTTGCGAACGTTATTTTACTATTTTATAGGTTCTCTCCTTCGAGCACAATCTACACTCCTGGAAATTGAAATAAGAACACCGTGAATTCATTGTCCCAGGAAGGGGAAACTTTATTGACACATTCCTGGGGTCAGATACATCACATGATCACACTGACAGAACCACAGGCACATAGACACAGGCAACAGAGCATGCACAATGTCGGCACTAGTACAGTGTATATCCACCTTTCGCAGCAATGCAGGCTGCTATTCTCCCATGGAGACGATCGTAGAGATGCTGGATGTAGTCCTGTGGAACGGCTTGCCGTGCCATTTCCACCTGGCGCCTCAGTTGGACCAGCGTTCGTGCTGGACGTGCAGACCGCGTGAGACGACGCTTCATCCAGTCCCAAACATGCTCAATGGGGGACAGATCCGGAGATCTTGCTGGCCAGGGTAGTTGACTTGCACCTTCTAGAGCACGTTGGGTGGCACGGGATACATGCGGACGTGGATTGTCCTGTTGGAACAGCAAGTTCCCTTGCCGGTCTAGGAATGGTAGAACGATGGGTTCGATGACGGTTTGGATGTACCGTGCACTATTCAGTGTCCCCTCGACGATCACCAGTGGTGTACGGCCAGTGTAGGAGATCGCTCCCCACACCATGATGCCGGGTGTTGGCCCTGTGTGCCTCGGTCGTATGCAGTCCTGATTGTGGCGCTCACCTGCACGGCGCCAAACACGCATACGACCATCATTGGCACCAAGGCAGAAGCGACTCTCATCGCTGAAGACGACACGTCTCCATTCGTCCCTCCATTCACGCCTGTCGCGACACCACTGGAGGTGGGCTGCACGATGTTGGGGCGTGAGCGGAAGACGGCCTAACGGTGTGCGGGACCGTAGCCCAGCTTCATGGAGACGGTTGCGAATGGTCCTCGCCGATACCCCAGGAGCAACAGTGTCCCTAATTTGCTGTGGGAAGTGGCGGTGCGGTCCCCTACGGCACTGCGTAGGATCCTACGGTCTTGGCGTGCATCCGTGCGTCGCTGCGGTCCGGTCCCAGGTCGACGGGCACGTGCACCTTCCGCCGATCACTGGCGACAACATCGATGTACTGTGGAGACCTCACGCCCCACGTGTTGAGCAATTCGGCGGTACGTCCACCCGGCCTCCCGCATGCCCACTATACGCCCTCGCTCAAAGTCCGTCAACTGCACATACGGTTCACGTCCACGCTGTCGCGGCATGCTACCAGTGTTAAAGACTGCGATGGAGCTCCGTATGCCACGGCAAACTGGCTGACACTGACGGCGGCGGTGCACAAATGCTGCGCAGCTAGCGCCATTCGACGGCCAACACCGCGGTTCCTGGTGTGTCCGCTGTGCGGTGCGTGTGATCATTGCTTGTACAGCCCCCTAGCAGTGTCCGGAGCAAGTATGGTGGGTCTGACACACCGGTGTCAATGTGTTCTTTTTTCCATTTCCAGGAGTGTAGTAATGACGCTCAGACCCGATCGCCGTTTCGGTCACCCGGTGATCGCGGGTATTTCGCTACACTACAGAGGAGCAACAGAGCCAGCCGCGAGTTAATTTTCATCGAAGTCTGCCACCCCTCTTTTGCTGCGTAAACCTAGTTCTCATCCTTCAGTATTCTCTCTCTAAACTGTTCTCAATTTAAGCTTGTTCAGTTACAGGTCAGTGCTCTTTTTTGTCGTTGGATGCTGCCCTCCATTGTATTTTGTTCTGCACGGATTTCAGAATACACATCTTTGTTTATATTCTAATCTTAATTTTGCGATTACTACCACCTTTGCGCAGTGGCTCCCTGCAGTTAAGGTGGTATTCTACATCTCCCCACAATCTGATACTGGATAGAATATTGATATGAGATCCCGACGGCCTATCAATATTTATCTCGCAGCAAGCCGGAGCAAGCTCTTTTCATTCAGGCCGCTTGGGATACGAGAGCTGCGACAGTTAGTTCAGTGAAGTAACACAACTTGGCGACCATCTTCAGGGCCTGTTTCAAATCCAAGTCAGCCACAGGTGGTCTCCTGTCACTGACCGCGTGGCGAGGGGTGGTGTTAACAGCCGCCCTGCTGAAGTGTTTCCTTAGGCCGTTTATTCACAGGCCGACCCGCTGAGCTGGTCGCCAACCGGCCAGACTGTGTTTGAGCGCCCTGCGACTGTGCGGCAGACCCTTCCTGCGCCCAGTCAGGTGACAGCTGTGCAAAAAAAAAGGGAGAAGGGCGGAGTGTGCGGTCATAAGTAACGATTGGGGCTAGCAGGTAGCAGCTTTAAAGTCACCCATTCACAGACCGACAAGTTGGCCAACTTCCCCCTTCCAAGTGGATCGGCCCCAATGTGTGTGGGGTCCATATTCCAGGAGTGTCATTTCATCAGCGCATTGCTACCTGCTAGTATCGACCGCTAATTGCCTCCCCATACTCGGCACATTTCCCTTCTGTTGTGGTATGACGAAAGCTGCCATGGGAGTCGCAGTGTGTCCACACACATTCAGGTAGGTCAGCAACCTACTCAAGGAGGAGGGGGGGGGGGGAGCTGACTGACTCATTGGACTGTAAATGGGTAGCTTAAGGAAATGCTTCAGGAGGGGGGCTGTCATCCTTGCCCCTCGCTATGTAGTCAGTGGAAGGAGACCATCTGAGATTAATGTGGGCCCAAAATGGGTCTTGAAGAGGCTCTCCGGGTTGTGCTACATCACCTAAACTCTGACTGCCACAGTTCTCGTATTAGAGTTCTGGTCTGTCATGAGATCCGAGACACGTAGCCATAGTGGCTGCATTCTACTGTTTTCCGCTGGACTAAACAAATTCTTCAAGCATATTTGGCGGTTGTGCACAGGCACTATCGCTAAAGAATTTCAAAAGAGGGGGGGGAGGGAGAGAAGAGGCGTGCAGTCAGAGAGGTTAATCAACTAATAGAGAAATAAACTAGGATCATGAGGGAAGGAGGGAGGAGAATAAGCTGGCGTTGCAACAAGATGGGTAAACACAACAACACCTGTCTGACAGCTCTAGTGATGCCACAGTGAAAGACATCTTGCATGGCGCCGGGCCACCAGTCACTGAAGGCTTAGACCAACAGCCTCCGGCAACTACTTGGAGAACTGAGGGGGGCACAGCACACTACAACCACCTCCGCCAACGTCTTCAGTGCCGGTGCTGCAATCTCCACCACAACCGTGACGCTTCCCACGCCACCTGTAGCCGTGTTCCCACGCGGGCTATTTATGCTTTGCTGTCAGTCACAAGCGGCAGCCTCAGCCCTTTACACATAATGCTGGCTCAGGTGGCTAGCTCCATCTGAGAAACTAGAAGGTGACAGGGTTGTGTTGTGTGTGAGATACAAAAGTGTTGATGCTGTTCACACATTGTTGAGCAATTCTTTCAACGCCAGAAATTAAGTTTAGGTAATAATCTGGTTGACAGTGAACACTCTTAATGAATTGTGATAGTTTAACATAATGAATCTACAGCATCCGGAAGTCTCTGTACATTTCAGCACCGTCTGCCCATATATACTGCTGCATTCGTGTCCCCAGATGTTGCTGTTCCTTGCTATGTGTAAACGCCACTCCAGGCTACTTTATTAAATTTATTTTTCTTTAAGGACTTTCTCTCATTGCGCTCTTCATCAGAATGAACAGAGAGTTATTTTTTTTAGTGGCACTTAACGTAGCAGTCTGTGTTAACAATTACTCTTTGATAATCCTCACATGAAAATTCTGATAACTTTGAGACTAAAGCACAGCTAAAATACTGACAGCTATGATGAGGAGGACCATCCAGTTAATTTCCCCAGCTCTTAATTTATGGTGTTTCAATTGCCTTACAAAGATTTTTTTACACCTTTCGCATTTCAGGTATCTGTCAATTTGGCAGCTGTTTATGCTGCGTCTTTGAAACGCAAGCTTTAGTCTTGGCTTGCTGGCGTGCTCAAGAAACGCTTTGGCTGTGGAACAACATTCCTTCCTGGTGCGAGGATGATTTGAACTTCACAACATTGCAGAATATGTCCAGCAACCCTGTGATAGCTGAGTTACTTCTTGGAGTGACATAGATTTAGCCTGCTAAATTCACTTGATATTTTCTTGGTATTTCAATTAAATATTATAAACGATTTTCACTTATGATGTGTCATCTATCAAATGCATGTTTTTAGTCCAGGAAGGTCATTACACACAGAATTTCGTCTCTTTCGTTGTGTTTTGTCTGCATCGGCCATCGCTAGGACAATGAGTAAGCACTGAACGTGCAGGTGGTCGCTGTAAAGTCGAGACTGCCATGGTTGTAGGTTCCAGCTTCTCAGGAGAGCAGCGCTTTACCTCTTACGTGACAGTGATAAAGCTACAGCCGTTGAGCTTCCTGGGTGTGACGAATAGTTCATGTCAAAAGAGTCCTGTGTGGAGATAGAAAACCACTTTCTGACATGATTTCTTCGATAGCACACGCCTCATCCACTCTATCCTCTACTGTTTTAACCTCTCTATTGAATCCAAAGAGAACAAAATGTTACACATGTTAGACGTATTTCCGTTTATGGTAGCCTGGCAGGGCAGGTGCTCAAGCCTCGCTTAAGAATGGACGCCTTGTGAGGACAGTGCGATGCGTTTGGAAAACTGATGGATCCCTGGAGCCACTGGGACGGAGCATAGCCACAAAAGCGTCAAGAATTCACACGTGCAGGTGTGTGGATCTTCTGGGCGGCAGCAGCCATTTTTACTTGCCTTAGAAAGCGAGAATGTGTCAGGACCTCAAGCACCCCACAGGCCCAGGGGCGGAGCATAGACACATTTCGCCAACGATTCGCAGAAAGAGGCTTGTAAAACAAGAACTTCAGAAGGAGTCAGATAGCGTAAAAAAAGTTTGCTGAACAGTAAGAAGGTTGCTTATAAACTACGAACGCCAGTGGATTCTTAGACGAACCGCAGACATAAGACTGCCGAGGCCTCACGCAGAGAGAGCTGTTACAAATAAGTGTTGCGCGGTTGCTTTCACAGCAATTTCGGAATGCAAAAAAAACCATCGGAACCACGTGCCACCAAACCCATCAGTAAAATGGGCCGTGGTAAAAATTGCTGTTTTGAAGAGCCGCAGCGCGTAGTGTGAAGCAGTCGCCCTCCGTTTCTGGCGGTGGCGCCGCTGTGGCAATCCCAGCTTTGGTGTCTCCCTCTGGTGGAAAAGGGGAAAGGTTGCCTGTTCACGTGCATTTAAGGGGCGCTATGAGCTAGCCAGACGGTCAGTCTGGGTCAGTCTCTCGTCCCCAGCTTGCTAGTCTGTCTCTCGTCCGCATTTGTTAGGCAGTTAGTGTCTGTCTGCCGTTCGGAGTGCTAGTATGTCGTTCGGATCAACCTTTAAAGCCGGCAAAATGAGTCTTTCCACTCACCCAGTAAGAGAACTCAGGGAGTGGTCGCCTGGTCGGGGCTTAGTTCCTGCATCTGCGCGTTAGGCCGCCAGTCTGCTCGAGTTTGCTCAGGCAATGGTCATTGGCGGTTGGATCGATCTGTTGGTCGGTCGCGCACTGAGACACAAGATGACTTGTCCGCCTTGAGCGTCGGCGCGTGTGAAGTCCCCACGTGAGTCCAGTGGGCCGCGCCGTATAGCGAGGGGTAGTGGCTTGGCGGTCGACACGAGAGCAACAGGATTCAACCCACGACATCGGTCTGGCCGGTGCGAGCTGCGACGCCGTGAGACGGGAGATCGGCGCGCCTTCCTGCGTCCGTTGAAGCGGCTGGCAGCGGACGGTTCGGGAGAGCGATTTGGGGTGCTGCGCCAGGTCTTCTCGAGAAATCGCAATTTATTAGACGTTAAGTGATTGGTGATATGTTGTTTGATTTACTCTTGTTAAATTCTACTTGTTTTCTTGGTGAGGTCACTAGCCGTTTTGCTTTGGGGTCGTCCCACCATTCTTCTCCGTTTGCCCACCCGCGGGAAGGTGGTTGTTTATAAATTGGGTGGTCTGTTTTTCCCTTGTGGAGTAGGGGCGGGTTAGAGCAACCTGCGGTTCTGGTTGTTCGGTAATCTCCCTATCAATCTACCGTGTGTTAGTAGCTGTCTCTGTCATGTTTGTCGGATTTGGTGTGTTAACGAATTGCTTGGAGTGTAACGACCTAATACCTGAAATATGTTTTGATGTTTGGAAACTTTGATATTATTGCCTATGATCTTGAGAGGCGGTATCTGTGTACTGTAGAGCATCTTAACTATTGTTTGGCCAACCTTGTAGAATTTTATATGAGACTGCATTTCATGGGCTTTTATTTAAATGATCATTTTAGTATATAAAGTTGCCACCCTTTAACTGTAAGACTTTTCTTAGAAGTTAAAGTCAAGTTGCACCTTCGTTGGCAAGGTTAATATTTTAATTGTTAGTGTTTTGTACCATTTCCATCCCTCCTACGGGGGCGTGCATAGTTTGTGTGCTTGTGTAAATTGTTAAAACTCTTAGTTTAAAGTAATCTGGTGTGTTGCAAATTTGCACCAGTGTAGTCTTTCAGAGGCTGTTGTGAGCGGTCGTAAGTACAGCCGTGTCAAAAGAGAGCGGCAAGGTTCTCTGCCCGAAAGCTCATAGTCAAAACTTGTTTCTTTCTATCTCTAAATAAATCGTAACTTTGATATTTAGAGGGTGCTTTCTGATTATAATTTTAAATCTGTTTCTTTTAAGAAATGCTTTTAGGCCCTATTAAAGTGAATAAAATTCCCATTTGTTAAAAGGAATTTGACTATGATTTCATCAGCTACTCCCTGGCTTACATGTTAGTGTTCTTGGTGAATCGCTAGTAAATAAAATAAATTATTAAGAATATTCTTTGAAAATAAATCACGGCTCAGAAAAGTTGGGAAAGACACCAATGCTCGAGTCATCCACCAGCTAGAAAATTGCCACCGTGCACTGGGAGGTACGGTCAGGAAACGGAGATCAGATTTTGTGCGGCATTGGAAATGTAGTCCACGAATGACACCGTCGAGAGGAGGACAAATTCGACGAGTCGAGAGATGGAGGAGAGGAGTGAGAGGACAGTCGGTGAGATACTGGGGAATCAAGCGGTCGTGGGGTCTCTTCCGTACATCGCGCACATCCCACTCCCGACATCGCGATATCGCAGCTTCGCCCACGCAGCCCACGGCGACCTGTCAACATGGAGACTGCTCCTGGTTCTCGGTGCACAGCCGCGGACCACCGAGGACAGCAACGGACTCGCCACCACACCGCTCTGAAGCAATTCGCCATCCCGACACAGCACCTGCCGCCGTCATCACCACACGACAAATGACCACGAAGAATAGTGAGATGATTCATCCTCCCCCTCCCCCCCCCATTCCCCCTAATAACTGAATCGTGTTCATGACCACTCAGATCGATCCTGAGATTTGTAATTATTCTTTTGTGCATGAAAGGTACTGAAACGAATGCAGCCATTTCATATTTTACTCATCGAAACAATCTGTTCCATTCGCTTATCGACCCCTTAATCTGGTAACCTTATGCCTTTTGGTTTCATTTACTTACTGCTGTCATTTGATTATTTGCACATAGAGCAGTATAATTTGTAATTTATACGTCATTTCATGTCAGATAACAGTCTTCTCGTTCTGCTACAATTCTTAGTGTTGATCACGTCATATGCTATGTCAGCACTGGCTACACCGTTGTTGTTACTGCATTGTGTACACTTAGTTCATCGAAAAAAGCCGGCCGGAGTAGTCGAACGGTTCTAGGCGCTTCAGTTTGGAATCGCGCGACTGCTACGGTCGCAGGTTCAAATCCTGCCTAGGGCATGGATGTGTGTGATGTCGTTAGTTTAGTTACGTTTAAGTACTTCTAAGTTCTAGGGGACTCATGACCTCAGATGTTAAGTCCCATAGTGCTGAGAGCCATTTGAACCATCGAAAAAAATCTCAATCTGAAAGCTATATTGCAATATTAAAGAATCGTATGCTTACCACTGTACAGGAAAGTCCATTGTACTGGGTGATCAAAAAGTCAGTATAAATTTGAAAACTTAATAAACCACGGAATAATGTAGATAGGTAAAAATTGACACACATGCTAGGAATGACATGGGGTTTTATTAGAACAAAAAAAAAGTATTGCTATACGCGTGAAAAATCTCTTGCCCGCGTCCTTTGGTAATGATCGTGTGCTCAGCCGCCACTTCCGTCATGCTTGGCCTCCCAGGTCCCCAGACCTCAGTCCGTGCGATTATTGGCTTTGGGGTTACCTGAAGTCGCAAGTGTATCGTGATCGACCGACATCTCTAGGGGTGCTGAAAGACAATATCCGACGCCAATGCCTCACCACAACTCCGGACATGCTTTACAGTGCTGTTGACAACATTATTCCTCGACTACAGCCATTCTTGAGGAATGATGGTGTACATATTGAGCATTTCCTGTAAAGAACATCATCTTTGCTTGGTCTTACTTTGTAGTGCTAATTATTGCTATTCTGATCAGATGAAGCGCCATCTGTCGGACATTTTTTGAACGTTTGTATTTTTTTGGTTCTAATAAAACCCCATGTCATTCCAAGCATGTCTGTCAATTTGTACCTCTCTATCTACATTATTCCGTGATTTATTCAGTTTTCAAATTTATACTGACTTTTTGATCACCCGGTACATCGTACTCTCAAGTCGCTATGTACGTAGATCACGTGAGCTGACGCCAACACAAGGCTGGGGGAGCAGAAATTGTTGCTGTCAGGACAGGTAGCCACCAACTCTTTCAAGGAGATGTTTTCCCTAATTTTTGTTGTGTAGTAGGTTCAGAAAATTAAGTAAATAATCTCTGAGCTTACGGAAGAAGTGATTCAGTAACTCAGTCTTTCTTTCGCAATTCGCGACGTTTACCACTAACAGATAGTGCAGCAGAGTCTCTCAAGCGAAATGCAACACTTACTCTCGAAACTTCCGCATTCTACTGTGTTTTTAGTTGGTGTAGATGCCCGTCACGTGATTTTATTTCAATAATTACAAAACCAGCTGGAATGTACGCACTGGGTAGGCAAGGCAGTTAGCTGGTTATGGCAGATCATTCGAAGAAGGAAATGAAAGTCTGGGCAGGCTGCAAACCACTCCAGTGTGTCGAAACTGCGTTGCGACAAAATCATGACCTGTGCACCTGTGGAAGTCGAATGGTCTGAGGATCGATCCTGAGTTGATATACCTCGGGTCTGGGTTTCATTTCCACTTCCGGTGACAGTTATTAATAGGCACCAACAGATCCCATTCACCTCTAGTTATGCCAACTGAAGGTTGTAGGATCGCACTGTCTTTCCAAATTCATTCTAAATATGAGATCCTTTCACTACCGACTTGAGGTTAGGTTGGGCTACGACAGAGGCGGAAGTGGTGGGATGTAAAATCCCTGTCGCCAATAACCTGTCTTAAGCGAGTAATTTTTAGTTAATGATGCCGGCAGCCGAGTGCTGTTGGCAAGCGGAGTGCACTCAGCCCTAGAGACGCCTATTGAGGAACTGCTTGACTGAGAAATAGCGGTTGCTGTCACAAAACCTGCTGATCACATGCTCCATATCAACATCCAGTGATGTCTGTCGTCTGAGGATGACACGGCGGTCGGTCGGTACCGTTGGGAGTTCTGAGACCTTTTCAGATTCATGTTCGAATCCTGCGAAGGAAAAAAATTATTCTCTCGTCATTTCAGGTTCAAGCATCTCGCTACTGCTGAGAAAATTCGATATTGACATTTTATTATGCTTAATTGACAATCCGATTACATACTGCGTTAGAGTCCCCATCTAACACAAAAATTTACATCGTGTCATTTCATGTTTGTTACTTGTGGTTTGTTAACAGGGACACTAATTGCTGTATAGGTGTCCCTGGGGATTAAAGATACTTTTGCCATATAATTTCAAGTTCAGATTTGGTACCAATACTGGCTATAAATGAGGTACTCACGTCTCTATATGCCACATCAGCAAAGACAAGCAGTGCTATGTTCAAGACTCGGTCGGGCACTAAAACTTCGCTTAGCACTGCTTATACGTGCTGGGTTTGAATCCATACCCGGAACGAAACAGTTCGTCATTTCTTTTAGAGTTGAAACCTATAAACAACTAGGTGCTCGTAATTTTTAATGTCACATTGTGATACAAAACAAGGGCGATGTGTAACTTGCGCACTGCACTTACGATGGCCTGTTGAAAAATGCCTCCGAATAGTTGTGTGCAAAAACTATTAAAACTTGTTACATAGAAAAACGTAATCAACGTTCTATATCTTTATTCTTCATGTTTACATATTTGTAGCCCTCTGCCGCTAGAGGGCTCCGATTTCTAGTTTGCAACATGACGGTGCGTAATATAACTGTCAGTGCGTGACACATAGCGTACTGCAATCGAGTTTCAAATTCGAGAGGTCGTCCCCACATGGAGCACCTTCTCCTCTTTCAACATGACAACGCCAGACATACACGAGCGCCGCGACGTCTGCAAAATAATGCGGGGCATTGGATTCACTGTCATCGATCATCCTTCATACAGTCCTGACTTGGCCCCATCCGATTTTCATCTGTTTCCAAAACTTCAAGAACCCCTTTGAGGGCTTCATTTTGATAATGATGAAGTGGTGCAAGCAGAGGTAAGATTGTGGCTCCATCAACAAAGCCAAACGTTCTACAGTGACTGTATCAACAAAGTGGTCTCTCGTAGGGAGAAAAATGTTCGTCGCCAGGGTGACAGTGTTGAGAAATAAATAAATGGAAATGCCGTGTGGCTAGGGCCTCCCGTCAGGTAGACCATTCGCCTGGTGCAAGTCCTTCGAGTTGACGCCACTTCGGCGACTTGCTTGTCGATGCAGATGAAATGATGATGATGATAAGGACAACAAAACACCCAGTCCCTGAGCGGAGAAAATCTCCAACCTAGCCGGGAATCGATCCCGGGCCGTTAGGTATGACATTCCGTCATGCTGAGCACACAGCTACCAGGGGCGGACGAGAAATAAATACGTACACGTGGAGAATAAAGATGTATAATGTCACTAACGTCTGTTTTATTTTTAAAAAAACTTAGAGAGTTTTCACAGTAAAAAAATTCGGAGGCATCATTTTGCAGATCGCCCTTTGATCCGCGTGCCATCTTCAGTACAGTGAAATTACTAATGATACATTGTTGATGGTGAGGTTTCCATACAGTGCTTGACGCTGTTAATCACGCTCTTTCCAACTGGTTAGTTCATTAACCAGTTTATGCAAAACCACCCGCCAAGCCAACGACGATTAATAGGTGGATAGAAAACCTTTTAGGGAGTAAGAATACTTGGACTTATCATACACTGCTGGCCACCGTAAATGCAACACCAAGAAAGACAAGAGGTAGCACAACAAAATTTATTTTGTAGATAACATGTTGACCAAGTATCAAATGATTACGTTTACAGACGTCTGTGACATGTGGTTCCTGCCAGAATCAGTAGCCAGAGTAGCCGCCATTGTTGCAGATCACCGCTGCCACACGTCTCGGCATTGAGTCAAAGAGACGTTGGATGTGTTCCTGGGGTACAGCAGCCCAAGCAGCTTCCACACGTTGCCAAAGATCATCTGGTGTGGCAGCTGGGGATGTAATCTGGGTCACTCGTTGAGCAACCATGGACCACATGTTTTCTATCGGCGAAAGATCCGGAGAGCGTGTAACACCATGGCTCTAATGCTCTACTGATCTATTTTGTCTCTGTTTCATTTTATGTTTCATCATTGAGCTTCGGTAAATGTGTTTGTTTGAATCGATAATATAAAATTGTATATTCCTTTCTTTATACAAACTTTGATGTCATGATTTGATTGTATGCTGTGTAGCATATCTGTCATTTATATTCTTTGTCCCATTTGGAGGGAACAAAACTTACTGTATATAATTGTAATTCTGTGTGAATAATTTTTTGTAGAAGTGTCAATATGTGAAAATGTTCTGTCTTATTTAATGCATTTGGTTGCTGTTATGTAAATTGCTGATCCTCACTTAGGGCTCTTAGTTATTCTATATGTAAAAGTTGTTGTGATTTCCCCCCGGGAACGGAACTGTGTAGCGCGCGCAAATTGTGGTTGGCCTAGGTGGAAAAGGTGGAACTGGTAGTCAGTCGGGGACGAGCAGTCGGTCGGGGACGAGCCAGCAGTCAGAGATGAGCTACGAGTCCGTGCACTGCCGTGTAAAAGTTGCATAGTGCTGGTTTCGAGAGAGGCTTTTCTGTTATTTCCCGATGCCTCGGATGGATGGATAAATAGCTGGGCTATTCTGGAATTTGTATCTATCTTCGCCACCAAGAGTCCAGCAATTCTGCCTGCAATTCCACCTACTAACATGCTGTGGCCACCACATTGCGCAATCATTGCAACATAACACTATAATGATGTACAGTGAAGGATCAGCGTAATGGATGTGTTATTGTGCTGAAATATAAGATAAATTCATATCTGAATTTATGTACCTACCTTGACTTTTCTCCTCATCATAACACCTCTCAGGGTCCTTTCCGTTCGAACTAAAGTGATTACCGAGTACCCTTACTGAAAGTACGTTAAAACTCAGTTTGCTAATTAATACCTATTGGACAGAATAAAGTTAAAGTTAATGTGGCAAGAGAGTGAGTTATAATTAATGATGCTTGCTGAAATAATTTTCCTAGTAAAACTGATTATTAATGTGTTGTTGCCAAATTCAAATTAAAATTTCTCAAGACTGAGGTTTATAAAGTTTTGCTTAGTAAGTGATCACATTACTACCTGTTGTTAATCGCAGAAAGTGAGCTAGTATCTTACATAAATGTTAATTTTATGTCTCATGCCACTAAAAGTGGAAAATTGCATAGTAGGAAATTATATGTTCATGATTACTAAGTGTTTGTCTGTCTTGTGTGCATATTAACAGTATAAAGACTACTCAATTTGTGTAAACCCTGAAAGTAATAGTGTGTTTCGGTAGCTGTTATAATTTTGCAAATAGTTTGTGCTGTTCCAACTGTTGGTTTCAATCTTAAAACATAGGTGTGTCAGAGTTCATTGCACTCGCGTGTTCCCAAGTCTAGGTTGTGTTTGTCCGTTATAATTACTAATAACTATTTTCTTGAACGAGAATGTTAATCATTCTCATGCCTAGTTAGGCTGGCGACCGGTTTCGTTATTCATTAAACAGTGCAGATAATCAAAATTTCGTTTGTTACTGTTCAAATATTTACGTAATTCTGACTTTCATTTCCGATAAGCCACTTCCGTTAGGGACAACTCGGTCAACATAACAAAATTCCTCTCAGAGGGTAACACTGCTCTGTTGATTTGCACTATAATTGCTTTTACAAAAGAGTTTTATGTCACAACCTGTTTCTAGCATTGAGGTTATGGTGCAGTAGTAACAGCAGTTAGGAGTGTTATACGTGGCTTTTCCGTGACAGGACGATTTTGTTCTGTTGGGGATATAATACGTAATAAACCAAACTTGGTACTTCATAGTATAAGCTACGTAAATACGCTGTTGTAGTGTTATAAGTGGCGACCGTCGTGCCGGCCAGGGAAGCAATTAAATCTGGTTATTGACGAAGAACCTTTGGACAATGCGTGCCACGTGTGGTCGCGCGTTATCCTGTTGAAATATGGCTGTGGCCGAGCCCTGAAGGTACGGAAGGACAACTGGCTCCAGCACCTCGGATATGTAGCGCCGGCTATTTAAAGTACCGGCAATGCGTACTAGAGGCGTGCGAGAGTAATATCCAATACCGCCCCATACCATAACACCCGGTGCAAGACCAGTGTGGCGGTGCATAATGCAGCTGTCCAGCATCCTCTCTCCACGGTGTCTCCACACTCGAATCCGACCATCGTGGTGCTGCAGACAGAAGCGTGCCTCGTCCGTAAAGACAATGTCATTCCATTCTGCCGTCCACATCCGTCTGTCATCACACCATTGGCGACGGAGACGTCTGTGGTTCTGCGTCAATGGTAGACGAAGCAATGGACGTCTTGCGGACAGACCACTCTGCTGTAAACGGCGTCGAATGGTACGCGCAGACACTGGATGATGCGTTACAGACGCAATGTGCTGTGCTATGGTTCGGGATGTCACTGAGCGATCCGTCACTGCCATGCGCACAATTTGACTATCAGCACGTGCAGTGGTGCTCCGAGGTGAATGCGATCGACCACGTCGGTCCGTCGTACCCTCCTGCATCCAACGGTCACATATCCGCATTACAGTTGTTTGGTTTCGTCCAACACGACTAGCGATTTCTCTGTATGATAATCCACAATCTCGGTAAGCCACTATCCTTCCTCTGTCGAACTCGGATACTTGATCAAAAGATGTTCGCTGTTGTCTACGAGGCATAACTGATCGTCTTGTGAAACAACCACAAGGTAAACACACGTGCCGAACGTACACTCGTCGAAATCGCCAAGCCTTATATGGTGCTATGAGGTGGCGCCACAGGCGCGCGTGATGTGCGTCTGCGCTGAAATTCTAATCAGTTGCATATCTCATCGCTGCAAACTCATGGTGTAAATTTCACTTGATTCGGATGCTTCCTACAGGGTGTTGCATTTACGGTGGCCAGCAGTGTAGAACTTTGGGTCCCGATGCTCTTGAAAAGTCTCTTACAAAAAAAATTAGTTTTGAGTAACGACTACGGAATGATTTATGTGGCTGAGATAGGGACATCAATTTTCTCAGATGCAAACGAGAGTGGTAAAATTTTAGAAATTTCAGTTTGGGTGGTAAGTTTGAGTTCACAAGCGCCAAGGACTGTCTCATCTCTAATAAGGTGATCGTTGATATTTGTAATATGTTAGTATCTGTATCTATGGACTTCTTGCCGGCCGGAGTGGCCGAGCGGTTCTAGGCGCTACAGTCTACGCTACGGTCGCAGGTTCGAATCCTGCCTCGGGCATGGATGTGTGTGATGTCCTTAGGTTAGTTACGTTTAAGTTTTTCTAAGTTCTAGGGGACTGATGACCTCAGAAGTTAAGTCCCATAGTGCTCAGAGCCATTTGAACCATTTTTTTGTGTACTTCTTGCCTTACAGAGCAGTATATTCTAGTGCTGAGTTGTGGTAACCATTGGGTATAGTCAAACGGCTGTAGCGAAAAGAGATTAGAAGAGCTGCAAGAAATTAACGTTATGGGGGCTGCATGAAAATCAGGTGGAACACAATTCAGGTCGTTCGGGACCTTTGATCATGATTCAATCAGATATCTTAAATCATAGTATCCGTTTCAGAATAAGCGTTCCATTTTAAATTATAGTATATGGTTTGTGAAACAAACTGCAATTATTTAAAATTAATTACATTCCATTGAACCAGCTGCAATAACAATGTAATGTGATCATTAATATACATTGACATTTTATCATACTGAAGAAATATCATAAAAATAGTTCTGCAGTCTGCTTAGACAATGTATAGCAATGAATGCACTGAACCTGTTGTTGAGAAGCATATATAGTTCATGAATAAAATTTAACCTATTAGTTACTTTAGTTTTATAAATACACTGACTGACAAAAAAAGTGAAGCGCCCAGAAGATATGCTCGAATGTCAGTGTAATTCGTATAAGTACGCACCATTGGCGGATATTCGACTGCAGTTGAAGTTCTCTGTGGCAAGTAGAACGGTCACCAGTGCATTAATGTTCTTCGTATTTAGTGTCCTTACCAGGCCTGGTAGAGTATATAAGGGGCGTGAACAGCGGCAGATGTTGAGTGATCACTGTGAAGAGCACGGAGATAATGGGTATTCGCGTGAGACAGCGTTATCAGCACGTGATATAATTTGAAAGGGGCTTCATTTTGGGTCTCCGTTTGTGCGGTTGTTCAAAGACTGCAGTAACAAGATTTGTGGTGCATTCAGATATGACAGTGGCGCGATGTAGGAGTGCATTATTGCGTGAGCACAGGCATGCTCTTTGTCAAGTTTCTGGTCGACCACGTATGACCACCACTATGGAGTATCAGCCAGCAATATTTTGTATCACCCCGCACCATTAGTCAGAGACTAGCAGTAAACAGACTAAAGGAAATTCGTCTCATGCGTAAACTGTCGTTAACACCACAACACAAAAAGCTGCATTTGGAGTGGTGGCATGACTGGGAAGTGTGGCCTGCTGATTAATGGCATTGCTTCGTGTTCAGCGATTTATTTTTATTTATTTTTATGTCTCATATACAGTTTAAAAATACATGTATATAACATAGTATATGTAATAACTAAATGTCAGCCGGCCGCGGTGGCCGTGCGGTTCTGGCGCTGCAGTCCGGAACCGCGGGACTGCTACGGTCGCAGGTTCGAATCCTGCCTCGGGCATGGATGTGTGTGATGTCCTTAGGTTAGTTAGGTTTAAGTAGTTGTAAGTTCTAGGGGACTGATGACCTAAGCTGTTAAGTCCCATAGTGCTCAGAGCCATTTGAACCATTTGAACTAAATGTCAATAAGTTCCTAATCCATATAAGAGGTGTATCATCAGCTTTCATTAGATCGCTTCAACTCCCTTGATAAGAACGCAACTCATTTCTAATGTGGTTGACTGTGTGGTTCGGAGCCCCAAATTCACAAACCAGACACTCTGTAACACTTCATTTGTAAAGAGAGCATTGTCCATGCCCAGTGTAAGCTCTGTTCAATTTTATCCATAGTTTCCTGTTGAGTTCTGTGCCAGCAGTATGACAGTTACATCAGGTGTTTCACGCGGATATTAATGGCATCTAGCTGTTCTGTTTGCCCTAATAGTGGTTTTCGTGAACGGAGTCTATTTCGTCGTAGACCTGTTATGACTTCCTGTATGGATAATTCCAGTTCTCCTGTAGCTCACGGTATTCCCTAAGCTAGACCTTGCTCTACCGATTGCGTGTGGATAGATGTTGCTCAGCATAAGAAGCCAATAAATCGGCGTTGGTCGGACTGTCCCAGTTGTTAACTGCATAGTGTCGTTAAATTGGACATCAGTCGAGTTGGTGTTGGAGCTGTTTAGCCACAATGGGGCAAAATACTCGGCTGCTGAGAAGACCAGTGCAATGGGTGATGTGCGGAAGGTGTCTGCTGAAGCTTCTCATGTCATTCCACACAATTTTTTAATAATATCGTTACGAGTTTCTATCTTGGCTGCAGTATCTTCAAGATGTTTTCTATATGAAAGCGTATGGTCAAGTGTGACACAAAAGTAGTTAGGGTACTTGTTACGGCAAAGAGTGTTTCCTTTTTGCTTCACTCTCAGGTTCTCATTGACTTGTTTGTTTTTCAGATGGAATATACAATCTTCAGTTTTACTCATAATGGACTTACGTCGCCACTTCCTAAATGAGCAGCTCACAACGGCTAGTTGTTGTGTGAGAGTTGTCTCCGTTAGTCCGAGACTTTTAGTTCCACAGGCAAGAGCGATATCCTTCGTGTAGCAGAATTTTTTTTACTTGGTATTGGGGAGAGCAGAGATACATAGGTTGAATAACAGGGGGGCTAAGACGGAGCCCTGTGGCAGACCTTTACTTAATTTCCTCTCCTGGCTCACATTTTCTCACCCAGTGTACACGTGTAAATTCCACTACGGGCGCGAGCTAGTTTTCACCCGTGTTTGCGATGAATTGCTGTTATGCATTATCCTGGATAACCATCGTCAGCGAGTTTGGCGGCGAGCTGGGAGAGGTCCCATTTTTTCACTGTTTTGGAGAGGCTGTAACGCCGGAAATGCATATCCTCCTATTTCCATCTGTTGTACTATAATTTTTTTTCCTTATTTTTGTTACCTGAATATATGACATTTCTGTGTCTTTACATATTGTAATTGTTTTACTATTTGTATATATATATTTATGCATTTATGTCGATGTATAATTGGTTTGTTTCGTAAATATTATTTGTATTTTTACGCTGGGTCTTGCCTAAGGAAAACTGCTATCGAACGATTACATCGATAGGTCGTGTGAAGAATCAAAGTGTGTAGGATCTTTGGTAGTGTTAACTCTGTCGCGTGGAGCGAGAGCATGAGAGAGGCTGGCTGGAGTAGCGAGTGGAGCAGGTGTGTTGTGTGAAGCTCCCGCGAGGTGCCGCGCTTTCGGGGTTTGGCAGCATGTAATTGCGCTCGACTTGCGATGATAGTTTCTGACATGGTGTCGCGGACGGGAAGCATTAGCTGGCGCACATCAAGAGCCCGTTTCGTCTGGTGACCGTGTCGAGAAGAAGGCGCGCCAACATCCAGCTTCTGCAACAGCAACGGCCGACAATGAGTGACTGTCGCCGCCTCCTCGATCGACGGCTTCAAACCTCCAATCAACCAACAAGGAAGACTGGAAGCACGTAAAGTTTTAGAACTGTATGGCAGACCTCAGCTTTTCAAACTTTTCAAACTGTTCAAATCACAAAATTACAGCAACGTAGCACGAACCTTTGTTGCTCATTGTCCCAATTGCATTGCCAAGCAGGGTCCCTTCCTTTTCCGAAATGAACCCGAGTGTCGTTGAAATTCAAACGCCAGCATAATTCCATTTCACTGCTTTAATTTCAAAGTTCACTTTAAGTATTCATAGCTGGCTACAATATTTAGATTACACAAGCACAAATTAAGAGTGCGAGTTTTGTTACCGTATTTTAGCTTACCTGTGACTGCAGCTCAGCTTGGTACGTACTAAATTTTACTATTGTTAATTGTTCAGAATCATTTAATTCAAGTTCAAAGTAAAATCTCTTATTTCTAAATTGCGTAGATTCAAGTTGCTTTTGAAATGATTGTTGAGGTAGTCCAAGACTAACCGTATTTTACTGAATTTCGATGTGCTTCAGAAAGAAAGCTCACTATTAACTTCAGTCACTAAATTAACTTTCGATTTTCCGGTTTTATTAATTCTTTTGCTAAATTAAGTGTAGCGAAATTTATTACTTCTGACAAACTTTCAGTTTTCACACTACACTTGTCAACCTTCAGTTTCCACGCTTCTAGTGCTAATTATATGTGTAATAACCTTTCTTTTTCAGTTACTATAGTAATTGTCCTTAGGACTGGCGACCGTAATTTGCCCCAAATCTCAAATATCTAATTACCGCTAGTTAATTGTTAACGTAACGGCCGCACATTTACTTTCTTTATTAACTTTACCCCTTTTCAAAATTAATTTCCACCAGTTTCATTTGCATTTTTCCTTTCATTTAGATGTAACCCTTTCCTCCCTCTTTACCGACAGATTAACTTCGGTGACGATTGCTTTCCCAAATTTCCATTAGGTACACGCGGTTTAATTTTTCACTGTCATTAAGGACGATAAGGGAGGGGGAGGTTACACGGCACAGGGGTGATGGAGCAGGCAGCCATAGGGTACAACTTCCAAGTCAAAGCTGGTAGTGAATGAGGGCACTCTGATGAAACGGCGGTAGGTATCAGACATCCTGCGTCTACATGTGCTACCTCTCGTGCAGTAGCATTGTGGTGTCAGTTTGAAACAGGAGAATGTTCGCCCACTCATGGTACATGTCTCTGCCAACTGTCTGTGTGATGTTGACGTTCTGCCATGGCCAGAAAAATCCCCAGACCTGTCCTCTATAGAAGATGTATCGAACCAATTTCGATGTCAACTCCAGCTCAGTGCAAGTATCCAGGATATTGACGACCAGTTACAGCAGTCGTGGGGCAGCTTGCGTCAGCGGAGCATACAATGGCTTTATGACACACTTCCACCTCATGAGTCCAGGCCAGAGGGGGTATTGGTAAGTGGACTGATACTTTCAAGTTCTTTGTGAATTTGATAAGATGTTGTAATTACTGAAATAACATTACATTTCCTCTCAACCCGTGAACTTTCATTCCTTTTCCACCTCCCATTCTCGGTGCTTAACTTTTTTTATGACAATGTGTATATGCTCGATGTCTAACCAAACTGACGTTGTATCTTTGAACCATTATTTAAATTAATATTGGAAGCTTTCTCCCATCATGCAACAGTAAGATATACTGATGAAAAAAATCGCAACTACAAAAAATAATTAATGTAGACTAACGCAATTTCTGGAATACATTTACTTAGGTAAAACATTTAAGGGATTAACGCAGCAAGATCGCCGATTGATGCAGGCGTGAGATAAGCCATTGCAAATGTGAAATGGTGGTACATTAATAATTGGCGTAAACGGCAAAATATTGACTAGGAGCATGCAAACGTCCATGCATTGTGTTGTACAGGTGCCGGAAGTCAGTTTGTCGGATTGATTTCCATGCCTGATACACTTGGGCGGTCAATACAGGGACGGTTAATGCTGTTTGTGGATGACGCTGGAGTTGTCGTTCGATGACGTTCCGTATGTGTTCGATTGGAGACAGGTGGTCGAGCAGGCCGAGGCAGCACGTCGGCACTCTGTAGAGTATGTTGGGTTACAACAGTGCTATGTGGGCGGGGGTTATTGTTGGGAATACTGGAGTGCTGTTCATGATTGGTAGTACAACAGCTCGAAGTACAAATTTGCAGTCTGGCTGCTCGTACGGTGATACGAAATCCCACCCCAGACCATAACTCTGGGTGTAGGTCCAGTGTGTCTAGAACGCAGACAGGTTGTTTGCAGGCCCTCTTAACACATGGCCATCACTGGCACCGAGGCAAAACCAGAACAAACGACAGACCTTCACTCTTCCGTCCTATGAGCTGTTGCGTAACACCACTGAAGCTGCAAACGGTGGTGATTTGGAGTCAGTGGGATGCAAGCTACAGGGCGTCTAGCTCGGAGCTGTCCGTGAAGGAACCGATTTTTAACAGTTCGTTGTGTCACTGTGGTGCCACCCGCTGCTCAGATTTCTGCTACAAATGCAGTACGACGCGTCGTGGTCACATATCGAACACGACGGTCTTCCCTCCGGGCAGTGCCACGTGGCCGGCCCGAAACCGGTCTTCTTGCGACGGCACGTTCTAGTGACCACCGCTGCCAAGAATCACGTATAGTGCTAGCATTCTTGCCAAGTCTTTCCGCAGTATCGTAGAAGTAAAAGTCAGCTATCATAGTCCTATTACAGGACCTCATTCACATTCAGTGAGATGTTGATAATGGCGTCTTTGTCACCTTAAAGTCATTCTTGTCTAACATCAGCTCACCACCTCCAGTCTCAAAGGTAACTAAAGCTCACGCACGTTACACTGTGTATTTAAAGCAAGCTGATTTTCATCCTCATAGTGGCATTACTAGCGCCGCTCTTAAGCTACTGGCGTGAAATTTGAGTAGGCGTAATCTTTCAAAGGTACAAATACGCGTATCAATTATAGCAACCTTGGTGTTGCGATTTTTTCCGTCAGTGTATACTTCTGCTACTACTATTATTTCAAACCAATGAGTTTTAATGAACTTATAAAAAGTGGCTCATACCTGTAACTGTAGTTGTAAATGTGTTTATTTATTTACCATGATAAAATGATAGCGTATAGTAATGCTGACATAGAATTAGTGTAATGGAATATAGTCAGTTAAATGCACACTGCAAATTCGTTTTTGTTTTGTAACTCTATTTTATTCCAAACGAAAGAAGAATAGAGAAAACGCAGGTTTTCAGGTTTCAGTTGCCTGAGACTGCAATCGCCTGTGTGAGCTGCGTTTGTTTACGCCTGTTTGTGTGTGTGCGCCTGTTTGTGTGTGTGTGTGTGTGTGTGTGTGTGTGTGTGTGTCGTCCGTTTTTGACGAAGGCCTCACTGGTCGAAAGCTTTATTTGTGACAGTCTTTTTGTTGTGTCTATCTGCGACTCGGCATCTCCGCTATATAGTGAGTAGCAACTTTCCTTTTCATAATAGTGCTACATTCCATCCTGGATTTTCCATTGTTTGAAAATGCAGTTTCGTCAGTCAAGCAACGATTAACCAACATGTAAATTCGACTTAACATCGAGAAAAATTGTGGATCTACAGTTATGGACGAATGAAAGTATAATGCTATCATTCTTTCGTTAGTTTTTCACGATGCCTGTACAAAATTGAATTCCATTATTAACATGCTATTGTGTACCGAATTGTTAGTTCACTTGCCTGAGAATGTCATTCGACATCATGTTAACTTTTTAATTGACAGTGGTAAATTTATGTACCGACGGTCTTAAATTTACTACGAACAATCGATTTTATTGCTGTTAATATATTCAAAATAGTTTCTCTGGTAAGTTTGAACGCCATTTTTATGTTTTAAATGTCGATATGCTTGAAATAACAGCGAACGAGTGAGTAATGGTATGAATATTTACCGGTGGCCTTTGAAATATTTACCGGTGGTCTTTGACATCTTCAGACCTGGTTTTATGTTTAAAGTTTAGCTTGGTAGTTACTGACGTCTTAAATCTATAACTGACAAAATGTTTTATACAGCCTAACAATGCAACACATTTCAGTATGTAATCCCAACCCCGGTCGTATCGGACGCATCGGCAAAAATTAAATTATGCAAGTTCTTAGTCGGACGTCCATTGTTTCAATTTAGTTATCGTTTTATTTGTACAAAGTTTACCGTCTTCACGTCTAGTGTGTAACGTGTTGTCGCGCGGTAGCGTTCTCGCTTCCCACGCTCGGGTTCCCGGGTTCGATTCCCGGCGGGGTCAGGGACTTTTCTGCCTCGTGATGACTGGGTGTTGTGTGATGTCCTTAGGTTAGCTAGGTTTAAGTAGTTCTAAGTTCTAGGGGACTGATGACCATAGATGTTAAGTCCCATAGTGCTCAGAGCCATTTGAACCATTTTGTAACGTGTTGTGCACCATGCTCCAGTCATGGATCTATGAGAAGCATTCATTGCAAGTAGTATTCCTCTTCACAAACTTACAAACACTATCCTCAAACGTTTTCTTCACAAATATTGGTTAAATCGACATAGAGCAGATGAATCAACACTGCGTAAAAATTACATACCGACAATTTACCAACACGTTCTGGAAGAAATACGCAATGAACTCAAGGACAGCACTATTTGGATTCCTGTTTACGAAATTACCGGCGCTTGTGGCCGCCAGATTGCAAATTTAATAGTTGGTGAGCTAAAACAAGAGCCTTCTTCTTCCTACTTAGTGGCCTGCAAAGAACTTGAAAAGAGAAATCATTCTACGATCGCCAGATTCGTGAATGAAGATATTAGGAAAATATTTCCAGAATGTTCTGCAGATGAAAGGGTGTTTGTCAGATGCTGCCAAAGCAGAAAAATACCTCCAAGTATTTTATCCCAATTTGATTCATGTGACGTGCTTTACTCACGGAGTACGTCGCCCTGCTGAGAAAGTACGGTCCACGTTTGCGAATATAAACAAACTGATGTGATTCACAGAGAAAGTGTTTCTTAAGGCACCTGCTCCCACCAAGGAAAATTATCAAATGTGTCTTTACCCTTCGAACTAGTGGTAAGTCGTTGGATACGTGGGTCGAAGCTGTGTAGTGTTTCAATGAGCATTTCTAGCCCATCAGAGGTGTAGTAAACGACTCCGATAGTGCAGAGGCTTTGGCAGTTTTCCAGTGCAAGGAAGCACTTAATGATTCCAGCCTTAAAAAAACGTTGCTGTGATTAGCACTCGTTTTTCCCATACACCTGGGAATATTAAAAAGCTTGAATCTCAGGGTTCGGCGTGGAATGAATCTATTCAGTTAATGAATAGAGTTAGTCTAGTGAACTCCTCATTGCCGCAGGTATTCCAGAGAAAACTTAAAGAAAAATTTGGAAACCCTTTGAACCTTAACGCACCTTTTGAATCTTTGTCCCAAACTGATAGTTTCATTAATTGGTCGGGTGAAGTCTTGCCAGAAACAATAAGTGCCAACATAGTACCCAAATTGAAATATTGCCCACTTCAGCTGATGTAGAACGGTTTTTTCTGCTTATAGAAATATTTTTAGTGCCGAAAATTTGGAGCAGTACCTAACTGTCTATGTTTACAAGAGTACGAAAGTGTAAAATAATTTATAAACGATACTTTAGTCCGATAATATTTATCAAATTTTGACGTTGTCCAAAATATTCCTGACTGCATGTTGTTTTTGAAATAAAATATTACGGAGATCTTGTGCGTGCCCCTCTGTGTGTGATTTATCTCGAAGATGGACCTATGCGTATCGATTGTTTCTCGGTAACTAACTCGTATCGCATTAGCTTGTTTCCGACAATAGCAAGCAAGGAACAATATTTGAAACACGGTGTGCGTCTTCGTTTTGCAGTTTTTTAAAAACTGATCTCAAAGAGAGCACTGCCTAACCTCTACCACAAAATACACAGAACAAGCATTCTAAATATTCCGATTTTTCGCTTTATCGCAATCGATATGCACAGGTCTGACTTCAAGATATATCGCATGCAGCAACTACTATGTTTTCTATTATTAGAGCTTGTATGTTTCGACACTTTTCATGCATATTTTAAGCATTTTTCGTGCATATTTGCTTGTAAAGTTTTAGCTTTTTAATGTTGTATACAATCCGATTTCATAATATACCGCAGTTGGTACTCTGCTGCACTCTACCACACTTGCTTTAGAATTGCATCCGGATTTTTCCTGTTGGCATGTTGGATAGCCAGTAAAATACAGTTTTACACAAAATTTTTTATTGAAAATGGAACTGTCCTACATATAACAAATACAATACACTCTCTAATACGTTTCCAAAAGCTAACAGAACATGGTAACTCTTTGAGCAAACCATTATAAATTAAGTTCATGTCAAATTCTGCGGATAGAAATCTTGAACTGATGCTCATGTTTAACGTCAGCAGCGTATAATACACTAATAATATTCATAAGTAGAAGAACATGAGAACTTCAGTCTCCTAATAGACATAAAACAACTGATGAATTACATTTATACAAATACGTAATAATTGTCGTCGCCCATTGAAAATTAAAAAAAAAAAATCTCATTCTGACTTGAGAAAATGAAAACGAGAGAAATTATAAATCAGACTTCGTTGAATGAGATGTGTATATCAACTTTGAGCATCAAATCCTGAAGCACCGAATGTCTCTATTTCTAAGCATTTTATACATAACATCGACGCTCGCAAATGACTTAAAAATGCGAACTGCTCGTAACTGTAGTCTGTTCGACTAGACAGGTGATACTCGTTGTCGCCTAGCTCCAGGCTATGACATGACGCGAGTAGAACCTGAAAAAGAAGAAAACAAATTAGAATCAGGAAACACAATAGTAAAGTAAAGTAACCCTTCTTTACCCTACTCTTTAATAATTATTACGTCTTTATTCTCACTTAAAAACGAGAAAATATTTACTAAACTCTTCAGCGAACGGCAGCCTAAAAAAGTGTGTTAGTTAACAACAGATATCACTCATTTCGGCTCTTTCGTATTAGTTAAGACGTAAGTCTCAACAAATAACAAGACAAAACTGTGTGGCAATGACTTGACTTTTTAAATACAATGACTAAATAGCAATTATTAATTTAATGACATCATTAAAAGTACAATTCGAAAACGAAGAAGTCAATAATAATTGGAGAAATTTACAAAGAGAACACAAAGCTACAATCTAAGTTGTGAACAGACGTTCAAGCACTTAAAAAAAATCAAATTGATTTCAGAAATAGATTGTGGTCTTACCTAAACCTACTGCATTCTCAGGCATATAAAGACTGTTAGTGTACAATGAAGGTTTGGTTTATAATGCCGTACCGCTAACAGAAAAGGCATAAACTTACGCTACCTGTAATCCTAAATAAATGTTGGAAGAAGCCAACAGTTTCTCATCATCTTCAGCAATTGCAATCACAATGCCCGTATTATTTTTAGATAAGATATTTTTAGCCGCTAAGTAAACGTATTACTCCATCCTCACGTCCATCAAAACGATCGTGCGAGTGGCGGGTAGCAATTCACAACTATCATTGGGCTGCCCCAACCTCAGCAGAAATTTATCCACGTTTCACAAATGTAAGGAACTCACAATTTGCTTATGGCTGTCAGGGACTTTACGTTCGTTGACGTAGTTTCAGCGTTTCCTCCATTGTTGTTGTTGTTAGATTAGATTCAGTTTTCGTTCCATAGACCTAAAAAATGAGATGATTCTCGTGGTTGTGGAACATGTCAGAAAGTATAACATAAAAAAACCATAAAAATTTGAATACAATACTTACTACTCTGGTTATTTGTCAGGAGGTTGTGAAAATAGATGAGTACATTACAGTAAACTGAACTGCTAATATTTACAGAACTAATACGATGTCAGAACGAAACATTGTAACGCACTGTTAATAAACTGATCATATATAAATACCTAATCTGGACTGTTGGGACCAAGTGCTGTCAAAACTGAAATCTAATAGACATATTTACTTAAGCTGGTCTAACAGTCCCTGTTAAGATATTCATCTATGGAGTAGAAAGAGTTACCTGTCAAAAAGTCTTTCAAACTCTGCTTAAACGGTGCTTCATCTGAAATCAAGTGTTTAATGGTTGCTGGCATTTTTTTAAAAATGTGTGTTCCCGATTATTGGACCCCTTTTTGCACCAAGGTACGTGATTTGAGGTCTTTATGTAGATTGTTCGTATTCCTAATATTGATACTATGTATTAAGCTATTGGTTGGAAATAGAGATATATTACTTGCAACAAATGTCGTTAAGGAATAAATATACTGAGAAGCAGTTGTTAGAATACAAAGTTCCTTGAACAGGTTTCCACATAATGTTCTAGAATTTACATCACAAATGATTTTCATTACATGCTTTTGCACGCTAAAAACTTTTGCTCGTTTTAATGAGTTGCCTCAGAATTTGATCCTGTATGACGTAATAGAATGAAAGTAAGCAAAGTATGCAATTTTGTTATATTTATATCTCCTACATCTGACATTCTCACTGCAAATACAAACTTGTTTCGGCATTTAAGCAGTTCTGTGGTATGCGCTTTCCAACTGAATTTAGAGTTGTAATCCAAGAAATTTAGCACTGTCAACATCTTTGATCTGCATGTCTTCATATGTTATACACAAGCTGGAAGCAAATCTGTTACAGGTTCTGAATTGCATGTAGTGGGTTTAATGACAGTGAATTAGCTTTAAACCATTTATTAATGTCAGTGAAAATTTGATGAGCAGATATTTCTAAATCTGTTCTTGTCTTGATACTTACTGTAATGTTTGTATCATCTGCAAACAAAACAAATTTAGCACCTGGCAATGTAACAGTTGAGAGATCATTAATGTACACAGGAAAAAGAAACTGACCCAAGATGAAGACTGACTGCTTAGTGCACAGGTATTTCGCAGTGACACCCTTTGTTTTCGTTGATATGTTATCATTATCACTAGAATACTTAGATTTTAAGGATTTTATGATGAATGCTACTTCTCTGGGAGATGTGTGTGACATCTCCACTTAACCGAAGTTATTTTTAAAGACTGGTCTCAGATACTCCGTTGCATTGTTCACCGTACCTGATAACCCCAAGTTGTCAGTAAAATGAATGAAGTACTTGCTTAAGAGGTTTGCAACAATACATGCACTTGTTGCCAAAGTCTCATTTGTTTTTAGAGCTATTTGTTCCTCTTCCTTTTTGGCCCCACCTGCCTCTGTCTTCACTATATCCCATGCAGTTCTTTTGTTGCCCGATGTAATTATCTTTTCTCATAATAAAGCTGCTTCAGTTTCTGAATTACTTGCTTCAATATTTTGCAGTATTCTTTGTAATGCATTACAATGCTAACATCAGAGCTGTTCGTGGATAGTAGTTATAGTCTCCTTTTTGACCCACATGATATCTTTATTCCTTGTGTAACCCACGGTTTATTTTTTGGATTGTGTGTGATTTGAGCTACCTCTTAGGGAAAACAATTTTCAAAAGTGAAAGTAACTTTATTAATGAGTGCTTTGTATTTTTCATTTGAGTCAGAACTATTGTAAATATTTATGCTGTTCATGTCTTTGACCAGTTTCCTGAATTTCTCAATTTTTGACTGATCAATTACGCTCCTGTACTCAGATTTAATAGATTTTCAACATTTAACACAAGATGCTGCATGTCATGATCAGATAGCGCATTTACTACTGGTTTTGTGATATGACTCTTTTCCCAAGATTGTCTACAAACATATTGTAAATAGCAATCTCAGAGAATTTACATATCGTAGTTGCGAAGTTTACAGTAGGAACTAAATTGAATGATAGTTTTACTGGTTGCACTACTTGCTCGCTGACAGAGATTTTCAATAAATCCACATTAAAACCACCAGGAACCACTATTTCCTTGTTTTTTACTGTGAGATGGGACGACAGAGATTCCAGACCTTTTGATGAAGAGGCTAAAATTTCCTTAAGGTGATCAGTATATACTTACCATGACAATCGACTTATTATGAAATACTACTTCTGTTGCACAAGCTTATAAGCGCTGTTCTGAGAAAATTTTATTAACATCAATATTCTTGAAAACAAAACAGTTTCTGACAATGTGGCAACTACTCTGTTCTCTGTATTTTCTGTTCAGAAGAAAGAAGCTACACTATGTGATCAGAAGTATCCGGACTCCTCCAGAAACATACGTTTTTCATTTTAGGTGCATTGTGCTGCCACCTACTGCCAGATACTCCCTATCAGCGACCTCAGTAGTCATTAGACTTCGTGAGAGAGCAGAATAGGGCGCTCCGCGCAATTCACGGGATTCGAAAGTGGCAGGTGATAGGGTGTCACTCGTGTCATACGTCTGTACGCGAGCTTTCCACAGTCCTAAACATCCCTAGGTCCACTGTTTTCGATGTGACAATGAAGTGGAAACGTGAAGGGACATGTGCAGCACAAAAGCGTACAGGCTGACCTCGTATGTTGACTGACAGAGACCGCCGACAGTTGAAGAGGTTTGTAATGTGTAACAGGCAGACATCTATCCAGACCATCAGACAGGAGCTCCAAACTGCATCAGGATCCACTGCACGTACTATGACAGTTAGGTGGGAGGTGAGTAAACTTGGATTTCATGACCGAGCGGCTGCTCATAAGCCACACATCACGCCGGTAAATGCCAAAAGACGCTTCGCTTGGTGTAAGGAGCGTAAACATTGGACGATTGAACAATGGAAAAACGTTGTGTGGAGTGATGAATCACGGTACACAATGTGGTGATCCGATGACAGGATGTGGGTATGGCGAATGCCCGGTGAACGTCATCTGCCAGCGTGTGTAGTACCAACAGTAAAATTCGGAGGCGGTGGTGTTATGGTGTGGTTGTGTTTTTCATGGAGGGGGCTTGCACCCCTTGTTGTTTCGCGTGGCACTATCACAGCACAGGCCTACATTGATGTTTTGAGCACCTTCTTGCTTCCCACTGTTGAAGCAACTTAGGGATGCCGATTGCATCTTTCAACACGACCGAGCAGCTGTTTATAATGCACGGCCTCTGGCGGAGCGGTTGCACGACAGCAACATCCCTGTAATGGGCTGGCCTGCACAGAGTCCTGACCTGAATCCTATAGAATACCTTTGAGATGTTTTGGAACGCCGACTTTGTGCCAGGCCTCACCGACCGACATCGATACCTCTACTCAGTGCAGCACTCCGTGAAGAATGGGCTGCCATTCCCCAAGAAACCTCCCAGCACCTGACTGAACGTATGCCTGCGAGAGTGGAAGCTGTCAAAGCTAAGAGTGGGCCAACACCATATTGAATTCCAGCATTACCGATGGAGGGCGCCACTAACTTGTAAGTCATTTTCAGTCACGTGTCCGGATACTTTTGATCACATAGTGTAACTGGAATCCTGTGACATTTAATATATCTATAGCAGTGTCCACAGGATGTTCAGAGAGGCAGATTATATCAACTGGTTTACTCAGCTCTAATTATTCAACACATATAAGCAATTCATTAAGCTTACTCCTCCGTCCTCGGATATTCTGATGTTGTTATTGTTGTTATCGTCATCGTGGTCTTCAGTCCAAAGAATGCTTTAATGCAACTCTCCACGCTACTCTGCAAACCTCTTCATCTCGAATACCTTCTGCAACCTACATCCGTTTGCACCTGCCTACTGCACTCATTTCTTGGCCTTCCTGTACAATTTTTACCCCCTACCCCTCTCCCCTCCCCCCTCCCACACAGAGTTCCCTCCAATACTAAATACCGAGCGAGGTGGCGCAGTGGTTAGACACTGGACTCGCATTCGGGAGGACGACGGTTCAATCCCGCGTCCGGCCATCCTGATTTAGGTTTTCCGTGATTTCCCTAAATCACTCCAGGCAAATGCCGGGATGGTTCCTCTGAAAGGGCACGGCCGACTTCCTTCCCCATCCTTCCCTAATCCGATGAGACCGATGACCACGCTGTCTGGTCTCCTTCCCCAAAACCAACCAACCAATACTAAATTAGTGATCCTTTGATGTCTTACAATGTGTCCTATCAACCAATCCCTTCAAACTTTCTGGCAGATTAAAACTGTGTGCCCGACCGAGACCTGAACTCGGTCCGCTGCAGAGTGAAGATTTCTTTCTGGAACCGATCACCATTACATAGACCGAGAGCTACCTGAAGAACAAGCAGGATATCGTAAAGGAAGTAATCCACAAATTTCCAGCATCCGGTGGATTATGGAGAAGACAAAAGAATTCCAGGAAGATGTGTACCTCAGATTTATTGGTTATGCTAAAACCTTTGACTGTCGAACACAACAAATTAGGGATGTACTCAAAACAGTGGGATTAACAGATCACCTGACTTACCTCATATGGATTTTATACTCTGACCAAGAGGGCATAGTGAGAATCGTATGTGGAGCAACTAAGTGAGTCAAGATTCAGGAAGGTGAAGGCCGTGCTGTATACTGTCACCTTATTTAGCCAATCTGTAAGCAGGGAGCGTTATGATGAATGTCAGTTTAGATGAAGAAGAGACAGGAATTAAAACAAACATATGTAATTAAAATAGTTAGAATAAAGATAAATACGCTTAGATGATACCATCCTGATGGCCAAAATTGAATAAGAGTTAAAGATACTGAATGTGAAAGAAGAACGCACAGAGGCTAGACTAATGTTGTATTTCAAGAAAACGTAAATTATGGCAACTGTAACTATCAATTGATGGCCTGTAGGAGGAGAAACAATGAGGATAGTTTGTATTTTCATCTATCTCAGCTCGCAGACTTTTTTTTCTGCTGATGTTAACTGCAGCCACGAAATCAAGAGATGCTTGTTACTTGGCAGAAAGGCGAAGTCCAACTTTGACATTGTTTGATGGAGTAGAGATTAACAACAAAGATCCGTTTAGTAAAGACTATGGTCTTTCCATTTGTGATGTACAGGTGCGAGAAGTGGACCATAAGAAAAGCTGAGCTTCATGGACTCCCTTCGATTGTGGTGTTGGAGGAAACTCCTTAAAAGATCCATTGACTGCAAGGAGAACAAATAGGTCGGTATTACAGAAAATTGTTCCTTGGAAGATCTGATACTGAAACAAAAACTAGCCTACTTTATGTACAGCCGTCGAAGAGTTCATTTAAATATATACGCACGGCACGACTGTTATGTGCGGGCGTCCCATCATGCTGCAACCACATGCGTAGACCTAAATCCAGGGGAACATCTTCCAGCAGGCCGGCTACAGTTTCTTGCAAAGTGAAGGTAATTTGCCCCAGTAAGTTGAAGAGGTAGACGGATCGGCCCAATGAGATTATCACTCATACTGTCTGCCCAAATGTTGAGCAAAAATCGAAATCTTTCCTGGTGTCCGTGGACGTAAGTAACGTGAGGATTTCCCCTTGCCCAGTAATGAACGTTTCGAGTATTGTAAAGGCCATCCCGATGGAAGGTGTACTCTTTGGTAAAAAACACAATGGCGAGGAAGTAGGGATCTCATGCAACACGTCGCAGAAACCACCGGCAAAACCCTAGCCTGTGTTCATAGTCTGCCACAGGATTTAGGTCTTGGACAGTGTGGAAACTAAATGGATGCTGGCCGTCATCCCTCAAAATCTCAAGACTAACCGATGAGTGACCTCCATTTCATGTCCAACAGCACGAGTACTTGTTGTAGGTGCTAATCATGAGAAGAAATGATTTGCAGAAAAGACCATAACGCTGCAGAAGATTGAAGGCACAAAGAAGCAGCAAAGGATGAGATGGATTGATGAAATCAGAAGTGACAGATTTCAGCCTGGAAAGTCTTTGGGAGATAGTAGCGGACCGTTCATGCGGTCAGAGAGAGGAGGGGATGATGATGATGAGGAGGAGGAGGAGCAGGAGGAGGAGGATGATAAGGAGGATGGCATGAATGAGAGTGGTGTCTATGAGGATATTGTGGATGAGGATGTGGATGGTGTGGATGAGGATGATCAGAATGAGAATGATGTGGAGGAAGATGATGTGGATTAGGATGGTGAAGAAGATGATGGTGTGGATGAGGGTATTGAGGATGAGGATGCTGAAGATAAGGATGAGGTAGATGAGGATGTGGATGGTGTGGATGAGAATGAGGATGATCATAATGAGAATGATGTGGAGGAAGATGATGTGGGTTAGGATGGTGAGGATGATGATGGTGTGGATGAGGGTATTCAGGATGAGGATGTTGAAGATGAGAATGAGGTGGATGAGGATGTGGATGGTGTGGATGAGAATGAGGATGATCAGAATGAGAATGATGCAGAGGAAGATGATGTGGATTAGGATGCTGAGGAAGATGATGATGAGGATATTGAGGATGAGGATGTTGAAGATGAGGTTGTTGAAGATGAGGATGATGATCATGATGCACAGATTCCAGCACGACTGTACCACTTACCGGCTAGTACATCTCGTCAGTGGCAGGCCCAGCGCGCTTGTAGAAGCCTCTGGAGAAGGCGGCTGGCCCGGTCTCGCAGGTGAGGCACGTGGGGAGCAGGCGGCGGCGGTGCAGGAAGATGGCGACGCCGAGCAGCGCCATGCCCAGCAGCAGACCGAGCAGCACGCCCACCAGCATGGCTGCGTCGCGCTCCGGCTTGGAACCGTCAGTGGGCAGGCAGCGCATGTTGTAGCCACTGCGCCACATCCACGCGAACGTCTTGCCACGCATCTCTTCCGGATGCTCGCACCTGCCACACACACAGCAACCTAAGCCAGACAGCTCTCAACATCCGAGTCTGTAGGCTTCACCTGATGGGGTTGGGTTGGGTTGATTTGGGGGAAGAGACCAAACTGCGAGGTCATCGGTCTCATCGGATTAGGGAAGGATGGGGAAGGAAGTCGGCTGTGCCCTTTCAAAGAAACCACCCTGGTATTTGCCTGGAGCTATTTAGGGAAATCACGGAAAACCTAAATCAGGATGGCCAGACGCGGGATTGAACCGTCGTCCTCACCTGGTGGGTTGTTTAAACAAACCCTCTAGAAGCCTCTGTAGTCAATTGGGAAAATGAATGCTCATTGTTCAAGTTTATGTTCAGTGTGTGTGTTCTCTTGTATCTTAGCCACTGATGGATGAAGATGCACCAATGGCAGAGACAGCATAGCTATAGTGACTCCATTGCAAGGGCGGCAATTACGCAACATGACCATTAGCTATTCATGTTAACTACCTAGGGAACTCCTAAAATCTGCATAGGTGAGCAAAAAAGTAACTTTCGCATGGTGTGTCGCAACCGAGTAAAAGAGCTCGATTAAACTTGGACCACCACACATTGAAAGAGCCCCTATGGTATATGAAAGAAGGTAACTGAAAGAGAAACGTGTTTAGAACAACAGAAATGGCAACATTATTCAAAAGTGATAGTCACTCTGAAGTCACCGTGGTCTATGATGGTCCCCTGGACGTTACAAAAGGTGGGACCTCTTAATAGGATGTGTGATAACTGTGGGCAGCAATGCATGCAGTTCAATGTGCTCTTATGCTGTACTCCTTCACTGTGTGATTTCGGCTGTCACTTCATTTTTATGGATGACAGTGCATGACTATATCGAATTGCACAGTTGGAGCAGCTCCTGGAATGAGAGGATTTTCAGGGAATGGACTGGCCTGCCCATTCAAATGACTTAAATCCCATTGAGCACCTGTGGGATGCATTGGGGATACGTACTGTAGGACGTCGACATGCACCAGTGACTACCCAGCAGTTCAAATGGTTCAAATGGCTCTGAGCACTATGGGACTTAACTTCTGAGGTCATCAGTCCCCTAGACTTAGAACTACTTAAACCTAACTAACCTAAGGACATCACACACACCCATGCCCGAGACAGGATTCGAACCTGCGACTGTAGGGGCCGCGCGGTTCCAGACTGTAGCTCCTAGAACCTCTCGGCCACATCGACCGGCCTACCCAGCAGTTGTCATCCACACTGGTGGAGGAATGGACTACCCTACCACAAGATCTCATAACCAACCTTTTGACTAGAATGGAAGCACATTCTTCTTCGTAGATTGCTGTCGGTGGTGAGCCCACACCCTAGTGAGAATTATTTCCTCCGTCTGTAATGTTCTGAGACAATCATGAATCAGCATGACTTCGGTGTAATTGTTGCCTCTGAATGAAAGTGTCACTTCTCTTCGTCTCATTGTGTATTTCTTTTAGATACCTGTGGTACTAAACTGTAGCAGTTGCTTCTACGCATGGTCCAAGTTACATAGAGCTTTTTTTCTCGGCAGTGACATGTCATGCAAAAGTTAATTTGACCCTTAAATTTTGCACACCAGTGTATATTACTAAACGGCTAAGGTGACCACCCTGTCGCAGGTGTGGGTTGGCTATCTAATGGCCTCCAGGAGCAACAAAAATTTGATTTTTCAGTACTTCGTGTAAATTAATTAATGACCGAATTTAAAAATTTAAAATCCTGTCATAACCTACACATTAAGAGGTACTATCATACGTTGATGGTTTAACGTAATGAGTCAAGTATTAGAGTTAGAAATCAAGTCTGCGTCTTGAGGCAGTGTAACTCATGCCGCCCAAATTACCTAGACTATATTCATCCAGGATTTGACAATGGGAGCGCTTGGCTCTTGCAAGAAATCTTACACGTAATTTCAAACCTTTCGGAAACTTTTCCTCACTGGCACTCCCCTCCCCCTTTCCCAAAGACACAAAATAATGAAAAGAAAAAAAATTATCTGTTGCTGTTTTTAACTGAGCACGCAGTAAAACTTAAGCATCAGGTATAACGTTTTAGCCGGCCGGTGTGGCCGTGTGGTTCTAGGCGCTTCAGTCTGGAACCGCGTGACCGCTACGGTCGCAGGTTCGAATCCTGCCTCGGGCATTGATGTGTGTGATGTCCTTAGGTTAGTTAGGTTTAAGTAGTTCTAAGTTCTAGGGGACTGATGACCTCAGATGTTAAGTCCCATAGTGCTCAGAGCCATAACGTTTTAATTTATTACTGCTTTACCACTAACCCTATTGACAACAAATTTTGTAGACAGTATCTACCTGTAGTGTGGCCATAGTAGTCTAGTAGGTAGACCACTAGTGTCCGGCGCTGGTGGTCCCTAGTTCAATCCTGGATACATGCGGGGGTACTTCCTCCTTCCATTCTCTCCAAGACAGCCGCATATCAACTCTGCCTGCTATCAAATGTGTACCGGGAGTATTTCCCAGGGCTGATTTGATTTGATTTTGACATGGAAGCTAAAACAGCTTAGGATTAGCCCGCCACTGCCCGCACCAAAACAAAGTTTATTGTGCGGTATCGCTCCCTGCATATCTAATAAAGCCAACCAAAGCCCTTAAATAGTGCAATTATATCACTGTACGACAGATAGGGAAGGATGTATGACGTCATAAACATTGAGACGTGTGAAAAAACTAGCTTTTCTGAAAATACATTAACTTATATATAAAATAATCAGACGTTGAAGCCGTTTCGTACAAGGGAGTTCGATTCTTTAAAGAATCGGGGATAGAGGTGTTACTGGTGGCAATATAACCGGCTACAGAGCAGGCGAAGGTCAGATGACCGCCAGCTACACTAAGCCACCGCCTTCTTAGATCACCGCCAGCTACAGTAAGCCACCGCCTCCTCACTGCCACTGCCGCTCAACTCTTGAGTACGACGTCGCTCAGCTCCACTGGGATCCGCCAAATTGAGCTTCTCATCTTCCTTTAATGTCGTGTCGACCATGGTCGACTTGCTGACGTACTGTCAAGGGTAACTGATTCCGTCTTGTGATAGACTTTCCCAGTTACAAGGATCCGTCGATTTAAGGGGAGTATAAATGACTATTTTGTTGAAGAATTTTAATTTCTGTTTTTTTTTTTCGTATAGAAACATAATCCGGCATTTGCTGATTAACTTGGTGTACGATTTATTAAATTTGGCTGACTGGGAGTATATTTAACCTAATTTAATTAATAGGTCAGGACAGTTCTAGGATTTCGTAAAACATTAGTCGATTAAAAATTAATATCTCAAGAACCATAACGCATAGAAGGGCGTGGCATGATTTCAGTACTAGTAGAAATATTTCTGCATAAGGTGGAAGGACTGACAGAACAGTTGTGATTCTTGTATATGTTGTGCATGCGACATTCTTGCTATAATGCAGGAAACAGGAGCTGTTGAAGTCCCGCCTATCTGACGGCAAGACTATTAGGAGTCGTCTGCTAGACAATGCCATCAATCAACAACCAGAATACTATAGTTAAGCCACAAGAAGCAATAAAAACAAGTAGATGGTATGAAAAAAGTTGTGTGGGCATCCTTTTTCCATACAATATCAACAGGTGACAGGCCGATCCACAACCTTCGTTCAGGCGAGTGATGTAAATGTAAGAAAGCTGAATCAACTGGACATGTAGAAAAAATTTCCCACAAGAACTCTTTACTGAGGCTGTTGCGTTGACTATAAACCACTTATAGAGATTCGGCAAATCCAGGTCTTTTGAAGAATTATCTGACAGGGAAAACACAAAATGTAAATGAGTCATTCAACAATACAGTGTTCACAAGAGTGTCTAAAAATGTATTTGTGGGGTACCATACATTGAGGGTTGGTGTATATGATGCTATTATCGCATTTAATGATGGTTGTAGACTGAAAGTCTTTGAGGAGCTGCGACTGAAGACTGGTTGGAACATGTGGGCTATGCTGGAGGCACTGGAGATGGAGCGAGTTGACAAGGCTGAGCTACAAGCTAAAAAAGTGTCAAACGAGCAAGATCTTTTAAGGGGAGGTAGAGGATGCGTTCGAACAATGTAGAAGATGAAGACTGCAGTGCTGCCACGTTTTAGCTGTTGTTTGTATTAAAATGTTTTAACTTAAATTAATTTTTAATTGCAGTTTCTGGAAAAATAATTTTCTCAGGAACTACAGAAGATCGATCGACTTTCGATATTTTTTAAAATTAAGTTATGACACCCTTATGATACAGACCTATCGAATGGTAAAGATATCTTGTCTGATTCTAGTAAAACGCACAAAAATTTAAGGAAATATTTAACAAGAAATAAAACAGAAAAAAATGCTATCCTACCTCCTGGAATGTATACTTCAACCACACTGAAAGGGTAAGTACACGAAGCATGTTTAAGGAAAGTGCAAAACTTTCATTAAGTTGCATGTAGTAATTCTTGAAAGACTGCGTCATGAAATTAGCAACTTTAACATTAGCGAGATAGGCCATTCATAGTCCCCTTCAGTTATATCAATGTTTGATGATCAGTAAATAATGTATTGGGTTCTTGCAAAAGTTCGCATTGTTTCTCCATAAGTTTATAAGTTAAATTAACACAACAGATACCCATAACAGACTTCAGTGATCAATAGTACATTCTCCTTCAACATTACCATAGTCTGCCGACGCTGTGGTAACTTTTAGATTGGTTCAAATGGCTCTGAGCACTATTGGACTTAACATCTGAGGTCATCAGTCCCCTAGAACTACATAAACCTAACTAACCTAAGGACATCACACACATCCATGCCCCAGGCAGGATTCGAACCTGCGACCGTAGTAGTCGCGCGGCTCCGGACTGAAGCTCGCCACTCCGGCCCCAACTTTTAGATTCCGCGACTGTAGAAATCACGTGATTTTGAGACGAACAACTCGTCGTGCCACGTTCTGACTGCATTTACATCCGGAAAGTAATTGCCTTGAAGGCTGTTCGATCGAGAGCGGAAAAGGTGACAATCTGAGGACGCTATAACAGGTGAATAAGGCGGGTGCGGCAGGACTTCAAACACTACTCCTGCATAGTGTTCTAGCAGTCTATCGTGGAGTAACACACTTCACGCAGTCTTCCTGGACGCTGTTCTTGGGTTTCATCTGCAAGGCGCTTCAGTTGTTGACAATAAATTTCGGCAGTTATGGTTACAACACCGTTGGTGTCGCACCAGATGTGTTACATTATCTTTTGTGGATGCGCGCAGGTCTTTGTACGGGAGTTGTTGCTTTGTTTGTACTCAACCATTCCTTTCTCGTTTTTTCCTTACGTTTGCATAAAGGCCCCATTTCTCGTCATATGTAACGATACAGGATAGGAAAGGTCGGTGTTGACGAGCAAGCAGAGACGCACATATGATCACCAGCTAATTATTGTGATTTTGGCTTACAAGGGGAGGCCGCCAATTGTGAAATTCAGATTCGATTCATACTGCGCATAATAAAAGCTCATGGCCAGAGGTGTAATGTGGCAAAGCACCAAGATGCACTTCTCAGCCGTTGTCGAGAAAATCGACAGTTAAAAGAAACCGTTGCGGTGAAATACTCTCTACGATTAATAATTTTCTACAGCGTCGTGGCGCAGAGTAAGCGCTCTCGTTCGTAATCCGAAGGTCGCCGGATCGAATCTCACGCCATGCAACCTTTTTTTTGTATTTGTTTTTTGTAATTCAAATATATATATATATATATATATATATATATATATATATATATATATATATAGTTCCCGGTAATCTGTTGCAACAATTATGCATATAATAAGTTGTTGAAAGTCGTTTGTCGTGGAAAAACTGGCGACTTCGAACATCATTATGTTTTCCGCAAACAAAGTTATATTTCACAAATGTTATTAATTGTCTTCATAATGTTAACCACGTATAGTTAACGGAAGACGTAGAAACGGTATTCCGAAACCAATACGTATAGCGTTCGAAATAGAATAGAGACCCAACGAACACAAATTTGCTGCGGAAGGTATGAAATATAAACTCCGATATATATATATATATATATATATATATATATATATATATATATATATATATAGAGCGGAAAAGGTGACAATATATATATATATATATATATATATATATATATATATATATTTGAATTACGAAAAACTAATAATAAAAAAAATTGCATGGCGCGAGATTCGATCCGGCGACCTTCGTATTACGAACGCGAGCGCTTACCCTGCGCCACGACGCTGTAGAAAATTATTAATCGTAGAGAGTATTTCACCGCAACGGTTTCTTTTAACTGTCGATTTTCTCGACAACGGCTGAGAAGTGCATCTTGGTGCTTTGCCACATTACACCTCTGGCCATGAGCTTTTATTATGCGCAGTATGAATCGAATTTGAATTTTACAATTGGCGGCCTCCCCTTGTTAGTGCATGCAGTACTCATACACCCAGTTTTTGAACCTCTCCCACTGCATGCAAATGCCGCACGATGATGAAATGATCAGAGTTCATCACATCTTCAGTTGTCGAGTACACTGACGTGGGTCATTGTGGATTAACGCGTTTAAACGATATTTATCAAACCCCGAAGCTCTTCCTGAACTAGGACAGTCACTAATGTCAGAACGACTCTCCTTAAAACGAGAGAACCATTTTCTTGCTGTACTCTGTCCAGCGGCATTATTCCCAGACACAGCGCAAACGTTTCTGACTGTCTCCGCTGCTGTCACCCCGCTATTGATCTCAAACAGAAGAATATGTCGGAAATATTCCGATTTCTGTACTTGGCACTCCATTTTCTAGCGTCCAACTCTCCACTCACAATCTCCTGCAAATGACAAAATGAAAGTATATGAACTCAAACTCAAATAGCAACACTGAACTACAAATAAAAAGACAATCGATAAATAAACCCACAGCAACCGGAATACCAACACGCAAAACAAAATCGCAACGAACTTATGCACCAACCTAATAACTGTAAAACTGTTAATGTATTGCTGTAGGTTACGGCTTGTTCCAAACTTCACACTCCCGGACCAGGAGCCAACACGACCATGACTGCGTACAGAACGCAGGTGGGAATTCGTGCGGTTATGACCTGAAAACCCTAGAGAAGAGAGGCTCACCCAGCGCCTGTGAGCAGCTCCGGCGTCGTGCGGTTGATGAGGGGCGTGAGCACGGTCACCATCCACTGCGTGTCGCAGTCGCACACCCACGGGTTGTAGCGGATGTCCACCAGCTTCAGCATGTTGGAGCGGCCCAGCTCCTGCGCGCCCTCCAGCCGGCTCAAGTTGTTGTCGTTCAGCCATATCTGCCGGGAAAAGCATCAGTCTACATCTGCTTTCCCTCCTTATTGTTTATCTACGAGGTGCGGCTAGAAAAAAACCGAACTGATGCTGGAAAAAACATTTATTTACAATTATTTACAATTTCATGTTATCTCCTTCAATGTACTCTCCTCCTCGGTCTCTACACCGCTCCATACGAATTTTCCACTGTTCATAGCAATGCTGCAGATCATTTTCGGTAAATCCATACATTACTTCCGTCGCTTTTTCTTTTACTGCTTCAACAGTCTCAAATCTAGTTCCTTTCAAAGCTGACTTGACTTTAGGGAAAAGAAAAAAGTCACAGGGGGCCAAATCAGGTGAGTAGGGTGGATGATCTAAGATGGGAATGTTGTGTTTTGCCAAAAACGTCTTCACTGACAACGCACTGTGAGCTGGGGCATTGTCCTGGTGAAGGATCCATGACTTTTTCTCCACAAATCGTTCCGTTTTCTCCGTACTCGCTCACGTAGGGTAGCCAGGACGCTAATGTAGTAATGCTGATTCACTGTTTGTCCCTCTGGTACCCAATCAATGTGCACAATCCCTTTGATGTCAAAAAAAACAATCATCATTGCCTTGAATTTCGATTTTGACATTCGTGCTTTTTTTTGTCGTGGAGAACCAGGAGTTTTCCAATGCATCGATTGACGTTTAGTTTCGGGATCGTAAGTAAAAAACCGCGATTCATCGCAAGTAATAACATTTTGTAAGAAGGTGGGATCACTTTCAATGTTTTCCAGGATGTCAGAACAAATCATTCTTCGGCGTTCCTTCTGTTCAATTGAGACACTTTGGAACCATTTTTGAACACACTTTGTTCATGTTGAAACTTTCATGAAGAATCTGCCTAACACTTTCCTTGTTAACTCCTGTTAACTCAGACACTGCTCTGATTGTTAAACGGCGATCTTGTCGAACAAGTTTACCGATTTTTTCAATGTTTGCATCAGTTTTTGCTGACAATGGTCTGCCAGTGCGAGTGTTATCACTGGTGTCTTCGCGGCCATCTTTAAATCGTTTAAACCACTCAAACACTTGTGTTCGCGATAAACAATCATCGCCGTACACTTGTTATAACATTACAAACGTTTCACTTGCAGATTTTCCTAGTTTGAAACAAAATTTGATGTTAACACGCTGTTCTTTCTGTACACTCAACATTTTCCGACGCACAGACAAAACGTCAACTACTTAAAACAGACGCCACGGGCAGACTGAGTGCAGGAGGCAGATGAAACTCGAGCAGTAGGCGGAGCGAGAGTCACGTGACAGGCCACGCGACGTTCAGCCTTATTGCATTCGTTTTATTGTTTCACCAGTACTAGTCCGGTTTTTTTCTAGCCACACCTCGTATCTATCTATCTAGTCTTCTCATTCAATATGATAAACTGCTACAGCATATAATTTTCCGTCGTGTCTTTTAATTATTACTACACCGACTGAAAAAGATACGAAAACCAAAAAGAATGGTGCGAAATAAATTGAAGTTGGTGGGAGAGTTTTCTGGGTCTGAAAAATGATGTCTACTGAAATTTCGCGCCAGTCGCAGAAGAGTGGCGCTAATGTCGCCACTATGAGGATGAAAATCAGGTTTGATATAAATACATGCTGTAAAGGTCGTGAGCGTTCGTTACCTTTTAGATTGAATGTGGTGGGTTGATGTTAGTCAAGAATGCCTTTAAGGCGATAAAGGCAGGTCGCTGAGTTTGAACGAGGTCGTGTAATACGGCTACGAGAAGCTGCGTGTTACTTCTGCGATGTTGGAGAAAGATTTGGGAGGAACGTAGCCAATATACGAGGGTTGGAACTTTAATAGTGGCAACTTTACAGCTCGTACAAAATAGATACATGTTTCAAAGTTTTACTGGCCTTCACAGTAGTCACCAGCATTGTGTATAACCCGTTGCCAGCGATGTGGAAGTCGTAGAATACTCTTAGCAGTGCCAGTTGTGTTGACAGTTCGAGCGGCGCGGTCTGTTGTCCGACGAATTTGTAGCAGTTGTGAAGCGAATGCCGTGAAGTGTTTCCTTCAGTTTAGAAATCGAGTTGAACTCATGAGGGCTTAAGTCAGGGGAGTGCAGTAGGTGGTATAGCACTTAGCAGCCCCTTCAGTCAAACAAATCAGTAACAGCTTGCACTGTACGTGCTTCAGCATTGTCCTGCAAAATGATGGTCAGGTCCTGCAGAAAGTGTCATCACTTCTGTGTCTAAGCTGGTCGTAGGTTGTGTTCCAAAAATGAACAGCATAGAGACAGAAGTGACTACACTTTCTGCAGGACCTGACCATCATTTTGCAGGACAATGGTCAAGCACGTAAACTGCAAGCTGTTCAAAACGATTCAAATAGCTCTGAGCACTATGGGACTTAACATCTGAGGTCATCAGTCCCCTAGAACTTAGAACTACTTAAACCTAACTAAAACTAAGGACATCACACACATCCATGCCCGAGGCAGGATTCGAATTTGCGACCTTGGCGGTCGCGCGATTCCATACTGACGCGCCTAGAACCGCTCGGCCACCCCGACCGGCTACAAGCTGTTACTGGTTTGTTTGACTGATGGGCCTGCTAAGTGCTATACCACCTACTGCACTCCCCTGACTTAAGCGCTCGTGAGTTCAACTCAATTTCTAAACTGAAGGAAACACTTCACTGCATTCGCTTCAGAACTGCTACAAATTCATCGGGCAATAGACCGCGCCGCTCGAACTGTCAACACAACTGGCACTGCTGAGAGTATCCCACGACTTCCACATCGCTGGCAACGGGTTATACACAATGCTGGTGACTACTCTGAAGGCCAGTAAAACTTTGAAACAAGTATCTATTTTGTACGAGCTGTAAATAAATAATTAACACTATTAAAGTTCCAACCCTCGTACATGACTGCTGGCAGCGGTTGTCACGGCAATGTACGGTCGCGGGAAACACCCACCATGTTTAATAACGAGATTCGGAAACTGCTGAGGAAGCGTAGGCTGTTGCCCTCTCGGTTAAAAAGAGAACGCGCAAATGACGACAAGCAAAGATTAGTGGAGATTCGTGCATTTGCGAAAAGATCTGTGAGCGAAGCATACAACTACTACCACCGCCATACTTCAGCAGAAAATCTGGAGAGAACCCGAGATTATTCTGGTCCTATGTAAAATCGTTATGTGGGACTGAGGCTTTAATTCAGTCACTTGTTGATCAGTTTCCTTTACTGCAGATTGAATAATCTAGCAGATAGGCCAGAGCTGTGTCCCACTACCTTCTTATCTACTGCCTCCCTTTCGTGTTCTTCGTCTCTTATGACACTAACCAATGTAGGTGCTCAGTGTTATTGAACATACCAGAGACGATGTCGAGCGATATGCATGGGGTTTCGATACAACTACAACCAAACTCTTTGAGTGTTGCTCGGCAATTGATCAAGTCATGGATCAGGTTCTCTCTCGTAAAGCCTCTGCCACAGCGCACTGACTCCTTCATTCGGGAAAAAGGTGGACCAGACGCTACGAGCTACTTGTTACTAGTCCAACAACCTCACCGTGCTCTAATTGTGGCGCCCTCGACTACTACTCGAAAGTCCTGGGTCGCAAGTCTGACACTTGCCACTGATCAGATCTTAAGTAAACACCTTCAGCAATGGCAGGCGAAGACTCCTGGTATAAATAGTCACCTTCAGACTGCCAACGGCCTTATCAAGGAGCGTGGAGGAGAAGACAGAGACTCAAGGCACCCTCTTACTCTTACGGTGGGAAACTGTCGCTAAAGGCAGAAGAATCAGTTAAGATTAGTGGCATGAGGAAGCAAAAAGAAGTGCAACCGCTGCATAAAGGCATGTAATATGTAGAAAATGAATCCTGTAACTAATAAGAAGTTTCATAGTGATCTCTCCACTGGCAAATGTTTCTGGATTAGCCTTGTAATATACCAGGAAGTGGTCCAAATTCATAATATGAATTGTTCGATACCATGTTTGTTTCGAAACATCTGATTGCGTTTCAGCCTTGAACTGACGAAACGCTTTTACTAACGAGTCATTCGACACATTTAAATCATAGCTGTTGCAGCATTATCTTTCAGTCAGAGATTTTTCTGTCATATGCAGACATGATATTTCACGACAAATGTCTCCCATTCTGTTCTTTTAGTTTTGAATAAATAAACCGCAACAGACAAAAATGGGCCATAACTAAAACGGACGTTTTTCTCCACCAATTTCGGTTGAAAAAGTGCGGACTTCGTTAAGGGACATCGGGGAATGTTGGCGCTTCAGCCCCTACACGTTTATGAAGCTCCGATAGGTGCTGGAGCTATACATAGCCTTCAAAATGACTTCTGTAACGCAATTGCGTTCCAGGCAGAGAGCTGTCACTGAGTTTCTTTTGAAGGAAAACCAGAGCATCGCAGATATTCATAGCCGCTTGCAGAATGTCTACGAAGACCTGGCAGTGAACGAAAGCACCACGAGGCGTCGGTCATCATCATAACAAGGTCGCGCAAACCTGTCCGATCTCCCGAAAGCCATCTGGCCATACACAGCTCCTGAAGTGCTGGAGCGTGCGGACACTCTCATTCGAGGTGATCGACTGAACACAATCAAACGTCTCGCTGCTTAAATGAACGCGTCTCTTAGTAATGTTGACACACTCATCCACCAGTTGGGGTACTCAAAGATGTGTGCCCGGTGGTGGGTCCCTTGCCGCCTAACAGAACACCATAAAGATCAACGAAGGACCAATTGTTTGGCCCAACAAAGGATCCACTCCTCAGGAAGCAGTATGTGGATGATGGGGAGGTTACTGATGCAGCAAGACGCTGACCCCGACATCGACCAGCAGAGTGGTACCATGGGCTATAAAGGTCCTCCCAGTAAGGTGGCGTTAGTCTATCGCATGAACGCAGATTCTTTTGAAAAATAGGGTTCTGTAGCCAAAGGAGGGGGAGTAACGTGATGTATGGGAATCCGAATAAAACCAACCTGTTTTCAGAAAAAAAGTGTTGCATTACTTATTGTAGGTTACCATTGGTTATACATTTTTTCGTCAAGAACAAGCTGAGATGTACTCAAAATGTTCAAAGTTTATTTGAAGGGCAAAAAACTACACTCCTGGAAATGGAAAAAAGAACACATTGACACCGGTGTGTCAGACCCACCATACTTGCTCCGGACACTGCGAGAGGGCTGTACAAGCAATGATCACACGCACGGCACAGCGGACACACCAGGAACCGCGGTGTTGGCCGTCGAATGGCGCTAGCTGCGCAGCATTTGTGCACCGCCGCCGTCAGTGTCAGCCAGTTTGCCGTGGCATACGGAGCTCCATCGCAGTCTTTAACACTGGTAGCATGCCGCGACAGCGTGGACGTGAACCGTATGTGCAGTTGACGGACTTTGAGCGAGGGCGTATAGTGGGCATGCGGGAGGCCGGGTGGACGTACCGCCGAATTGCTCAACACGTGGGGCGTGAGGTCTCCACAGTACATCGATGTTGTCGCCAGTGGTCGGCGGAAGGTGCACGTGCCCGTCGACCTGGGACCGGACCGCAGCGACGCACGGATGCACGCCAAGACCGTAGGATCCTACGCAGTGCCGTAGGGGACCGCACCGCCACTTCCCAGCAAATTAGGGACACTGTTGCTCCTGGGGTATCGGCGAGGACCATTCGCAACCGTCTCCATGAAGCTGGGCTACGGTCCCGCACACCGTTAGGCCGTCTTCCGCTCACGCCCCAACATCGTGCAGCCCACCTCCAGTGGTGTCGCGACAGGCGTGAATGGAGGGACGAATGGAGACGTGTCGTCTTCAGCGATGAGAGTCGCTTCTGCCTTGGTGCCAATGATGGTCGTATGCGTGTTTGGCGCCGTGCAGGTGAGCGCCACAATCAGGACTGCATACGACCGAGGCACACAGGGCCAACACCCGGCATCATGGTGTGGGGAGCGATCTCCTACACTGGCCGTACACCACTGGTGATCGTCGAGGGGACACTGAATAGTGCACGGTACATCCAAACCGTCATCGAACCCATCGTTCTACCATTCCTACACCGGCAAGGGAACTTGCTGTTCCAACAGGACAATGCACGTCCGCATGTATCCCGTGCCACCCAACGTGCTCTAGAAGGTGTAAGTCAACTACCCTGGCCAGCAAGATCTCCGGATCTGTCCCCCATTGAGCATGTTTGGGACTGGATGAAGCGTCGTCTCACGCGGTCTGCACGTCCAGCATGAACGCTAGTCCAACTGAGGCGCCAGGTGGAAATGGCATGGCAAGCCGTTCCACAGGACTACATCCAGCATCTCTACGATCGTCTCCATGGGAGAATAGCAGCCTGCATTGCTGCGAAAGGTGGATATACACTGTACTAGTGCCGACATTGTGCATGCTCTGTTGCCTGTGTCTATGTGCCTGTGGTTCTGTCAGTGTGATCATGTGATGTATCTGACCCCAGGAATGTGTCAATAAAGTTTCCCCTTCCTGGGACAATGAATTCACTGTGTTCTTATTTCAATTTCCAGGAGTGTATTATTTATTATTCATCAATTCCTGTTTAATCTGCTGACTGAGATAACATAGTTAAATTCACTAAAAGTAATATATTTAAAGCAGTATACCAAAAACTTTAAAATCTAAACTAAGACTTCAATAGTCACTCTCTCCATAAAACTTCGATAGCATAATCGAAATTACTCTCATCGGGCAGCACAATGGAACTAACATTGCATTCGCAATACATGGGTAGAGATATTCTGTACTGGTCTGGATATATACGGTAAGTACAAAATGTCAGAATCTCTTTGCCCATGGATGAAGGAAACTGGGATGGAAATTAAAAAATACAACTTTCGTTTCGGTGCAATAAATCACATTGATGTCAGGACGATACATCGAAAAATACATCGATGTTTCCACACATCGAGTTTTCTTTTTTTCACGATTGAATGTGGATACGTTTCTCATAAATATATTTGAACCTTAAGGAAAATATATGCTTTCGTAATTTCCACAATCTTTTATTAGAAACTAGCGAACCTGACAATGCTTCGCAGTCGGTAAATTTGTATGGGAATTTGATGTATCGTCTCTAGCCATCTCCATCTCTCCCTGTCTGTCCACTTCCTCATGCCCCTCTCCCTGTCCATCTCGTCCTTTCCCCTCTCTCTGTCCATTTCCTCCCCCCACTCATGTCCCTCTTCATCCCTCCCCCCCCCCCTCTCTCTCTCTTTCTCTGACATTGAGCCTTGTTTATTGTTATTTCAAACAAAACCTTGATTCAAGAATGAATTTGCTAGAAATGAATGGGTAGACCAGCTAGAGTCACTGGTCTACAGGTTATGAGAGATGCATCTCCACCAGCTGGGTCTGTGAGCATAGTAGCTTCAATGAGAGTATTTCGCGTAGCTTTAGCCTGTGAATGGGTAAGATTGCAAAGTTTCGAAAGATTCATGTACCATAGGATTCTAGAAAAAAGCCGATAAAGCATAAACACAACTGCAAGAAACGAAACAAAACAGCACATTGTTGTGAATACAATTTTTTAAAATTATTAATAGGGAGGAAGAATATATATATCGGAGAAAAAATTGCCTATTGATTTAAATGCTCTGCTACCACTGTTAAAACTGACAGCGAGGAAGAAAGCTAAGTGAAACATTTTCACAGCACAGTAGAGCAACACATTTTCTCCCGCATTCGGTTTTAGCAAAAAACCTGTACATTCAAATAATAAAAAGTCCAGGTTGGAATACAAACAATATTGTGAAAAGGATAGATTGATACTCACCGTAAATATGATACACTGAGCTGCAGGCAGGCACAATGAACAAAATGTTTCCAGAAAGGAAAAAGACCACACACAGGCACACAAGCAAACAAATCGCACGCACACGTGACCGCTGTATCCGGCTGCTACGGCCAGAATGCAACTGCTACAACGGAAACAGCAACCTGGAGTGTGGCAAAGAAGGGTATATGTGAAGGAAGAGGAGTGAGTGCTGCCTGGGGGAGTGTGGAGGGACTGGATGGTGGCAAGACAACACTTCCAGGCAGAGCATCAGGAGCGTGGGGAGGAAACGGGGAGCCGGAAGGGAGAGGAACAGAGAAGCGAAAAAGACTGGCAGAGCAGCACACAACAGGGAGAGGGGAAAACTGTTATCTGAAGGGTGTGGGGACAATAGGTTACCGTAGGTTGAGGCCAAGCTGGTTTGAGGAATGGAGAACGTGCTGTAAGGGTAACTTCCATATGAGTAGTTCAAAAAACTGGTGGTGGAGAGGAGGATCAAGATGACCCAAGTTGTGAGGCAGCCATTGAAATGAAACATGTTATGTTCAGATGAATTTTGTACCACAGGGTGGGATCCTGGAGGACGGCTGGTTGGTAACCCTACTAATGCAAAAAGCTGTGCAATGATTTCAGCAGAGCTGGTATACGAAGTGGCTAGTTTCGCAGGTGCTCTGGCGTCTGCTGGGGTAGGATAAGCCTGTGACAGGAATCCAGTAGGAAGTGCTGGGTGGATGGATTGGGCAGATTTTGCGAGTAGGTTCTCCACAGGGATATGATCCTTGTGCAAGGGATTGGGATTGGGAGCAGTATAGCGATGGACTAGGATGTTGTGGAGATGGGTGGGCGACGGGGCTTCATACTAGGAGGGGTGGTGAGATATCAGATAGGATGTCCCTCATTTCAGGGCATGATGACAGGTAATAAAAGCCCTGTAAGTATGTGGTTCAGTTGTTCCAGTCTTGTGTGGTGTTAAGTGAAGAAGGGGGCGCTCCTATGTGTATGGTTGGGACGGTGGGATGATTGGGAGTGTGTGTGTGTATGGCTCGGGAAATCTGTTTGCATGCTAAGTCCGGGGGTGAGTGCCTGTCTGTGAAGGCCTTTGTGAGACCTTCAGCATACTGAGCAAGGGAGTTCTTGTTACTGCAGACCCAATGTCGCCAGGTGGCCTGGCAGTACGGGAGGGATATTTTGATGTGGAAGGGATGGCAGCTGTTACTAACTTCATTCTAACACAGAGCTACTTGTCCTTTGAGGGGGTATATATATGGACAAATACGCAGCAGCTGGAGGCAGCTGTCATGTGTGTGTGAGGCGTGCTTGCTTCTGTAAATATGTGTATGTGTTACCTTTCCCTTCTGGGGATGGCTTTGGGTGAAAGCTCATTGTATAAGTCTTTTCGTTGTGACTGTCTGCAACTCCTAGTGCCATCTTTATGGTGAGTAGGAGTCTATCCTTGTCATAAAAACTGAACTTTCTTCTTCAAAAAATTACATAGCCAGTGTCTGTCTGAATGCTTATTAGAGTATAGTCCAAAGATTTGAAGTAAATCAATGAAGAACTAATCGAGATGTTTGCTGACAAGGTTTCCCTATCGTATGTTATTCATTTGAGGCGCTGAGAACCATAAGGGCCTAAAGCACACCTACGTCGATTTTGAGATTATAGCTTGTATGCCCGCTTCTCACATCTGTTGACCAGGTTTATCAGTGCTGTGCCCCTATACTGTACACATGTACATTTGCGAAAAACTGTCTCAACAATCTGATGTTCATATATTCATTTCCATATGGACCCATAGGACATTGGTGCAGGAATTCTCAATGGGTACACTGATGCCCATTTTTTCGCAAAAACTGGAAGTTCTTGAAGGAATGCCCCACCACAACTTAACATTCCATGATTTCAGCAGTCAGTGTAAACTGGATGCTGAGGATTTTACAACCTTTAAGAGTGTAACTGACTTCACTACGAAATAAAAGTTGATGTTTGTGGTAATAATGTACAATTCCGAAATTTTACAGTGGTGAAATTTTCAACCGTTTTCAGTGAACTTTTGTTTAAAATAACAAATTCTTCTGAAGTCGTCATAGCCCACTGTTTCCTTCAAGTCACACCGAGGCAGACCAGATTTTATTTCCCCTCAGTTTACGGATGACTTGCAAAATCTAATGCCCAAATATGTAGGTGGAAAGGAAGCGTCAAACTTGAAACACAAAGACTGGGCAGAACTGCTAGATCAAACTTGAAACGCATAAACTTGTACTAAACCACTAGATTTCACGCCTGAAGTGAGCAGACAGTTTCATGTGAACCTCAAGCCGGAGAATATGCTTAACGAAAATGATGTCAACGAGGACCATGAAGTGTAGGGATAGGCTATAATTGTGTGTGTGTGTGTGGTGCATTTAATAGTTCTTTATATTCTGATTCTAGTATCAGATTAATTACAAACTACACAACAATCAAAAAGACACTGTTGTTACTAGTCTATAAATTAAAATGTTTTGGAGCAATATTAATAATAATAATAATAATAATAATAATCGTAAATATTAATTGAGAATTATTGATAACATAAAGTTGGTACGTAAATTTCTATAAAAATGTAAATGATGATAATTGGTTAAAAGACAAGTCGGACCTATGAGACTGGTGCTTTCCCTGCAAATGTGCATTTCACAAAGGTCTATTTTTCTCAAAACTTTGTGTCTGTGCTTTGGATCCTTATGTTTTCAGCCCCTCGTGTATTAAAAAATATATGGCCTATGTCTGTCCAAATGTTTCACAGAAATTGTGTAAAAATTTGAAGTGCATTTGCCTAGAAGTTTTCTAGATTTTTGTCGACAACATTAAACAACGTCTCGTCTCTAGTATGGTACAAGGCTTAGGGCACCAAATTGCGACGTGTGTTGGTGGGGCGGAAAGACTGACCTTCCGGAGCGAGTAGGGCAGCTCGCCGCGCAGCTCGGACAGGCGCGGGTTGTGGTGCAGCTGCAGCTCGCGCAGGCCCGTCAGGTTGGCCATGGCCGAGCCGTCGACGACGCGCAGCGCCGGCATGTACGTCATCACCAGCGTCGTCAGCGACTCCAGGGACGCCGGGAACGGCCTGGGAAGGCGCAGGAAGCAACACTCAGCACCGGCTCTCGCCTTACACGTTCCCAGCTTAGGAAAGCAGTTACTCGCACGTGGGGAAGCATTCCTGGGGCTACGATTTCTTAATACGAGGGGCGTTTGGAAAGTCCGTGCTAAGTCCGAGAGATGGCACTAGCGGCGCGCATCGAGTGTATCGAGGTCATGTTTAGTTAGTAGCATCTTTGGAAAGAACGCACACCAAGTTTCAGCCATATTGGTCTATTTCTTTGTGTTTGGCATTCGTGTGAATCAAGGAAGTCGAGTCATTGTCAAAAAATAGACGAAAAATAATTTCGTGTGGTGATTAAACATTACGTTATGAAAAGCAAAGCACCTCAGTAGACTAAAGAGAAGCTTGATAAACATTACGGTGACTCTGCACCTTCGATTAGAACAGTTTATAAGTGGTTTCAAAATTTTCGGAGTGGCCATATAGGCACAAGTGACGCTGAACGTTCTGGACACCCTGTGGAGTTTACGGCTCCAGAAATCAATGATAAAATCCATGATATGGTGATGGATGAAAGAAGAGTTAAGGTGCTTGAGATTGCTAGTGCTGTGGGCATCTCGAATGAACTGGTACATAATATTTTGCATAACCATTTGGACCTGAGAAAGCTATCCGCAAGATGTGTTCCGCGAATGCTCACGCTTGACCTAAAACGGAATCGTGTGAAGTGTTGCAAGGATGGTTTGCAGCTGTTCAGTAAGAATCCGCAGGACTGTAAGCGTCGTTTCGTCACTGTCAATGAAACATGGATACATTACTATACTCCTGAGACCAAACAACAATCTAAACAATTGGTTACCAAGGGAGAACCTGCACCAAAAAAGGCGAAGACCATCCTTCGCTGGTCCTGGCGGAGGTTCGAGCCCTCCCTCGGTCATGGGTGTGTGTGTTTGTCCTTAGGATAATTTAGGTTAAGTAGTGTGTAAGCTTAGGGACTGATGACCTTAGCAGTTAAGTCCCATAAGATTTCACACACATTTGAACCATCCTTCGGCCGGTAAAGTTATGACGACTGTCTTTTGGGATTCGTAAGGGATAATCCTCATCTACTATCTGGAAAAGGGGTAAAACCATTACAGGTGCATATCATTCATCGTTGTTGGACCGTTTGAAAACCGATCAAAAGAAAAACGCCGGCGATTGGACCGCAAAAATGTCCTTTTCCATGACGACAATGCACCAGCACACACCTCAGCAGCTGTGGTCGCAAAATTAATGGAAATAGGATTCCAACTCGTTTCATACCCCCCCCCCCCCTGTTCTCCGGGCTTGGCTCCCTCGGACTCCTATTTGTTCCCCAATTTGAAGAAATGGCTATCGGGACAAAGATTTTTTTCAAACGAGGAGACGACTGCAGCAATTAATAGCTATGTTGCAGACTTGGACAATTCCTACACTGCTGGCCATTAAAATTGCTGCACCACGAAGATGACGTGCTACAGACGCGAAATTTAACCGACAGGAAGAAGATGCTGAGATATGCAAATGATTAGCTTTTCAGAGCATTCACACAAGGTTGGCGCCGGTGGCGACACCTACGATGTGCTAACATGAGGAAAGTTTCCAACTGATTTCTCATACACAAACAGCAGTTGACCGGCGTTGCCTGGTGAAACGTTGTTGTGATGCCTCGTGATTTTTTTTTGGTCATCAGTCTACTGACTGGTTTGATGCGGCCCGCCACGAATTCCCTTCCTGTGCTAAACTCTTCATCTCAAAGTAGCACTTGCAACCTACGTCCTCAATTATTTGCTTGACGTATTCCAATCTCTGTCTTCCTCTACAGTTTTTGCCCTCTACAGCTCCCTCTAGTACCATGGAAGTCATTCCCTCATGTCTTAGCAGATGTCCTATCATCCTGTCCCTTCTCCTTATCAGTGTTTTCCACATATTCCTTTCCTCTCCGATTCTGCGTAAAACCTCTTCATTCCTTACCTTATCAGTCCACCTAATTTTCAACATTCGTCTATAGCACCACATCTCAAATGCTTCGATTCTCTTCTGTTCCGGTTTTCCCACAGTCCATGTTTCACTACCATACAATGCTGTACTCCAGACGTACATCCTCAGAAATTTCTTCCTCAAATTAAGGCCGGTATTTGATATTATTAGACTTCTCTTGGCCAGAAATGCCTTTTTTGCCATAGCGAGTCTGCTTTTGATGTCCTCCTTGCTCCGTCCGTCATTGGTTATTTTACTGCCTAGGTAGCAGAATTCCTTAACTTCATTGACTTCGTGACCATCAATCCTGATGTTAAGTTTCTCGCTGTTCTCATTTCTACTACTTCTCATTACCTTCGTCTTTCTCCGATTTACTCTCAAACCATACTGTGTAGTCATTAGACTGTTCATTCCGTTCAGCAGATCATTTAATTCTTCTTCACTTTCACTCAGGACAGCAATGTCATCAGCGAATCGTATCATTGATATCCTTTCACCTTGTATTTTAATTCCACTCCTGAACCTTTCTTTTATTTCCATCATTGCTTCCTCGATGTACAGATTGAAGAGTAGGGGCGAAAGGCTACAGCCTTGTCTTACACCCTTCTTAATACGAGCACTTCGTTCTTGATCGTCCACTCTTATTATCCCCTCTTGGTTGTTGTACATATTGTATATGACCCGTCTCTCCCTATAGCTTACCCCTACTTTTTTCAGAATCTCGAACAGCTTGCACCATTTTATATTGTCGAACGCTTTTTCCAGGTCAACAAATCCTATGAAAGTGTCTTGATTTTTCTTTAGCCTTGCTTCCATTATTAGCCGTAACGTCAGAATTGCCTCTCTCGCCCCTTTACTTTTCCTAAAGCCAAACTGATCGTCACCTAGCGCATTCTCAATTTTCTTTTCCATTCTTCTGTATATTATTCTTGTAAGCAGCTTCGATGCATGAGCTGCTAAGCTGATTGTGCGATAATTCTCGCACTTGTCAGCCCTTGCCGTCTTCGGAATTGTGTGGATGATGCTTTTCCGAAAGTCAGATGGTATATCGCCAAAGTTATATATTCTACACACCAACGTGAATAGTCGTTTTGTTGCCACTTCCCCCAATGATTTTAGAAATTCCGATGAAATGTTATCTATCCCTTCTGCCTTATTTGACCGTAAGTCCTCCAAAGCTCTTTTAAATTCCGATTCTAATACTGGATCACCTATCTCTTCTAAATCGACTCCTGTTTCTTCTTCTATCACATCAGACAAATCTTCACCCTCGTAGAGGCTTTCAATGTATTCTTTCCACCTATCTGCTCTCTCCTCTGCATTTAACAATGGAATTCCCGTTGCACTCTTAATGTTACCACCGTTGCTTTTAATGTCACCAAAGGTTGTTTTGACTTTCCTGTATGCTGAGTCTGTCCTTCCGACAATCATATCTTTTTCGATGTCCTCACATTTTTCCTGCAGCCATTTCGTCTTAGCTTCCCTGCACTTCCTATTTATTTCATTCCTCAGCGACTTGTATTTCTGTATTCCTGATTTACCCGGAACATGTTTGTACTTGCTCCTTTCATCAATCAACTGAAGTATTTCTTCTGTTACCCATGGTTTCATCGCAGCTACCTTCTTTGTACCTATGTTTTCCTTCCCAACTTCTGTGATGGCCCTTTTTAGAGATGTCCATTCCTCTGCCTACTGCCTACTGCGCTATTCCTTATTGATATATCTATAGCGTTAGAGAACTTCAAACGTATCTCGTCATTCCTTAGTACTTCCGTATCCCACTTCTTTGCGTATTGATTCTTCCTGACTAATGTCTTGAACTTCAGCCTACTCTTCATCACTACTATATTGTGATCTGAGTCTATATCTGCTCCTGGGTACGCCTTACAATCCAGTATCTGATTTCGGAATCTCTGTCTGACGATGATGTAATCTAATTGAAATCTTCCCGTATCTCCCGGCCTTTTCCAAGTATACCTCCTCCTCTTGTGATTCTTGAACAGGGTATTCGCTATTACTAGCTGAAACTTGTTATAGAACTCAATTAGTCTTTCTCCTCTTTCATTCCTTGTCCCAAGCCCATATTCTCCTGTAACCTTTTTTCTACTCCTTCCCCTACAACTGCATTCCAGTCGCCCATGACTATTAGATTTTCTTACGCCTTTACATACTGCATTACCCTTTCAATATCCTCATACACTTTCTCTATCTGTTCATCTTCAGCTTGCGACGTCGGCATGTATACCTGAACTATCGTTGTCGTGTAAGGAGGAGAAATGTGTACCTTCATGTTTCCGACTTTGATAAAGGTCGGATTGTAGCCCATCGTGATTGCGGTTTATCGTATCGCGACATTGCTGCTCGCGTTGGTCGAGATCCAATGACTGTTAGCAGAATATGGAATCGGTGGGTTCAGGAGGGTAATACGGAACGCCGTACTGGATCCCAACGGCCTCGTATCACTAGCAGACGAGATGACAGGCATCTTCTCCTCATGGCTGTAACGGATCGTGCAGCCACGTCTCGATCCCTGAGTCAACAGATAGGGACATTTGCAAGACAACAATCATCTGCACGAACAGTTCGACGACGTTTGCAGCAGCATGAACTATCAGGTCGAAGACCATGGCTTCGGTTACCCTTGACGCTGCATCACGGACAGGAGCGCCTGCGATGGTGTACTCAACGACGAACCTGGGTGCACGAATGGCAAAACGTCATTTTTTCGGATGAATCCAGGTTCTGTTTACAGCATCATGATGGTCGCATCCGTGTTTGGCGACATCGCGGTGAACGCACATTGGAAACGTGTATTCGTCATCGCCATACTGGCTATCACCCGGCGTAATGGTATGGGGTGCCATTGGTTACACGTCTCTGTCACCTCTTGTTCGCATTGACGGCACTTTGAACGGTGGACGTCACATTTCAGATGTGTTACGACCCGTGGCTCTACCCTTCATTCGATCCCTGCGATACCTTACATTTCAGCAGGATAATGCACGACCGCATGTTGCAGGTCCTGCACGGGCCTTTCTGGATACAGAAAATTTACGACTGCTGCCCTGGCCAGCACATTCTCCAGATCTCTCACCAACTGAAAACGTCTGGTCCATGGTGGCCGAGCAACTGGCTCGTCACAATATCGTGTAGCTGCATGGGCAGCTGTACCTGTACACGCCATCCAAGCTCTGTTTGACTCAATGCCCAGGCGTATCAAGGCTGTTATATCGGCCAGAGGTGTTTGTTCTGGGTACTGATTTCTCAGGATCTATGCACCCAAATTGCGTGAAAATGTAATCACATGTCAGTTCTAGTATAGTATATTTGTCCAATGAATACCCGTTTATCATCTGCATTTATTCTTGGTGTTGCAGTTTTAATGGCCAGTAGTGTATTATTCGAAAGGGATCAACAAATTGGAACAGCGTTGGATGAAGTGTGTAAGTCTAAAAGGAGACTATGTCAAAAAATAAAAAAGGTTTACCCCCAACATGCAAATGGTTTTTTATTTTTGCACGGACTTTTCAAACGCCCCTCGTACTTCAGCATGTGAATTTGAAATACACTGACACAAAATTGAAAGTGAAAGTGAAAGTTTTACATCACTTCGTAATTCATCAAACGTTGTGGAGATGTCCATTACGTAATGTGTACTAAATGATTAAACTTACATTCCATTCTGAAGTGGTGTCCATCGTCAGCGTCAGTATAAGGTGTGACACCCATGTGAACGACAATATGTGTTTCAGGAACATGAAGGAATTCTTCACAATGACGTGCAGATAACGATCATGGAGGTGAATAGTGAGTGTACGGGGGCCGGGGGGAGGGGGAGGGGCAGACAAAAATATAGAAACACCAAAACCATAACACAGTACCGTACCTAATATGGCGTAAGAAACCCTTTGGAATTCAAGACAGCTTCCAACAGTCTGAGTGGATACGTAGAGGTCTTTCACGGTTTTCAAGGGAATCTTGTACCATTCTCCGTGCAAAATAGAGGCAAGCTCAGATAACCATCATGGAGGTGAATAGCGACCACGCACCCATCTGTCGAAAGTACACCACAAATGCTCAGTGATACTGAGATTTGTTGACTATGGTGGCCAGGGGAGACGTGACAATTTATCCTCGTGCTCACAAAACCAATGCAGGAGGATGTGAGCTTAGTGAACGGCGGCTCTGTTGTCTTGGAGCACAGCGCCGCCATTTAGGGAACGGACGTGATCAAGCAAAATAGCTAGATTACCCTTGTCAGTAACGCGACCTTGCAGAATAATTACGGGGCACAAGGAATAGCACAATATGGCTGCCCAGATCACCACTGAACACCCACCGTGTTTCACTCTTCGGACGCAAGGTCGGCCAAAAGTTAGTGCGAAACAAGGCTCATCCGACCAAATGACTTTCTTTCTTTGCTACACAGTCCAGGTTGCACGGCTTCAGCACCATGTTTTCCTCTTGTGGCCATTTGCATCACTGATGGGTGGTTTTGGAATTCCAGCTTGCCCGGCAATTCAAAAATGGCTTTAAGCACTATGAGACTTAACATCTGAGGTCATAAGTCCCATAGATTTAGAACTACTTAAACGTAACTAACCTAAGGACACCACACACATCCATTCCCGAGACAGGATTCGAACCTGCGACCGTACAGCAGAGCGGTTCCAGACTGAAGCGCCTAGAACCGCTCGGCCACAGCGGCCGGCGCCCTGCAGTTCCCTGCTTACAGAGGTCCCTTCATATTGTCCTGCTGCTCACAGGCTTCGCCAATGCGACTTTCAGTTCTGCAGTGAGTTGTGCATCGGTCATCCTTTTATTATTCGTCACAGTCCTCTTCAATGACCGTCTGTCGCGATCACTCAACACTCAATTTCGTCCGCGTTGCGACTTAACGGATGCCGTTTTTGCACTTTCCCTATACGTGGTATAAATCTTCGATACGGTGCCTCTTGTAACGCCAAACACTTCGGCTACCTCGATAACGGAAGCAGACACCATACGAGCGCCAACAATTTCACCACTTCCTAATACCTTTAGATCCGACGCAGTGCAATCACAGCCACACAGAACAGTGTTATGACCGTGGCCGACATTTGGGACGTGTTGAGAACACTGCATAGGTGCCGTTCGCCGTTACATACTACAGCGGCACTCGTAGGTTGAGCTAGCATCTGCATTTATATTCAAACATGCATTTCTCGCGGTGTTCCCATATTTTTGTGGAACCCTTGTATGTTGTATTCATTGTGCCGAGGAAGCAAACAGCTCCTGTATTTCATCTTGAGGAATACCTTCCCATTCCTGAAAGAGTTCATGTGTCAGTTCATTAACATTGTTGGCTGGTATGCTAGCTGGCATTGCTTTCCAGACTACAGATGACAAATCAGGTTATTTGGCAGGACAGCCAAGGGTCCGTACATCTGTCTGTGAACTTCAGTGTTAGGCCTCACATTATCCTGCTGTAATATACAATTTGCTATCCTGCTTACCAAAGATATGGCAATCGTAAAATGCGTTTTAGACAGGTACGTGCCGAGTAAATCTGGGAGGGGCGGGAAAAACCCATCGTGGTTCAACAACAAAGTTAGAAAACTACTGTGGAAGCAAAGAGAGATTCACTGCAAATTTAAACGCAGCCAAAACCCCTCAGACAAACAGAAGCTAAACGATGTCAAAGTTAGCGTAAGGAGGGCTATGCGTGAAGCGTTCAGTGAATTCGAAAGTAAAATTCTATGTACCGACTTGACAGAAAATCCTAGGAAGTTCTGGTCTTACGTTAAATCAGTAAGTGGATCGAAACAGCATATCCAGACACTCTGGGGTGATGATGGCATTGAAACAGAGGATGACACGTGTAAAGCTGAAATGCTAAACACCTTTTTCCAAAGCTGTTTCACAGAGGAAGACCGCACTGCAGTTCCTCCTCTAAATCCTCGCACGTAAGTGTCCAAGGAATAGAAAAGCAGCTGAAATCACTCAACAAAGGAAAGTCGACTGGACCTGACGGGATACCAATTCGATTCTACACAGAGTACGTGAAAGAACTTGCCCCCCTTCTAACAGCCATGTACCGCAAGTCTCTAGAGGAACGGAAGGTTCCAAATGATTGGAAAAAAGCACAGGTAGTCCCAGTCTTCAAGAAGGGTCGTCGAGCAGATGCGCAAGACTATAGACCTATATCTCTGACGTCGATCTGTTGTAGAATTTTAGAACATGTTTTTTGCTCGAGTATCATGTTGTTTTTGGAAACCCAGAATCTACTATGTAGGAATCAACATGGATTCCGGAAACAGCGATCGTGTGAGACCCAACTCGCTTTATTTGTTCATGAGACCCAGCAAATATTAGATACAGGCTTCTAGGTAGATGCCATTTTCCCTGACTTCCGGAAGGCGTTCGATACAATTCCGCACTGTCGCCTGATAAACAAAGTAAGAGCCTACGGAATATCAGACCAGCTGTGTGGCTGGATTGAAGAGTTTTTAGCAAACAGAACACAGTATGTTGTTCTCAATGGAGAGACGTCTACAGATATTAAAGTAACCTCTGGGGTGCCACAGGCGAATGTTATGGGACCATTGCTTTTCACAATGTATATAAATGACCTAGTAGATAGTGTCGGAAGTTCCATGCAGCTTTTCGCGGATGATGCTGTAGTACACAGAGAAGTTGCAGCATTAGAAATTTGCAGCGAAATGCAGGAAGATCTGCAGCGGATGGGCACTTGGTGCAGCGAGTGGCAACTGACCCTTAACACAGACAAATGTAAAGTATTGCGAATACGTAGAAAGAAGGATCCTTTATTGTATGGTTATATGATAGCAGAACAAACACTGGTAGCAGTTACTTCTGTAAAATATCTGGGGGTATGCGTACGGAACGATTTGAAGTGGAAGGATCATATAAAACTAATTGTTGGTAAGGCAGGTGCCAGGTTGAGATTCATTGGGAGAGTCCTTAGAAAATGTAGTCCATCAACAAAGGAGGTGGCTTACAAAACACTCGTTCGACCTATACTTGAGTATTGCTCATCAGTGTGGGATCCGTACCAGATCGGGTTGACAGACGAGATAGAGAATATCCAAAGAAGAGCGGCGCGTTTCGTCACAGGGTTATTTGGTAAGCGTGATAGCGTCACGGAGATGTTTAGCAAACTCAACTGGCAGACTCTGCAAGAGAGGCGCTCTGCATCGCGGTGTAGCTTGCTGTCCAGGTTTCGAGAGGGTGCGTTTCTGGATGAGATATCGAATATATTGCTTCCCCCTACTTATACCTCCCGAGGAGATCACGAATGTAAAATTAGAGAGATTCGAGGGCGCACGGAGGCTTTCCGGCAGTCGTTCTTCCCGCGAACCATACGCGACTGGAACAGGAAAGGGAGGTAATGACAGTGGCACGTAAAGTGCACTCCGCCACACACCGTTGGGTGGCTTGCGGAGTATAAATGTAGATGTAGATGTAGAAGTCCAAAGAATTCTTGCCGCATAATGGCAAGCATTCGGCCTCCCTTCAAGATTATCAAAAAAGTCTTTTTGTCATATCCAGTTGGTCTCCATATCATCCAGGAGTTGTAGAGGTATAGATCTCAAGAATCGTTGTTTTCACTCACCTTTAATCAGGTCGTTTGCGGATACGTTAGGGTCTATCTGACCGACACAACCAGAAGCGACACTCGTCGCTGAATGCCACAGAAGACCACTCGATGTAGCTGGCTCTACACCATGCATGTCCCTGATGTCTGTGGTATGGTGATGGCACAAAACAATGCAAAACAACTCATACCTCAACCCAGCTTGCTGACGGTTCTTCGTGACACTCCTGCTGTAACCTCTTGCCGTCTGTCTATTCGTCAGTCGACCAATCCCACGATCTTCTTGGGGTGCCGTTCTGCTCTTGTCACCTCACTGTTGTTCTGAGCACATCTCTTGACCATCATGTACTCACATCGTTCTTCGTCTGCAGGAGTGGCACTTTTTAACACGTTTTTATTGGATCGCTTTCTCGTCTGTTGGTCTCTTCGGTACAAATGTTCCAATTGATTTTAAACTAACTTTCCAGCCAGCTACAAATTTGAAAAATTCGATATAGGTCAGAACCAGATGACAGCGCTTTCGTGACTGATGTGTGGCGGAGGGTGATTTCCACAGGTATTTCCCCCTTTACTTGTTCTAGTCGTGAGGGTTCAAGTGGTTCAAATGGCTCTAAGCACTATGGGACTTAACGTCTGGGGTCATCAGTCCTCTAGACTTAAAACTACTTAAACCTAACTAACCTAAGGACATTACACACCTCCATGCCCGAGGCAGGATTCGAACCTGCGACCGTAGCAGCAGCGCGGTTTCGGACTGAAACACCTAGTACCGCTCGGCCACAGCGGCTGGCTAGTCGTGAAAGGTTCGCCGTAAGAATGACTGCTGCTAAGCCCCCGTGTGGACTCGAATCCCTCTGATTTTATCTCCATGGGGTATCCCCAAGATGTGAGCAGGAGGAAGTAGTATATCGGTTGACTCAGGTGAAGAGAAACTGAACTAAAGCTAAAATTTCCCACTCGTCTTTGTTGTAATCTTATAAAAAATGTTTCAAATCGACTGAAAAATTTCACATACTCAAGACTAAAAGCAGAAAATAATTATTTTAATTTATGTTTTTCAATATAAAACGTATTAAAAAGTATATAATAATTTCTCGTAGCCTCATCCAGATTCTTATCCCTGTACAGATATTCCTGAAAATTTGTGCTTAAGAATTTTTAATAGCTACAAATATACTTGTAAAATTTGAAACGAGAAACGGAGGGTGCATGTAATAGATAATTCACTGAAGTGCCAAAGAAACTGGTATAGCCATGTGTATCCAAATACACAGATATGTAAACAGGCAGAATACGGTACTTCGATAGGCAACTCCTATATGATGGGCTTATTTCAATAGTGGTACAAGTCAATTTTTGTTCATTGTGAAATACAGAGTCCTAAAGTTAAATGAGCGCTGAAAAATCTGCAGTTGAGATACCAGAACTATTCAAGCATTTGGCATCTTGTTAGAGATGAACCTTTCTTTCTGTTTGTTCGGAACATTAATTTCAGAAGCATTATAGACAGAAAAGTGGAGGTAATGGACTTGTACCACTAGTGAAATAAGCCCTTCATATAAGACATCAAGTGCCTGACGCAGTTGTTAGAGCGGTTACTGCTGCTACAATGACAGGTCATCAAGATTTAAGTGAGTTTGAGCGTGGTGTCGTTAAAGTCGGCGCACGAGCGATGAGCCACAGCATCTCCGAGATAGTGACGAAGTGGAGATTTTCCCGAACCATTTCACGAATGAGGATATCAAATTAAACACGTTTCAGCTGACTTGTATCCAAAATTATTTTATTTGGCAACCAGTTTCAACGTTTTACTGCGCAATTTTGAGGCCCCTGACCGACGTATGAAGATTCTATCTCGGCTGTGATCAAAACAGGGGCCATCGGCACTGGTATTAGTGGATATTTGCTATAGTGAGCACTTCAACCATCATTTGCCGACAGATGATGGTCGAAGTGAAGATGCGCAGGAAGCTCGGAATAAGGATGTCCGACGTTACCGAGAAGATTTTGCAAGGTGGCAACCTACATGGATGGTGAACTTGGAGTGCAAGGCCCACATCAATCGCCCCTTTGCATTTTTGAGTAATTAATTATGGCAGTAATGACAAGTAGCAGCACTGACGCGAACAAATTTGCGGTTCATCAGGCAGAGCTGGCTAAGGGTCAGCAATGAGGCTGTACTGCCATGGAGTTAAATATTTTGGACTACATGTATTGATACACTGACCCATCCTACAACCTAGTCAAAAATTTTGGTGGGGTTACGTTGATGTTAATAATTTACATGCATCACTACTTTTTCTATGGGGCAAGCAACCTCACCCAATCCTATTCTTCAAAATGGTTCAAATGAGTACTATGGGACTTAACTTCTGAGGTCATCAGTCCCCTAGAACTTTGAACTACTTAAACCTAACTAACCTAAGGACATCACACACGTCCATGCCCGAGGCAGGATTCGAACCTGCAACCGTAGCGGTCGCGCGGTTCCAGACTGAAGCGCCTAGAACCGCTCGGCCACTCCGGCCGACCCTATTCTTCAACAAAGGCCTGTACTGCATATTCAGATGTCATTAAGCGCTTAAGAATAGCATTGGGAGAATTTGTAACGGAATTCCGAGTTCAGTAAGTAAGTCATTTGCATATCGACTCACGGTAGGAAAGGAAACTCAAGGGTCGCTTCCCAATTTCGCGCGCAAATATTCCCATGAGAGAATGATGCATGGTGTATTGCCTCGGCTTCTGGCGTCTTAGGATCCACTCACCTCGAACTTCCAGAAAATGGCAACTGAAGAAGGTAAACAGAAATCACCCGAGGAAGAAGATCTGCTTTCCGAACCGACAGTGCACAACCCGACAGTGAACTTTCTAATAGTGTTAATGACGCAAGCGACGAATTTAACTGCGATTTCTATGAAAAAAATGTAAAATGTCGATTAAAGAATTTCAGTACGATTGTTTCGGCTTCTAATTTGTTATCAGCGATCTTAAAATACCTTTCACTTTCATTTTAACTCGAATCCCTTGAACTTACAACTTTTGGTCAGCCATACTAAATCCGCCCATTTCAATTTTGTAATCCCGGCATCGAATTCGTAAACAGCGACAACATAAGCCCACAAAGAACACATTTTTGTAGGATGTTATATACTTTTTCTACTATGTCCAGGTTTTGAAGCTACACTCATGCTCATCAATTAAGGATAATGCTGATACATGGTGAAACAGCGCTCTGGTCGGCGGTTTGTGGGCTTAAATCACCTCTGGGTATGACCATGCGGTGCATTTGACCCGCGGTCGTGGCACGGTGGCGTTGGCAGCAGTCCACATACGCAAAGGAGTGTTGGTGCATGTCAGAACACGGTGCAGCGAGTAAGTGTGCAGACGTTTTCAGACGTGCTAATGGTGACTGTGTGTTGAAAATGGCTCAAAGAGCACATGTTGGTGACGTTATGAGGGGTAGAATACTAGGGCGATCGGAGGCTGGTCAAACACAGCAGATCGTAGCACGGGCCCTCCGTGTGCCACAAAGTTTGATCTCAAGATTATGGCAACGATTCCACCAGACAGGAAACGTGTCCAGGCGCCATAGTACGGGATGTCCGCACTCTACAACACCACGAGAAGACCGATATCTCACCATCAGTGCCCGCAGACGGCCACAGAGTACTGCAGGTATCCCTGCTCGGGACCTTACTGCAGTCACTTGAACAGTTGTCTCCAGACACTTAGTTTACAGACGACTGAACAGACATGGTTTATTCGTCCAGAGACCTGCAAGGAGCATTCCACTGACCGCTGGTCGCAGGAGAGCCCATAAAGCCTGGTGTCAAGAATACAGTACGTGGTCATTGGAACAGTGGTCCCAGGTTATGTTCACGGACGAGTCCAGCTATAGTCTGAACAGTGATTCTCGCGGGATTTTCACCTGTCGTGAACCAGGAACCAGATACCAACCCCTTAATGTCCTTGAAAGGGACCTGTATGGAGGTCGTTGTTTGATGGTGTGGGGTGGGATTATGACTGGTGCACGTACACCCCTGCATGTCTTTGACAGAGGAACTGCATCTGGTCAGGTGTACCGGGACGTCATTTTGCACCAGTATGTCCACCTTTTCAGGGGTGCAATGAGTCCCACCTTCCTCCTGATGGAAACGCACGGCCCCACCGAGCTGCCATCGTGGAGGAGTACCTTGAAACAGAAGATATCACGCGAATGGAGTGGTCTACCTGTTCTCCAGGCCTAAACCCCATCGAGCACGTCTGGGATGCTCTCGGTCGACGTATCGCTGCACGTCTTCAAACCCCTACGACACTTCAGGAGCTCCGGCAGGCACTGGTGCAAGAATGGGAGGCTGTAGCCCAGAGCCCAGCAGCTGCTCGACCACCTGATCCAGAGTATGCCAACCTATTGTGCGGCCTGTGTATGTGTGCATGGTGATCATATCCTTGGCTACATGCGCAGGAAACAGTGGCGTTTTGTAACACATGTGTTTCGGGACAGTTTTCTTAACTTATCAGCAATACTGTGGACTTGCAGATTAGTGTCGTGTGTGTTCCCGATGTGCCTATGCTATTAGTGCCAGTTTTGTGTAGTTCCACGTTGTATGGCACCACATTCTGCAGTTACCCTTAATTTATGAGCATGAGTGTAGTTGGCCCAGCGTGCACCGAACCATACGAACCCCTGTCCCACTACCTCTCCCTGGTTGACTTATCACTTAGTAGTAGTTACTTCCGAGTGCTGACTGCCGTTACTGCGCAGTGTTCACTAGGCTGTTACGTGCATGTTCTAGAGTCGTGTGGTAGCCTTATGAAATACTGCAACGACACCCAACGTTGTACTCGATACTTACTGCGCCTTGGAGATCTCCGGGATTGGGTTTTGGCTGAGGTCCAGGAGGCTGAGGTTGTGTGAGTTCTTGAGCTCGTCCGGCAGCTTCGTGAAACGGTTCCCCGCCAGCCACAACTGCTGCAGGTCCTTCGGCGGGTGCAGGAACGTTTCCGGCAGTGCCTCGATGTCGCAGAACGACAGGTCCAGACTCTGAGGCAAAGACGCGTTCGTCAGCGCTTACTATAGCCGCTATTGTTACAGGCCGGAAAGGAAGTGATAAAGTGCATATAGCAATTGGCAGAACACAAGACAAAATACACATAAAGCTTTGATAGCAGCGTACTGATACAGATAGGCGGGGAATGGCTGAGTCGTCAACAGAACATGTGAATAAGTCCAGCCAATGTCCAACTCGAGGACAGTTCCGTAGCTATGCTCTTCCTGGTAGCAGCCGAATAGTACCTGACTAGAGTAAGCAGACTAAATGCACAAGATGGAGCAGCCATTTTATGGGACACTGTACTTAGAATGGTGGTACTGCCTGACCATGTCTATAAAAAGCTGCCTGACAAAAAACGTGAAGGACCCAGTAAGGGAGACAGAAATGAAATGAAAGTTCACGGGATGAGGCTGTATGTGATATTCTTTCAGTGACTACAAAACTGAGCAAGTTTACAAAGAAATAGGCGAATTCAGCCCACTTACCAGTATGACGTTGCACCACCTATGGCCTGGATTCGGTTGGGAAAGATATTACAGCCGTTCCATCGTCTTCTGAGGCAAAATGGCCCACAGTTGTTGTAACTGGATTCTGGCACTAGGGCAGAGTTGACTTCCGGATATGGTTTCACAAATGTTCCATTAGGGCAGATCTGGCGATCTTGCTGGCCATGGAAGAACCTCAACATCACACAGATAGTTCATAGATATTGAGAGGTGGCATGAGCCCCCTCTTATATTTCTATCTTACGATTTTCCTCTCTAATTGCATGCGGTGAAAAGTTGCTATTCCTTCACATGCAGACTTCCCACGCAGCGTCTCTCGTCACCCAGGTGGTCCTGTGACAGGCGGGATCTGCTGATCTTGAAAGGGTAAGCCGACGGGTGTGAGGGAGTCGAGTGAATGCTTTCCAACCGCCGACATTGTCAAAAGACACGCCCGCATGGGCCTGAAGTAGCGGCTGGGTTAGAGGTTCCGTTACTTCGCAGAAACTTAGCGAAAACACTTTGTGGCGGGCTACCAGCGAGGCGTGGGAATGACTTGTGTTCCCAAGCAGCCTTGGCGCGCAAATTCCCGCGTTTTCTGCCGTATAGTTATTGTGATTGGCTTGCTCAGGGCATAGCTCCGTGACGTAGCAAAATCGGCGCAGAAATTGGCGCCAAGAGTCTCCATTGGTGGAATGGTAGTGCTCTGGCAATAGAGTGGAATTTTCCGCCGGTTTTCGAGTTGCTGTTTGCAACGGTTAACCACGGCCACTGTCGTGGGGGGCGGGAATGTTCTGTGTTCGATTTGTACGGGTGCTCGTGTAAGGAGTCGGCTCTCGCCTTTCGGTCGGAGTAGGTTACAAGACTGAGCTCTCGCTGCTCTGGACAGCCTGCCTTCCGTTGGCTGTCTAATATACTTTTATTTAATTGTAACTGTTTGACGAAGTTGCTGAAGTTTCGACTTCAACGTAACTTTCCGAGTACAGTTGGCAATTGAGCGTTCTGCGTACAAGCGGCAAATGTTGTCTGTCTTGAGCAGTTTTGGCTAAAGTTGACTGTATCGGAGTTACAGTGTGACTTCGCTTGTTAAAATCAATCACTGTACCGTCAGTGATTGTGTGGCGAGCCTTCTTCGTCTCCCTCAGAGGCGCATTTGTATTGCTAGGAAGTCTTTAATCTGGAACAACCAGTGCAGTATAATTAGTTTCGGGCTATACTCGCGACATTATCATCACCACGACGGGACGTCGAAGCAACCAGCCATCGCCTCCGGTACGCCAGATCGTGTTCTTGCAGTTAAGAAGACAGTTTGGTAATGTATGTCCGCAGCACCGGCAGATAGAGATTTTCCTAGGTGATAATCAGAGCTAAGCAGAGCGCGCCTGTTCGTCTTTTTCTAACTTTGTTCTGTCTTGGGTGTTCATTGTCTGAATTCTCACTACTGTAGCAGCAATTGATGTTGGGTTGGCTGTGTGTCTCTCTTAAGACTTGAGTTGCAAGGAATTGGCTCCACATACCACTTCGTCATAAATGTCACAATATGGTTTAGGGACAACTTCACCTTCACAGCATTTATTTGAGTATCCAGTTTGAGCCAATGTGATGTATTGTAAATGTTTCATGTGTTTTTGTTTATTATTTTGAGTTATAATAAATCATATTGTTATTTTGGACAGAACTTTCATTCTGTTAATCGGTAGAGCAACCCTATCATTTCTCACTACGTTAATGAAACTTTCCTTTATTTAATTAATGTCTATCAAACTAAATTATTGCAGGTGCCAAACTCTTTTCTACTCCACTTGCATGGTCGATTACAGTCAGTTGGCGTTTCTTTTTAATCCATGTGCAACAGCAAAAGTTGGAGTTAGAATAGGGGGGGGGGGGGGCTTAGAGCATCATTTATATATGAAGATTCTCGAAGAATTTAGTGTTACATACACTGCAAGCCCTGGCACCTCGCAATATGAGCGAGCATTGTGTTTTGAAAATGGGCACCATGATACTCTCGCTTGAGAGGAAACACATGAAGACGCAGGATGCCTGTGACACACTATTGTACCATCAGAATTCCCTACCCAATGGCTCCCCACACGATGATGCCAGGAGTAAATCTACTGCGCCTCACCAAAATATTGGAAGAAGAGTCATCTTCCCAGGTCGCTCCCATACTCAGCGAGGATGCTCATCGAAGGTAGTGCAGAACCACGATTAATCGCTAAAGAGAGTGCGACGCCGCTCGTCAGAATTCCACGCTTCCCAGTCACAGCACCACTCCAAATGCAGACGGTTCTGCCATGGTGTTAATGGAAGCCTACACATGAAATGAAATGAGCGTTTGGCGTCATTGGCCGGGAGGCCCCTTGCGGGGCACGTCCGGTCGCCTTGGTGCAGGTCTTATTACATTCGACGCCACACTGGGCGACCTGCGCGCCGGATGGGGATGAAATGATGATGAAGACAGCACAAGACCCAGTCCCTGAGCGGAGTAAATCTCCGACGCAGCCGGGAATCGAACCCGGGCCCGTAGGACGGCAATCCGTCACGTTGACCACTCAGCTATCGGGGCAGACAGCCTACAAATGGAACGCTAATTCCCGACTACTAGTCTACAACCAGTGACTTGGGTTACACTGAATGTTACGGGGCGTCCATTACTTATTCTCGGATGACAGGCGCAGATGTGAAGAGATTACGATGTGGTTAGTGCACAACACAGCGATCCTCCCTTATGGCAGCCAGACTTACTCGATCGGAGTCTTGAAGAAGAGTATGCCTGTACTCACGTTCCTATGCAATCCAACACTGGGCCACTATGACATTCAAATGGCCCACAAATCTGAAAATTGCGCGATTCGACCAACTGGTCGAATGGAGACACACAATGACGCCCCTTTATAACTCGTCAAGTGCTGATAATACTCAGACGAGTGCATGACATCTCCGTCTCCTTCACAGTGATTGCTCAACACCTCAAGCTGTTGACGTCCCTTATGTAACGTACCAGGCCTGTCAACAACACTAAACATGTACAAAATTAATGCACACTGGTGGACATCCTATTACATGACTGCCGAAGGTGTGTGCATCGTCATCTGACCCTGTCCTCGCCGGCCGGAGTGGCCGTGCGGCTCTAGGCGCTACGGTCGCAGGTTCGAATCCTGCCTCGGGCATGGATGTGTGTGATGTCCTTAGGTTAGTTAGGTGACTGATGACCTCAGAAGTTAAGTTGCATAGTGCTCAGAGCCATTTTGACGCTGTCCTCTGGGTGTACTACTTTTTTGTTAGGCAGTGTTTTAGAGCCATGTGTTACAGTGGCTTGCATGCAAGAAGCTGAGTGGTGTGACGACACACATTGCAAGGAGCAATGTACCACATGTCGTTTCAGCCAACAACATCATTCGGCCACTTCTGTCTGTAGTGTCCACTTTGACGTGGGCATAGAGCAAAGAACTGATCAAATGGCTCTAAGCACTATGGGACTTAGCATCTGACGTCATCAGTCCCCTAGACTTAGAACTACTTAAACCTGACTAACATAAGGACATCACACACATCCATGCTCGAGGCAGGATTTGAACCTGCGACCGTAGTAGCAGTGTGGCATGAAACATTTAGCACTTTCATTGTGGTGACAAACATCATGGGATACTTCGTAATATTGTGTCAGACTTTCTATTGCACGTCATAGTGAAGCAACTCAGCAAGGGCTCAACAAACCACTGAGCCATGCTGCCTCTATAGCCGTTGCTAATTGCGAAAGTGTTGCCGCTGTAGGATTTTGTGCACGACGTGACCTCTCTATTATGTCCCATAAATATTCGTTGGCATTCATTTCGGGCGATCTGCATCGTCAAATCATACGCTCGAACTGTCCAGAATGTTCTTCAAACTAATCACGAAGTATTGTGATCTGATGACATGACACATCATCATTCATAAAAATTGAAATTGATGAAAGGCTGCAAATGGTCTCCAAGTAGCCGAATATAACCATTTCCGGACCAGAGGACCGAGTTCATTCAACGCAAAAACAGCCCACACCATTATGGAGACACCAGCAGCTTGCACAGTGCCTCGTTGACGACATGGGTCCATGGCTTTGTGCGGTCTGCGCCACACTCTGACCCCACCATCAGTTTTTACTAACTGAAAGGGGGACTCATCTGACCAGGCCACGGTTTTCCAGTCGTTTATGGTCCAACTGACATGGTCGTGAGAACAGGAGAGGCGCTGCAGATGATGTCATTCTATTAGGAGAGGCACTCATGTCGAACGTCTGCTGTCATAGCCCATTAACGCCAAATTTCACGGCACAATCCTAACAGGGTTGGGTTGGGTTCTTTATGGGGAGGAGACCAGACAGCGAGGTCATCGGTCTCATCGAATTAGGGAAGGACGGGAAAGGAAGTCGGCCGTGCCCTTTCAGAGGAACGATCCCGGCATTTACCTGGAGCGATTTAGGGAAATCACGGAAAACCTAAATCAGGATGGCCGCAAGCGGGATTGAACCGTCGTCCTCCCTAATGCAATCCTAACAGGTATGTTCGTCGTATGTCCCACATTGATTTCTGCGGTTATTTCGCGCAGTGTTGCTTGTCCTTAGCACTGTCAACACCTCACAACGTGACTGTTCTCAGTCGTTAAGTGAAGGCTCTCGGCCACTGCGTTGTCTGTGGTGAGAATTAACGCCTGAAATTTGGTTTTCTCGGCACACTCTTGACACTCCCGATTTCGGAATACTGAATTCCCTAACGATTTCCCAATTAGACTGCCCCGTGCGTCTAGCTCCAACTAACATCCTGCGTTCAAAGTGTGTTAATTCCCATCGTGCAGTTATAATCACATCGGAAACCTTTCCACATGAATCACCTGAGTACAGATGACAGCTCCGTCAGTGCACTGCCTTCTACACCTTGTGTACGCAATACCAACGCCATCTGTATATGTGTATATCGCTATCCCATGAGTTTTGTCACCTCAATATATGTTAGTTAAAAGATGGTGTTCCTTATGAGTGACATAAAAGAAACACGACAAGTTCTATGTTAAGAAACGATAGTGGTGGTATCCTGATCATATACCATTTGTTCTAGGGAGAGTCAGAAGCTGAAACAGTGGCCGAGCATGACACTTAGCCCAACGTTGCCAGTTATGAAGGTAAGCAGCAGCTGGAGGGTGAGGTGTGGGACAGAGGCAGAGATCATACTGCTGCAGCTGCAAAGTATTCTCCGTCCCTCTCTGTACAGAATATATCACTACCCTCTCAGTTACACAGGCACATACCTTGAGGTGGAAGAGCGATCCAATGGCGTCTGCGGTGACCTGGCTGATGATGCTGAACTTGTTGCCCCTCAGGTCGAGCACTTCCAGCTTCTCGATATGGTCGAACACGTCCGAGTCCAGTGCATGCAGCACGTTGTTAGCCAAGCTGAGTCTGCGCAGCGACTTGAGTGGCATGTACTCCGGCATCGCGTACAGGCCCTGCGTACACAGTCATCAACACATCACACTGTCAAGTCAGTAGTTATTTTATGTATGTAGCTCTTGCAGTACTGTGCTTCTTATGCACCAGGTAAGTAATCTGAAATGTCAACATCTGCTAGTATAAGATCCTTACAAGCCACAATGAAGCCCCAGGACACTGTATGTCATGTACCCATATACTCTCTTTGGACACCCATCCTGTCCTTTGAGCATAAAATGGGTACAGAAGCGGCAGGAATACGCAGTAGAGTGTTCTTGGTGAGGGGAGAAGTCTTGGCAGCAGGAGTGCTGTAGAAGTTCTGAGCACCTAGGTTCAACAGTGCCAGTTGTGGTTGAATTGGACCCTGGGTCTACGCTCACCCTTCAGATTCTTCAGTGGAGCAGCCTCCACACAATTTTCCATGGACACTGGTCCGCAGTATGAGTTACTGATGGTCAGTGGCTAAAATTGTCCATCTTTGGAGTGTCTGACCCGCCAGATTTTTCAGGGTTAGTTTCTCGATCAATGTGTGGAGCTGAGGATAGGTACCCCCAAGGGAATTCTACTAGTATCAAAGATCGACCTTAATTTGAGAAAGAAAGGTACATTTCGAGCACTGTATTGTGTGGTAGTGAAACATGGACTGTGGGAAAACCAGAACAGAGGAGATTCGAAGCGTCTGAGATGTATGCTACAGACGAATGTTGAAAGTTAGTGGACTTACAAGATAAGGAATGAGAAGGTGCTCTGCAGAATCAGTGAAGAAAGGAATATATAGACAGGGACGATTCAAGAAGTTTGTCGGGGGGGGGGGGGGGGGGGGCTAATGGGGGGAGGGGCTTTGGGGGAATGGAATATCGCTTAGCAACAGGAGGGTTGGGGTCCTCCACAGACAAATTGGTAAAATTTGGTTTTGCTTCAAGTGGATTTTGGTGACTATTTTGGAGTTCAGGGTAAAAAATGTGTATTAATAAATAATAAGACGCCCATTATAAGTTAAATGGTACTTATTGGTTTAGATAGTAAGCTATTTGCTGCTCTTATTCTTTTGTTAAAATGTATTTGAAATATATTGCTACATAATTATTTTAAAAAATGATTTAATCTGTTGGAGTAATATATTCGCTGATTTCTGAAGTCATTTTATCCAGTGTAATATGATACTCCATTGGGGGGTGGGGGAGGCTGTAGCCCCCAAGCCAAGCCCCCCACCCTGCCACCTCCTCTGTATATAGAAAACACTGACAAGAAGAAGGGACCGCATAACTATTTCGCATGTACATCGTTAAGGCTGTGTTTTGCCAATGGTGACTTATCTTTATGCCCTATCTAATGTGTTCCACGCAGCGGTAGAGTAACTCGTCTTGATCCTCTACATAGACCTTTGGAAAAAACATCAAAGCCGTCTTTCGACCACCACGAAAAACGAAAGATATGTTTGGGTTTGCAAATGCAAATACTTGGTATATAAAGCATCCCTTATGAGTGTAGCATCCAGTACATCGGTCAGACACAGTGCTGTATCCCACGACAATGCATGCCATACATTACCTGCGTACGTCTGTGACATAAAGATAAATTAACAGTGGCAGAACACAGCCTTCACGAGGGATACACCTTAAAATTTGAGAAAAAAATGTTGTGCCGAGATTTGGCTTTTGGATGAGCATTACTGAAAATCAGTTGAATAAGGCTCGACGACAATCTCATCAACAGGGACGAAGGATATCAGCTAAGATCGGCATGGAACACTGTACTATAGTCCGATCCACGAACGATGGCGGTGCGTTCAAATCGAGGCACCGACTGCATTGTTGACGATTCTAAGTGATGTTGCGGCACGCGCAAGCGCGTGCTTTCTGCTTGGAAAAAGCGTATATCCTGCAAATTATGTCTCTCGCTTCTTATGCAGAATTTATCACTTACCACCACAATCACTGATGACAACTCACAACAAACAGCATCGAAATTCACTAAACAGCTAAACAATCACGTTTACTGCTCGCTTTAGCTACGACAATCACAACAGAGCGCTCAGAACACTACTGAAAGCTCATTGGCTGTCGGAGAATTCGTGACGTAGGTGCGTAGAACAAGCCTAAACTCTACCGCCATCGTTCGTGACTCCAACTATAGCAGCTGCACTCACAGACCGCGACCAGCAGTTGATGCACCGTTGACCTGGGCAAGACTGAATGCGATGAGAGTGGAACCGTGGTCCCCTCCACCCAATACAGTACACTGACCCCGGGTGCAGGGGCGGTGGTGGGGTGATGCGGCTGCCGCTTAGGGATCTATGTAGGGGGCGTCCTCAAATGGTTCAAATGGCTCTGAGCACTATGGGACTTGACATCTTAGGTCATCAGTCCCCTAGAACTTAGAACTACTTAAACCTAAGGACATCACACACATCCATGCCCGAGGCAGGATACGAACCTGCGACCGTAGCAGTCCCACGGTTCCGGACTGCAGCGCCTAGAACCGCACGGCCACCGCGGCCGGCGGGGCGTCCTCGCAATCTTGACACCATTCCAGAAGAACGTGAGAGTGACATCAAAAGCTTGAGTAATGTCGGTGTAGCCACCGGAGTGGAAGCACTAGGTGATTTCGTCAGGGCTCCGCAGCTCGTGGTCGTGCGGTAGCGTTCTCGCTTTCCGCGCCCGGGTTCCCGGGTTCGATTCCCGGTGGGGTCAGGGATTTTCTCTGCCTCGTGATGACTGGGTGTTGTGTGATGTCCTTAGGTTAGTTAGGTTTAAGTAGTTCTAAGTTCTAGGGGACTGATGACCATAGATGTTAAGTCCCATAGTCCTCAGAGCCATTTGAACCATTTATTTTTGATTTCGTCAGGGACTAGAGCTATTTAAAATGTGATGTCATCGAAGAATGTTAAATAAGTGGACTGATAATGTACTGAATTAAGATATTTTAAGAAGTGTAGGTAAGAGAAGAAGTGTGCGGAAGAGGCTGACAAGAAGAAAATTTTGGAAAAAACATTTTGTCTATGGAGTGCGTGATTGATTCTTTTTTTTAATTTTTTTGTTTATTTATGGACACAATAACATGTTTATGACACAGTCATAACCAGTTTCGGCCATACAATGACCATCTTCAGATTCTAAAACAATACAAAAGAAAATTTATATTAAAGCCTAAAAATAAGTGCAATATGTAACCACGCTTATTAGTAATCTAACTGAATTTATGAGAAATACATATAGTTCATATCTAAAGGCGGCCTAACTGAATTTATGCGAAATACATATAGTTCATACCTAAAGGCGGCATACACTGAACACAGGTTCATGCGTTGTCAAACTAGCTATAAAATGTAAAACACCTGTCTTATATAGATTTTGTTCACCCTCTTTGCGCTAGATGCGCGCGTCCTCTATAAGATAGTCTTAATTTTTCAAAAGCCTAAAATGTACAAATTTACTATTAATATTTAGGTCAAATAGACGTAAAATTTAAGATTACAGAACAGATCGTTAAATCAGTAAAATAACATTTCTGTTCGGTAAAGTTAAATTTTATGTACATTTGACCTAAATATTAATAGTAAATTTGTACGTTTTAGGCTTTTGAAAAATTAAGACTATCTTATAGAGGACGCGCGCATCTAGCGCAAAGAGGGTGAACAAAATCTAACAAAATTTTTATATCTATATAAGACCGGTGTTTTACATTTTATAGCTGGTTTGACAACTCATGAACCTGTCTTCACTGTATGCCGCCTTTAGGTATGAACGATATGCATTTCGCATAAATTCTGTTAGATTACTAATAAGCGTGGTTTAATATTGCACTTATTTTTAAGTTTTAATATAAATTTTCTTTTGTATTGTTTTAGAATCTGCAGACGGTCATTGTATGGCCGAAACCGGTTATGACTGTGTCATAAACATGTGATTGCGTCTATAAATATACAAAAAAAAATTTACAAGAAGAAATTTAGTGGATATCTGCTAAGTATGTGAGAATGGTTAACATGGCGGTGGAGGAGGGTACAAAACAGTAGGAGTGGACAAAGGCTGGAATATCCTAAACATATTACAGTTGAATGTGGTAGTTAAGCGAAGATGAAAAGATGGTTTGCAGCTTAAAACCTGTCGAAAGAGTAATGAATTAAAAAATGGCTCACAGTCTGGTGCGAAACTTGCGACTTCAGGCCACTTCATGTGACTGCGTCTCAATGCCGCCTTTCATTCATTGCGACAAGAGTCTGCCCATTCCAGTGAACCCATTCCACACCTCCGAGCCAAGAGAATACCAAGTCGGTCACTAAAAACCAGTCCGCCCCCGGTAGCTGAGTGGTCAGCGCGACAGACTGTCAGTCCTAAGGGCCCGGCAGAGTCGGAGATTTTTTCCGCTCATGGACTGGGTGTTGTGGTGTCCCAATCATGATCATTTCATCCCCATTGACACGCAAGTCGCCGAAGTGGCGTCAAATCGAAAGACTTGCACCAGGCGAGCGGTCTACCCGACGGGAGGCCCTCGTCACACGCCATTATTATTACTAAGAACCAGGCCGTGCGGTTAAAGGCGCTGCAGTCTGGAACCGCCAGACCGCTACGGTCGCAGGTTCGAATCCTGCCTTGGGCATGGATGTTTGTGATGTCCTTAGGTTAGTTAGGTTTAACTAGTTCTAAGTTCTAGGGGACTAATGACCTCAGCAGTTGAGTCCCATAGTGCTCAGAGCCATTTGAACAATTTGAACTAAGAACCAAAGCCAGGATGTCTGCGTCGGCAGCTGGGAACTCACCTGGAAGACGATGGGCTTGAGCGCGGCGGTCACCAGCTCGTTGTTGCTGAGGTCGAGCTCAGTGAGGTTCTGCAGCTGTTCGAACGCCGCCGGGTCGATCTCCTCGATCCGATTGTGCGACAAGTCCAGCACCCGCAGCGCAGGCAGCGTGGGGAACTTGTGCACGCGCACCTGCCACAGGCAGACTTCCCAGTATATGTGTAGGCACTTTGTATTCCAAAGATTTCTTTACATTCATATATTCTTTGTCCCACAGGACCATAGTAACATCATAACACATCACGCAACATGCCATTACGTTAAGCAACTAAAAATAAAACACACGAAAAAATAAAAATAGTAATAACCTCGGACACATCCTGAGAATGAACCAGGCGGAGTTGACACATAAAAAAATACAGTTTCTTGTCAAGAAGGACGAAAGCACGCTGTATCCAAGAGGTAGAAAGAGATCTGGAAGAAATCGGAATAACAGAGACCAGAGATTTACAACTGAGTTATTTTCAAATTAAATTTTCAACCTTTCGCACGTTTCCAGGGCAGTATTAAACTCAGGAAAGTTCCATCTACATCTACATCTACATCCATACTCCGCAAGCCACCTGACGGTGTGTGGCGCAGGGTACCTTGAGTACCTCTATCGGTTCTCCCTTCTATTCCAGTCTCGTATTGTTCGTGGAAAGAAGGATTGTCGGTATGCCTCTGTGTGGGCTCTAATCTCTCTGATTTTATCCTCATGGTCTCTTCGCGAGATATACGTAGGAGGCAGCAATATACTGCTTGACTCTTCGGTGAAGGTATGTTCTCGAAACTTTGACAAAAGCCCGTACCGAGCTACTGAGCGTCTCTCCTGCAGAGTCTTCCACTGGAGTTTATCTATCATCTCCGTAACGCTTTCGCGATTACTAAATGATCCTGTAACGAAGCGCGCTGCTATCCGTTGGATCTTCTCTATATCTTCTATCAACCTGTCGATCATGGACAGAAGAGCGCCGGCCGCTGGTGGCCGAGCGGTTCTGGCGCTACACTCTGGAACCGCGCGACCGCTACGGTCGCAGGTTCGAATCCTGCCTCGGGCATAGATGTGTGTGTTGTCCTTAGGTTAGTTAGGTTTAAGTACACTCCTGGAAATTGAAATAAGAACACCGTGAATTCATTGTCCCAGGAAGGGGAAACTTTATTGACACATTCCTGGGGTCAGATACATCACATGATCACACTGACAGAACCACAGGCACATAGACACAGGCAACAGAGCATGCACAATGTCGGCACTAGTACAGTGTATATCCACCTTTCGCAGCAATGCAGGCTGCTATTCTCCCATGGAGACGATCGTAGAGATGCTGGATGTAGTCCTGTGGAACGGCTTGCCATGCCATTTCCACCTGGCGCCTCAGTTGGACCAGCGTTCGTGCTGGACGTGCAGACCGCGTGAGACGACGCTTCATCCAGTCCCAAACATGCTCAATGGGGGACAGATCCGGAGATCTTGCTGGCCAGGGTAGTTGACTTACACCTTCTAGAGCACGTTGGGTGGCACGGGATACATGCGGACGTGCATTGTCCTGTTGGAACAGCAAGTTCCCTTGCCGGTCTAGGAATGGTAGAACGATGGGTTCGATGACGGTTTGGATGTACCGTGCACTATTCAGTGTCCCCTCGACGATCACCAGTGGTGTACGGCCAGTGTAGGAGATCGCTCCCCACACCATGATGCCGGGTGTTGGCCCTGTGTGCCTCGGTCGTATGCAGTCCTGATTGTGGCGCTCACCTGCACGGCGCCAAACACGCATACGACCATCATTGGCACCAAGGCAGAAGCGATTCTCATCGCTGAAGACGACACGTCTCCATTCGTCCCTCCATTCACGCCTGTCGCGACACCACTGGAGGCGGGCTGCACGATGTTGGGGCGTGAGCGGAAGACGGCCTAACGGTGTGCGGGACCGTAGCCCAGCTTCATGGAGACGGTTGCGAATGGTCCTCGCCGATACCCCAGGAGCAACAGTGTCCCTAATTTGCTGGGAAGTGGCGGTGCGGTCCCCTACGGCACTGCGTAGGATCCTACGGTCTTGGCGTGCATCCGTGCGTCGCTGCGGTCCGGTCCCAGGTCGACGGGCACGTGCACCTTCCGCCGACCACTGGCGACAACATCGATGTACTGTGGAGACCTCACGCCCCACGTGTTGAGCAATTCGGCGGTACGTCCACCCGGCCTCCCGCATGCCCACTATACGCCCTCGCTCAAAGTCCGTCAACTGCACATACGGTTCACGTCCACGCTGTCGCGGCATGCTACCAGTGTTAAAGACTGCGATGGAGCTCCGTATGCCACGGCAAACTGGCTGACACTGACGGCGGCGCTGCACAAATGCTGCGCAGCTAGCGCCATTCGACGGCCAACACCGCGGTTCCTGGTGTGTCCGCTGTGCCGTGCGTGTGATCATTGCTTGTACAGCCCTCTCGCAGTGTCCGGAGCAAGTATGGTGGGTCTGACACACCGGTGTCAATGTGTTCTTTTTTCCATTTCCAGGAGTGTAGTTCTAAGTTCTAGGGGACTTATGACCTCATCAGTTGAGTCCCATAGTGCTCACAGCCATTTGAACCATTTTTTTTTTTTTTTTTTTTTTTTTTTGACAGAAGAGCGACGAAGGTTGCCAAGTATGAGAATGAACTAATATTGGTAAACGAAGTTGACGCGAATTAACGTGGTCCTCAGATGGCCAAAACGAAAAGAAGTAGAATCGAGAATGCACCTTTCCAGTACAGGACAAAGTATGGAAATATCATAATGTAAGTAGGCTGTTTAGGTTTTTATGTCGGTAACGCCACGTAGCGCACTATATGAAAATCACTGACTGTGCTGTGTGAAGGCTGTGATTGGTGATTGGTATGCATTGTTGGAGTATATGCTATTATAGTGTTGGGCAGTTGGCTGTTAACAGCGCGTAGCGTTGCGCAGTTGGATGTGAGGCGCCAGCAGTGGTGGATGTGGGGAGAGAGATGGCGGAATTTTGAGAGCAGACGATCTGGACGTGTGTCCATCAGAAAGAGTAAATTGCTAATATTGGATATCGTGGACTGATATATATGACTTTTAACACTATTAAGGTAAATGCATTGTTTGTTCTCTATCAAAATCTTTCATTTGCTAACTATGCCTATCAGTAGTTAGTGCCTTCAGTAGTTTGAATCTTTTATTTAGCTGACAGTAGTGGCGCTCGCTGTATATCAGTAGTCCGAGTAACGAAGATTTTTGTGAGGTAAGTGATTTGTGAAACGTATAGGTTAATGTTAGTCAGCACCATTATCTTGTAGGGATTATTGAAAGTCAGATTGCGTTGCGCTAAAAATGTTGGCTGTCAGTTTAGTGTTGATCGGAATAGGTAAAGAGCGAAATGTCTGAGTACGTTCAGCTGTTTGAAAATCAAATAACGTAAGGGGTTTATCAGCACAGTAATTCATTAATTTTTTTAAGGGGACGTTTCAATAAGAACAGACAAATTTACTCGTGGTCGGCACTTCATTATACACTACTGGCCATTGAAATTGCTACACCACGAAGATGACGTGCTACAGACGCGAAATTTAACCGACAGGAAGAAGATGCTGTGATATGCAAATGATTAGCTTTTCAGAGCATTCACACAAGGTTGGCGCCGGTGGCGACACCTGCAACGTGCTGACGAAAGTTTCCAATCGATTTCTCTTACACAAACGGCAGTTGACCGGCATTGCCTGGTGAAACGTTGTTGTGATGCCTCGTGTAAGGAGGAGAAATGCATACCATCACGTTTCCGACTTTGATAAAGGTCGGATTGTAGCCTACCGCGATTGTGGTTTATCTTATCGCGACATTGCTGCTCGCGTTGGTCGATATCCAATGACTGTTAGCAGAATATGGAATCGGCGGGTTCAGGAGGGTAATACGGAACGCCCTGCTGGATCCCAATGGCCTCGTATCACTAGCAGTCGAGATGACAGGCATCTTATCCGCATGGCTGTAACGGATCGTGCAGCCACGTCTCGATCCGTGACTCAACAAATGGGGACGTTTGCAAGACAACAATCATCTGCACGAACAGTTCGACGACGTTTGAAGCGGCATGGAATATCAGCTCGGAGACCATGGCTGCGGTTACCCTTGACGCTTTATCACAGACAGGAGCGCCTGCGATGGTGTACTCAACGACGAACCTGGATGCACGAATGGCAAAACGTCATTTTTCCGGATGAATCCAAGTTCTGTTTACAGCATCATGATGGTCGCATCCGTGTTTGGCGACATCGCGGTGAACGCACATTGGAAGCGTGTATTCGTCATCGCCATACTGGCGTACCACCCGGCGTGATGGTATGGGGTGCCATTGGTTACACGTCTCGGTCACCTCTTGTTCGCATTGACGGTACTTTGAACGGTGGACGTTATATTTCAGATGTGTTACGACCCGTGGCTCTACCCTTCATTCGATCCCTGCGAAACCCTGCATTTCAGCAGGATAATGCACGACAGCATGTTGCAGGTCCTGTACGGGCCTTTCTGGATACAGAAAATGTTTCACTGCTGCCCTGGCCAGCACATTATCCAGATCTCTCACCAACTGGAAACGTCTGGTCAATGGTGGCCGAGCAACTAGCTCGTCTCAATACGCCAGTCACTACTCTTGATGAACTGTGGTATCGTGTTGAAGCTGGATGGGCAGCTGTACCTGTACACGCCATCCAAGCTCTGTTTGACTCAATGCCCAGGCGTATAGAGGCCGTTATAACGGCCAGAGGTGGTTGTTCTGGGTGCAGATTTCTCAGGATCTATGCACCCAAATTGCGTGAAAATGTAATCACATGTCAGTTCTAGTTTAACATATTTGTCCAATGAATATCCGTTTATCATCTGCATTTCTTCTTGGTGTAGCAATTTTAGTGGCCAGTAGTGTATATTTGTCCAATGAATACCCGTTTGTCATCTGCATTTCTTCTTGGTGTAGCAATTTTAGTGGTCAGTAGTATAGTATTTAACAAAGCCATCACAGTTACAAAAATATCACATTATTGAGCAGAACACGTTATCTGTGTGGAAATGTTAACAGGAAAGGAGAGTTGCATCCTGGTTTTTCTATGTATTTGCAGTTAAGTGACGAGATCGATGACTATCTGCTAAAGTTACAGGACATTAGTCACCCAGGACGAATTAAGACTCTTCTGTACGCCATTTGCCGGCTGTTGTGGCCGTGCGGTTCTAGGCGCTTCAGTCTGGAACCGCGTGATCGCTACGGTCGCAGGGTCGAACCCTGCCTCGGGCATGGATGTTTGTGATGTCCTTAAGTTAGTTAGGTTTAAGTAGTTCTAAGTTCTAGGGGACTGATTACCACAGTGTTAAGTCCCATAGTGCTCAGAGCCATTTGAACCATTTTTTTGTACGCCATTGATGCAAACGCGAAGTTAGTATTGTGGCATAGCCGCCTTACTGATGATCATGGAAGGTAGATAGAAGACAGCATCATTGAGCACAACGTACGGGTGTTGAATACAACTCCCAATCCGCCAATGTATGAAGGGAGTGTCGGAGGGACGTCAAATATCAGGCAAATATGGCAGCGGCGCGCCGTGTGGCAGGCTGGAAGGTTGAGAGTGAAATGATTCCGAGCGATTACAATATAATACACTATATCATCACTGGAAGGGAAATACGAGGTTCTAAACGAGCGCATAAGGCCGAAATACAACATCAAGGAGTCTAACTGAGAAGAGTGTTTCAGTGTCCAGAAAGTCCATCTCTGGGTGATGATGCAGACGTTAAAGGTGAAGAATAGACATCGACCATACACGTTCCAATGGAGGCGTCGGTACCTACCAGGAGGGATCTTTCTAGGGGTTGGTTGGTTGGTTGGTTTCGGGGAAGGAGACCAGACAGCGAGGTCATCGGTCTCATCGGATTAGGGAAGGATGGGGAAGGAATTCGGCCGTGCCCTTTCAGAGGAACCATCCCGGCATTTGCCTGGAGTGATTTAGGGAAATCACCTTTCTAGGGGAGTACCATGCATATGGACCGAGGATCTCCAAAAATTAATATGTGAAACAAGAAGAGTCAGAAGCTAGACCAGAGCAGCATGAGCCAAGAAGAAAGAATCCGAAGGCTCCATAGATGCAGGCACGTTAAACAACGTTTTAAGGAAGAATTGTGGAGGACAAAAATGGAATGATAGTTCGTGGAGACTGACTTGGAAACTGATCGCTGGGGAATGCCATACAAAACAGTATGCGAGAAAATACGATCGCAAACAGTTTTGTCCACACTCAAATGAAACGATGGGACGATAACAGGAACTTGGGAACTGTCACCGGTCCTGCTAATGGAAACACTGATTCCTGACGACGAAGAAGACAACGAGAAAGAAGATCAGCGTACATTACGAAGTATGTTATGGGAGGACTATAGAAACAATTAGCTTGTGTAGCCCTTCGCACAAGAAGAAATTAGACAAATATTCTCAGACTGAAAAAGTATGAATCTCCAGGAGCAGATGGGATCTCCGCCGAAGTAATGGAAGCCTTATGTGATCAGATAGATATCCACATGTGTGAACTATACAATGAGTGTCTCTTGCAAGGAAGGATCCTGCACTGTGCAAGAATGCTGAGGTAGTGGTTACCAGTAAAGCGGAAGACCAGGATCCAATGATACTAAAATCCTAGAGACAAATTTGCCTTTTGAATATTTTTGGAGAGATATCTCAAATACTATTATGCAAACGAGTACAAGCTCACAGACTAGTGCAAGGGCTGAGGCCTCATCAGTAAAGAGTTTAGAAGAGGCAAATCAACTGAAGACACAATTAATAAGGCGATCTTCCTACTGACAGATACTGATTTTACGTACGCTCTGGCGATGATGATTGGTATTACTGGCGCTTTCGATAACCTACTGTGGCCGTCTTTCTTTGGTCGCCTTAGGGAGATGTAGTGTACCCAGAGTCTCTGTACAACTGCCTGAGAAACAATTGCTGCGGCAGACATGCAACTGTAATATGCTCCAGAAATGAAATGAAGACCAGAACAAAAGGCTGTCCATGGAGGTCAGTGTGCGGTCCAGAGTAACGGGATATAGCATTGGAATCTATATTATCGAAGTTATATGACAGTGGTAACGTAAGCGGACTGGTTGCATTTGCAGATGACTTACTGTTCATTGTAAGCGATTACTCGAGGAAAATTATAGAAGACAAATGTAATCCGGCACTCCATAAGCTTGAAGGATGGTTAGAAGTGTCAAATTTCAGCTGGCACCTCACAGAACCACGTATCTCTTGCTGAAAAGGAATCTAGGAAGAAATCCTAAGGTAAAATTAAACAATATAACTATTAGAAGAAGCGCATTAACGAGGAATCTAGGGATGTTCTAGAACGAACGTCGCAAGTTTGCTTATCATATAGAGGAGGCAGGCAGAAAAGGTAGTGACATGACGAACAAAATTATAACCATCGCAGATAGGCCATTTCGACTTCCCTTTAACACAGTCACAGCATACCATGAATCTAGATTAGCATCAATCGGAGGATAAGGTTTGAGCATTTTGGTTAATAGAGTGCAGCTTATGAAGCCAGCAGAAGAGTTCGACGAGGAGTAATGGGCGCCTACAGCACTAACCCCCAGTGATGCGTTGTCAGTAACTCCAGGAACATACCTACTGGATTCCGAAATCAGGAAAAGGAGGGCATTTTGTTGTTTAAAGAAAATCAATTAAATGGAGATACGAACGGTATTCGTAACTGAGACCAGTACAAGAAAGTTAATACAAGGTCGCATGTTGTAACTGGAAGGAGAATGTACGAATTTCGCCCTAACATCAGGGACAGACAAAACTGAGATTTCTTCAGCCGTCAAGTAGACTGATACGTTACCTGACTGGACATGGCCTATACGCTACGTACAATATCAAAAGGCAGATTAATGATAGTTCCGCCTGTGGCAATGTGGGCACTCCAGAGCACCCACACATTGTGGACTGTGCCCGTTACAAAGACGCGGTGGATAATAGTCGTTAGCCATTAAGTACGTTGGATCTCAGAGCAGCACTGAGGAATGAGTCGTCCTGTAGCATCTTGAGCGGTACTGCAGCCGCAGTGTCCAGTAAGCCCAAGGAAGACTTCGCAAGGCACTCAACCACACGGCGGTAAGCCGCCATCCCAGCTAGACGAGATACTCAACAGTTTGTGAGAAGACAGCTGAGGTTGGCTACCAAAGAATGAAATAGTTATTCAAGAATCTACATTGCGCTGGTGCAAGTGATCACATAAGTGTGAATCCTAAGACGGTGTAGTGTAATATAGAATCACATGTAAAGTGAAAACACTGCTGACATACTGCGCTAAGCCCAAAGAATCCAGTAGACGATATCTGTTGACCGGAGCATATGAGGGTGGATCCAGCAGTGGAAACAAATGTGAACAGTTTAAATATTAACATAAATATGAACAGAAACAGAACAGAAGCTGTAGCACTGAATTAGTGTTAATAGTTGGGTAATTGATTAATGAAATGATAATTAAATAGACACCCTAGCTGTAGGCAGGCGTTGATACACTTCACTGGGGACATGTTGAAAATGTGTGCCCCGACCGGGACTCGAACGCGGGATCTTCTGCTTACATGGCAGACGCTCTATCCATCTGAGCCACCGCGAGCACAGAGGATAGTGCGTCTGCAGGGACTTATCCCTTGCATGCTCCCCGTGAGATCCACATTCCCAACATGTCCACAACACTACATTCGTAGTGCGCCTAATAGATGTTTGCCCATCATACTCACTACTCGTGGCAGATTAATCTACCAAGTCCCGTACGAGTTCGGGCATAGCGTATGCGTTCGCACAAGAAGGTCAAAGGCCGGGAACCCATATTAATCTGCCACGAGTAATGAGTATGATGGACAAACATCTATTAGGCGCACTAAGAATGTAGTGTTGTGGACATGTTGGGAATGTGGATCTCACGGGGAGCGTGCAAGGGATAAGTCCCTGCAGACGCAATGGCTCAGATGGATAGAGTGTCTGCCATGTAAGCAGGAGATCCCAGGTTCGAGTCCCGGTCGGGGCACACATTTTCAACATGTCCCCAATTAAGTGCTTGCAGCTAGGGTGTCTATTTAATTATCATTTCATTTCGAGCAAAGCTGCATGGTCATCGACGGTAACTGTTCTTTCGGGAACAGATACTACCGTCATATATAGTTAATTGATTAATGTTATTTTAAATTGTAGTTTTGTAGTGTAGAGAAATTGTAGTAATAGCACTTTTGTAGAACTAGATTTTTAGAAATATTTATAAGTGCCAGAAACAAATAATTAAGAGATATATTTATTACCATCTGCAAAAATGTATGGCCCATGTTAGCTTTCTAGATAATGTGGAGAACAAATAAATAAATAAATGTCTAGGAGAAACAATCATTGCCCGCATCTCGTGGTCGTGCGGTAGCGTTCTCGCTTCCCACGCCCGGGTTCCCGGGTTCGATTCCCGGCGGGGTCAGGGATTTTCTCTGCCTCGTGATGGCTGGGTGTTGTGTGCTGTCCTTAGGTTAGTTAGGTTTAAGTAGTTCTAAGTTCTAGGGGACTGATGACCATAGATGTTAAGTCCCATAGTGCTCAGAGCCATTTGAACCACTTTTTTAGAAACCATCATTCATAACTGAGGGGTGAAGGAAAACTACCAGAGGAAGATTACAAAATGTAGAGATGTAATCGTTGCACTGCAGAAAGATATCATGGGCAAATGCAAAATTTTCTTAAAGTTTTCTCCATCCAGCGTTAAGTCGAGTCCAACTAGGTCAGCACACAATGTAGCAGTCAGGATGACAAACAGGCAGAGCGCCGATACTGCAAATAATATAGCACACTCTACCGAATGGACCGCTCAGGATTGGCACCGCGATCTCTTCACCGATGAGTGTCGCATTTACCTTCAACCAGACAATCGTCGGAGACGTGTTTGGAGGCAACCCAGTCAGGCTGAACGCCTTAGACACACTGTCCAGCGAGTGCAGCTAGGTAGAGGTTCCCTGCTGTTTTGGGGTGGCATTATGTGGGGCCGACCATCCTCCGACTGATAGTGCAACCATATCGGCAGCATATTGGCAAGGCATTCGTCTTCACGAACGACGATTCGCGCCCCCACAATGCACTTCTTGTGAATGACTTCCTTCAGGATTACGACATCGCTCGACTACAATGACCAGCATGTTCTCCAGACATGAACCCTATCGAACTTGCCTGGGATAGATTGATAATGGCTGTTTGTGGACGACGTAGCCCACAACCACTCCGAGGGATATACGCCGAAACGCCATTAAGGAGTGGATCAATCTGGACCGACAATGCCTTGATGAACTTGCTAGTATTCCACGACGAATACTGGCATGCATCAATGCAAGAGGACGTGCTACTGGATTTGTCATTTGCATCTTCTTCAGTTCTGGTGAGCCAACAGAAACCCATTCTGTACTTTGTCGTCATGTGATAGGGTGGCCACCAGTGAAATCAATTATAGCGCGTTGCTCATAACGAGTTTCTTCTGTAGTCGCTGGTTCACTTCAGAAGGATTCCTGTTGGAATTGTTTGAAATTTCGCAGATCTGTTGTTGACTGTTATTAGTTAAAACTGCAACTGTAGAGACTGCGCCGACGAAGCTTATACGCCAGGGACAGTCCCGGAACTTTTTGGACAGATGGTGCACTCTGCAAATCCATTCTGATCAAAATTTGATTTATGTTATGCAAAGTATACTTGGCAGCTTCTCTGAAAACCAGGCGCCATTGTGCGGGGGAAGGGGCGGGGGTAACCTTTCACGTGACGCCTTCTTCAGTTGAGGAGCAGTTCGCGAATCCTGTACCTACTGATGATTCGAATTCATCCATTAGTATTGGTACCATCCTTAAGAATCCACAGTATAACGTACATCTCGTTTTTAGACAAGAGCGGTGACCTTTCTTGATATTGAATGCCCAGTTTGTGAATAAGAGAGCATATCATTGCACAAATAATGTGGGTAGCTCTTCCTTTGGAATGAGTGGGATCGTGTATTGTGGCCTAGAGCTGGTCCCGCAAGGAATGCACGAGATCTTCTGTGAAGCTTGGTACGTACGAGACCAGGTGCTGGCGAAAATGAAGCTGTGGGGACGGATCGTGAGTGGTAGTTGGATAGTTCAGTCTGTTGAACACTTTCCAGCGAAAGGCAAAGGTCTCTGGTGCGAGTCGTCGTCCAGCAAACATTTTTAATCCGCGAGGAAGTTTCAAATCGGCTCTCGCTTCTCTGCAGAGTGGAAATCCACTTTGTAAATAATCTCTTACAACGTGGCTAAGCCATGTCTCCACAATATCATTTGTACGAAGGTTCTGTTATGTTCCTCCAGCGTACGTGATGGAATTTGGGTTGGTACTTTGCGAGGTATGGCATAACACCTTCAGAAGGATTCAGACTATTTTGGTGCGATGTCCAGCCCGTGCCACAGTCGCCGGACTCACCAGGTCGTTGTGGGAGAAGTCGGCGGAGACGACGCCGAGCATGTCGTCCGCCCAAAGCCAGCCGGCCTCCTCGCTCTCGCTGTCGTTGGCGAAGTGGCGCTGCAGGCCGCGGCCGGAGCAGTTGAGTGCGGGGGCGGCGCCGCCGCTGGCGCACGCGCACACGCCGCACATCTCCTCCGCCTGCACCACGCCCACCGCCGCCGCCGCCACCAGCAGAGCTGCCGCCGCCGCCGCCGCCGCCGTCACTGTCACCAGTCTGCACACAGCAAGTTCAACCCTGTTATTATTTCAGCCTCCATTTCCCAACCAGTAGGCTGTCACAGGTAGAGCTCGCACAAACTACACTACTAGCCATTAAAATTGCTACACAAAGACGATGACGTGCCACACACGCAAAATTTAACCGACAGGAAGAAGATGCTGTGATATGCAAATGATTAGCTTTTCAGAGCATTCACACAAGGTTGGTACCGGTGGCGATAACTACAACGTGCTGACATGAGGAAAGTTTCCAACCGATTTCTCGTACAGATACTGGCAACGGTGAAACGTTGTTGTGATGCCTCGTGTAAGGAGGAGAAATGCGTACCATCACGTTTCCGACTTTGATAGTCGGATTGTAGCCTATCGCGATTGCCGTTTGTCGTATCGCTACATTGCTGCTCGCGTTGGTCGAGATCCAATGACTGTTAGCAGAATATGGAATCGGTGGGTTCAGGAGGGTAATACGGAACGCCGTGCTGGATCCCAACGGCCTCGTATCACTAGCAGTCGAGATGACAGGCATCTTATCCGCGTGGCTGTAATGGATCGTGCAGCCACGTCTCGATCCCTGACTCAACAGATGGGGACGTTTGCAACACAACAACCACTGCACGAACAGTTCGACGACGTTTGCAGCAGCATGGACTATCAGCTCGGAGACCGTGGCTGCGGTTACCCTTGACGCTGCATCACAGACAGTAGCGCTTGCGATAGTGTACTCAACGACGAACCTGGGTGCACGAATGGCAAAACGTCATTTTTCGGATGAATCCAGGTTCTGTTTACAGCATCATGATGGTCGCATTCGTGTTTGGCGACATCGCGGTGAACGCACATTGGAAGCGTGTATTCGTCATCGCCATACTGGCGTATCACCCGGCGTAATGGTATGGGGTACCATTGCTTTGACGTCTCGGTCACCTCTTGTTCGCACTGACGGCACTTTGAACAGTGGACGTTACATTTCAGGTGTGTTACGACCCGTGGCTCTAAACTTCATTCGATCCCTGCGAACCCTACATTTCAGCAGGATAATGCACGACCGCATGTTGCCTGTCCTGTACGGGCCTTTCTCGATACAGAAAATTTTCGACTGCAGCCCTGGCCAGCACGTTCTCCAGATCTCTCACCAATTGAAAACGTCTGGTCAATGGTGGCCGAGGAACTGGCTCATCACAATACGCCAGTCACTACACTTGATGAACTGTGGTATCATGAAGCTGCATGGGTCGCTGTACCTGTATACGCCATCCAAGCTCTGTTTGACTCAATGCCCAAGCGTGTCAAGGCCGTTATTACGGCCAGACGTGGTTGTTCTGGGTACTGATTTCTCAGGATCTATGCACCCAAATTGCGTGAAAATGTAATCATGTGTCAGTTCTGGTATAATATATTTGTCCAATGAATTCCCGTTTATCATCTGCATTTCTTCTTGGTGTAGCAATTTTAATGGGCAGTAGTATAGCTTGGCCTATCCGCATCACAAAGTAAGTCCCACAGGTTTCAATTTTGGGTCCAGTCCTACTCAATCATGTACCTGGCATTCATTGATTTTGAAAAGGCCTTCGATTCCGTGAAACATAAAGTAAAGTGCTCTGGTAGGTATTGCTGGAGTATGGTATACTACAGAAGATCTTAAACATCATAAAAGATCTATATGACGGCTACAGATGTTGCGCACTCTACAAAGGAAATATGACAGAGCCCATAAAAGTAAAGACTGCAGTCTGGCAGGGTTGCATTTATCACCAACACTTTTACTGCTTGTTCTAGACTATTATGAGAAGAGTCACAGCAGGCAGGAGACGAGGAATCCAATGGGGGATCCATGAACGTCTGGAGGATTTGGATTTTGCAGACGATATAGTTTTATTACCTGAAAGGTAATGTTGGCCTCAAGATAAACATACGCAAAACAAAGGAAATGTGAGTAAATTCAGGGAACATGGAGGTGTCAATGTTAATAGGGATGCAGCGGTTGGAGACTGTCAACTCATTCCTGTATCTGGGCAGTGTAGTGACGGATGAGGGTTGAGCTGGAAATGACGTGAAAAACCGCATAAGAAGGCAAATGCTGCCTTCATACAGTTGTATCCAACATGGAAAAATAGAAATATCAGGTACGAAACAAAAATCCGTATTTTTAATGCATATGTGAAGGCTATCCTTCTGAACACCAGTGAAAGCTGGAAAATGGATAAAAAGGTAACATCCCAGTTACAAAGCTTTCATAAATAGATGTCTCCGTCGCATCATGAATATCTGGTGGCCAGAAAAAATTTGTAATGGGGAGCTCTGGTGAATAACAAACCAGATACCTATAGAACACCAGATATGAGAGAGAAAGTGGAGGTGGTTGAGGCACACATTGAGAAAACCAGCTGGAGCCATCGAGAAAAAAGCATTGGAATGGAATCCCCAGGGAACAAGGAAGAGAGGGAGACCTAGGGGCACATGGAAGAGGACAGTGGAAGGGGAAACAGAAAGAGTTGGCAAGACCTGGGCAGAATTGAGGCAAATGATCAAAGACAGAGACGGATGGCGAGTTCTCCTGGATGCCCTATGCCCCCATAGGGGACAAAGGAATTGAGTGTGTTCCAGGACGAATGGTCGATATTCAGGAATTTGACAGGAACGATCATTCGAAGCAAAAGAAGTCTACTAAACATGCATATCTTAAGACCTGTTATGGGTACTTCTTCGTCTTCTGTACTGTGAAGCTAATCTCTCCTACTGCAAGCCCTTTGCTTTTCATATTTCGGGAGGAGTTAGTAGGGACCAAAACAAAGAAAACTGTCTAGTAAACACTTATTCTAAAATGCGTGCCTTAAGATCTGTGAGCACTCGTTCAGTAGAAGAGATGTGTCCCACAATAGCGAAGATCAACAAGCTCTCATTAAAGGGTGCGCTTTAGATCCTACGATTACTGAACGTTTTTTCTCGTTTTTCTCCATACTACCACCTCTCAAAATATGGAAAGCAAAGAGTTTGTAATACAAGTGATATGTTTCATAGTATCGAAGATGAACACGTGGTCACGGCTCTTAAGGTACGTATTTTAGAGTGCGTGTTTATTACACTTTACCATTCCACATGGGACACCCTGAACATCTGAAAGGGCTTCCAATTAATATTCGACAAGCTGAAGTGGCACCTTTTGAGACGATACTAGTAGTATAATACAAATCCCATCAGAGAGATACAACAAAAGAGATTGTTAACGATGTTTTTCAAAGTACTATTAAGTGGTTCTCTGAGAACAGACCGTCCCTAAATTTTGAGAAAACACACTATACTCAGTTCTGTACGAGTAGAGCCATAACAACAATAGTTGTAGCAAATGAAGAGGAGTCACTAAACAAGGTAGAACGCTGCAAATTTTTGAGTGTAGCCATTGATGAGAACTTGAACTGGAAGTAGCATATTATTGACCTTCTCAAACAGTTAAGTTCAGCTATTTTTTTTCTTTGTATAATTGCTAGTGTTGGAAACAAAAGAATCAAACTCCTGACATTTTTTTGCATATGTCCATCCAGTAACGTCATACGGAATAATTTTCTTGTGTGACTCACCACTTAAAAAGGAAATATTGATTGCACAAAATCGAGCAGTAAGAAAAAAAATGTGTGGTTTTCACTCGCAGTCGTCATGTAGGTACCCCTCCAAGACCGTTTTAATTGCACCATAGTAATACACATGCTAGTGAAATTCGTTGTAAACAATCCATCACAATTTGAGAAGAATGGTCTTGTCCACACCTACAAAACGAGAGGAAAAAACGACCTTTATTGCCTGTTATGAAAGCTGTGTTAGTGGCTCGGAAACGAATTCAGTACTCAGCAACAAAAATTTTCGGTCAGTTGGCAACTTAAAATGTGTGAATGAAAGTAAAGCAAGTTTTAAATCTAATCTAAAATCATTTATCCTGGACCGTTCCTATTCCGTAGACGAAAAAAATCCTTTTTGTAAGTGTACTTGCTTGAGTATGACTAAAAATGTGTTCATTACTATTAGCACTAATCATGTATACATGTATATATGTCGGTAAGAGAATCGTTCAAATTATCTATGGAACATATAACTAACTTACTTATATCCACCAGGTTGGCAATGTCTATATTATTCAGTGTATGCATAGTCCAATGCAATGTTCTTCAGACGTGCATGCGTGTCTGGCGGAACAGACATTGCCGACGATCTACAGCTGTATTAAATTAATGAAATGCATTCACATATTGCGAATGATTATACACCAACTCTATAAATCATTATTAACAGATTAAAATTTGTGCCGAACTGGGGCTCGAACACGAATTTCCCACTAACACGAACGGTCGCCGTGTACACATCCCAGACAGTGCCCAATTAGCCACGTAGCAAGATTTAGCAAATGCTATGGGCCTCGCGCATTAGCGTGTCTCGCGCCAGGATCCAAAAAAATCTGTCAGGTTACATATGAATGATATTCTACCTACGTCAACTGGAAAGATTGTGATGTCCAAATCTAATACGGATAGTAACAATATTTAGCTCATTTTTAAAAGTGAGCGCTGGCCGCACTGTACATTTCCTGTCGTAAGTGACAACAACTCAGAACATACATATAAATTCCCTAATGCTGTCCGAGCTATCGTTATAACCCCATCAATTGGAGTAGGGTTCTATGATTATCAATAAGATGGTTATTAATAGATATATTATTTATTTTGTAAGTACTCTCCTTCCGCAGCGTAATTACTATTCTTATAGACCTCTGGAGTGAAGGCTGCTTTATCGTTGGTGATCTATTGTCGTATAATGTGCTGTAGTTTCGCGGTTTTTGGGTTTCTTTTGTTTTTGTTTCTTCGCCGGTCGCTGTGGACTGATATTACTGTTTAATAACAGTAGGAGATACTAAGAGAATGAAATATAATTTTATTTAGTTATTGACGAGAAGCACTGAAGAATAACATAAGATTATTTGCGCTACAAAGTTATAAAAAGAGGTAGGTTCTAAGTGAAACGTATACAAACAGTGTAGGTGTCAATAATTATCGCTGTTTGATCTGATAAGAACATGTTATCGTTGTAATTCATTTGCTTCCAAATATAGTAAAGATTTATTTGCCACTGAGACACCAGTGTGATTGACTTTTTAAAACCACCCATACATTGGTGTAAGATTGAGTGCCAGATTTCACATCTTCCAGCCATCCACCCTAATGGATCGTCGTATGTGAAAATGTGACAAAAATAATTTCTCGTGAGACACTAAGCCATTAAAAGCAATACCTATTTACGCAACAGCTCTGTAGTATAACGGCTAAGGCTCCAGATTCGTACGCTAAGGGTAGCAAGTTCAGTATATACAGAACGCTAATTTTTTTTAAATTATTATCAGAATGCTAGTGATCTTCATTTTTATTCTTTTAATTTGTTTTTAAATTTATTTTCTGATCTTTAAATCCCTCATTTTAATTGTTGTATTAACTTTAGTATTTCTTACAAATTGCAGTAAGGTAGAGATTATATGTTCTCATGGTGCGAAAAGAATTTATATGTTAAAAGTTCGTACTACTATAATCCGTGGAACATTCGGTTCGAGACATCATTACATATTTAGAGATCCCTCAAAGTTTTGAAAAGAACTATTCGGAAGGTTACACAAAATATGACTATAGTGGTCATCACGAAAATAGGATCCTCAAGGCCATCTCATCGTCTTACACCATTCCCAATTAGTGATAATATCACATATTACTAAAAATTTCGAAAGAAATATTAGACACCCCTATTTTCAGTCTGAATATAGTGAAGTACTTTCCAAAATAAAATTCTTGCAAACTGCTACGAAAAAATAAAAACTAACGTTGCAAGATATTTTGAAAAAAATTGTTTTAATCAACCTGTGAGAAAACAGAACCACTGACATGATCATAGAATGAAGGCTTTCACGGCAGGTGTTGTCATCACTTAACACTTCCGGACTGAGATGCCGTGGTCCATACATCGACAACGAAGATTTTAAAAATGACCAGTCAATTGGTGAAAACGTCTTCCCTCTCTTCAGTCGACAAGAAGCAACTCTTTAAATCAGAAGCTTACTCGCAGAGACTTTATGGGTTACCCAAGGTCCATAAACCGCTGGTACCTTTGAGACCTACAGTCAGCGCAATAGGGTCTCCCACCCATGAATTAGCCGGACACCTTGCCTCGCCGCTGAAACCTCACGTTGGTGGAACTGACAGTCATGTTAAAAATTCATATCACTTCATCGATATTATTAAGGAAATTAGTGTGGGCCCTAATGATATCCTGGTCAGTTTTGATGTGGTGTCGTTGTTTACCATGATCCTAGTGAATGAAGCGATCACATGTATAGCGGACATTGTTCCTAGTGATATTCTGACATTATTCAGATATTGCCTTACAACAACTTATTTTCAATATAATAATGTTTTTTATGAACTGGCGGGGTGGCTATGGGAAGTCCTCTTAGTCCACCTGTGGCTAACTTGTTCATGGAGAACTTTGAACAACGGGCGCTGCAAACAGCTAGAAAAAGACCAGCCAGATGGTATCGTTATGTAGACGATACATTTGTTATATGGACCCATGGGGGAAGAGGAACTGGATGCCTTCCTGTTACATCTGAATAGCATTAATCCAAGAATTCAGTTCACTATGGAAAAGGAAATCGATGGTCACATGAACTCCTTAGATGTGCCTGTAATCAAACGAGAGGACGGATCATTGTGTCATAAGGTTTTCAGAAAAGACACACACACTGATCGTTATCTGCAGAAAGATTGTAACACCACCCAAGACATAAAAGAGGACGCACAAAATATGTGAACCAGCTCACTTAGATGATGACATTGAACACCTTAGAGCGACCTTCAACAAGAATGGGTATTCCAACAGAGAGATAGATCGTGCACTACGCCCTAGACTGACAACCAGGACGGACGAAGATCGAAACCAACCCAAGGGGAAAGTGTTCTTATCATTTATCAGTAAGGTCACTGATCGCTTTGGAAAAATTTTAAACAAGTACGATGTGGAAACTGTTTTCAGACCCACCACGAAAATAAAAGAATGTTTAAGATCCGCTAAAGATAAACGACATCCTCTAGCTACACCAGGTGTCTATAAAATTCCGTGCAGTTGTGGAAAGATCTGTATAGGCACAACAAAAAGAAGCCTCAACACCCGTCTGGGTGAACATAAAAGGAACTGCCGCCTCGGACATACTGATAAATCGGCTGTAGCGGAACATGTGTTTCAGGAAGGTGATCATGAAATAAAGTTTAGTGAGACGACCGTCATAGCAAAGACGACGCATTATTATGCGCGAATGTACAGAGAGGCCATTGAGATTGCCAAACACTGCAAAATTTTAATAGAAAAGATGAAGGCATTAAGCTGGATAAGACATGGATGTCAACATTGGAGCAACAGCGTGACAATCCATTAATTTCAGCTGAGAAAGTTGGCAATATCAGAGATCACAGCACAGCCGACGTCACGTGATTGACAGCGGCGCCCTTTGGATATATAGGGCGCTCACTTGCGCTCTCGTTGCAGTTCGCCCATTGTCCTCGGAGGATGCCTTCCGCAGTCGAAGGCGAAACGTCAGGGGAGAGTTTTATGTATGGGCCACGGCATCTCAGCCCGGAAGTGTAAGTGATGAAAACCACTGACATATTTCGACTGACTCGGTGCGTCAGTATTTGTTTGCCGCCTCTAGGATTTTAGTTCCGAGAGTTCGGTTTAATATGACAGAGAATATTCTTTACTTTCCCAATTTTTTTATATGCACCTCTTTCTGAACCCTCACCACTGCACCCATCAACTAAATCGTCGATATACGCTACACAAAAGTAACTGTAGGCACATCCGTTGAATTTGAGCAAAACATACGAGGGCAGTTCAATAAGTAATGCAACACATTTTTTTTCTCGGCCAATTTTGGTTGAAAAAACCGGAAATTTCTTGTGGAATATTTTCAAACATTCCCGCTTCGTCTCGTATAGTTTCATTGACTTCCGAGAGGTGGCAGCGCTGTACGGAGCTGTTAAAATGGCGTCTGTAACGGGTGTGCGTTGCAAACAACGGGCAGTCATCGAGTTTCTTTTGGCGGAAAACCAGGGCATCTCAGATATTCATAGGCGCTTGCAGAATGTCTACGGTGATCTGGCAGTGGGCAAAAGCACGGTGAGTCGTTGGGCAAAGCGTGTGTCATCATCGCCGCAAGGTCAAGCAAGACTGTCTGATCTCCCGCGTGCGGGCCGGCCGTGCACAGCTGTGACTCCTGCAATGGCGGAGCGTGCGAACACACTCGTTCGAGATGATCGACGGATTACCATCAAATAACTCAGTGCTCAACTTGACATCTCTGTTGGTAGTGCTGTCACAATTGTTCACCAGTTGGGATATTCAAAGGTTTGTTCCCGCTGGGTCCCTCGTTGTCTAACCGAACACCATAAAGAGCAAAGGAGAACCATCTGTGCGGAATTGCTTGCTCGTCATGTGGCTGAGGGTGACAATTTCTTGTCAAAGATTGTTACAGGCGATGAAACATGGGTTCATCACTTCGAACCTGAAACAAAACGGCAATCAATGGAGTGGCGCCACACCCACTCCCCTACCAAGAAAAAGTTTAAAGCCATACCCTCAGCCGGTAAAGTCATGGTTACAGTCTTCTGGGACGCTGAAGGGGTTATTCTGTTCGATGTCCTTCCCCATGGTCAAACGATCAACTCTGAAGTATATTGTGCTACTCTTCAGAAATTGAAGAAACGACTTCAGCGTGTTCGTAGGCACAAAAATCTGAACGAACTTCTCCTTCTTCATGACAACGCAAGACCTCACACAAGTCTTCGCACCCGAGAGGAGCTCACAAAACCGTTCTTCCTCATGCACCCTACAGCCCCGATCTCGCACCGTCGGATTTCCATATGTTTGGCCCAATGAAGGACGCAATCCGTGGGAGGCACTACGCGGATGATGAAGAAGTTATTGATGCAGTACGACGTTGGCTCCGACATCGACCAGTGGAATGGTACCGTGCAGGCATACAGGCCCTCATTTCAAGGTGGCGTAAGGCCGTAGCATTGAATGAAGATTACGTTGAAAAATAGTGTTGTGTAGCTAAAAGATTGGGGAATAACCTGGTGTAATTCAATGCTGAATACAACAACCCCTGTTTCAGAAAAAAAATGTGTTGCATTACTTATTGAACTGCCCTCGTATTTTTGCGAGTGGTTTGTGAGACCCAAGTTTTCTCGAAGTATAGTACAAGATTATTGTCCTTGCTGCTACAGTCTGTCTGTATTCTATTATCCCTTAATGGGAAGAACGATTTTTATTACTTAACTGGAAACGTGTGTCTGCCAGACACGGTACTGAAGAAAACCAAATAAATGTTGCTTTTCTCGCAAAGTAGTACTTTAATCTGTTAGTACAATGAACAAACTGAACAATAACTCACTGAACACAGTTGATAAGTAACAATTCAAATATGTATAACTTTCATGAATACTCATATAATAGAACTCTACAAAAATACGTGAATTGTGTAAAGAAAAGTAAGGGAAAAGCTTCAAATTCATAAATACTTTTGATTAATTAATCCATTAAACACTTAACTCACATTTTTCTGGAACATTCCAGGCGTACAGGTCATTCACAATTGAGACATTTATATGCCGTGTTCCTGTTGTTCTGGTATGCACAAAAACTGCACTTCCTCTTTCTGTCCAGTTCCTCTTCACCCTCCCTTGTTCTTCTTTCTTCTTCTTTTAGTCTTTTTCAAGGATATTTTCAATTATTTTTCTCAAATCTCCCCTCAAATTGGAGGAAGGTAACCTATTTTCAAGATAAAAAACATTGCTGGAGGCCAGCGTCTGCATTTACTGTTGGATGAGTAGTTAGCACATATTTGGTCCAGTGTGTCTGCTCCACCTTCGGTGGTGTTGTAAAAGGACACAATTTCCGGTTTCCCTGTCACTTTATCCACTGCTTTTGAGAAATGCGTACTGGGCAATAGTATTACTGCTTTGTTCTTCCTACGGACTACTGACAACAGAGTAATTTTATCACTCAATCCATAATGAGAAGAGCCAACATCCGTATTCTCAGAAGGCATGAAGTCAATTGGAATTTCCGGTTTATTTTTCTTTAGTGTACTTACATATATGAACCCGTTGCTCTGAAGTCCTCTAACCTGTTCTAAAGAGGAAAACCGATTGTTAGCAGTAACATTTCTGTTACTATTTACAGTTGGCTGCACTACTCGAAGAACCAAGTTTTCTTTGTTCATTGCCCAGTTCAGCACCATCAGAATCCTTACCAGCATATAAGTCGGCATTGTACAAGTATGGTGTACGGGTATCTGTCAGGTTTTTATTCCATACTTAGTAGACTTTTTGGGAAAATACATTTTGAAGCAGCATCTGTCACGAAACGGTACGAGCGTTTCATCTACGCAAGTATATTCTCCAAGTGAGTACAGTTTCAGACAGTTACTGACGGATTTGGAAGAAAATTTCCGAAATTGGTGCGTTTTGTCTTACTTCGTCTGTATTTCTCTTGTTTCAGGGTCATGAAATCGCAAGCAGAGTAACAAGATTTGGAACCGCTTTACTGACATTTCGGTTCTAAATATAGGTCTTCCAGTAAAGTCAGTAGAGGAGAGTGATAGCCGGCCGCGGTGGTCTCGCGGTTCTAGGCGCGCAGTCCGGAACCGTGCGACTGCTACGGTCGCAGGTTCGAATCCTGCCTCGGGCATGGATGTGTGTGATGTCCTTAGGTTAGTTAGGTTTAAGTAGTTCTTAGTTCTAGGTGACTAATGACCACAGCAGTTGAGTCCCATAGTGCTCAGAGCCATTTGAACCAATTTAGAGGAGAGTGATAGCGTATTTTCGTGTCCAGACTTACAGATGGAAGTCAGCATACAAAGCGCCATAAATGCTTTTATTTCAGACAGATCAGTAGATCTGTAGTTACTTTGCTGGTGTACGTCAATCCTGTATCCGTATTGTTCCAGTTTAACGTTTGTCCCTTTCACAATTACCTTTATGGGTTCATCATCAAATGTCAAAGACCAAATATCATCTATGTTAGGATTATCAGCTCTTGTAATACCCGGTATTCCTTGGGTTATGTTATTACGAGATGCTCGTGTAACTTTTGTTGGTTCTTTTGATTCCCAACAAAATCGATTTTTGCCTTTGTAAACAAAGGGAACTGACATAGCCGGCCGGAGTGGCCGAGCGGTTCTAGGTGCTACAGTCTGGAACCGCGCAACCGCTACGGTCGCAGGTTCGAATCCTGCCTCGGGCATGGATTGTGTGATGTCCTTAGGTTAGTTAGGTTAAAGTAGTTCTAAGTTCTAGGGGACTGATGACCTCAGATTTTTTTGAACCATTTTTTGAACTGACATACCGTTATTTGAGTGCTCAACTGTGCACGAAAAGTCAACGCCTGCATAAGAGTCTTGTTCATGAGAGGAAGACCTGGAAGTTGCTTTTTCTGCAGAAAAGGAAGGGTCACAATCGGAATAGTAAGAAAATAAATCCTCTACATCCATGTCCTCTTCATCTACATCTTCCCACACCATTGCAAATTTCCCCTCAAAATTTGGATCATCCGCTTTCAATACTTTTTTTGTCTTATTTTTCGTGATGTAGATGGAACCTGCTCCATTTTAACCACCTGTACAATATATTCCACCTGTACAATATATTACAAAATGCTAGGACTTGTAACTTAACAGAATGTCTAAAATCAAAAGCAGTTAGCTGCATGTAGGTCTACTCACCAGAAGTAAAAGGAAAGATTTTGGAAAAGCGTGTCTAATAGACATACAACAGAACTTGCATTACTGGAAATACCCTAAAACGCCGAAGGAACTAGTATAGGCATGCGTATTCAAATACAGAGATACGTAAACAGGCAGAATACGGTGCTGCGGTCTGCAACACCTATATAAGACAACAAGTGTCTCGCGCAGTTGTTAGATCGGTTACTGTTGCTACAATAGCAGGTTATCAAGATTTAAGTGAGTTTGAACGTGGTGTTATGGTCGGCGCACGAGCGATGGGACACAGCATCTACGAGGTAGCGATGATGTGGGGATTTTCCCGTGCGACCATTTCCCGAGTGTTCAAAAATGGTTCAAATGGCTCTGAGCACTATGGGACTTAACATCTATGGTCATCAGTCCCCTAGAACTTAGAACTACTTAAACCTAACTAACCTAAGGACATCACACAACACCCAGCCATCACGAGGCAGAGAAAATCCCTGACCCCGCCGGGAATCGAACCCGGGAACCCGGGCGTGGGAAGCGAGAACGCTACCGCACGACCACGAGATGCGGGCTTTCCCGAGTGTACCGTGAATATTAGGAATCCGGTAAAACATAAGATCTCCGATATCGCTGTGGAAAAAGATGCTGCAAGAACGGGATCAACGATGACTGAAGAGAATCGTTCAACGTGACAGAAGGGACCCTCCCGCAAATTGCTGCAGACTTCAGTGCTGGGCCAGCAACAGGTGTCGGCGTGCGAACCGTTGAACGGAACGTCATCGAGATAGGCTTTCAGAGTCGAAGGCCCACTCGTGTACCCCTGATGACTGCACGACACAAAGCTTTACGCCTCGCTTGGGGTTGTCATCACCGACATTGGACTGTTGACGACTGGAAACATGTTGCCTAATCGGACGAGTCTCGGTTCAAATTGTATCGAGCGGATGGATGTGTACGAGTATGGAGGCAATCCCATGAATCCATGGACCCTGCATGTCAGCAGGGGACCGTTCAAGGTGGCGGAAGCTCTGTAATGGTGTGGGGCGTGTGCGGTTGGAGTGATAAGGGTCCCCTGATACGTCTAGATACTACTCTGACAGGTGATACATACGTAAGCATCCTGTCTGATCACCTGCATCCATTGCTGTCCATTGTGCGTTCCTACGTCTTGGGCAATTCCAGCAGGACAATGCGACACCCCACACGTCCAGAATTGCTACAGAGTGGCTCCAGGAACACTCTTCTGAGTTTAAACACTTCCGCTAGCCCCCAAACTCCCCAGACGTGAACATTTTTGAGCATATCTGGGATGCCTTGCAACGTGCTGTTCAGAAGAGATCTCCACCCCTTCGTGCTCTTACGGGATTGATGGACAGCCCTGCAAGATTCATGGTGTCAGTTCCCTCCAGCACTACTTCAGACATTAGTCCATGCCACGTCGTGTTGCGACACTTCCGCATGCTCGCGGGGGCCCTGCACGATATTGGCCAGGTGTACCAGTATCTTTGGCTCTTCAGTGTATGTGTCTCAAACTGTGGTATTTGAGAAAACAACAATTACTTGATGTATAACCGTCACCGTCAACAGTCAGTCACACGACAAGACTGACAAAGAAATTATGTGGAGCTACAGAGGCATTCCCGTCATTATAAGTGCATACATGTCCCTCAGGCACTTATTTCCTTTTAAGAGTTAAAAATTAGACTTTTTGAATCAAATACCAAGGTAGTGGAGAAGACAACGAAAGGAGGTCTCTCAGCAATAATAATTTTTTTAACCGAAATCACCCTGTAATTTTCCATTCATCGGATACTATCATCGGTCGTGGTATCTAAGTACAGTTCCGCACACTAAGTTTTTCTCAAAGTCGTCAAATTCCGTAGATTTCCGTTTTCATTTGTATCACTTTTTTGTAGGATCAAAACACATGCTCACATCCAGGCATTCTGCCGACGCTATTGCACTGTTAATATGGAGTACAGTCGATAGCACAAGGGGTTTTTGGTCAATTTATGAACGCGCGCAAAATTTATAATGTTACTGGTTCCTACACTCCAGTACATTCGTTACGACAGTTTTAGATTGTTTTCGAATGTCATTTCACCTTCTGTTCAGGCCTTTGCTGCTGGATTTCGCTGACTACGTCAATGTACCATTCCACGGAAGACTGAAACTACTTGGGAACACTCCATAACACAGGCAGACAGAACATTCAGCTGGCGCTGACGTACTGTCAATTGTGTATAGGCGGCAAGAAAGCTGTGAGGCGGGCCTATCACAGCGCTGAGCGCCTGTGGAGTGCGGGCAGCGTAACCTTGAGGTGTCCAATTTTGTGACGGCCACTCCAGATAAGAAATCCATTTTCAGGAAAAGTACCGGAAGAAGTAATCATGAAAGAAGCCTTCAGCCACATGACTAGCGTCAGTTCAATGGGGGATTCTTTCAAATAAAAAACTCTTTCGTTTTGGATGGGAACAAAAAGAGAGATCCTTCTTTTTTCAAACAAACTGTCCGATTATTGGTGCCGTTTGTTACTATTTAACGAAAATCCGCGTGTCGTGTTATACATATCGTGACAATGGACTGAACATTCGAAGGGATCAATTTGTGTAATACGAGGGCTATTCAGAAAGTAGGGAACGTTTTGGCTTAAAAAAAGCTAAGTACAAGAAACACATTTTATTATATACGTTTGAAAGAGGGACGGACATACTACTTTTTCACATAGACACCAAACACACTGAGGCACTTATCATAACGGTTGACAAGCTTTGAAAGACCTTCTGTCGTAAAATTCTGCCGCCTGAGACTTCAGCCAGTGAGTCACGCCCACCTGGAGTTCTCAGTCGTCATCAAAGCTCTGCGTTGGAATACAATTCTTCATCTTGAGAAACAAGTGGATGTCACTTGGTGCAAGATCGCGGCTGTAGGGCGGATGAGGGAAAATTTCCCATTTCAATGAGTTCTTTAGTGCGGTTTGCGGTGTGAACTCGGGCATTGTCGGGCAAGAACAAAATTTTGGACGTCACCTTTCCTCGGCGTTTCTTTTGAACTGCTCTTCTAAGGCTGTGCAAAGTTTGACAGTACCGGGCAGAATTTATGGATGCTCCACGTTCGAGAAAATCGATAAGAAGCACACCTTGTCTATCCCAAAACACTGTCGCCATCAACTTCCTAGCTGACAAGGTTTGCAAACATTTTCTTGGTTTTGGGGCGGACCTTGTGTGCCTCCACTCCATGGACTGTAATTTTGCCTCGATATTGACCTGTTTCGCGCAAGTCTCGTTACCGGATACGATTCGATCCAGTAATGAAACACCATGTTTTTGGTAGGTCTTCAGAAATGTCAACGTTGCCCCCATTTTCCGTTCTTTATGGTGCTCTCTAAGCATTTTGGGCACCCATCGTGCACAAAATTCGAGGTAGCCGAGCATTTGAGTGACAATTTCATAGAACAAAGTCTGTGAAACTTGTCGAAAAGAAATCGAAAGCTACGTTATTGTGAAGCGACAGTTTCCACGAATCGTATCATGAACTTTAGCGACAGGATCGTCGGTCACAGTGCTTGGGCCCCCACACTTCTCTTCATCAAGAACGTTGGTTCGGCCATTTTTAAATCGAATGCACCGTTTCCGGACGCAACATTCGCTCATTACGTTGTCTCCGTACACTTCGCACAGTTCACGATAGATTTCTATGGATTTTAGGTTTTTAGCCAACAAAAACCGTATCAGGGACCGCACCTCACAACTGGTGGGATTTTCGATTGCAGCGCACATTTCAAATTCGAATATCGAAAAAAACCAGACGCGCAGAGTCGTTCCCGCTGTCACAGACGGATGCCGACTGAGCTGCCGAGCACGCACATACTAAAATACAGGGTGGTCCATTGATCGTGACCGGGCCAAATATATCACGAAATAAGCGTCAAACGAAAAATTACAAAGAACGCAACTTGTCTAACTTGAAGGGGGAAACCAGTTGGCGCTGTGGTTGGCCCGCTAGATGGCGCTGCCATAGGTTAAACGGATATCAACTGCGTTTTTTTAAAAATAGGAACCCCCATTTTTTATTAGATATTCGTGTAGTACGTAAAGAAATATGAATGTTTTAGTTGGACCACTTTCTTCGCGTTGTGATATATGGCGCTGTAATAGTCACAAACATATGTCTCACAATTTTGGTTCAAATGGCTCTGAGCACTATGGGACTTAACATCTGTGGTCATCAGTCCCCTAGAACTTAGAACTACTTAAACCTAACTAACCTAAGGACATCACACACATCCATGCCCGAGGCAGGATTCGAACCTGCGACCGTAGCGGTCACGCAGTTCCAGACTGTAGCGACTAGAACCGCACGGCCACAGCGGCCGGCTCTCACAATTTTAGACGAACAGTTGGTAACAGGTAGGTTTTTTAAATTAAAATACAGAACGTAGGTACGTTTGAACATTTTATTTCGGTTGTTCCAATGTGATACATGTACCTTTCTGAACTTATCATTTCTCAGAACGCATGCTGTTACAGCGTGATTACCTGTAAATACCACATCAATGCAATAAATGCTCAGAATGATGTCCGTCAACCTCAATGCATTTGGCAATACGTGTGACGACATTCCTCTGAACAGCGAGCAGTTCGCCTCCCGTAATGTTCGCACAAGCATTGACAATGCGCTGACGCATGTTGCCAGGCGTTGTCGGTGGATCACGATAGCAAATATCCGTCAACTTACCCCACAGAAAGAAATCCGGGGATGTCAGATCCGGTGAACGTGCGGGCTATGGTATGGTGCTTCGACGACCAATACCTGTCATGAAATATGCTATTCAATACCGCTTCAACCAGACGCGAGCCATGTGCCGGGCATCCATCATGTTGGAAGTACATCGCTATTCTGTCATGCAGTGAAATATCTTGTAGTAAGATCGGTAGAACATTACGTAGAAAATGAGCATACACTGCACCATTTAGAATGCCAACGATAAAATGGGGACCAATTATCCTTCCTCCCATAATGCCGCACCGTACATTAACCCGCCAAGGTCGCTGATGTTCCACTTGTCGCAGCCATCGTGGATTGTTGCCCAATAGTGCATATTATCCCTGTTTACGTTACCGCTGTTGGTGGATGACGCTTTGTCGCTAAATAGAACGCGTGCAAAAAATCTGTCATCGTCCCGTAATTTCTCTTGTGCCGAGTGGCAGAACAGTACACGACGTTCAAAGTCGTCGTCATGCGCATGGTGCATGGTGCATAGAAATATGGTACGGGTGCAATCGATGTTGATGTAGCATTCTCAACACAGATGTTTTTGAGATTCCCAATTCTCGCGCAATTTGTCTGCTACTGATGTGCGGATTAGCCGCGACAGCAGCTGAAACACCTACTTGGGCAACATCGTTTGTTGAAGGTCGTGGTTGACGTTTCATATGTGGCTGAACACTTCCTGTTTCCTTAAACAACGTAACTATCCGGCGAACGATCCGGTCACTTGGATGATGTCGTCCAGGATACCGGGCAGCATACATAGCACTCGCCCGTTGGGCATTTTGATCACAATAGACATACATCAACACGATATCGACCTTTTCCGCAATTCGTAAACGGTCCATTTTAACACGGGTAATGTATCACGAAGCAAATACCGTCCGCACTGGCGGAATGTTACGTGATACCACGTACTAATACGTTTGTGACAATTACAGCGCCATCTATCACAAAGCGAAAGAAGTGGTCCAACTAAAACATTCATATTTCTTTTCGTACTACACGAATATGTAATAAAAAATGGGGGTTCCTATTTAAAAAAAACGCAGTTGATATCCATTTAACCTGTGGCAGCGCCATCTAGTGGGCCAACCATAGCGCCATCTGGTTTCCCCCTTCAAGCTACACGAGTTTCGTTCATTGTAGTTTTTTCGTTTGATGCTTATTTCGTGGGATATTTGGCCCGGTCACTATCAATGGACCACCCTGTATACGCGATCGGCGCGCTCTTAGCGGTGTCAAACGGAAACGTTTCGTACTTTCTGAATAGCCCTTTTATAATGCCATAAGCTGGCTATTACGGGTGACTGTGATTGCGTGCCAGTGGCGAGACTATAACTTAAGATTACCATAGGCTTGGTTTGTTTTTTCTTGCATCAAACGAGTGACAACACATTAAATTTTCACTCACAGACTGTCTACTGTTTAACAGCCTGGGTTAAACTGATACCAGAAAACATTTCTCGCAACATATAGAGGCGTATGGTGCGGCTAGTTTACGCTACAGCCTTCACTAGCTGACGACCATTACGCATTTTCTAACAGGTAAGGTGTGTGGACTGCAGAAGATGAAATTAGTCGCAAGGTGAGTGGACATTACTTCTGTAAGACGAACAATAAGCAGCGGCGTTGCACATGGCATGAGACCGTTCATTGAGGTTGCTATGAACATGAATAAGAATGTTTATTTCAGTGTTCCTTGTGAGCACATGTTGATCTTTCTTTTATATCTACATGTTGAGTATCCTGTGGACACTCTCTTCAGTTCAAGAACAAACTCAGGTGCCCTCGTCGCACACTGGCTGGCCGTCATCCGATCAAAATCTCATAAAAGAAGTCTGCTACTGTTTGGAACATGGGATGAAACGCATCTCCTAAATTTGATATTTCTGTGGGACTTTATCACCAACGAGAATCTACGGTTGGATATGGCGTACCTGTAGAAACTTGTGGTCTCTCTTCCTCGTGGAATTCCGACCATTATGAAGACGAGAGGGAGCGTTACACGGTATTAGCGTGGTGTTTGTTTATCTGTGTGCTTATTACGCCTGTGCTTGTCACGAGTGGTCGTCTTTATATGCCGGCTTCAATATTGCATGTCTGCTTAGTTCTTTCTGTTATGCAGTTTACCACCCAAAGATGTAAACAACCATGCATGAGCAGCGCCAATTAAACGGAGGAGGTCCGATAGCCGATCAGTTCCAGTCATTCTACCAGGAAGGAGGTACACGGCTCGTGTTGTCTGTAGTTCAACCATGCCTAGACGGCCGATACCGCGGTTCGATCGCGTCCACATTGTTACTTTGTGCCAGGGAGGGCTCTCAACAAGGGAAGTGTCCAGGCGTCATGGAAAGAACCAAAGCGATGTTGTTCGGACATGGAGGAGATACAGGGAGACTGGAACTGTCGATGACATGCCTCGCTCAGGCCGCCCAAGGGCTACTACTGCAGTGGATGACCGCTACCTACGGATTATGGCTCGGAGGAACCCTGGCAGCAACCTTTCCGTGCAGCCACAGGACGTCGTGTTACGACTCAAACTGAGCACAATAGGCTGCATGATGCGCAACTTCACTCGCGACGTCCACAGCGAGGTCCATCTTTGTAACCATGACGCCATGCAGCGCGGTCCAGATGGGCCCCTACAAGATGCCGAATGGACCGCTCAGGATCTCTTCACCGATGAGTGAGGCATATGCCTTCAACCGGAAAATCGTCGGAGACTTGTCTGGAGGCAACCCAGTCAGGCTGAACGCCTTAGACACACTGTCCAACAAGTGCAGTAAGGTGGACGTTCCTTGCTGTTTTGGGGTGGCATTATGTGGGGACGACGTACGCCGCTGGTGGTCATGGAAGGCGCCGCAACGGCTGTACGATACGTGAAAGCCATCCTCCGACCGATTTTGCAACCATATGGGCAGCATAATGGCGAGGCATTCGTCTTAATGGATGACAATCCGCGGCCCCATCGTGCACATCTTGTGAATGACCTCCTTCAGGATAACGACATCGCTCGGCTAGAGTTGCCAGCATATTCTCCAGACATGAACCCTATCGAACATGCCTGGGATAGATTGAAAAGGGCTGTTTATGGACGACTTGACCCACCAACCACTCTGAGGGATCTACGCCGAATCGCCATTGAGGGGTGGAGCAATCTGGACCAACAGTGCCTTGATGAACTTGTGGATAGTATCCCACGACGAACACAGGCATGCATCAATGCATGTATTAGAGGTACCAGTGTGTACAGCAATCTGAACCACCATCTCTGAAGGTCTCGCTGTATGGTGGTCCTACATGGAATGTGTGGTTTTCATGAGCTATAAAAAGGGCGGAAATGATGTTTCTGTTTAGCTCTATTCCAATTATCTGTACAAGTTCCGGAACTCTCGGAACCGAGCAGATGCAAAACTTTTTTTGACGTGTGTATCTGGACCACCAAAATAATCATGCTCGACAGAGGTGGATGCTCTCACACATAGGGAGAGGTGGCCACACGCAATACACCCAGGAACATCGTTTTGGTGGCCCAGGTTGTGGGGAGCCTTAACGGTGCTATTTTTTTGGACACAGTACATTCATCAGTCAGCGTTACTGTGACACTCTACTCACTCCCCATGTACGCGCTTTTCCAGCGGAGCAATCTGCCTTGACTTCAGTTTTAAGGGTGATAATGCGCGGCCGCATCAAACAGCGCACGTGGAGGAGTCTTGGAACGAGATGATGTTCGGCGAGTGGACTGGCGTGCCCGTTGCCCCGACTTACATACCATCGAGCAGGCGTGGGGTGCATATTGGAGGCACCATCGACCATCCAGTAATTGTCACCGTGCTGATCGTGGAATGGAATGCCCTACCACAAGACTTTCGTATCAATCTTGTGGCCAGCATTGGAGCACATCGAACAGTATACATCGCCAGGATGAGATTTTCACTCTGCAGCGGAGTGTGCGCTGATATGAAACTTCCTGGCAGATTAAAACTGTGTGCCGGAAAGAGATTCGAACTCGGGAACTTGGAAACTAGGAGACGAGGTACTGGCAGAATTGAAGCTGTGCGGACGGGTCGTGCGTCGCGCTTGGATAGCACAGTCGGTGGAGCACTTGCCCGCTAAAGGCAAAGGTCGCGAGTTCGAGTACCTGTGCTTCACAGTTTTAATTTGCCAGGAAGTTTCAGTATGCATTACCGTCCGCGATGATCACACACCATATTAAGATCTATGTCCAGCGTTTTGTAGTGTGGTGCTTTCAGTGTAAGTATTGCCCTTGATTAAAAGTGTCATTTCTGTTCGTCTCAGTGTGTATTCCTTAGAGATATCTTCTAAACTGTAATGTACTACAGCAGTTCTTTTTATCTGTGGTCCAACTTTCACTCAGCTATGTTACTTGGCACTGACACACCATGCGAGAGTTACTTACGCCCTTAAGTTCTGCACGCCAGTGTATTTAGCATCTTTTGTCACCCTTCGTAAAATAAAAAAATAAAATTTAAGTTTTCATTAATAAAATCGAACTTCTGTGTTATTTCTGGTCTAAAAGGCCTCCCATGCTCTAATTATTCTAATTTGTTCATTAATGTCCGCCACCTCTAAAGAGCGTGGCATCACAAACTGCAGCTCCCAAAAAAGGAAGATTATAATGATTTTTGAGCCGGCTGGTGTGGCCGAGCGGTTCTAGGCGCTTCAGTCTGGCACCGCGTGACCGCTACGGCCGCATGTTCGAATCCTGCTTCGGGCATGGATGTGTGTGATGTCCTTACGTTAGTTAAGTTTAAGTAGTTCTAAGTTATAGGCCACTGATGACCTTTGATGTTAAGTCCCATAGTGCTCAGAGCCATCTGAACCATTTGATTTTTGACGTTCTGATGCACTTCATTACCACGTAAGAGTGAACCGAGGCCCAAAATTGCAATTATGAATTACTTACCTATTTACCTCAAACAAGAGGTTTTTTAAGTATCAACAACGCCATGACGTAATTCCTCCGATTTTGGTCACAATATTTTCAGTTAAGAACGCAAAAACAATAAGGTTCATTATAACAGTTTAATTTAGTTACTTAGAAGTCTCCAGTACTATGTTAATCACGCGAATATACGTTACCAAGTTGCTCTTTTCTGGCTGTATCTCTTAGAAGCCTACATACACTCCTGGAAATTGAAATAAGAACACCGCGAATTCATTGTCCCACGAAGGGGAAACTTTATTGACACATTCCTGCGGTCAGATACATCACATGATCACACTGATAGAACGACAGGCACACAGACACAGGCAACAGAGCATGCACAATGTCGGCACTAGTACAGTGTATCTCCACCTTTCGCAGCAATGCAGGCTGCTATTCTCCCATGGAGACGATCGTAGAGATGCTGAATGTAGTCCTGTGGAACGGCTTGCCATGCCATTTCCACCTGGCGCCTCAGTTGGACCAGCGTTCGTGCTGGACGTGCAGACCGCGTGAGACGACGCTTCATCCAGTCCCAAACATGCTCAATGGGGGACAGATCCGGAGATCTTGCTGGCCAGGGTAGTTGACTTACACCTTCTAGAGCACGTTGGGTGGCACGGGATACATGCGGACGTGCATTGTCCTGTTGGAACAGCAAGTTCCCTTGCCGGTCTAGGAATGGTAGAACGATGGGTTCGATGACGGTTTGGATGTACCGCGCACTATTCAGTGTCCCCTCGACGATCACCAGTGGTGTACGGCCAGTGTAGGAGATCGCTCCCCACACCATGATGCCGGGTGTTGGCCCTGTGTGCCTCGGTCGTATGCAGTCCTGATTGTGGCGCTCACCTGCACGGCGCCAAACACGCATACGACCATCATTGGCACCAAGGCAGAAGCGACTCTCATCGCTGAAGACGACACGTCTCCATTCGTCCCTCCATTCACGCCTGTCGCGACACCACTGGAGGCGGGCTGCACGATGTTGGGGCGTGAGCGGAAGACGGCCTAACGGTGTGCGGGACCGTAGCCCAGCTTCATGGAGACGGTTGCGAATGGTCCTCGCCGATACCCCAGGAGCAACAGTGTCCCTAATTTGCTGGGAAGTGGCGGTGCGGTCCCCTACGGCACTGCGTATGATCCTACGGTCTTGGCGTGCATCCGTGCGTCGCTGCGGTCCGGTCCCAGGTCGACGGGCACGTGCACCTTCCGCCGACCACTGGCGACAACATCGATGTACTGTGGAGACCTCACGCCCCACGTGTTGAGCAATTCGGCGGTACGTCCACCCGGCCTCCCGCATGCCCACTATACGCCCTCGCTCAAAGTCCGTCAACTGCACATACGGTTCACGTCCACGCTGTCGCGGCATGCTACCAGTGTTAAAGACTGCGATGGAGCTCCGTATGCCACGGCAAACTGGCTGACACTGACGGCGGCGGTGCACAAATGCTGCGCAGCTAGCGCCATTCGACGGCCAACACCGCGGTTCCTGGTGTGTCCGCTGTGCCGTGCGTGTGATCATTGCTTGTACAGCCCTCTCGCAGTGTCCGGAGCAAGTATGGTGGGTCTGACACACCGGTGTCAATGTGTTCTTTTTTCCATTTCCAGGAGTGTAGTTTGTATTCATATCTCCTGTGATCGGCCATATTTTACTTGGCCTACTAAGCTATAAAGCTGATAACGATGACGATTTAGAAAAGTAGTGTATAGAAAGAATGAGTTAGCGACGATAAGATGACTAAAGTGTAAAGAACAACCCCTATTGTCTGCGAAAACTCTCTGGTTTCCGGCATGTTAGTAAAATTCAGTAATGTTCAACTACGTCTCAAGTCCTCGAGGTACTGTTCATCTTTACGTAAGTTCAGGCGCGTGCAGTTTCACGTAGGTTAAAGATATCTTTTGAAAGATTAGATATCACTCGCTGTGCTAAGCTTCGGAAGATATGAATCGAAGAACAAGTTCGGACAGAAGGCATGCGGGCCTTGCGGTTGTCACGTCCTGTAACATTCATCTGAAATTACAGACGGCGAGCGAGTTTCTGTAGAGCTGCGAAATCGAGGCATTTAAGTTATGGTAACAGAGACAAGCTGCAGCCGACTTTTTGACACGACCGGAAGGAGACTCGCAATCTGAAGCATATTTGAGCCACCTACAGCCACTTTCTCTTATAAAACGTTGTCCTCAAGCACGGACAAATAATGGATTTAGATAGTCTATTAGCGCTGAGAATAATTGCCTTTGACTTCTGTTTCCAACTCGCATTAAAACGCATCACATCTTGGTTAACTACTTGTTATCCAAGTAACTTATTACGCAACAAAGCATACTGTAATTTCTGCCAGTATGGCAGCCCCGTCGTGTTTGAGGGAGAGATGGCGATATGAACCAGATAGTGTAACAATTGGAGCGCTGTCATACGCTGCAGGAGAAAATGATTTCAGAGTTGACTCTTCGGCAGTACCAAGTTAACGTAATGATCTTTTTCTTCTCCCTGCTGTTAACGACGATTCGGTGGAAAACTGTTTTCTGTGGCGAGGCACGATCGTAGAGCTGTGATCCGTTGATTGTACCACTGACTTTTCTCTTGGGTGCAAACTGTCTTATAAGGCTGTGCTTAAACCCTTTACGCCGCAGATATTATTTTAATTTAGTACTTTAAATTTTTTCGCAAAATTAACCTTGATTGTCATTGTAAACTACAAATACAACAAGAAACGTAAAAAATAAACAAGGAGTTGTTTTTAAAGAGGCGGTCTCACTTTGAAATAGAATTTGACAATTTTTCACAAAAGGATCCCTAACAAGGAAAAAAACAAGAAATTGGCAAAAAATAAACAATTAATTGTTTATGGAGGAGGTTTCATTTTGGAATCAATGGGACACACAGTTTTTAATCACACGTCTGTTCGCATTTTTCCTAGAAACAATCCCACATCTCGAAACTGCCATGAACTTGTAATGACTAAAAAAAGTTGTAATCCTTAATAATAAGGAAAAATAGACTTTAAATTCAATAAATTTATATAAAAATGTATACTGCCTCAGTAGTTTCATTTCAAAACCGCATATAAAACCCGTAGTACAAACTCAAATTCACGTTAAATGACTTTATAACTTTATATATATTTACTTTCACTGTCAGTGATCTCCTCAATATAATCACCCCCCCCAAAAAAAAAGAAGGAAAAAAGGTCACAATCTCCTACAATTACGAAACACAACACTCACACGGACTGTTGCTTTGAACGCTGTAAATGGCTGCTATAATGTTGTACATTCGTTGAAGTACCTCACTGTACAGTTATAGAGGTCTTTGTCTTGCAATAACATCGGCGTTTTCGTGCGAAGGCAGTGGTACTTCAAATAAAAAATAATAATAAAATGGTGGTTTCAGTCAGAAACCACAGGTACTCAAGGGGGGGGGGGGGGGGGGGTAAACGCTTCTTTTCGAATGAGTAAATTCCCAGCCATGTTATTCGCGGAATCTACTAACTATCTACCGGCGATGCTATCTGCAGGTTACCAGGTCTGTATAACTGATACTGAAAATGATCTACAAAGAGCAGCATCTCATTTACAAAATACCTGTGTTTTGTACAACTTGCGTATACCACAGAGTGAAACAAATTTGATAGCATTCTGTGGAGAAAAGAATTAGGCCTAAAATCGAAATAAATAGAAAAAAATTGTTGGCAAGAAAAATAATATATGAAACACTAAGGATTCAGTATGTCGTATTAAGATAATACTGATTTTCATCGTCAGACGGAAATGTAACCTAATGAATGGTACTATTAGACGAACGTTTCAGAGAAAGGCGGGGAAGGAACACTCATACACATATTCTAAAGGCTGAAGCCCTGTAAAACCAGCCACTATCTTCTGTCATTGACAGTTCGTTTCAGGTCCATACAATTGTCACATCTCACCCTCCTCTCGAAGTCTTTCAAATATTTTATCCTAGGCCATCATCTTCCTTTCTTTCCCAGCACTTTCCCTTCAACAACGTTAATGATGAAACTGTTGTGTCTGATGACATATCCAATAAATTTTATTTTTCTCTTTTACATTTCCTTTAATAATATTCTCCCTTCGTTGACTTCCTTTAAGACTTCCAAGTTTTCCAACGTGTCCGTATTTCAACACGTTCAATTTGATTCCTTTCAAATTTACTCAGAGATCAATTTTCACTTCCACAGAGCAGTGTTAACCTAACTAATGATTTTTCGAAGGATTTTCCAGTATTTATATTCGTATGTGTGCCGATTAAAATAATTTACTCAGCTACAAATAGCTGTTTTGCCAATGCAATCCTTCTCTTCACTTTCATTATTCGTCTGTTGTCCTCTGTGATTATAATACCGAGAAAGGAAATTGTGTCTCCTGATCAATTCTGATGTCATCAGTTTATATGTTGATTTGAATGTTTCCCATATTTTTCTGTACAAACATTACTTTCGCTTTCTGTTTGTTCACTTTTAATTTCTGTAGTTTATGAGTTTGTGATAGGACTTCAAGCATTCTGTTCATTTCTTTTTCGGAGTCTGCAACTATTGCGCAGCCATCAGCAAATCTGATACAATGTATCCTCACTACCCACTGGGATATGGGAAGGAAACAATCCTAAAATTTTATGAAAGACTGTCACGCGCATTTGCAATGTATGGCAGTTAAAAATTAATAACAACAAAATAGGATACACTGAGAACCCAGAGTGTGGAATGAACTTTCTCAACCACCTATCGTGATACGTAAAACCGAAAATGAAATTAAGAACCAAGAACGTAGATTAGGATGAATGCCTTTCATACGAATGGATAGAGGCGTGAGAAAGAAAATGGAAACAGCACATTAGGAAGATGGAGGATTACCGAAAATACTGTACAAATGCAAACATAACGTGTAGCCTCGATAACCGTCTTAATTCGGGGAGAAAGGAAATCCACAAGTTTCTACAGGTATGGCGTATCCAGCTGGAGCCACCTCATCAATGGTTAGATACAGTACTGAAGGCCACCAATCTGTGCTGAAGCTGACTGCCACGATGCACCTGACGTTCAAAACAGAACCAGACAATTTTTGCGGGATTAATATCGGGCGATGTAAGGTGCCATACGACGTGCGATAGAGTAGCTGTGTGTTCGTCAAACCAAGAATGTACACTATTGGCCATTAAAATTGCTACACCAAGAAGAAATGCAGATGATAAACGGGTTTTCATTGGGCAAATATACTATACTAGAACTGACATGTGATTACATTATCACGCAATTTGGGTGCATAGATCCTGAGAAATCAGTACCCAGAACAACCACCTCTGGCCGTAATAACGGCCTTGATACGCCTGGGCATTGAGTCAAACAGAGCTTGGATGGCGTGTACAGGTACAGCTGCCCATGCAGCTTCAACACGGTACCACAGTTCATCAAGAGTAGTGACTGGCGTATTGTGACGCGCCAGTTGCTCGGCCACCATTGACCAGACTTTTCAGTTGGTGAGAGATCTGGAGAATGTGCTGGCCAGGGCAGCAGTCGAACATTCTCTGTATCCAGAAAGGCCAGTACAGGACCTCCGACATGCGATCGTGCATTATCCTGCTGAAATGTAGGGTTTCTCAGGGATCGAATGAAGGTTAGAGCCACGGGTCGTAACACATCTGAAATGTAACGTCCACTGTTCAAAGTGCCGTCAATGCAAACAGGAGGTGACCGAGACGTGTTACCAATGGCACCTCATACCATCACGCCGGGTGATACGCCAGTATGGCGATGACGAATACACGCTTCCAATGTGCGTTCACCGCGATGTCGGCAAACCCCGGTGCGACCATCATGATGCTGTAAACAGAACCTGGATTCATCCGAAAAAATGACGTTTTGCCATTCGTGCACCCAGGTTCGTCCCCGCTCCTGCTGCAAACGTCGTCGAACTGTTCGTGCAGATGGTTGTTGCCTTGCAAACGTCCCCATCTGTTGACTCAGGGGTCGAGACGTGGCTGCACGATCCGTTACAGCCAAGCGTATAAGATGCCTGTAATCTCGACTGCTGGTGATACGAGGCCGTTGGGATGCAGCACGGCGTTCCGTATTACCCTCCTGAACCCACCGATTCCATATTCTATCACTCCTTGGATCTCGACCAACGAGAGCAGCAATATCGCGATACGATAAACCACAATCGCGATAGGCTACAATCCGACCTTTATCGAAGTCGGAAACGTGATGGTACGCATTTCTCCTCCTTACACGAGGCATCACGACAACGTTTCACCAGGCAACGCCGGACAACTGTTGATTGTCTATGAGAAATCGGTTGGAAGCTTTCCTCATGTCAGCACGTTGCAAGTGTCGCCACCGGCGCCAAGCTTGTGTGAATGCTCTGAAAAGCTAATCATTTGCATATCACAGTATCTTCTTCCTGCCGGTTAAATTTCGTGTCTGTAGCACATCATCTTCGTGGTGTAGCAATTTTAATGGCCAGTAGTGTATGCGGGCAGCCCTGTGAACACGGCTGTTGTCATCTTGGAAGACGGAACTGTCCACAGCATACCATCATGAAGATATAGAAGAAAGGGAACACTTGGTCACCGAAAATTTTGAAATACACGTCCTGTTACATGTTCAAGGAAACCGTCAATGTGGGGGCCCAAGTCATGGCACGAAAATCACCCAAAAAACTTCACAGATCCAACTCCGTCCTGAACGACAACCTCCATAAACTGCAAGTTAATCGCCTCCTTAGGCCGTCGCTGCAATCGACCCCTTACAAAAATGCAAAATAGCGACTCGTTGGGTCACAGTACATGCCTACCGTTTGTGGTACAGTTTACCTACTGCGTTGTTTGGCCCACCAAAATGAAATGTATGTATGGCATTGTTAGCCGGGAGGCCCCAGCTGGGATGTTCGCGCGTCTGATGCAAGTCTTTTCATTTGACGCTGCTACGGCGACTTGCGCTTCGATGATGAAATTATGATGAGAACAACACGCACACCCCCAGTCCCGAGCGTAGAAAATTTCAGACCTGGCCGAAATCGAAGCTGGGTCCACCTGACTGAGAGTCAGTAACGCTAACCATAAGACTAGGCGCTGCTGATGACCCACTCAAGAAATGCAGCTTTATATGCTGCTGTGACCAACGTCTTTCTGCGTGATACCCTGGTGCAAACATCCTTTAGTATACAATTCCGTACGCGATGTTTGCTCGGAAGTGGTCTACATGGAGTTGCTTTCACTGACAGCAGCAGTTCGGGGAGGGTTTCCATCTGTTATTAACAAGGCTTGGCACTCGTATCCAGTCCCTTTGGGATCTTAGTAGGCACCACACTATCTCTCTTTGAAGGCCCAACGGTACCGACCGGCCGCCGTGTCATCCTCAACCCACAGGCGTCACTGGATGCGGATGTGGAGGGGTATGTGGTCAGCACACCGCTCTCCCGGCCGTATGTCAGTATACGAGACCGAAGCCGCTGCTTCTCAGTCAAGTAGCTCCTCAGTTCGCCTCACAAGGGCTGAGTGCACCCCACTTGCCAACAGCGCTCGGCATACCGGATGGTTACCCATCCAAGTGCTAGCCCAGCTCGACAGCACTTAACTTCGGTGATTTGACGGGAATCGGTGTTACCACTGCGTCAAGGCCGTTGGCACTATCTCCCTCATCACAAAGTATACTCACAGTTGAAACTTCCCGGCAGATTAAAACTGTGTGCCAGACCGAGACTCGAACTCGGGACCTTTGCCTTTCGCGGGCAAGTGCTCTACCATCTGAGGTCCCAGGAAGTTTCATATCAGCGCACACTCCACTGCAGAGTGAAAATCTTATTCTGGAAACATCCCCCAGGCTTTGATTAAGCCATGTCTCCGCAATATCCTTTCTTTCAGGAGTACTAGTTCTGCAAGGTTCGCAGGTGAACTTCTATAAAGTTTGGAAGGTAGGAGACGAGATACTGGCAGAAGTAAAGCTGTGAAGACGGGGCGTGAGTCGTGCTTGGATAGCTCAGATGGTAGAGCACTTGCCCGCGAAAGGCAAAGGTCCCGATTTCGAGTCTCGGTCCGGCACACAGTTTTAATCTGCCAGGAAGTTTCATATCAGCACACACTCCGCCGCAGACTGAAAATCTCATTCTGTATAATCACAGTTACCACTGTCATTCATCGTGGTTCGTAGTACTGAAAATACAAGAATTATTCATACACATTTGCTGGTCTAAACGGCGCAGAATGTGAAAAAGCACCATTTTGTCGAATAGCAAACAGTGAGTATGAATCATCTCTGCTGGCAGCGTCAGTAGCAACGTCACATGTGAGCCAGAGATTTCGAAAAGCGGTGCTCACTGACGGGGATGTACCGTGCACGGCAAAGATAACTCGGCTTTCGAACGTCACTCATCACTGTGAATGATTAACGGGGAAACGATAAAATCGTGTTTTACTTCCGGCACATTTTGCGTTGTTCTGTGGCATCAGTTCCTGGAACGGAGTACTAACTGGGCAAAGACAAATAAGTCAGTCAGCTATCTACCTGAGACAAGAGTGTAGAATGTACTTCCTCCATAAATCCTGCAGTTATGTTAAATGTGCTCCAAGACAAGGTTAACACTGCAGAGATCCAAAGGGTTGAATTTTTACCTTCTGTTGACGTTACCGAACTCATTTTTAAATAGGACATGGGTAGGGTTCTGTGGATCAAAAAATTGCAAAGTTTCGAACCTTGTACCTGGTTCTCCTAGTGATGGTTATCGAAGTCATTACTATTTATGTTCATCAGCAAAGCAGATTTGGAAACAACTTAATTTTCTTGTTGTCGTAACTACCTTGAAGTAATTTAAAGCCATATTCATTGTTTTAAAAGTATGAAATGGTTTTGTGACTGGTAGCTGTCTCTTATAAACCTTTTCAAATATCATAATTACAAGTTGTTAAGAGCTAAGACATTACTATGCTGTGAGGAGAAATGGTCCCTTCACTGATGCAAGTGATCTCTTGGCTTTTCCATATGACCGTTAGCGTGCCAAACAGGAAATGTGGAAACAACCTTAAGGAGAAAACATATTATCGAGTGGTGTGTTGCTGTGGTAAAATGACAAGTCTAATCGATAAAGGTTAACTGTGAATTCTTCGCTTCGTTTCCATTCTTATGTTCCCAGCTACCACGAGAAGAAACATGGAATACGAATTTTAGTGCACATGAGCATCTTATTTCTGTTCTTCTATGTTTTATTACCTGCCTCCGGATCTCATCTATAACTTACGTAACGCAAATTAAAGTTTCTCGCCTCGTTTTTCTGCTGTATGTGAAGGCTGATCTCCGGAATTACTGTAGTTATCCGGCCGCAAAATAGTTGGTGCTACCAGTACGAAGCCGAGGCGGAACGTTAGTCAAGAATAATTCCATGTTGCATTCTCAATGCGGCAAACCGGAATCAGTCATAGACGCTGGAAAGGAATGAAGCTCAGATTGGAGAGGATGGCAGGCGGAATCTGATGTGTCCGTTTTAAAGGAGGTGGTTATGGATCATATTAATTGCACACTGAACGGCTGGAATTGTGGCAGGAAAACCAACCGTCTACGCTTTCCGTCTTTGGAGTAAGGGGGGAAGAACTGGCGATCTGTTCTCCAGAGTGAAGCCTCTTAGTTTAAATTTCGATCTAGAGATAAACATGAGAAACATCATATTAATGTCAGGTTACCCTCCATTCAGAGGCTGTTGCACGCAGCGATTGTTATTGACTTGTAAATAATAGATTTCAGCTATTAGTCGTCATTTTGAAATTTTATTGGCAGATCTAGATTTCAGCTAGAAACTAGCCATCTTCAATGAATGCATTGATCAAAAATGATAGTGCATTGAAGATGGCTAGTTTCTAGCTGAAATCTAGATCTGCCAATAAAATTTCAAAATGACGACTAATAGCTGAAATCTATTATTTGCAAACCAAGTTAATGGTTATCCAACGAGAAGGTTAACATCAGATCCAACTTAGATGTAGCTCAAAGGGTATGAAGGTAGTGAATCATAATGCATATCTAGGTTATCTTATCAATGACACGAAAAATTGTCATGAAGAAATGAAACGACGAATCATCCTTGGCCGAGTTGCAATGGTTAAATTCACTGAGATATGGCAGAGCTATTCACTATTCAAAAAAATTGACATGCGCTTGATAGAATCGTAGGTGTTCCCTGTGTTCTTATACGACTACGAGACCTGGACTGTGAAAGTTAGTGACAAGAGCCGAATTGATGTCTTCGAGATGTCACATTGGAAGAACATCTTACGCTTACCTTGGACAGAAAGAACTACTGTTTCTGTTACAGAACAACTTAGCATCACAAGAAGTTTGTCTTTCCATGTCACCAAAAGCTATTCCAGTTCCTTGAGCAGAGAAGGTGGAAATTTGGAAAGACCCATCGTGCAAGACAAAATCGAAAACAGAAGATCACACAGAGGAGCCGCAAGTAGATAGTTGGATCAAGCGAAGAAAATTACCGGCCTATTTCTTTACGTTATATTAAGAAGAGTCGAGGATCGCTGCGGATGGAGGAATCTATTCATAGATCCAGTTAATTAAGAAATGAATGAAGAAATGAGGTCACAACACTCAGGAATCAATAAATCAACTAATGATGATGAAGATGATGACACTGCGCTAAGGCCCTTCTATTCGCTCTAGAGGAGGAGGAGGAGATTAATGTTTAACGTCTGGTCGACAACGAGGTCATTAGAGACGGAGTACAAGCTCGGAATAGGGAAGGATTGGGAAGGAAATCGGCCGTGCCCTTTCAAAGGAACCATTTCGGCATTTGCCTGGAAAGATTTAGAGAAATCACGGAAAACCTAAATCAGGATGGCCGGAGACGGGTTTGAACCCTCGTACTCCCGAATGCGAGTCCAGTGTGCTAACATTCGCTCTAACCATCCACAACATTCGACAACGACCGCTTCGTGAACACATTGTTGCGCACGATCACTGATTGTGATGGCGGCGGTTTTCCTCTAATCGAGGCTCTTCTGGCACATCCTTGATTTGGAGACACGTGAAAAGCCGAGGGCGCACAGGAGCTCAGGTATGGAGTATCCTACGGATCGGACACACACTGTCTGCCCACGATCAAATGCACTGATATCGCATCCCTAGACTGCTCGCCGTCGAAGATCCTACGACATCACGGCCACGTGACACGTCGGACTTTTCTTTTCTACATCTACAACTACATCTACATCTACATGGATACTCTGCAAATCACATTTAAGTGCCTGGCAGAGGGTTCATCGAACCACCTTCACAATTCTCTGTTATTACAATCTCGTATAGCGCGCGAAAAAGAATGAACACCTATATCTCTCCGTACGAGCTCTGATTTTCCTTATTTTATCGTGGTGATCGTTCCTCCCTATGTAGGTCGGTGTCAACACAATATTTTCCCATCGGAGGAGAAAGTTGGTAACTGGAATTTCGTGAAAAGATTCCGTCGCAACGAAAAACGCCTTTTTTTTAATGATGTCCAGTCCAAATCCTGTATCATCTCTGTGACATTCTCTCCCATATTTCGCGATAATACAAAACGTGCTGCATTTCTTCGAACTTTTTAGAAGTACTCCGTCAGTTCTATCTGGTAAGGAACCAACCCGCGCAGCAGTATTCTAAAAGAGGACGGACAAGCGTAGTGTAGGCAGTCTCCTTAGTAGGTCTGTTACATTTTCTAAGTGTCCTGCCAACAAAATGCAGCCTTCCCCACAATACTTTCTATGTGTTTCTTCCAATTTAAGTTGTTCGTAATTGTAATACCTAGATATTTAGTTGAAGTTACGTCTTTTAGATTAGTCTGATTTATGGTGTAACCGAAGTTTAACCATTTCCTTTTAGCACTCATGTGGATGACCTCACACTTTTCGTTATTTAGGGTCAACTGCCACTTTTCGCACCATTCCGATATTTCTTCTAAATCGTTTAGCAGTTTGTTTTGATCTTCTGATGACTTTGTTAGTCGATAAAAGACAGCGTCATCAATCGAAGACGACTGCTCAGATTGTCTCCCAAATCGTTTAAATAGATAAGGAACAGCAAAGGGCCTATAACATTCCTTGGGGAACGCCAGAAATCACTTCTGTTTTACTCGTGACATTCCGTCAATTACTACGAACTGTGACCTCTCTGACAGGAAATCACAAATCCAGTAACATAACTGAGACGATATTCCATAAGCACGCAATTTCACTACGAGCCGCTTGTTTGGTACCGAGTCAAAAGCCTCCCAGAAATCCAGAAATACGGAATCGAACAGAAATCCCTTGTCAGTAGCACTCAATACAATATATGTTCTAAAATCCTACTGCATATCGCTGTTAACGATATGGGCCTGTAATTTAGCGGATTACTCCTACCACCTTTCTTGAATATTGGTGTGACCTGTGCAACTTTCCAGTCTGTGGGTACGGATCTTCCGTCGTGCGAACCGTTGTATATGATTGTTAAGTATGGAGCTAATGCATCAGCATACTCCGAAAGGAACCTAATTGGTATACAGTCAGGACCAGAATACTTGCTTTTATTAAGTGATTTAAGTTGCTTCACTACTCCGAGGATATTTACTTCTACGTTACTCATGTTGGCAGCTGTTCTCAATTCGAATTCTGGAATATATACTTCGTCTTCTTTTGTGAAGGCATTTCGGAAGGCTGTGTTTAGTAACTCTGCTTTGGCAGCATTGTCTTAGATAGTATCTCCAAAAAAATGGTTCAAGTGGCTCTGAGCACTATGGGACTTAACATCTGAGGTCATCAGTCCCCTAGAACTTAGAACTAGTTAAACCTAACTAACCTAAGGACATCACACACATCCATGCCCGAGGCAGGATTCGAACCTACGACCGTAGCGGTCGCGCGGTTCCAGACTGAAGCGCCTAGAACCGCTCGGCCACAAAGATAGTATCTCCATTGCCATCGCGCAGAGAAGGCATTGATTGATTGTTTCTTGCCACTAACATACTTCACACAGGACCAGAATCTCTTTGGAATTTCTGCCACTTTTCGAGACAAAGTTTCGTTGTGGAAACTTTTTTAGGCGTCTCGCATTGAAGTCCGCGCTAACTTTCGAGCTTCTGTAAAAGAGCACCAATCTTGGGGATTTTGCGTCTGTTTAAATTTGGCAAGTTTGTTTCTTTGTTTCTGCAACAGTGTTCTAACCCGTTTTGTGTACCAAGGAGGATCGGCTCTGTCGTTTGTTAATTTATTTGGTATAAATCTCTCAATTGCTGCCGATACTATTTGTTTGAATGTAAGCTACATCTGGTCTACAATTTTATTATTAATTTGGAATGAGTGGAGATTGTCTCTCAGGAAGGCGTCAAGTGAATTTTTATCTGCTTTTTTGAATAGGTATACTTTTCGCTTATTTTTCGAGGATTTGGGGATTACAATATTCAATCTCGCTACGACAACCATGTGTTCACTAATCCCTGAATCGGTTTTGATGCTCGTTATTGACTCAGGATTATTTGTTGCTAAGAGGTCAAGTTTGTTTTCACAACCGTTTACTATTCGCGTGGGCTCATGAACCAACTGCTCGAAATAATTTTCAGAGAATGCGTTTAGCACAATTTCGGATGATATTTTATGCGTACCTCCGGAATTAAACATGCATTTTCCCCAACATATCGAGGGTAAATTAAAGTCACCACCAACTATTATCGTATGGGTGCGGTACGTGTATGAAATCAAACTCAAGTTTTCTTTGAACCTTTCAGCAACTGTATCGTCTGAATTGGGAGGTCGGTAAAAGGATCCAATTATTATTTTATTCCGGTTGCCAACAATGACATCTCCCCATACTAACTCACAGGAAGTATCTACTTCAATTTCGCGACAAGTTAAACTACTTCTGACGCCACTGCAAAAGCTCTGCACAGGAAAAGTACAGCTATTCTTTTCCTCTCCGCTTGCCGTTGTGATTTGGTGCAGCCACACGTGTCAGTCCTGTGGGGGCCCTCCCGTTACGTGTATAGCGGAGGGTGCTAACGCATGCTTGTGCGGTGGCGCTCGACCCGTACGTTCACTGGTTCGAGTCCCAACGGCACATGAAATTTTCACAACCAGTATTTCGCCAGCAAGGGGAGGAGAATTGGTGGAGTAAAGTTCATTATCCCCAATGTTTGCGCCAATGTCCTGATTAATTTCCAAATTTCTTCGCACTGTATCATGAAGTAAAGGCAAGTGATACTGTTCTTGGTGACCCGTCCGTCGGATGGGGACGTTAAACTCGGCGGCCCCCTTTGTTCTGTTCTACTCCAGACAAGTAGGCTATGTGCTGGCACCGGGTTTCATCATCTTTCTTCTCTCATCATCATCGTCATCATCATCATCGTCATGTAACACGAACATAACATTACACTATACACGCATCCATTGCACTCATCTTCACTCTAAAGCACATATATTCTCATATATCCGCAAGGAAAAGGGCCAAAGTGCGCGGAGGTAGAACATGTGGAATTTCCGAGTCATGAGTGTCGTACGACATTTACATTTTTTCGTAGGACACGATGCTGTGCCGGCCGATGTGACCGAACGGTTCTAGGCGCTCCTGTCCTGAACCGCGCTGCTGCTACGGTCGCAGATTCGAATCTTGCCCCGGGCATGGATGTGTGTGATGTCTTTAGGTTAGTTAGGTTTACGTAGTTCTAAGTCCAGGGACTGATGTCCTCAAATATTAAGTCCCCTAGTGCCTAGAGCCATTTCAACCTTTTTTTTTTTTTTTTTTTAACGATGCTGTGCTTTCTGCTGGAGGGAGAGGGGCAGCAACAAGAATTTTTAATGTGTAAACATAAATCGTCTTAAGATGTAACATTCGTCAATCTAATAACTAAAGGAGGCGTTTTATTAAATTTATGATCAGAATTTCTGCGCAGTGATGTGATATTCAAATCGTGACATATCGATGTGCTTTATTCATCTGAAAATGTTTGAAAGAGCTGAGAAGGGCTGTGCCAATGAATTTCATTATTGTTTCACTTCGTTTCGCAGTTAATGTTCATTTTTCTAGGCTGCTGCGTACTTTTCTCACTCGTTTACTTGCGTTTAGTGCATCGTTGCAACAGATAAACAAATGAAAGAAGGTAAGGAAGGCTTGAAAGAGCTTTTAATTTCCAGTGTTTTATAGGTGTTTTCATGCTAGACTACGCAATTTCAAATCGAGTACTAGATAGAAAGTGTACCTCAAACATTATTTGTTTTATATTTTTGCAGATAGTTCAGAAACTAAATGCAGTTATATGTTCATGACTTTTGTATCAGTTACGGTGTAGTCAAGATATGCATGTGTTGGCAGTTATCTATCAAGTAACTGTATTGTGAATGCTTCATTTTTGGATGATACATTTATACAGAGGATACTGCTCTTTGCATGCCCCATAGACAAGGTATTTATGTTCAAACGATAATTTGCCTTGGAAAAATACATTGAGAAAACGACTACAGTATCACTACACGCCGTAATATGTAATATACTACCATTCTGTTTCGATAATAAATGAGAGCTAACAAAAGCATTGTAACAAGAAACCTTGCAGAAGAAAAACTTTTAATCTCTCTCTTAAGTAATTTTTGCTGCAAGACGAACATGTTTTCTTTACTAGTAAATGGTTCTAGCTAGTTTCTTTCCAATTCAGATTTCTGGTGTTTGACATGCAGCTCTAATTTTTCCTTGTGAAAATGTTCTCGCAACTAATATGGGTTACCTTTTAAGGCTGCTGATGTTGAGAATTGCCGGCCGGAGTGACCGAGCGGTTCTAGGCGCTAGAGTCTGGAACCGCGCGACCGCTACGGTCGCAGGTTCGAATCCTGCCTCGGGCATAGATGTGTGTGATGTCCTTAGGTTAGTTAAGTTTAAGTAGTTCTAAGTTCTAGGGGACTGATGACCTCAGAAGTTAAGTCCCATAGTGCTCAGAGCCATTTGAACCATCCATGTTGAGAATTCCAGACGATCAGTTTAAGGAAATTTTTTTTTTTTTTTTTTTTTTTTGTCTGGTTGGATGCGGTCCGCCACTGCGTTAGTAGCAGCTGCGAAATCTCTGCTGCAAAGAGCAACACGAAATCTAGGATTCAGTTTGGATGCAGGTGGAGCACGTGTTGATCTCACCGCGGACTTCTACACTGAGCCACACACAACTGATTTCATCAAAGTGATGGCGTTGACGCAACGTCGAAACTAGTAGCGAAGTAAGCGGGAAGAATTTCATTTTTAATAAAAATACACTTGAAACATCCGATAAAAATTTTCGTACTTGTGGTTTCCATTAAAGTTGCGATTTGAGCCCATATATTCCGAGCTACAATCCGATTATGCCGCAGACTACTCTATTCTTGGACTAAACTTTTCAGCTTCTCTCAGTCCGTGCTTCGTGTCTGAGAACGTTGGCCGTTTCGACCGTAGAAAACAAAACTCCGCCCGAATAGGCTATGCAGGCCCAACGGTAGCGACCGGTCGCCGTGTCATCCACAGGCGTCACTGGATGCGGATATGGAGGGGTATGAGGTCAGCACACCGCTCTCCCTGCCGTGTGTCAGTTTGCGAGACAGGAGCCGCTACTTCTCAGTCGGGTAGCTACTCAGTTTTCCTCACAAGGGCTGAGCGCTCCCCGCTTGCCAACAGCACTGGACAAACCGGATGGTCACCCACCCAAGTGCTAGCCCAGCCCGACAGCGCTTAATTTCGGTGATCTGACTGGGACCGGTGTTACCACTGCGCCAAGGCCGTGAAGAAAACAAAACTGTTCTGAATTTCACCGATTGTCACCCGAAGTCTGTACGTTCTGGCGAAGAGACCGGCTGCATTGTGTCCGCGCACGTAGTGGCGTACTGATTTGAAAAGATCGGCCGTCTTCTGCCGACGTCGGTCGTTGGCGGGGTCAACCGAAGTCGGTGCCGCTGTGACCGCAGCTAAAGCCGCCATCTTCTCACGGCCACTGCCGCTGGGCTCTGGTTAAGAATGCGCACCAGTCCATTGGCTCTGTCGAATTCGTCGTCTCGCCCTTCAGTACTCCCATGGGACTTTGTCAGCGGTGTTTGACGACGGGCTGCTAGACGCGGAAACATTTGGTCTGGATATCTGTGCGTTCTAAGCAAGGACATAAGAAGCAGATCAGCACAGGCAAAGAGGGTATTCCTGCCAAGAGGAGTCTGCTGGTATCACATGTCTGCCTTAATCTGAGGAAGACAATTCTGAGAATGTAAGTTTCGAGCACAGCATTGTATGGTAGTGAATCAACGACTGTGCGGCAACCGGAAGAGAAAATGACTCAAATGGCTCTAAGCACTATGGGACTTAATTTCTGAGATCATCAGTCCCCTAGAACTTAAGACTACTTAAACCTAAGGACATCACACACATCCGTGCCCGAGGCAGGATTCGAACCTGCGACCGTAGCGGTCTCGCGGTTCCAGACTGTAGCGCCTAGAACCGCTCGGCCACACCGGTGGGACCGGAAGAGAACCGAAGCATTTGAAACGTGCAGATATAGAAGGATGTTGAACATTAGGTGCACTGATGAGGTAGTTCTCTGCAGAATCGCCGAAGGAAAGAACACAAGAAAAAACTGACAAAAAGAGACAGAATTATAGGAAACGTGTTATGGTATCAGGGAACACCTCCCATGGTACTCGAGAGAGCTGCAGAAGGTAAAAACTGAATAGGAATACGGAGATTGAAATACATCCGACAAATAACTGGGGACATAGGATGCAAGAGCTACCCTGAGATGAAGAGGTTGCCACTAGAGAGGACTTAGCGGCGAGACGCATGGAGCCACTCAGAAGACTGATGACCCCAACAAAAAAAGAAAAAAGTATGTGTTGCAGTGACCTATATCGCGTGAACACTCGGAACTTGTTCAAGGCGTTATCACGTGTTACTGATTGCATCCTGTGACGCACGCTCAACTTCTGGAACTTCGAGTTTGAGTCCCTTCTACTTTGTTTATTTACTTGTGGACTTCAATTTTCCTCACATAAAAGATTCCGACGCTATAAGTTGCATTAATGTTTGATGCGCAGTACGTACTGTAACTGTAAGGCGTTACAGCACAGTAGTTTCTGTAACACGTGTTCCAGGAAAGAGAGAGCCAGAGTCCGTAACGCATTGTATTGTATCAGCTGTTACGCTGTTGGTGTCAGGTGTTGCTGTTATGTCGTTCCAATACGATGGCTAAGCTCTACTGAACCATCTAAAGCGTGACTCGCAGCGATAATAAAAAATATGTACGTTAGATTGCCGAAACTACACTGTCAGGCAGCTGCCTCGCCGTTTCGAACAAACTGACGTACTGGAAACTGACAAGTGAGCCTGACTCCCTAAAATTATCAACCACAATACAGAGGGGTCCAAAAAAAAATGTATCCACTATTTAAAATTCCAGAACTTGCAAGCTAATTGACGGAGTTGTCTCATTTTTGGTGAAAGTGTAGCTTAAAGTCCAACTTAAAGATATTACTGTAGGTGTTGGAAATGGTCACCATTGACATCCACACACAAACGATGCCGCCGAACTGCAGCACGAACTGCTGACTGCAACGTGTTCAGTTGGATATTTGCACATGAATGTACGATGGATTCTCGAAGTTCATCCAATGTGCGTGGCTTTTGTCAATAAACGACGTCCTTTAGTGTTCCCCACAGGTAAAAGACGAGAGGTCTGGGGAACGTGGTGGATACTCCACAGCACCTCTACGGCCTATCCATCTTCCTGATAGATTTTCGTCGAGATACGCCCTAACACGATTTTGGTAGTGGGCTGGGGCACCATCTTGTTGAAAGTAAACCCTTCCGTCTCCTTACAAGTCTCGGATGGCATGGAAAATGGATGTCTGAAGCTTCTGAAGGTACACCTCACCCGTAACTGTACCGTCAAAGAAGAATGGCCCAATCAAGCTCCGGTAAGACAACCCACACCACGCATTTACTCCTGGCAAATTCACGGCTTTGTCTACATGGACGTTCGGATTTTCGGCGGCCCAGTAGATGCAATTGTGGCGATTTACTGTACCACTGAGTTTGAACCGTGCCTCATGAGACCACACAATCATCTCTGCAAACTCTTCATCGTTGCGCACTATGTTAGTAAACCACTCGCAGTACTCCGTTCTACGATCTGGGTCGTCCTCGTTCATTGCGTGCAGCAATCGTGGGATGTAGCACTTCCACTTTGCTGTCTTCAAAATTCGCCGAACACTTGAGCGACTCACTCCAATTTCACGGACACACTGTCTCACAGACATCTGTGGTGAGCGAGTGAATTATTGTAACACACGACGGGAGTTAGCTGGACTTGTTACTGTTACAAGTCGTCCAGATCGTTGTTTGTGTACATCTTTAACACAGCCTTCGGCATCAAATTTGTCTCGAATGCGACGAATCGTCAAACGTGTCGGTGGCTCTGTTCGATGCTCATTTCGCCATTCCCTTTGAACCTCATTAATGTTTTCGTACTTCAAATACCACTTCAAAACTGACGTCCTTTCATCGAATATAAGCCTTGCGCCAGCCGTGTTTACTCGAGTAACTAAGTGCAACTAAGAACAAAACACTGAGTATCTGGCGACTGTCATCTGACAAAACAAAACAACGCAGTACAACGCTTGTGCGGCGCTTGCCTGAACTTACACTACCAAAGACGAGACAACTCCTTCAATTAGTTTGCCAGTTATGGACTTTTAAACAGTGGATACATTTTTTTGGACCCCTCTGTATTATTGCATCTAGGACGGAGAGCGCTTCGGTCGGGTCGTATGTTTACCTGCGCGCTTTAAGGCTATCGGAATGTTCTTAACTGCTTTAACGACCTGACAAGTTGCTAGTAAAGCTATTAGGACTTACACAGTGTGTGTAACAATCAAAAAAACCTGTTTACTGTAATGACACCGCACGTTTTCGGTAACGGCCACCGCAGTCCAAGTGCAATAATATCGTGGATGAGTAGTAAACGGTCGCTGCACGCACCAAATTACATTACTCTATGGAAATGAGAATAGCTCCGATTTTTCGGGCGTGTCACCACGTACTGCCAACAGTTTTACTACCAGTAATGGCAGCCATTCCAGTTTACAGGCAGTATACTCCATAACAGCGAAGATGACGGACATGGTTCTCGTGAATGTTGCCTTTTTGCTGCCTTCAGTCATGAAACATGTTGCCTTGGAATCAAATTAACTTTTAATGAACATGTTGAAGAGGACATAAAAAGTAGCTCAGCCAACAAAAAGAGCACTGGCGCTGGCCAAAACAAGGCCACTAGTGTCAAACATTCGCCATAATTTGAGAAAGAAATTTGTGTGATTGTACGATTGGGGCACTACATTGTATGGATGTGAATCGTGGACTCTGGGACAACTACAACAGAAGAGAAGGACAGAATTTGGCACTGTATCCCCCCAGGAGGTCGTCCAACAACTCTGTCAACCAGTGCCAAGCCGAACAACTGCTTGCATAGGATCAGAGGTGGACAAGTGCGTTATTGTCTTGCTCAATTCGTGAAGCTCTTTCTCTTGAATTAATCACCCAGTTTTTCTCAAATTGTAATCATTTGTCTATACATGTACATCACATCTACTAGTTTCCACCCCATTCGGATAATTCCTTCGTGGTGTGTGTTTTTTGTCTTAGAATGTGTAAGTAAGATAAATAATTGGAATAATAATGAGTATTTGGATATTTTAATTAGGAATGTTGAAAATATACCGCCGCCACATTGTGTACAGCTTATTTTCCAAAAATGATGTTTCATAAGCTAACTTTATTACACATGGATGTATGTGGCTTGAAAGCTTCTTTAATTTATGTTGTAACATAAGTTTTCATTTTTCCAAATTCATAAATGTTGGTGGGGTATCCAAATTATTACAAAAGCTGGTTATACAGTTTTTCAAAATGGTTCAAATGGCTCTGAGCACTATGGGACTCAACTTCTGAGGTCATTAGTCCCCTAGAACTTAGAACTAGTTAAACCTAACTAACCTAAGGACATCACAAACATCCATGCCCGAGGCAGGATTCGAACCTGCGACCGTAGCGGTCTTGCGGTTCCAGACTGCAGCGCCTTTAACCGCACGGCCACTTCGGCCGGCCTATACAGTTTTCAAGACTGTTAATTACGTATCAACTTCTACATGAAAAACATTTTTATACATCATCGTTTCGAAATATCCCCTCTAAACATGCAAAAATGCTTTTCGGTGTGTATTTTCTCTCTTAAAAGTGGAACTGGATACAAATAAAAAAATGCATGTTGCATTATTTGTCCCTGTCTACACACCCTCCAAGTTTCATTAAGACCACACATGGGAATGTTCCCTATACTGTCTGCCCCCGGTAGCTGAGTGGGCAGCCGGCACGGTAGCTCAGCGTGTTCGGTCAGAGGTTTAACTGCCTTTTGTAACAAAAAAACTGAGTTAATCGATCAACGACGACCTTAAACGGGTGTCTTACGACGTCCGCCCCGAGAATATGCAACGAACGAATGCTAAAATAATGAGATCAAAAAAAAAAAAAAAAGAAAAAAAAGTGGTCAGCGCGGCAGGATGTCAATTCTAAGCGCCCGTGTTCGATTCCCGGATGGGTCGGAGATTTTCTACGCACAGGGACTGGGTGTTGTGTTGTCCTAATGATCATCATTTCATCCCCATCGACGCGCAAGTCGCCAAAATGGCGTCAAATCGAAAGACTTACACCCGGCGAACGGTCTACCCGACGGCATGCCCTAGTCACGCGACATTTATTTATTTAGTGACTATGCTGCAACCCGGAATCCAGTACTATTTGAAGGTTGTCTAAGTAGCGGTTTTCAGGGGCAACAAAAGTTTGATTTCCAGTATTCCGCATAGTTACCGAGAGAATTCAAAAAGTTAAAAAGCTGCCATAACCTACTCATTAAGAGTTATACAGTTACAAATTGTGTGTTTGTCTTGAGCCAGGGTAACTGTCCGTGCGCAAATACCCGGTTTTTATTCAAACAGTATTGGGGAATGAAACCGCTTAGCGACTTCCTACGAACTTTACACATAATTTTAAACCGTTTCGAAACTTTTTTCCCGCTAATGGTTGCCACAAAATGATAAAATGAAAAAAGCTTACGGTTTACTACATTTTCGCTCTTAACGCGGTGAATGTACAACATCAGACATTACGTTTTAATTTTTTATATCTTTTCTACGGACTCCACTACCAACACAGTTTACTGACAGTATCAACATTTACCACTGAATGTACCTGCAACATTATATCGTTGTACGGCACACGGATCCGGAGATATGACGTCATAGACATTTATGTGCCTAAAAAAACTAATTTCGAATTTAAGTGGCGCGCAGTACAACTTCCACATCAGGCATGACGTTTTAATTTATTATTTGTTTACTGGCATCTCTATTTGTAACACAATTTGCAGACAGTGTCTACATAAATTACTGATTGCCCCTGCAAAAATACACTACTGGCCATTAAAATTGCTACACCACGAAGATGACGTGCCACAGACGCGAAATTTAACCGACAGGAAGAAGATGCTGTGATATGCAAATGATTACCTTTTCAGAGCATTCACACAAGCTTGGCGCCGGTGGCGACGCCTACAACGTACAGACATGCGGAAAGTTTCCAACCGATTTCGCATACACAAACAGCAATTGACCGACGTTGCCTGGTGAAACGTTGATGTGATGCGTACCATCACGTTTCCGACTTTGATAAAGGTCGGATTGTAGCCTATCGCTATTTCGGTTTATCTTATCGCGACATTGCTGCTCGCGTTGGTCGAGATCCAATGACTGTTAGCAGAATATGGAATCGGTGGGTTCAGGAGGGTAATACGGAACGCTGTGCTGGATCCCAACGGCCTCGTATCACTAGCACTCGAGATGACAGGCATCTTATCCGCATGGCTATAACGGATCGTGCAGCCATGTCTCGATCCCTGAGTCAACAGGTGGGGATGTTTTCAAGACAACAACCATCTGCACGAACAGTTCGACGACGTTTACAGCAGCATGGACTATCAGCTCGGAGACCATGGCTGCGGTTACCCTTGACGCTGCATCACAGACAGGAGCGCGTGCGATGTTGTACTCAACGACGAACATGGGTGCACGAATGGCCAAACGTCATTTTTTCGGATGAATCAAGGTTCTGTTTACAGCATCATGATGGTCGCATCCGCGTTTGGCGACATCGCGGTGAACGCACATTGGAAGCGTGTATTCGTCATCGCCATACTGGCGTATCACCCGGCGGGATGATATGGGGTGCCATTGGTTACACGTCTCGGTCACCTCTTGTTTGCATTGACGGCACTTTGAACAGTGGACGTTAAATTTTAGATGTGTTACGACCCGTAGCTCTACGCTTCATTCGATCCCAGCGAAACCCTACGTTTCAGCAGGATAATGCACGACCGCATGTTGCAGGTCCTGTACGGGCCTTTTTGGATACAGAAAATGTTCGACTGCTGCCCTGGCCAGCACGTTATTCAGATCTCTCACCAACTGAAAACGTCTGGTCAATGGTGGCCGAGCAAGTGGCTCGTCACAATACGCCAGTCACTACTCTTGATGAACTGTGGTATCGTGTTGAAGCTGCATGGGCAGCTGTACCTGTACACGCCATCCAAGCTCTGTTTGACTCAATGCCCAGGCGTATCAAGGCCTTTATTACGGCGAGAGGTGGTTGTTCTGGGTACTGATTTCTCAGGATCTATGCACCCAAATTGCGTGAAAATGTAATCACATGTCAATTGCAGTATAATGTATTTGTCCAATGAGTACCTGTTTATCATCTGCATTTCTTCTTGGTCTAGCAATTTTAATGGCCAGTAGTGTATCATTGTACGATACATGGTTCAGGAGATACGACGTAATAAACATTGAGATGAATGAAAAACATGCTTTTATTTCAAATGAAGGGCAGGTTACCCATAGCATATTCATCCAATGTTTTATAATGAGAGCATTTAGCGATTCCCAATAAACATTTTAAGCATAATTTCAAATCTTTCCTAAATTTTTTTGTCGTTTACTTGCTTAATGTCAAATATTTAAAACATTACCCCATTTTTAAATTAATCAGATGTTTGAAGGCGTTTTATTCGTGGAAGTTCGATGCTTTAAGGAATCTTAGGTTTACTGGTTGAATTCTATTCAATAACTTGTTGGCCACAGCGTTTCACAGCCTTGTATCGACACGTATTATCCCATAACCATAAAACGTTCAGGGCACAATGAGAAAAGATGTACATTATTAAACGGCGTTTTAATACTAGGGTTGCCCAGAAAGTGAGGCATCGCATTTTTTTTCTCAGCCGAAAACAATGCTACGAATGCGAAACGCTACGTATGTACTCGTATTATTGAAAGTCTCTCGAATGACCGCGCCAAGTTTCCGTCACTTCCCACAGATAGCGTAGCTGCAGGACGGTTTCAAAATGGCGCCTGCATGTGATATACGTTACAAGTAACGTGTCGTCATTGAATTTCTCACTGCACAGAAAGAACCTGTGGGGAATATTAACAAACGCTTGTGCAAAGTCCGTGGAGCATCTGCTGTCGACAGAGGTACAGTTAGTCGCTGAGCACGGAGGATGAGGTCATCAGAAGGCGATTCGACAGAGCTTCACAATTCACAGTAGTCGGGGAGACCATCTACGTCTGTCACAGCTGACATGTTGCACCGAGCTGATGTTGTCACTCGCCATTAAAGGATGCCATTCGTGGAAGACATTTTGTGGACGATGAGGAGATGATTCATAGAGTGCACACTGGCTCCGCCACCAGGACGGGAATTGGTACCGACAGGGCATACACGGCCTTGTTTCGCGCTGGAGGTAGGGTGTGTAGATAAAACACCATTCTTTCGTGTGTGTAATTCTCATTATTTTCAATAAAGAATTGCTGAAGAAAAAAATGCGATTCATTACTTTCTGGGCAACCCTCGTAAAAGGTTATGTATTTCTACATCGGTCACAAATGAATGGCAATCAGATTGTGTTTCATCTAACCTAAGCTGAAATGTAGGAAAAATACCTAAGCCAAACCAAGGATTTCCATCACGTGAATGGCAAATGAGGAATGAGATATGTAATTTTCGTGAAGTGTCAGCTGTGGATGCACGATCCTCTTGTCGTCTACCAGCACAGAATGTTTGGTCAGCCTTCGTATGTGACTTCGCAACAGACAACACTTTTGTAAAAGAACCACAGAGTGAACACAATCTCTTCACGTTCGCTCCCTCTTTGGGTGCTTCCTTGATCGTCTCAGTGCTATGCCCTGTGATCTTCCCCCTCAATCATTATGTAACTTACGTACATATCGACAGACGATTAGATACTTGTGTCACGACCAGGACTGGAACATCGATTTCCAGCTTTTTTAGAGCAATAGTCATACCATTAGACTATGCAAACCCGTCATTTGGTGCGATCCAGATTTTCAGTCAGATAACACGGAGTGAAAACGGGAATTTGTGTCGCGTTACCAGCCCTACTTGAATAATCTGCTGTTAAGGTGACTGCTAACAAAGAGCTTTTATCTGCATTATACACGTGGTCCAACAACAAATGGTTCTAATGGCTCTGAGCACTATGGGACTTAACTTCTGAGGTCATCAGTCCCCTAGAACTTCGAACTACTTAAACCTAACTAACCTAAGGACATCACACACATCCATGCCCGAGGCAGGATTCGAACCTGCGACCGTAGCGGTCGCGCGGTGCCAGACTGAAGCGCCTATAACCGCTCGGCCAGACCGGCCGGCGGTCCAACAACAAGTTTTCCGTTATTAATCCAATAAATAGGACAAAATAGTAAATATCCGAGTTTCCAGTTTCTATAATCATCGACTTTAGTAAGTAATAGGTTTCTTCTGGAGTACTACTGCGCGCTATTGGATCCTTACCAGATAGTATTAGTGGAGGACATGGAAGGCGTTCAAAGACATGCAATTCGTTTTGTAATATCATGAAATTAAGTGAGAGAGTGTGTAAGTAGGCTGTTTAGGTTTTTATGTTGGCGACGCCACGTAGCGATCTGTATTAAAATCGCTGACTGCGCTGTGTGCAGTCTCTGAAAGGTTGGACTCGTTCGATTGTTCGTTAGTGTAGTGTTGGGAAGTTGGATGTGAACAGCGTGTAGCGTTGGGCAGTTGGAGATGAGCCGCCAGCAATGGTGGATGTGGGGAGAGAGATGCCAGAGTTTTGAGATGTTAATACACTCCTGGAAATTGAAATAAGAACACCGTGAATTCATTGTCCCAGGAAGGGGAAACTTTATTGACACATTCCTGGGGTCAGATACATCACATGATCACACTGACAGAACCACAGGCACATAGACACAGGCAACAGAGCATGCACAATGTCGGCACTAGTACAGTGTATATCCACCTTTCGCAGCAATGCAGGCTGCTATTCTCCCATGGAGACGATCGTAGAGATGCTGGATGTAGTCCTGTGGAACGGCTTGCCATGCCATTTCCACCTGGCGCCTCAGTTGGACCAGCGTTCGTGCTGGACGTGCAGACCGCGTGAGACGACGCTTCATCCAGTCCCAAACAAGCTCAATGGGGGACAGATCCGGAGATCTTGCTGGCCAGGGTAGTTGACTTACACCTTCTAGAGCACGTTGGGTGGCACGGGATACATGCGGACGTGCATTGTCCTGTTGGAACAGCAAGTTCCCTTGCCGGTCTAGGAATGGTAGAACGATGGGTTCGATGACGGTTTGGATGTACCGTGCACTATTCAGTGTCCCCTCGACGATCACCAGTGGTGTACGGCCAGTGTAGGAGATCGCTCCCCACACCCTGATGCCGGGTGTTGGACCTGTGTGCCTCGGTCGTATGCAGTCCTGATTGTGGCGCTCACCTGCACGGCGCCAAACACGCATACGACCATCATTGGCACCAAGGCAGAAGCGACTCTCATCGCTGAAGACGACACGTCTCCATTCGTCCCTCCATTCACGCCTGTCGCGACACCACTGGAGGCGGGCTGCACGATGTTGGGGCGTGAGCGGAAGACGGCCTAACGGTGTGCGGGACCGTAGCCCAGCTTCATGGAGACGGTTGCGAATGGTCCTCGCCGATACCCCAGGAGCAACAGTGTCCCTAATTTGCTGGGAAGTGGCGGTGCGGTCCCCTACGGCACTGCGTAGGATCCTACGGTCTTGGCGTGCATCCGTGCGTCGCTGCGGTCCGGTCCCAGGTCGACGGGCACGTGCACCTTCCGCCGACCACTGGCGACAACATCGATGTACTGTGGAGACCTCACGCCCCACGTGTTGAGCAATTCGGCGGTACGTCCACCCGGCCTCCCGCATGCCCACTATACGCCCTCGCTCAAAGTCCGTCAACTGCACATACGGTTCACGTCCACGCTGTCGCGGCATGCTACCAGTGTTAAAGACTGCGATGGAGCTCCGTATGCCACGGCAAACTGGCTGACACTGACGGCGGCGGTGCACAAATGCTGCGCAGCTAGCGCCATTCGACGGCCAAAAACGCGGTTCCTGGTGTGTCCGCTGTGCCGTGCGTGTGATCTTTGCTTGTACAGCCCTCTCGCAGTGTCCGGAGCAAGTATGGTGGGTCTGACACACCGGTGTCAATGTGTTCTTTTTTCCATTTCCAGGAGTGTATATGCGGACGATCTGGACGTGTGTCAGTCAGAAAAAGGAAATTTGTCAAAATAGATGTAAAGAATTTATATACAAATTATGACTTTTGAACACTATTAAGGTAAATACATTGTTTGTTGTCTATCAAAATCTTTCATTTGCTAACTATATACCTATCAGTAGTTAGTGCCTTCAGTAGTTAGAATCTTTTATTTAGCTGGCAGTATTGGCACTCGCTGTATTGCAGTAGTTCGAGTAACGAAGATAAGTGATTCATAAAGGGCTATTCTTTTGTGGGGATTATTAAAAGTCCGATTGCGTTGCGCTAAAATATTGTGTGTCAGTTTAGAAATGATCAGAATAAGTAAAGAGAAAACTGTCTGAGAACATTCAGTTTTACTCAGCTGTTTCTGTATCAAATAACGTAGAAGTTTAGCAGCACAGTCTTTCTTTACATTCAAAGGGGAAGTTTCAAGTGTCACGGATATGATAGACGCGTAGGGTGGCCATCATTGTGATAGAAACGTTTTTCTTTGTGGCGAGATCTTTTCACGTAATTACAGACACCAACGTTCTACTTCGAAAGCCAAAAGATAGGGAGAAATGATCATAGTGATAAAATAAAAGGAATCAGAACTCGCACAGGAATATTTAGATGTTAATTTTACTCACGAGCTATTCGAGACTGGAATGGTTGAGAATGAATCCTTAAGTGTGAATTGCGGATCAATCATATACAGAGTGGGGACAAATAAAAGTGGATTGGACGAGTGGATACGATTGGACGTGCATGTATGCATTTAACTACACCCTGTGACGTGCACACCATGTGGACACCCTCCACGTGATCCGCACCGATTCAGAGAGCAGAGCAGGCTGTGTCAGTTTGAGTGGAGCAGTGCAAATGGAACGATGGTGCTCACAGTGGAGCAGCGGGTGTTTGTTGTGAACCGTTACATGACAAGAAAGTCGTGGCAACGGTGCGATCAGTTGTTTGCTCAGAAGTTTAATGGTGTCAAAGTGCCAGAAAAGAGTACCTTGCGGTGTTCGGTCCAAAACTGGCACCAGAGTGGATCTGTTTTGAACATGCCAAAAAACATTTCGAAATATACTCGCACACCAGAAAATGTGGTTGCAGTTCACCAGAAAATACTTCAGAGTCCTACCAAACCAACCCGACACCTGTCGCAAGAAACCGGCAAATCTCGTCGATCATGCGGATGAATACCCCACCTGGACCTGCACATGCATCCCTACTCGGTGTCTGTTGCTCATGCATTAAAACCATCAGATGCTTCTCAGCGCCTCCACTGTTGTGAGTGGCTGTTCGTTGATATAACAATAAATGTCTTGGACATGGATCTGTTCTTTATGTCTGGTGAAGCCTGGTTTCACCTGAGTGGTTATGTCAACTCACAGAATCACAGGTTCTGGGCAGCGGAGAATCTGCATAACTTCGACAAAACACCATTGCATGAACATAAAGTTGAAGCATGCTGTGCAGTGTCTGCAAGCCGCGTTATTCGTTCCATCTTCTTTCATCAGACGGTGACTTTGGCGCATTACATTGCCAACATTTAGAAACCCTTTGTGGCGGCATTAACGGAGGAGGAAAAGGTCAATAGTTACTTCCAACAGTATGGAGCAACTGCCCATACAGCTGTCTCAGACTTGGAGCACATATACACAGTCTTCACGCCTGACAGCGTTGTTAGCAGAGGTCAGTCTGGTCGCAGCCATAGCTGGCCTCCCAGATCGCCTGATCTGTCAGTGTGCGATTACATTGTGTGGGGAGCCCTCAAGTCTAAGGTGTATTGCAAGAACCCTGACTTCAAGAACTGCAGCAGAACATTTCGGACGAGACTGCAGCAATTCCAGCGGTCCAACTTCGATCCGCCTTCAATGATTTGCTGGCTAGTGCCAGATGAATGACAGTCACTTTCAATATGTGCCGTAGTCAGGTTAGTACTGTATTTCCTTTCCTCTGCTGGGTTCCTATGTACAAGGGTGTTTTTTAAGTAAGGACCGTCTGAACATAAGTACACAACGCAGGGTTATTTCAAAAAAGTAAGTTTATTTTCATAAAGTACATACACTACTGGCTATTAAAATTGCTATACCACGAAGATGACGTGCTACAGACGCGAAATTTAACCGACAGGAATAAGATGCTGTGAAATGCAAATGATTACCTTTTCAGAGGATTCACACAAGGTTGGCACCGGTGGCGACACCTACAACGTGCTGACATGAGGAAAGTTTCCAACCGATTTCTCATACACAAACAGCAGCTGACCGGCCTTGCCTGGTGAAACGTTGTTGTGATGCCTCGTGTAAGGAGGAGAAATGCGTACCATGACGTTTTCGACTTTGATAAAGGTCGGATTGTAGCCTATCGCTATTTCGGTTTATCTTATCGCGACATTGCTGCTCGCGTTGATCGAGATCCAATGACTGTTGGCACAATATGGAATCGGTGGGTTCAGGAGGGTAATACGGAACGCCGTGCTGGATCCCAGTGGCCTCCTATCACTAGCAGTCGAGATGACAGGCATCTTATCCGCATGACTGTAACGGATCGTGCAGCCACGTCTCGATCCCTGAGTCAACAGATGGGGACGTTTGCAAGACAACAACCATCTGCACGAACAGTTCGACGACGTTTACAGGAGCATGGACTATCAGCTCGGAGACCGTGGCTGCGGTTACCCTTGACACTGCATCACAGACAGGAGCGCGGGAGATGGTGTACTCAACGACGAACCTGGGTGCACGAATGGCAAAACGTCATTTTTTCGGATGAATCAAGGTTCTGTTTACAGCATCACGATGGTCGCATCCGTGTTTGGCGACATCGCGGTGAACGCATATTGGAAGCGTGTATTCGTCATCGCCATACTGGCGTATCACCCGGCGTGGTGGTATGGGGTGCCATTGGTTACACGTCTCGGTCACCTCCTGTTTGCATTGACGGCACTTTGAACAGTGGACGTTACATTTCAGATGTGTTACGACCCGTGACGCTACCCTTCATTCGATCCCTGCGAAACCCTGCATTTCAGCAGGATAATGCACGACCGCATGTTGCAGGTCCTGTACTGGCCTTTCTGGACGCAGAAAATGTTCGACTGCTGCCCTGGCCAGCACATTCTCCAGATCTCTCTCCAATTGAAAACTTCTGGTCAATGGTGGCCGAGCAACTAGCTCGTCTCAATACGCCAGTCACTACTCTTGATAAACTGTGGTATCGTGTTGAAGCTGCATGGGCAGCTGTACCTGTACATGCCATCAAAGCTCTGTGACTCAATGCCCAAGCGTATCAAGGCCGTTATTACTGCCAGATTTGGCTGTTCTGGGTACTGATTTCTCAGGATCTATGCACCCAAATTGCGTGAAAATGTAATGACATGTCAGTTCTAGTATAATATATTTGTCCAATGAATATCCGTTTATCATCTGCATTTCTTCTTGGTGTAGTAATTTTAATGACCAGTAGTGTACTTCACTCTATTTTTCGACATAGTAGCCAAGTTTGTTCAAAGACGTAGCATACTTCTCAACCAATTTTAAAATACCCTCTTGATAAAAACTTGCCGCAGTCATCATTGTAACGGTTGCCACTGAGGTGTTGTTTGAGGTGGAGGAACAGATGGTAATAGCTCTGTGTAAGATCAGGACTGTAGGGTGGTTGGTCTGAAACTTCCCAGCCAAAACTGTCCAATAAATCGCGGGTCTGACCTGCAGTGTGAGGTCTTGCATTGTCACGGAGAAGGACAATTCCCTTTGTAAGCATGCTGCGTCTTTTGTTTTCAATCGCTCTGCGTAGCTTTCTCAGGGTTTGGCAGTATACTTCTGAATTGATAGTGGTTCCTCGTTGCATGAAGTCGACCAACAAAACACCATTCCTATCCCAAAACACCGACGTCATGGTTTTGTGTTGGGACATAGTCTGTTTGGCCTTCATCTTTACAGCCGAGTGTGTGTGTTTCCATTCCATGCTCTGTTGCTTCGATTCGGGCGTGATATGCGAAACCCATGTTTCGGATCCAGTTACGATCTGACTCAAGAAGCAGTCACCTTCTTCGTGATAACGAGTCAAGAACTTCATCGCACACTCAAATCTTTGGTTTTAGTAGTTCTCTGTCAGGAGTTTCGGGACCCAACAGGAGCACAGTTTCCTAAACTTTAGCTGTTCAGAAACAATGTTGTAAAGCATTGATCTCGACACGTCAGGAAATTCGTTTGAGATACCTGTTATTGTGAAGCGCCTGTTTTCACGAATCCTCGCTTCAAGTGAAACCACCAAATCGTCTGTAATCAAAGAAGGGCGATTGGAGTGGTCCTCATCATGGACATTGTCACGGCCATCTTTGAATTCTCGTACCCACTTACGCGCTTTGCTTTCACTCATAGCAGTGTCGCCGTACACTTCGAAAATCTGTCGATGAATTTCTGCAGCAGACACGTTCCTTGCTGACAAAAACCGTATCATGAGCGAATCTCAAACACGGCGGGGGAGTTGATAGTCTTAAACATTTTAAAAGCTCAGAACAGAACCGTACAGGTTAGCTACAGAGCTGAAATTGAGCACAGTTGTTCCCGAGGCATGCTGCTACACGACGCACGCGCTCGTTGCGGTATGCGCGCGAACTACTAGTGTCTACAGCAAAACGGACCTTACTTAAAAAAAGTCGCCTCGTACCGTGGAACTCTGTGCTACGGACCACTTGTATTTGCCGTACCCTATATATGGGATGATCGAAGAGTTTCCGTTGGAAGGCCGTACAGTCCATTACTGCCATGAGCATTGAGGCCAATCATCCCACCAGGTTGAAGATATCCGTTTGGTAAAACACTGTGCCTTTCAGCGTGATGAAGTCTGCAACTGCCTGCTGCACATCATCGTCCTACAAGAATCGTCGACCGTTAATTCTCTTTTTTAAGGGACCAAAGGCGTGGTAATCGTACGAGGAGAAATCGAGCCTGTAGGGCGGGTGCTCAAGTGCCTCCCACTTGAGTCGGCGTAACTTCTACGTTACGACATTTGCGATATGGACGTGCGTTATCACGAAGAAACAGCACCACTCGTCGCAGTTTTGGTTTTGGATAGGCATCCTGTCCCATACACATTCTTCATTCTCCAATGGATGGTTACCGGAGTTTGACCTTCAGCAACCAAGAAAAAAATAACAGTGCGTTGGCCATTTTCGGACGCATTTAGTAATAACGTCGTCATAGTTCACGCTTCCGCATTTACCGTGCACACGTCACAAAGACATGAATGCTACACTGATCACTTACATGTCGGTTCTCATACAGGAAGACTCCTTCCATCGTGTACAAACTCAAGGGTTGATCAATTGGAGGACACGGAACAAAAAGGGCCTAGTCCGGAACTGCATGGTCTCCATGCTAGAGACCATTTATTCTATCATATATTGTTACAGAGACTGCGGTCTAATACGCTCTGTACCATGCAGCCACAGTTACCGTATATGTTGAAAATGGCTTCCATGTGCCTCAATGCATGCGTGTACACACCGTAGCATGTTCTGTGTCACACGTTCACAACGTTCAGGCTTCAACCAAACAGTGTCAAAGACAGCATGAATACGCTGTTCCACATCTGGAATGGATTATGCATACACGATACTTTTGAGTGGCCCCATAACCAGAAATCGCACAGGCTGAGATCCAGTGAATGAACAGGCTATGCAACTGGATTCCCTCGTCCGGTCCAAACAGGGAAGACACGACTGTGATGCGTCCGGAAATTAACAGCGAAGTGGGCTGGAGCACCATCACGTAGCAGCCACATAATCCTTCGAATCATCAATGGCACTTCTTCCAGCAGGGGACGCAAAGTCACCCGCAAGAAACGCCAATAGTTCCGGTCTGTTAGGCGACGTCGGAGGAAGACTGGTCCCAAAATACGGTCTACATCTACATCTACATCTACATCTACATCCATACTCCGCAAGCCACCTGACGGTGTGTGGCGGAGGGTACCCTGAGTACCTCTATCGGTTCTCCCTTCTATTCCAGTCTCGTATCGTTCGTGGAAAGAAGGATTGTCGGTATGCTTCTGTGTGGGCTCTAATCTCTCTGATTTTATCCTCATGGTCTCTTCGCGAGATATACGTAGGAGGGAGCAATATACTGCTTGAATCATCGGTGAAGGTATGTTCTCGAAACTTTAACAAAAGCCCGTACCGAGCTACTGAGCGTCTCTCCCGCAGAGTCTTCCACTGGAGTTTATCTATCATCTCCGTAACGCTTTCGCGATTACTAAATGATCCTGTAACGAAGCGCGCTGCTCTTCGTTGGATCTTCTCTATCTCTTCTATCAACCCTATCTGGTACGGATCCCACACTGCTGAGCAGTATTCAAGCAGTGAGCGAACAAGTGTACTGTAACCTACTTCCTTTGTTTTCGGATTGCATTTCCTTAGGATTCTTCCAATGAATCTCAGTCTGGCATCTGCTTTACCGACGATCAACTTTATATGATCATTCCATTTTAAATCACTCCTAATGCGTACTCCTAGATAATTTATGGAATTAACTGCTTCCAGTTGCTGACCTGCTATTTTGTAGCTAAATGATAAGGGATCTATCTTCCTATGTATTCGCAGCACATTACACTTGTCTACATTGAGATTCAGTTGCCATTCCCTGCACCATGCGTCAATTCGCTGCAGATCCTCCTGCATTTCAGTACAATTTTCCATTGTTACAACCTCTCGATACACCACAGCATCATCTGCAAAAAGCCTCAGTGAACTTCCGATATCATCCACAAGGTCATTTATGTATATTGTGAATAGCAACGGTCCTATGACACTACCCTGCGGCACACCTGAAATCACTCTTCATTCGGAAGACTTCTCTCCATTGAGAATGACATGCTGCGTTCTGTTATCTAGGAACTCTTCAATCCAATCACACAATTTGTCTGATAGTCCATATGCTCTTACTTTGTTCATTAAACGACTGTGGGGAACTGTATCGAACGCCTTGCGGAAGTCAAGAAACACAGCATCTACCTGTGAACCCGTGTCAATGGCCCTCTGAGTCTCGTGGACGAATAGCGGTCGCCAATTATGCCGGCCCACACATTCCGGCTACGCTAATGCTGATGATTCGCCGTCACCATACCATGAAGGTTATGCATACTATCCCACAGATGACTGTTATAATCGTTGAAGGTACTACTCCACGTAAAGCTGGCCTCATCTGTGAATAGGATAGATGGCAAAAATCCCGGAAGCGTGGTTGCCTGACGAAGACCCTGTGACAAAACAACTCCAGACGTGGAAAGTCTGTCGCTGGTAAGACCTGCACACGCTTTAAGTGATAAGGGTAGTAACAGTTGCCATGGAGAATGTTCCACATGGTCGTCTGGCTTACCCTATACTGGCAGACCAGCTACATGGTACTGACACGGGCGGTCGCCTTCCACAGTGTTCATCACATTTTCCTCCAAGTCTGGTGTCCTAACATTTTGGGTGCGTCCTTCATGATTTCCTACTTCTTGAAACGACCCTGTCTCAGGCGAACGGTGAAACTCTGCTGCAAACATTGAATACTATGGGTATTGTCGGCGGAGATAGGTCTCGTAATACAACCTTGCTGCCCGCCGCCCGTTGCAATTTGACTTTCTGTAAGTAAACACCGTGTCAGCAAGCTCTCGATTCGAATACGGAGCTGTTGTGTACAGCGACTTATCACATCCGCTACAAGGTGAGCCAGCAAGCGATGTGAAACGGACACACCGTTACCAATTACTATGACAGGAGAGGGCGCTAGGGCATGACGTATGAGGAACAGTACCACCCTCTAGGAGGAAACGACGCATACTATAACCGTAGCTGTGTGGTGCAGCGCGCATTAGACCGCGGTCTCTGTAACAAAGTATGATTGAATAAATGGTCTCTAACATGGAAACCATGCATTTCCGGATATAAGTTCATTAGACCTTTTTTGCTCCATATCCTCTCGTCGATCACCCCCTAGAGTTTGTACACGGTGGAAAAAATCACCCTGTATACCCGCTTATAGATGCAGATGTACACTCATAGATGCTGTTGAGTTTGAATGCATCCGACAGCCAAGTACTGAGTTTTAGAAATATGTTCGTCATGGACGGTTACGAATTTAATCATTTCGCGATCTCGATTATGGTATTTATTATTTTCAGTATGATAACTCACCATAATGTGGGCCAATACATATTCTTTACTGTCAAAAGAGCACCGACCTCGTTTTCAACCATATTCGTGTACATCAAGTTCCCGATAACCAAGTTGGGGTTTATTCGATTTGAAGATGTCCGTGCATCATTGGGCGATTTTTTTTTTTTTTTTTAATGAGGTGTTCTCTGAAAGGGCAACGCATTTCGTCATCCTGCGAAATATGTGCTTGTTTGTGAAGTACCTTCTTCTTTGCGTTACTGGACCAAAGTTAGATGGCGGAGGCGATGAAATACGGATCTCATGAAATAGTTTGCGCAAGAAGATTCAGACATCTGCAGTTTCTGGAAATCTATGAATGTATCGATGCAGTTCACTGTATTTGCAAAGCTTTGTACAATGTGAAGACACCACTATTATCTTGCTCGTGAAAGAAAATTGCAACGTCCTCAGCTGGAAATGGCTTTGAAGGTAATAGTGGTGAGGAATGTGATATTACCACTCGTCTGACCGATATTGCGAAACAAATTTCAGGCTGCGAACACGTGTGTGATGAATCATCCGCGAGTGGTTAAAAAGCGATGCCAATAAACCGGTGTTCGTGGACTCAAGTGACGCGAATATAGTGAACAAAGTGCGTTCGGTGGAGGAAGTGAGCGAAGATGAGATGATCGAGGAAACCGTTGTCACCCGCGCCGAGGCACTGTAATACGTTGATGGCACAGGACAGAATTCGTTTGATTACATCGATTTCTTGATTTTCCGGAAAATATGAATGAAAAACACAAACGCAAAAATTTTACGATTATTTCAAAAATGGTTCAAATGACTCTGAGCACTATGGACATCTGAGGTCATCAGTCTCCTAGACTTAGAACTACTTAAACCTAACTAACCTAAGGACATCACACACATCCATGCCCGAGGCAGGATTCGAACCTGCGACCGTAGCAGCAGTGCAGTTCCAGACTGAAGAGCCTAGAACCACTCGGCCACAGCGGCCGGTTACGGTTATTTCCCGAAAGTTAATTGAAAGCTATTGATATGAAACACACTGTTCAAAGTGTATTCTGTAAATATGTTGTTACTTATCGGCGAGCGTAGTTAAACTAATGAAGTGGGCTTCGAACTATGACATGTATCCGTAAAAAAAGTACATTTTGAACGACGTGTGTTTTTGGACAATTCGTGCAGTGTGAGGTACGCTATATTTCAATTCATCTGTATAAGAAAAATTATCTCGTCGTTTGTATCAAAGGATGACGTCACATTTCGTATAATAACCATATCGAACTAAGTCTAAATATTGCGCAATTTTACCATAGCCCGTACATCATTACCTGAAAATGGCTCATATTTCGAAATCCTGTTTGTGAGATAACCTATAACACATAGTCTTTTCTAAAATACAGAAGAATGTCAACCAAAGCAAACAGAAAATAATTTCTAAGTTTGTATTATGTAGACTGAAGTAGTGTTACAACCTACGCCATAAATTATTTTGAACTTCAGCCGACAAAATCGCTGATAAAATTTGAATCAATCTCTGCGTGGTAAGGGGAATGGGTCACAACACTAACTTTAACATCTCTAATGGCTATTTAGCAAAGAACTTTTGGCGTATGCGTTGTGTTATTCGACGAACATGATTTTGTGGGCTTTGTAATTCGTTTTCTATCTATGAAACAATTCAGGTTTTTTTCCACTCAGGTTTGCAGCTTCACAGAATACACAAAACTGACGTCAACCGAACGTGTGTTCACCGATAGGCTGAACCACTCCTAGAGACTCAGCTGCGCAGTACAGCTGCGCAGTATCAGCTAGAAAAACAAAAACGTATCGCAATAAATTAGTGCTAAATAATAAAGGGAAGAACCTTTTTGCTAGCACAGTAGAGATTTCTCCCCCAGTCAACAACGTTGCTTACATGTGTTAAATAATCACCAACACTCTTTGTACGTATCAAGAAAGGACGACTGGTGCTATATTTGGAAGAGTTGTGCGACGCACCACGCGAATGAGCGCAGGATAGCAGTGTAGAGCAGATGTAGCCACTCATGGGGCAACGAATTAGCTTTCATGAGTAGCGACATCCGTGATTTGCAACAGCAGAGATGTTATACAACAGAAGCTATACGCTGGACTCACCTCATGGTTGGAGTTGTTCGGTTACCTGGAGCAGACTGTGGCCAGCTGCCCCCGATATCTGCTTATCTGCAGCTCACGCCCAGATAACGACGTTGCGGCTGTCGCCTGTTTAACGTCGCCGCTGACTGTTCTTCCGTGAATCACAGAAATCTGCGTATTCTGTATTAGCCTGTAATTATCTGTATTTCGGAATTTTTCCGATAAGCTCTCGCTGCCGGCAGGAGTTAAAACTGTTGCCTTTCGTATAGGTTCCTGTATCTACACTCGATAACTACCTGATCCTTTATGACGTTTTGCAAAGTAAGTTCGCAGGGCGTGTTGAAACTACATCTACAGCGATACTCCTCAATACACCTTACGGTGTGTGGCGGAGCGTAGTTTATGTACCACTTACTTCCCCTTCTTCCTGTTCCAGTCACGAATGATTCACGGGAAAAACGATTGCTGATAAGCCTCCATGTCAGTTCGAGTCTCTAATTTTACCTTCATGGTCGTATCGCGAGATATTCGTAAAAGGAAGTAATATATCAGTTGACTCTTCTACGGAAGTACGTTCTCGGTTCAAATGGTTCAAATGGCTCTGAGCACTATGGGACTTAACTCTGAGGTCATCAGTCCCCTAGAACTTAGAACTACTTAAACCTAACTAACCTAAGGACATCACACACATCCATGCCCGAGGCAGGATTCGAACCGCTCGGCTACTGCGGCCGGCCACGTTCTCGGTACTTTTAACAGTAAACCACACTATGATTCAGAATGACTCTCTTGCAGTGTCTGCCTGTGGTGCTGGCTGAGAATATCTTTGAGGCTTTCGCGCTAGCCAAATGAACCTGTAACGAAACGCGCAGCTCTTTTTAGGATCTCTATTTCCTCTATCAGTCCTATATGGTACTTATCCCAGACTGCCGTGCAATACGCAATTACTGGCCGAATGAATGTTTTGTCATCTACCTCCCTTGTTGTAGATTATAGTTCATGAGGATTATTTCAATGACTGTCTGGCCAACGATTAGTTTTATGTTGTCGTTCCACTCCAGCTTGCTCCGTATGCGTAATCATGGATATTTTATGGATGAGGCTGCTTCCAGTGACTGTTCTGCAATCGTATAGTTCCATTAGAACTACTGACAGCCTGGGGAGAGCCAGTCCTGACAAACTCTACCATCTGGTGAGCAGGGTGTATGAGACAGGCGAAATACCCTCAGACTTCAAGAAGAATATAATAATTCCAATCCCAAAGAAAGCAGGTGTTGACAGATGTGAGAATTACCGAACAATCAGTTTAATAAGCCACAGCTGCAAAATACTAATTCGAATTCTTTACAGACGAATGGAAAAACTGATAGAAGCCGACCTCGGGGAAGATCAGTTTGGATTCCTTAGAAATGTTGGAACACGTGAGGCAATACTGACCCTACGACTTATCTTAGAAGAAAGGTTAAGGAAAGGCAAACATACGTTTCTAGCATTTGTAGACTTAGAGAAAGCTTTTGACAATGTTGATTGGAATACTCTCTTTCAAATTCTGAAGGTGGCAGGGGTAAAATACAGGGAGCAAAAGGCTATTTGCAATTTGTACAGAAAGCAGATGGCAGTTATAAGAGTCGAGGGGTATGAAAGGGAAGCAGTGGTTGGGAAGGGAGTGAGACAGGGTTGTAGCCTATCCCCGATGTTATTCAATCTGTATATTAAGCAAGCAGTAAAGGAAACAAAAGAAAAGTTCGGAGTAGGTATTAAAATCCATGGAGATGAAATAAAAACTTCGAGGTTCGACGGTGACATTGTAATTCTGTCAGACACAGCAAAGGACTTGGAAGAGCAGTTGAACGGAATGGACAGTGTCTTGAAAGGAGGATATAAGATAAACAACAACAAAAGCAAAACGAGGATAATGGAATGTATTCGAATTAAGTCGGGTGATGCTGAGGGTATTAGATTAGGAAATGAGACAGTTAAAGTAGTAAAGGAGTTTTGCTATTTGGGGAGGAAGGTAACTGATGATGGTCGAAGTAGAGAGGATATAAAATGTAGACTGGCAATGGCAAGGAAAGCGTTTCTGAAGAAGAAAAATTTGTTAACATCGAGTATAGATTTAAATGTCAGGAAGTCGTTTCTGAAAGTATTTGTATGGAGTGTAGCCATGTATGGAAGTGAAACGTGGACGATAAATAGACAAGAAGAGAATAGAAGCTTTCGAAATGTGGTGCTACAGAAGAATGCTGAAGATTAGATGGGTAGATCACATAACTAATGAGGAGGTATTGAATAGAATTGGAGAGAAGATGAGCTTGTGGCACAACGTGACTAGAAGAAGGGATCGGTTGGTAGGGCATGTTCTGAGACATCGAGGGATCACCAATTTAGTATTGGAGGGCAGCGTGGAGGGTAAAAATCGAAGAGGGAGACCAAGAGATGAATACACTAAACAGATTCAGAAGGATGTAGGTTGCAGCAGGTACTGGGAGATGAAGAAGCTTGCACAGGATCGAGTAGCATGGAGAGCTGCATCAAACCAGTCTCAGGACTGGAGACCACAACAACAACAACATGCATAAGAGTTTACATTTGTTTATGTTGAGGATCAATTGGCAGTCCCTGCACCAAACATCGAACTTCTGCAAGTCATCCTGGTTTCAGTTCAGTTTTCTAGCGCTGCGATTTTCCTGTGTTCAGCATTATCATCCGCGAAAAGCCTCATGGAACTTCCGGCTCCATTAAGTCATTTATACAGAGAGTGACCCAAAAGTGCGGAAACATTTGAAAATGCAGTAATTCACGGAATAATGTAGGTAGAGAGGTATAACTTGATACACATGCCTGAAATGGCGTAGGGTTTTATTGAAAACAAAAACGAGTGCAAAACCCGGCAAACAGATGGCGCTGGACAGCAACACGTCAGTGACACTGCATGAGAGTCGTGTTTGAAAGTGCAGAATTTGGGCTACCGAAAATCCTATAACTGTCGTGGAAACCAAGCTGCGTGACGAGAGAGTCGCAGTGTAGTGTGGATTTAACTCATCAATAGTTATCGGACCTTTTTTCTTCGAGTTAATGCAGGGGTGCCGCTTTTCAGACTGTCAGCTTGGCGGGTGCGAGGTACGCCGATACATTACAGAATAGCATCATCCCTAGCCTGGCTAATAAACACCTGCTGGAAGGTACGACTTTTATACACGATGGTGCACAACACCAAATTCATCTACATCTACATACAGTGTGTTTCAAAAATGACCGGTATATTTGAAACGGCAATAAAAACTAAACGAGCAGCGATAGAAATACACCGTTTGTTGCAATATGCTTGGGACAACAGTACATTTTCAGGCAGACAAACTTTCGAAATTACAGTAGTTACAATTTTCAACAACAGATGGCGCTGCAAGTGATGTGAAAGATATAGAAGACAACGCAGTCTGTGGGTGCGCCATTCTGTACGTCGTCTTACTGCTGTAAGCGTGTGCTGTTCACAACGTGCAAGTGTGCTGTAGACAACATGGTTTATTCCTTAGAACAGAGGATTTTTCTGGTGTTGGAATTCCACCGCCTAGAACACAGTGTTGTTGCAACAAGACGAAGTTTTCAACGGAGGTTTAATGTAACCAAAGGACCGAAAAGCGATACAATAAAGGATCTGTTTGAAAAATTTCAACGGACTGGGAACGTGACGGATGAACGTGCTGGAAAGGTAGGGCGACCGCGTACGGCAACCACAGAGGGCAACGCGCAGCTAGTGCAGCAGGTGATCCAACAGCGGCCTCGGGTTTCCGTTCGCCGTGTTGCAGCTGCGGTCCAAATGACGCCAACGTCCACGTATCGTCTCATGCGCCAGAGTTTACACCTCTATCCATACAAAATTCAAACGCGGCAACCCCTCAGCGCCGCTACCATTGCTGCACGAGAGACATTCGCTAACGATATAGTGCACAGGATTGATGACGGCGATATGCATGTGGGCAGCATTTGGTTTACTGACGAAGCTTATTTTTACCTGGACGGCTTCGTCAATAAACAGAACTGGCGCATATGGGGAACCGAAAAGCCCCATGTTGCAGTCCCATCGTCCCTGCATCCTCAAAAAGTACTGGTCTGGGCCGCCATTTCTTCCAAAGGAATCATTGGCCCATTTTTCAGATCCGAAACGATTACTGCATCACGCTATCTGGACATTCTTCGTGAATTTGTGGCGGTACAAACTGCCTTAGACGACACTGCGAACACCTCGTGGTTTATGCAAGATGGTGCCCGGCCACATCGCACGGCCGACGTCTTTAATTTCCTGAATGAATATTTTGATGATCGTGTGATTGCTTTGGGCTATCCGAAACATACAGGAGGCGGCGTGGATTGGCCTCCCTATTCGCCAGACATGAACCCCTGTGACTTCTTTCTGTGGGGACACTTGAAAGACCAGGTGTACCGCCAGAATCCAGAAACAATTGAACAGCTGAAGCAGTACATCTCATCTGCATGTGAAGCCATTCCGCCAGACACGTTGTCAAAGGTTTCGGGTAATTTCATTCAGAGACTACGCCATATTATTGCTACGCATGGTGGATATGTGGAAAATATCGTACTATAGAGTTTCCCAGACCGCAGCGCCATCTGTTGTTGAAAATTGTAACTACTGTAATTTCGAAAGTTTGTCTGCCTGAAAATGTACTGTTGTCCCAAGCATATTGCAACAAACGGTGTATTTCTATCGCTTCTCGTTTAGTTTTTATTGCCGTTTCAAATATACCGGTCATTTTTGAAACACCCTGTATATATCCCTACTCCGCTAGCCACCAAGCTGTGTGTGGCGGACGGAGCAATTCGCGGCAAAGTCATATTCCCCCCCCCCCCCCCCTTTGTTCCACTCGGGGATCGCGCGAGGGAAAAACGACTGTCTGAACGCCTTTGTACGAGCTCTAATTTCCCTTATCTTTGAATGGTGATCATTGCGTGATTTGAAAGTTGGTGGTAATAATATATGCTCTACATCCCCGGTGAAAATCGGACTTCGGAATTTAGTGAGCAGCGCCTTCCGTTTATGGCGTCGTCTATCTGCAAGTGTGTCCCACTTCAAACTTTCTATACGATTTCTAACGCTTTCGCGATGGCTAAATGTACGTGTCACGGTTCTTGCCGCTCTTCTTTGGACCTTCTCAGTCTCTTGAATCAGACCCAACTGGTAAGTGTCCCATACAGACGAACTCAAAAACTGGACGAACTAACGTATTGTAGTCTATTTCCTTTGTTGGAGGACTACATCGCTTCAGGGTTCTACCAATAAACCACAACCCAGAGTTCGCCTTACCCGGTACTTGTGTAATCTGATCAGTCCATTTGAGATCATTTCGAATAGTCGCACCCAGATACTTGACGGGTGTTACCGCTTCCAAACACTGGGCATTTATTTTGTACTCGTGCATTAATGGGAATTTTCGCCTTGTTATATGCAGTAGGTTACACTTGCTAATATTGAGAGAATTTCTACACGTGTAAAACAGGATCGGGTGCTGAGCAGCCGCTTCAGTCACGCTTGGCCTCTAGGAGGCCCAGATCACAGTCTGTGTGCTTATTGGTTGTGGAGTTACCTGAAGTAGCAAGTCTACCGCGATCGTCCGATCTCATTACAGGTGCTAAAAGACAACATCCGACGGCAATTTCTCACCATATCTACTGATATGCTGCACAGTGCTGTTACGAACATTGTTCCTCGGCTATGACGGCAGACACGTTGAGCATTTGTTATAAAGAACGTCGTCTTTGCTGAAATTCAATATTTATGCTAATTATTGCTTTTGCATTATATGAAGCCATCTGTTGGTCATTTTGTGCACTTTTCTTGGTTTCAATGAACTCCCCCCTCATTTCAAGCATTTTGCCTTGTAAGGGGTTCATTATGTAAGAGGTTTGCTGTTAACTACCCTACTGGAGCAAATGTAATTTCGATGTATTGCTCACGCGCTGCCTGCGAAATAAAAACATCTCTGCTGCAATAGAATCGCAGGTCAGAGCAGTGTCGGCAGCAGTAATAATCGCTCGCTCCTACAGAGCAGTCACAGTAGTTCATTGTTATGGAGCAATCGCTATAGCTAGATGTTACGGAGAAGTAGTAGCTCACCGCTACAGTACAGTTGCTAGCCATATAAGAGCAACAGCAGTCGCCGCTGGTGCAGCGCAGTTCATTGCCATGCAGTGTAAATTTGTTGTCTGGGATGTTAATATGAATTTGTTTCAATCTTTTTGTGATTTGTCAGCACTAATTAAGTGAGACTTGTAATGTTCAATTTTTTATTTAATGGTTTGCACAAATGTTTTCAATAATAAGGTTTTTCAGAACTTAACTTTTTTACCAGTCATTTACTTGAATTTAAATATTTTACAAATTTTCCCAGATCACAGTCATGTGTTGTTAAATCAGAGGACCAGCTATGCAGCTGTGTCAACAAGCAAACTCAGTTTTTTTTTTTCTAATAATGCAAATCTGAGACAAATGTTATTCAGCAGTAGTAGATAGGCCAGCATTGCACTAAGCTGTGCCATTTAGGAGCAGATATATAGACAGCTTTATGCGGCGACACCAATATGAGCTAAGAATTTTTCAGTTTATTCAGGGTGATTTTACAGGGCCAGTTTCAATTCTCAGTCAATTTCGTACCGGAAATTTTATATACGGGAAGGTTACAACCTCTCTGCTTACATAATTTCATGAATTATTCAATTATCAGATGTTAACGAACTTTGGGGGCACCCCGCATACTGCGAAAAGTAATGGTTCTATACTGAAGAGCCAAAGAGACTGGTACAGCTGCTTAATATCGTGTAGCGCCCCCGCGAGCACGCAGAAGTTCCGTAGCACGACGTGGCAAGGACTCGACTAATGCCTGAAGCAGTGCTCGAGGGAACTGACACCATGAATCCTGCAGGGCTGCCCATAAATCCGTAAGAGTACGAGGGGGTGGAGATCCGTTCTGAACAGCGTGTTGCAAGGTATCCCAGATATGCTCAATAACGTTCGGGTCTGGGGAATTTGGTGTCGTCCGCAGCTCGTGGTCGCGTGGTAGCGTCCTCGCTTCACGCGCCCGGGTTCCCGGGTTCGATTCCCGGCGGGGTCAGGGATTTTCTCTGCCTCGTGATGACTGGGTGTTGTGTGATGTCCTTTAGATTAGTTAGGTTTAAGTAGTTATAAGTTCTAGGGGACTGATGACCATAGATGTTAAGTCCCATAGTGCTCAGAGCCATTTGAATTTGGTGTCCAGCGGAAGTGTTTAAATTCAAAAGAGTGTTTCTTTTAGCCACTCTGTAGCACTTCTGGACGTGTGGGGTGTCGATTGTCCTGCAGGATTTCCCCAAGTCCGCACACGCCCCACACTATAACAGAGCCTCCACCAGCCTGAAAAGTCCCCTGGTGACGTTCAGGCTCCATCGATTCGTGAGAGTGTCTCCAAACTCGTACACGTGCATCCACTCGACAAAATTTGAAACGACACTCGTCCGACCAGGCAACATGTTTCCAGTCATCAACAGTCCAATGTCGGTGTTGACGGGCCCAGGCGAGGCGAAAAGCTTTGTGTCGTGCAGTCATCAAGGGTACACGAGTGGGCCTTGTGCTTCGAAAGCCCATATCGATAATGTTGCCTTGAATGGTTCGCACGCTGACACCTGTTGATGGTCCAGCATTGAAATCTGCAGCAATATGCGGAAGGATTGAACTTCTGTCACGTTGAACGATTCTCTTCAGTCGTCGTTGGAGCCGGCCGCTGTGGCCGAGCGGCTCTAGGGGCTTCAGTCCGGAACCACGCTGCTGCTACGGTCGCAGGTTCGAATACTGCCTCGGGCATGGATGTGTGTGATGTCCTTCGGTTAGTTAGGTTTAAGTAGTTCTAAGTCTAGGGGACTGATGACCTCCGATGTTAAGTCCGATGGTTTCCAGAATGAAATTTTCACTCTCCAGCGGAGTGTGCGCTAGTGTGAAACTTCCTAGCAGTTTAAAACTGTGTGCCGGGCCGAGGCTCGAACTCGGGACCTTTCCCTTTCGCGGGCAAGTGCTCTACCACCTAATGGCAGAATTGAAGCTGTGAGGATGGGTCGTGAGTCTTGCTTGGGTAGCTCAGATTGTAGAGTACTTGCCCGCGAAAAGCAAAGGTCCCGAGTTCGAGTCTCGGTCCGGCACACAGTTTTAGTCTGCTGGGAAGTTTCAAGTCCCATAGTGTTAGAGGCATCTGAACCATTTGATTCGTCGCTGGTCCCGTTCTTGTAGGATCTTTTTCCGACCGCAGCGATGTCGGAGATCTGTTGACTGGATTCCTGATATTCACGGTACACTCGTGAAATCGTCGTACGGGAAAATCCCACTTCATCGCTACCTTGGAGATTATGTGTCCCATCGCTCGTGCGCCGACTATAACACCACTTTCAAACTCACTTAAATCTTGATAACCTGCCATTGTAGCAGCAGTAACTGATCTAACAACTGCGCTAGGCACTTGTTGTCTTTATTGACGTTGCTGACCGAAGCACCGCATTCTGCCTGTTTACAAATCTCTGTATTTGAATACGCATGCCTATACCAATTTCTTTGGCGCTTCAGTGTATAACACTCTCTTGAGACACGCCAATAGTTACATTTACGTCTGAAGATTTCTCTCCGTTGGGGGTGACGTGCTGTGTTAAGTTTGCTAGAAACTCTTAAATGCAATCACACAGGCTGTCTGATGTCCCATACGCTCGAGTTTTGTTCATTAGACAGCAGTGTAAAACTGGAAGTCAAGAAACATCTATGGTCATCAACCTGTTCGTCTCTATTACTGCTTTTTGGGTTTCACACGATTGTCTTTTTCGACACCTATGTTGATTCCTTGGGAGATTTTCGGTCTCCAGAAATGAAATACGCGAGCATAAAACATGTTTCATTCTACAACATACCTTCCACAGATATAGGTCTGTAGTTTTGCGCGTCTCTTCGAAAACAAGTCTTGAAATGGGAACGACCCGTGCTTTTTTCCAATTATCAGAAACGCTTCGCACCTCCAAGGATTTACGGTAAACTGCTATTAGAAAAGGAACAAGTGCTACCGCATACTCTAGGTAGAATTGTATTGGTGTCAGGTCCAGTGGCTTTTCTGTACCTTTCTCTACCTCGTGATGACTGGGTGTTGTGTGCTGTCCTTAGGTTAGTTAGGTTTAAGTAGTTCTAAGTTGTAGGGGACTGATGACCATAGATGTTAAGTCCCATAGTGCTCAGAGCCATTTTATTTCTATATCAGCCATTCAGTCGTTCGTGCGACGACTTGGAGGAGCTACTGCAGTGTGCTCTTCTTCTGTGAAACAGTTTTCGAAAAGACGTTTAGTATTTCTGCCTTATCTGTGATACGTTCGGTTTCACTGCGATTACGGTCACAGAGTGGACAAATGGCTTCGATCCGTTTACGAATTTAACGTAAGACCATGTATACCGCCACAGCGTAGTTTCGTAATTTGCCGATATTTGGGGCTAGTCGCAAACATGGCGAGTTCAGGTGCCGAGCGAGCTTTCTGTGTGTTGGAGTTCGACAAAAACAAGTGTGCTACAGATGTTCAGAGGATGTTTGGAACCAAGTACGGTAAGAAGCCACCAACAAGGAAGGCCATTTACCACTGGCACAATAAATTCGTTACGACGGGTTGCTTGTGCCCGGCAAAGAGAAGCGGACATCCCAGTGTGAGTAAAGTGAATGTGGAGCGCGTATGAGAGACGATCACAATGAGTCCAAAGAAATTGGTGCGTCGTGCACCCAGTGAATTCGAAATGACAGTGTGCCTAGTCCTGCGACAGAAGCTGTCTATGAAACCATTCAAATTGGAGCTAGTGCAGAAGCTCAATGACGACATCAAAGGCAAGCGTTTTGAGTTTTGTTCGCAATTGCAATAATTGAATAAGGATGGGAATGGCATTGTTGATCGCTTAAGTTTTAGCGACGAAGCCACTTTTCACACTAATGGGAAAGTGAACAGGCATAATTGTCGAATCTGAGGTACAAAGAACCCACACAAAGGCATTGAATTTCAGCGTGATTCCCCAAAGGTAAATGTTTCTTGTGCCTTGTCATGTCGAAAACTTTACACGCCATTCTTCTTCGCCACGAGCACTGTCACTGGATATTCCTACTTGGTCATGTTGCAGCAATTGCTGATGTCTCAAATGCAATTGGACTCTCCGGTCATCTTTCAGCAGCATGGGGCTCCACCCCATTTTCATCGTGAAGTTTCTGGGTACCTGAACAAGGAGCTGCCACATTGATGGATCAGCCGTGCTACAGAAGGGGACAGGTGTTTCATGAAATGTCCTCCCTGACCACCAGGTCTCACTCCGTGTGACTTTTTTCTGTGAGGACACATTGAAGATCTGGTGTATGTACCGCCTTTACTACATGATGTAGCAGAGCTCCAGGAGAGAAAACGGGAAGCGACTGCCACAGTCGACGATTCCATGTTGGGACGGGTATGACAAGAATTCGATTACCGTATTGACGTCTGCCGGATCACTCATGGTTTGCATATTGGATGTTTGCAAAAAAACTTTCAGAGTTTCTCTTCGAAATGCATTATGTATGACATCTGTACAATGTTTAGTTCTTGTCCAATAAATAATTGAAAGTGTTCCTGGACTTTATGTACACCCTGTATAAATAAAATATTAATGTTTGTTCATTCAAAAACATAAATCTCCAACTGTTGTTCACCAATTTCTTTGAAATTTTGACACAATGTTGCCTTCAAATACACGCATTTTATATACCCACTACATCACCATTTGGTATATAAATATATATGTAATGATTATAGGGCATGCCTATATATATATATGTTTGTTTATTCAAATCTTATCTCTTGCATTTGAATAAGGAGAAGAACGAAAATTTATAAATAGTAGATTTCAGCTATCAGTCATCCTTTTGAAATTTTTTATTGGCAGATCTAGATTTCAGCTAGAGACTAGTCATTCTCAATGCATTGATCAAAAATGATAGTGCATTGAGAATGGCTAGTCTCTAGCTGAAATCTAGATCTGCCAATAAAAAATTTCAAAAGGATGACCGATAGCTGAAATCTATTATTGACAAGTCGATATAACAGTCGCTGCATGCAACAGCCTTCTGAATGGAAGGTAACCTGATGGAGAACGAAAATTATTGGACACTTGCAAAGGGAATGGATTAGCAGTTGGCAGCACCTACTTTAAGAAGAAGAAAAATCAGAAGATAACTCGATGGTTTTTTGGATGAAACTGTGATAAGGAAAAGGGGGCAGGACACAGGAAAGAAGGGTAAGAGTATGGAAATTTTAAAAAAAGAAATGCAAATGAGTATTTCAGAAAATAGTAAAGAGTAACATATCACGTGGTGCAAATAAGTCAGTAGAGTAGAAATCGGGAAGGTTCAAAACAATGATAATGGAAGCAGTAGAAAAAGTGTGTGGAAAACCCAGTGATAAGAAAAGGCGAAACCACACCATGATGGAAAGACAGAATAAGGGAGGAAGTTGCAAAGAAAAACAAAGCATGCCATATATGGTTTCCAGGTAAAAGAGGGAAAGCAAGGAGGGAATACACTGAGAAGAAGAAGGTACCTAAGGGACTGGCGACAGGAGACAAGAGTAAATGGATGGAGGTGTGGCCTAAAATGATGGAAGAGGACAATGGTGGGCAAGAAAATCCTCTAAGGAATGCTTAAGATCAAGAGGGGAGGCATGACGGAAAATATCACGATGATCAATAAAGAAGAAAAAGAAGTTCAGAATGTACAGTAAATCAAGGGTATGTGGAAGGAATATTTCGAAGAATTACTAAACCTCAATGCAACCATGGATGAGAAGGATGAAGAGGTTGGCGATGTAGAGGATATTGAGACGGACCTAGCCTGAAGTGGGAAACTGATAAAGAACGTGAAAGGACGAAAAGCATCTAGATGGGATGAAGTAAGTATGCAGATGATAAGGGCAGCTGGCATTGTTGGAGCGCAGTGACTCCATTATGTCAAGAGAATAATAGGGAAGAAAGGAGGACGACCACAGACTGGAAAAATGGAAACAAAGGGCAAATTTTTAAGAAGAGTTGCAGGAAACCATGTCAAAATTATAGGAGAATTACTGTGATGCCATGCTGCCAAGATGTTTGGGGAGATCCTCGAGAAGAGAATATAGATGATGGTAGGAAGAGGACTATGAGAGGGACAATATTGGTTTAGACCAGGATGGTCAACAGAGGATCTAATTTTTAGTGTAAGACAGCTCCAAAGAGTGAAACTACAAATGAAGTAAGGATTTAGTAATGGTGTTCCTGGACACTGAGAAGGTATATGATAGTGCAAAAAGAAACATGATATGGAAAGATTTTCAGAAAAGAGCAATTGGAAGGCTGACTATGAGAAGAATAAAGGTAGTACAACGAGGACTTGTGTGTTCTACAAAAGTAGGAAGGCAAAAGACATACTGGTTAGAACAGAAAAATAGGTTGAATCAAGTGAGTGCACTATCTCTGATACTTTTCATTATCATTATGGACGAGATAATGCAACTGGTCAATAACCTTATTTTCACCGCAAACTGAAAATCTTTCCAGATCATTTTTCTTTTTGCACTATTGGAGTACTTGATACCTACGAACACTTGGAGTACCCGATACACTCAGGCAACGAGTTTATACAGTGCGCAAAAACACTTTACAAATCATATTCCTTTTGGTTTTCTTTATTATGATTAAGGAAACTATAAAAATTATTTCACTTAGGTACAAATACACTAAAATTTGAAATAAGAAATTATTTCAAAATGTGAGAAGTTGCGTTCATTTTAATTTAGAAAGAAGCTTTTGAAGAGATCCAAAATTATTATTTTTACTTTTTAACTAAATATTAGACTACAATTTGAAGAAATTTTGCCACGTGAAAATTATAAGATTTCACTGATTTATAAATTTTATCTTTTGACGCAAATAATTAATATGTGATTATAACATCTTTGAGCTATGGTGTGACATGAGCATCGCTGGCCACTTGGAAATGATAGGTTTCGGTATCAAGACTTAAGAACGAAAATAATTAATTTTTGACATTGAAATGTAACTGGATACATAAAGAAATCTACTCACCAAGTGGCAGCAGATGAACATAAACATAAAAAAAGGTTTTACTTATGCAAGCTTTTGCAGCCAGTGGCTCTTTCTTCCAGCAGAAGGGTTGAAGGGGAAGAAAGAGGGGTCAAGGAAAAGGACTGGAAAGTTTTAGAAAAAGAGGTAGAGTTTGGAAAAGGCATGCAGAACACCACATCAGGAGAGATTTACTGGACGAGATGTGGAGGAAACACTAAAGACCTAGCACAGATGAAAAACTCATACTGTAAACCTACAGCAAGGAATTATATCGCTTATATCTTTTAGACCATCAAGCCTATGTGAAACTATAATGGATTATGACAGAAAAGTTAAATAGATCTTAACAGACTCAGTAGGTCCCCTTTATGCTCCAATTTCTTACGATGCAGGAGAACTACAGAACAAACCAATTCATTGCTCAGGTTTCTGACTTCATTTTTAGAAAGTAACGAACTTTTATTGTGATTAAGAAGAGCAGCAGTAGACAGCACAAATAGAAGATGAACATTTCAAAGCCATGGTATTTCCAGATGATTTAATGGTGTGGGCAAATGGAGAAGAAGAGGTACAAGAAAGGCTAAATCTGTTGGAGTATGTGTACATGGTGATACAGTATGGATCGAAATTTAATGGAAGGAAGTGTGAAATGATGGTAGCAATTAGGAATAAGGGGAGAGCAGCAACGGATATAAATATTAAAGGACAAGTACCTCAAGAAAATGGAAAATTTCAAGTACCTAGGTGATATAATAGAGACAGCAAATGGAATTATAAAGAGACTAGCTGATGTGCCCGGCTTGTCTCAGGGAGTTAATATGAGATTGTGTGGTAGTTGAAGTAAAAGGGTAAACTTTAAAGAATAAGAGGTGAAAAAGTTTTGTTGAGAACATATTCTAACTATTTACAATACTTGTTAAAGTGTAAGAGATAGAAATTTTTATTGGAAAGGTATTCTAACTATTTGCAATCCTTGTTTATAAACAACATTTTTCATTTTGTTATCAAGGGTATATATGTATAAATTTTTCGAATTTTCTACTTGAGAGGAAGCTATGTATAGTTGACCATGAGAGAAGCAGGACTATTTGAGGCTGATACCACAATATTTTAAAGTTTGTCCTTGCGCTTTGTTAATTGTAGAACTGTAGACTAATTTGATTGGAAATTTTACTGTCACTTCCCATTAACTGATATTTGATTATTTTAGTTGCAATTAATATGGAAGGCGATTTCCGGTTGTGAACTATTTTTATATTTAAATGAAAAGCAATTGTGGCAATTTTAAAAGAAACTGGGGCCTCTTTCATTAAATAACTGATTTAATTCTGAACTTTTACAAAAGCCAGTGCAATTTCTTCTGAAAGTAGCAATGGACACAGTTTTGGCTTGGAGAGCAAATCTTTTGGTAAAATTTGTTACTGGCTGTGAATTCAAATATGCTTCCTTGCACAAATTAGTATTAAACTGATTATCAGACTTCGTAATATTAAAATAATTGCAGGTTCTATCGTATTTCACAAACAAAAGACTATGGCACATGAAATTGCGCACGCAGACTACAATAACCAAAAGATTTGCTTCTGTATTCAAGAAAACCCACAAAATTATGATAGTACAGGTTTGTAAATGAAATGTGTTTAAACTTCAACAGTATATTTTAAAGTAATGAAAGCCAACTTACACTATTCCACACAGCAAACATTTCATACCTACTACTTAAAACAAAAGATCCTCTATGTGATGTGCACGATATTCAAATACACGCACTTGATATTCTGATTACTAATAACAGTTACAGTTTCAAATAATCAAGTAACAGTCCAAGAAAGATCTCCTATGGTCATTTCATCAAATTCAAGGATTTATTACATAACATGAATCAAGCTAACCAGGAGAGACAAGCACAATGGCAAGAGAATAAAGAGCAAAAAGAGAATAGCAAAAGATCAGAGCAAAAGAGACTGGTGCCCTTGTTGGGGACCTTGTTTCACTGCTGGTTATACTAATTACTCATTATGATCTTTGTATGCTTATTGATATATTATCTGGAGGTGTTTCGCATAGTTACATTAGGCCTACTTTGAGTAAATTTCGTGTAAAAGTTAGTGACTTTATAAAATGTCCCATAAATATTGAGATCACAGGGTTTTGACTGTTGAAGATCAACATTTAACTAAAGTCACTTCATTTGTTGTTTACAAAATTCATGGGCATCAGTTCATAGGACACCTGCTAGATACCGGTTACTTGCTCTTCCATAGGACAGGTATCTCGGGTATAGGGTACATGGAATACATTGATTGAATATAATTATGCGGTTTGGCTGAAAGAGGGTGTATTAGTGAATATATTGTACTATGGATGCATATAATGATTGTATACTCTGTTCTCGGTGATAGTTTACAGTTAGTTATGTCCATTTATTTCTTTTGTTTGTCGCAGTAAAGTTTTGCTTTCTGTACCGTTGTCCACGTTGTCGTTTCTCTCCGATTACATCATGATAGTTTGTTTGCAATTAGCATTGGCATATTACATTATCACTATTTGCACTAAAAGAGCGTTAATATTGCAGCTCAGCGGTGACAGGTCTCTATGTTTTGAAATGCTGCGAGTACTGGGTGATCACGCGGCTCGCATTCCATCGCGACAATCCAGAGCTTCGCGTGGAACATTGTCGACGTGCGGTTTACGTTGCACGCTGTGTACACTCGGTTCGTAGCTATGCTTTACCTAAGATTTTCTACAAAGGATGCTGCACCTATACACGTGATTGAAAATTTCACTGAAGGTAGGCCTAAGCGTCAACGTTATTATGCACTTTGCAACACTAGAATGTTCACTGTTTTCACAGACTATTACCCTTGCACAACTTTGTTTAATTGCACACAAATTTCAGGTACTACAGCTTTCTCTGAAAGTTTTCAATAGCACTGACTTTGGCATTCATTTTGTTACTCATTTGCAATTACATACGGCCTTTTGAGTCAAATTACGCAGATATAGGAGCTACGCCTTTTTTCTAAACTCCAAAACAGCTTGTTTGTTCGCTGTGTGGAAAATCGTTTGATACTACATACCTTTACACTCTTTGCTAACGTTTACATTGGAATATAACTGTAAATTAACATTAATTATATCATTTTTTGTAATATCTTTGAAAATTCTCGATGAGAACTGTGTTTGGTCATTATTTATGTGGTATGCTGCTGTGCTTTACTTGTATTAATATGTGCTTCGTTCGTATATGGCAGTCAGCTTATTTCTTTATTCCAAGGAAAACCCAGTTCAAGGGCCATTTCCAATCTTTTACTATACCGATAAGAAAGCACACAAAAAAAAAATAACTCCAAAATGCAAAACTGATGTCCAAGGACATCAGTAAGTGTCAAAATAAGAACATAGTTTAATTGCAAGATAGATGACCTGAGTCCCTTGCCTGCTGACTAATACATTGACACAGGACATAATGCAATAGAAAACATGCCCCTTAGTATTTATGTACATGAGTACATACACTGTCATTCAGAACTTCTTTATCTTGAGCTTGTGGCACATGAATAGCGCACAGTTATTTAAAAGTAATCGCATATTTTGGAGCCAAAGTACAAATGAATAATCCTAAAACTGACACACTATCTACTATTTAAAATTCATTACGTGATATGGCTTTATAAGACAGGTTTTGGTTATGCAAATAAAATGAAATTTCGACAAAGTCATTTTAGTGTCCTTTAAATGCATTTTATCTTCTCTTTACAGTATTCATATAATTGCTTTGAGACTTTTCTTCTCACAACTAACTATACTATGTACATGAAAATAGAAACTAATGTTTACATAGATATATGAGATACAAATGACATATTTATGAAATAATTTCTTATTTAGTATGGAGATAAGGATGTTTCTACTATTACCCACTCTGGAATTTTCTTGCCTTTTTTGTTAAGGGCATCTCTCTTGGTCCAGGGAATCGAGTAGGTTGTGCAACAATACGTTTCGTGAGGCCTAAGTTGCATGGTTCTTTTTTTATTTACGAATTTGGCCAGTTATGGACCGCATACGACTTAAGACTTATGGAGTTCCTTTTCTTCCGTTCTTCCCAGTACTTCTTCATTTTCTCGCCAACTGCTCGTCTCTGCTCATCTATCCACACTCTCTTGGGTCGAGGTTTTGGCTCATCTTCTTCATAGTTTGTGTTTTCTACAAGTAGCCTAAAGTGATTCCTGTCACGTATTATACACCTATTTTTTTGGCGTCTTTCTTTACTGCTTCTATCCATCCTACAGTTTTTTTCAGCTTACTAATGTAATTATTAATTTTCTTTGTAATCCGTGTAGTCCATTCTTTTTAAATGTCCATAAAATTTTAGTCGTCTCTTCCTCATTGTATCTGTGATCTTTTCTGTATTTTTTGTATAGGTCTTCATTTCTCCTTTTAATCCACCTATTTTCCTTGTTTTTCTCAGGACCTAGAATTTTTCTTAGTATTTTTCTCTCTCTTTTTTCTAGTTCTCTTAATTCATCTTTCTTATTCAATGTCAGGCACTCTGATCCATACGTTGCTTGCGTCCTAATAACTGAATTATAATGTTTAATCTTCGCTTGTATGGGTACTGATTTCTTATTGTAGTACTTTTGTGTTAATTTATATGCAAATTCTAACTTTTTTATTCTTTCTTTATTTGTTGTGTTATCCAGTCCATTGGCTTGGATCCACTCCCCCAGGTATTTGAATCTATCAAGTCTTTTAATTTTTCCATACTTTGTTTTCATAAACTTTTCTGTATTATGTTTGTGTTCTATATACCCGGTTTTTTCATAGGATATTTTTAGCCCAGTCTTTTCAGCAATCTCGTGTAACAGATCAAGCATAACTGTTGCGTCTGTTCGGTTTTCAGTTATCAATGCCATATCATCCGCAAAGGCTAAACATTTCACTTCAAATTTGTTATTTCCTTGGCCCATGCTTATACCCTTTGTGCCTCTGTTTTTCTAATGTGCTTTCCCATGTTTGTACTATTTTATCTAAAACCAAGTTAAAGAGAATTGGGGACAGTCTGTCTCCTTGTCGAACTCCTGTTTTGATTTTGAATGGTTCAGAAATTTCGTCTTGAAACTTAATTCTTGATGTTGCATCTGTGAGCGTTTGTTAAACAAGTCTTCTGGTGTTTTCGTGTATCCCTGATTCAGAAAGTATTTGGAATAGTGTTGGTCTGTCAACTGAGTCGTGGGCCTTCTTTAAGTCTACGAAAGTGACTACCGTATTTTTATTTTGTATGGCTCTAACTCTCAAAATTGTTTTTAAATTAAGAATCTGTTCTGCACATCATCTACCTTTTCTAAATCCTGCTTGATAATCTCCTATATTAGGTCCTGCTTGTTCCTCTATTCTATTTAAAAGTGCTTTAGAAAGTATTTTGTATGTTACTGGTAACAAGGATATGCCCCTGTAGTTGTTGGTGTCTGTTTTATCTCCTTTTTTATGGAGAGGGTGGATCAATGCTTGTTTCCAGTCACTGGGTGTGATTCCTTTTGTCAAAATGTCTTTAATTACTTTGTGAATTTTCTGCCATGCGGATAAGCCCTCTAGTTTCCACATTTCTGCAACTATCCGATCCTCACCTGGTGCTTTGTTATTCTTCAATGCTTTGATAATCTTTTCTATTTCTTCTACTGCAGGTGGTTCCGATGGTGGATTTTCATGTTGTGGTTTTTGAAATTGTAACCTGTCATTAGGCTCCTCAAAATTTAATAGATTTTCAAAGTATTCAGCTAAAATTTGGCAGTTCTCTTTATTGCTTAAAACCATTTTTCCATTTTTATCTTCAAAATGTAAACTTGGCGACTGGAATCCTGTTAAAACTTCTCTGAAACTGTTATAGAAGTCTCTAGTGTTGTTCCTTTTAAAGTCTGAATCGATTTCTTCTAATCTGTCTTTGTCATATTTTCTTTTCACTAATCTGATAATTTTTGCTGTCTTTTTCAGTTCCTCTTTAAACTCTTCCCAGTATTCGTGTTTCTTATTACTGTTCCATTTTTTCCATGCCTTTGGTCGATTGTCAATTGCTTCATCACACAGCTCATTCCACCATCTGTGTTTTGGTATTCTTCGTGGCTGCCCCATTTCTTTACCTGACTCTAGCATTGTTTCTTTAATTTCTTCCCAATCATCCATTTTTCCTGTGTTCAGTATACGACAGAATTTGTCCTGATTTTGCATGAGAAATTTAGTGTTTACTCTTGGAAATCTTCTTGGTTTTGGTTTTGGTTTAGGTTTGTTCGGTTGGAACATGGTCTTTATTTCTGTATTTGTGTTAAATTATATGCAAATTCTAACTTTTTTATTCTTTCTTTATTTTTGCTGTTGAGTTATATACAGGGTTTCCCAGCTACCTTGTCCACCCAAAATATCTCTGGAACAATAACAGCTATTGGAAAACGACTTTCACCGGTATCAATGTAGGGCTGGGGCCCATGAATGTACATATTTGGAAACATTCTAAAACGAAAGCATATGTGTTTTTTAATACAAACTTATGTTTTTTTAAATGGACCTCCTATATTTTTTCTTCATCAATCCATAGAATGACAAAGGACATACACAATGGCGTTGATTGCATCGCAATATTCCCATTACATCCCGAGATATTAAGACGCGAAGTTGACGCTTGAAACACCCGACATGCGCTGCTAGCGCACGTCCTGAGGCTCAGGCGTGAACCCCATGCTGCCCGTAATCGCGATGTGATTGACATGCGTAATCACACTTCCATACTTATCAAGAGATCCGAAACGAATAATACGGTCTGCTGCCATCCTGCATTAACGTCGTACATTCCAAAAGGTATTTATCCCATAGGCTAGAGGTGATGCGGTTCTGTAACATATCTGTGTACCGCAACGTTAGTCACAAAGTTAACTTCGCTTATCGTTAATCCGTTACTAAAATGGTAATGCCGTTCAACGTTAAAACTTTACTTTACTGTAGATCTAGCGCAGGTGACAGTTAATCATTCACTCGTAATGGTAAAATTCATGTTGATGTTTTTAGTGAAACGAGCAAGTGGACCAAAAGTTTTACCGTTGTTTAGGTAAAAATGTTTTGATTTGGGAAGTTCAGGTAGGACACAGAAGATGAATGTAAACATGTTTAACCAATTAGTTTTATTATCACATAATTATCAATGTTATGTTTATCTAATGCGTTAAGTGACAAATTGTTGCAAACAAATGTTTCTTAACATCACTGGGTAAAATGGCCCTTTGTAGAAACTTCCACTGTGATACCAGCACTACATACTAAACATAGCGTTCACATCTCATGCTCAAAGTGATGCCCATTGGCTTGCATACATAGGGTCACTCTGCGGATGAAGGATGCCCTACTTCGTGCTACTGTTTCCTCTTTGATGGCTGTACAAGCATCAATAATGCGTTGCTTCATGTCCTCTGGTGTTGTTGGTTCATGTTGGTAAACAGCATCCTTCACTGCTCCCCAAAGAAAATAATCCAGCGGTGTAAGGTCCGGAGATCGGGCAGGCCACCTAACTGGGCCACCTCGTCCAATCCACCTACCAGGGAACTTACGTTCAGAAGTCGTCGTGCTCGTAAGGCGTTATGTGCAGGGCATCCGTCATGCTGATACCACATGACCATTCTCCGGTTCAGAGGTACGGTGTCCAAGAGAACAGGAAGAATGTGTCGTATAAATCTGGAGTATTGTCTGCCATTTTGGATGCCATTTATAAAGAAAGGTCCGATAATGGTATCTCCAACAATCCCACACCAAACATTAACTTTCCACGGACGTTGATGCTCTACCTGACGGAGCCATTTTGGATTGTCTGCGTACCAATAATGCATATTCCTCATATTTACAATTCCTTTCTTGGAGAATGATGCCTCGTCGGTAAAGAGAACATCTGCAAAAAAAATTTGGATTAGTCAGAAGTTTTTTGCTGAGCCCACCGACAAAATGTTACGCTATTGCGGAAGTCATTTCCATGAAGATCCTGGTGTAAATGAACATGGTAAGGATGAAATTTATAACGTTTAAGAATACGCTGTGCACTTGATTTCGACACACCAACTTCACGTTCAATTTGACGTGTGCTGATTTGAGGATTCACAGCTATGGTAGCGAGCACAGCAACTTCAGCACGTTCATCTGTGCGTGTTCTAGGACGATGTCGAGGCCTTGGATTTAAGCTTCCCGTTTCACATAGACGAGATGTGAGACGACCAAACATCCGGCGCGAAGGCGATGGCTTGTCAGGGAATCGTCTTCTGTACAGTCGTTCTGCCTGAACAGCATTTCGTCCACCTACAACAGGGTACAGTACAGGTATGTAGAGTAGGGTAGAAAACAGACATATTAACTTAATAATCATAATGTTCGCTAACAGTACTATCAACAAACAAGCAATCTCATAACGTATTTCCCGTCAACGTACATTCTCCATAGATCAGCAGCATTTCTACCATATCTTCATGTGTGTACATTATACTGTACAGTATAAGTTCCACAACACACTAGATTACTCTGATGCACGACTACACTGGCAAGCGGTGTACTGCACGCCAAAGCAACAACAAATGGGATGCTCGAAGGGTGGTGGAGTACAGGAGTTTGCATGGGTCGCAAATCATAAACAAGGCGAAGTGGTAACTGTGGCAGTAGTGGGAACTACGTTGGACACTTGACTATGTAGAGCCAGGCCCTGCGCGTCATATAACGCATTAGATAAACCTTATTTTGGGTGTGCAGGATAAATAAGACAACCTGACGGGTGTACACCGATCGGAACTGGTTCATATTGTGTACGTAGATACGTAAAACGTGCAAGAGGGAAACCATTATGTGCTTATGAGAGTTGATGGCAGCAGACCGTATTATTTGTTTCGGACTTCTTGATAAGTATGGAGGTGTGATTACACAAGTCAATCACATCGCGATTACGGGCAGCATGGGGTTCACGCCTGAGCCTCAGGACGTGCGCTAGCAGCGCATGTCGGGTGTTTCAAGCGTCAACTTCGCGTCTTAATATCTCGGGATGTAATGGGAATATTGCAATGCAATCAACGCCATTGTGTATGTGCTTTGTCATGCTATGGATTGCTGAAGAAAAAATATAGGAGGTCCATTTAAAAAAAAACATAAGTTTGTGTTAAAAAACACATATGCTTTCGTTTTAGAATGTTTCCAAATATGAACATTCATGGGCCCCAGCCCTACGTTGATACCGGTGAAACTCGTTTTCCAACAGCTGTTATTGTTCCAGAGATATTTTGGGTGGACAAGATAGCTGGGACACCCTGTATGTATATGTTATATATATTCTTTTATTATATCTTGCTTTTCTGCAAAGACTTGTAGATATCTATACGAGAGATTGTATAGCTCATTTCTCTGCTGCTTTCTTAAGTAATCTGTTTCTAACATCTTGTCTGGTGATATTGCCTCGAGATCTTGCTCGTTTTTGCCAACATTAGCACACATGGTTACATCAGCTAGAGCAATTGAACTACCACCTGTCAGTTGATTTTCATTCACTGAGAGAATTTGCCGTGGTGAGCTTTTGTTTTGAGCAAATCTAGAGTTATATTTTTTTCCATCAACTGTAATATAGCATTTTTCTGCCGAGAAGTCGATTTTTGCGTCCTTCTCTTGCAGAAATCCTACACCAATAATATGGTTGGCTGACAAATTCTCCACCACCAGGAACGTGCAGTAAAATCCTCCATTTTCTGTCGATATTTACGAGGTGCATTCAAGTTCCAAGGCCTCCGATTTTTTTTCTAATTAACTACTCACCCGAAATCGATGAAACTGGCGTTACTTCTCGACGTAATCGCCCTGCAGACGTACACATTTTTCACAACGCTGACGCCATGATTCCATGACAGCGGCGAATGCTTCTTTCCACTGGAAAATCGCTGAGGCAATAGCAGCACGGCTGGTGAATGTGCGGCCACGGAGAGTGTCTTTCATTGTTGGAAAAAGCCAAAAGTCACTAGGAGCCAGGTCAGGTGAGTAGGGAACATGAGGAATCACTTCAAAGTTGTTATCACGAAGAAACTGTTGCGTAACGTTAGTTCGATGTGCGGGTGCGTTGTCTTGGTGAAACAGCACACGCGCAGCCCATCCCGGACGTTTTTCTTGCAGTGCAGGAAGGAATTTGTTCTTCAAAACATTTTCGTAGGATGCACCTGTTACCGTAGTGCCCTTTGGAACGCAATGGGTACGCCCTCGCTGTCCCAGAACATGGACACCATCATTTTTTCAGCACTGGCGGTTACCCGAAATTTTTTTGGTGGCGGTGAATCTGTGTGCTTCCATTGAGCTGACTGGCGCTTTGTTTCTGGATTGAAAAATGGCATCCACGTCTCATCCATTGTCACAACCGATGAAAAGAAAGTTCCATTCATGCTGTCGTTGCACGTCAACACTGCGTGGCAACATGCCACACGGGCAGCCGTGTGGTCGTCCGTCAGCATTCGTGGCACCCAACTGGATGACACTTTTCGCATTTTCAGGTCGTCATGTAGGATTGTGTGCACAGAACCCACAGAAATGCCAACTGTGGAGGCGATCTGTTCAACAGTCATTCGGCGATCCCCCAAAACAATTCTCTTCACTTTCTCGATCATGTCGTCAGACCGGCTTGTGCGAGCCCGAGGTTGTTTCGGTTTGTTGTCACACGATGTTCTGCCTTCATTAAACTGTTGCACCCACAAACACACTTTCGACATATCCATAACTCCCTCACCACATGTCTCCTTCAACTGTCGATGAATTTCAATTGGTTTCACACCACGCAAATTCAGAAAACGAATGATTGCACGCTGTTCAAGTAAGGAAAACGTCGCCATTTTAAGTATTTAAAACAGTTCTCATTCTCGCCGCTGGCGGTAAAATTCCATCTGCCGTACGGTGCTGCCATCTCTGGGACGTATTGACAATGAACGCGGCCTCATTTTAAAACAATGCACATGTTTCTATCTCTTTCCAGTCCGGAGAAAAAAAATCGGAGGCCTTATAACTGAGTCAGCGAACTAATATTCTTCGACCTGGTGCCTAACATACCAATAAATGTACAATACTGGACTGCTGATATGAGAGGAGTACGCTTCTCACATATTTGTTCAAACAAATTATAAAAAAATAATGTTGGCCGAGGTACCGGTGTCAATTATTACTACTGTAGGTACTTTACCTACTGCACCTTCAAATGCAGCCTCTACCACTGTGTTAATGGATCAGCTTGATCTGTTTTTTGGGTATTGCCCCCTGCACTATTCCCGACCACTATACGAGGGCTTGATGTGATCGAAATTAGTTTGTTGGTAGGCTATTTGATTTCTGATTACATTCAATCACTTCAGCTAGCCTCACATGTTGATTTAGTACTCCCCAGTTCACAGTATTATTACTGTTATTCTGATTACTTTGGTTTGAGTTGTTATTCTGCAACGAATGCTGTCGGCACTCTGTTTTGTGGTGCAGTATTCGATTTTGTGGTGCAGTATTCGACTGCCAATTGCTTTGCCCCTTTGTTTGGCCACGTTTATGGCATTATGTCGTTACCCTTATTAATACTGTGGTTGTCATTCCGATAATCGAGGTTAAATGGATTATCATACCTTCTTTCCTTGCCGAAATGCTGTCGGTTGCTGCCTTCCTGTGCATGGTTATTTCTGTAGCCTTTCTGGGGTGCATTTCGGTTATTTCCATTCCATTACCGTTACTGTTACTGTTTTGGTTTCGGTTCTGGTTCCCGTTACCACTGTGATTGAGGTACGCGTTGCTCTTACCATTAGTATGTCCGTTGTTGTGAGTCCACGGCTTTGTATCCGCATGTAACAAGCTTATCGAGTCAGCAACAGACATGAATTTCCCAATGTCATTTTCAGGAGCATGCAATAGCTTTTCTCTTAAATTTAAAGGTAATTTTGCTTTTAAAATTTGTATAACATCTTTTACTGGCATGGGATCACCTCATTATATTGCCTTATTGATATGCATATTTCTCGAAGTACTTTCGTAGAGGCGGCCGCTGTGGCCGAGCGGTTCTAGGCGCTTCAGTCCGGAACCGCGCTGCTACTACAGTCGCAGGTTCGAATCCTACCACGGGCATGGATGTGCGTGATGTCCTTAGGTTACTTAGGTTTCAGTAGTTCTATGTCTAGGGGACTGATGACCTCAGGTGTTAAGTTCCATAGTGCTTACAGCCATTTGAACCCATCTGAATAAATATCATTTAACTTAAAATAGGTGTCTTATTATTTATTAATTGTCATAATCAGCTTTGTGAGTGGCAAGCAATTCCACACGGAATGTCCTTCGCTGCTTTATATGGTCTTCCAATAGGCGGCGAGGAGCACAGTGGTCACACATCTTTGAGTACCCCAATTGGTACGCCTGCCCGGCTAGCCATGCGGTCTAACGCGCTGCTTCCCGAGAGGGAAGGCGTGCCGGTGCCCGGCACGAATCCGCACGGCGGATTAGTGTCGAGGTCCGGTGTGCCAGCCAGCCTGTGGATGGTTTTTAAGGCGGTTTTCCATCCGCCTCGGCGAATGCGGGCTGGTTCCTCTTATTCCACCTCAGTTACACTATGTCGGCGATTGCTGCACAAACACTGTCTCTACATATGCGTACACCATAATTACCATGCAGACATTTGGGATTACACTCGTCTGGTATGAGACGTTCCCAGGGGGGCCCACTGGGGGCCCAACCAAACAATATCTCTGAGTTCAGTGTGGAGCGGTGGTGGGGCAGGTGGACGTCTGTGACCTGTTGTGGGGCTGTGAACTACTGAGGGCTACGAGGGGACAAAGCCTCCCCGTCGTTTCTAGGTCCCCGGTTCAATACACAATACCCCAACTGGTGGATGAGTGCGTCAGCACAACCTGCAGAGACGTCCAGTTGGGAAGCGACGTGTCTGATGGTTATCTGTGGCTCATTTCAAATGAGAATTTCTGCACTCTCGGACACTGCAGGAGTCGCAGCTGTATGAGGCCGGCCGGCACGAGGGAGGTCGGACATATTTGTGCGACTTTGTTGCGATGATGACATACACCTCGCCCTACGACTTACCTTGCTGTTGTTCACTGTCAGGTCTCCGTAGACGCTCTGGAAGCGGTACTCTGGTTTCCCACCAAAAGATACTCAATGACTGCTCTGTGCTTGGAACGCACCTGCGTTACAGACGCTATTTTGAAGGATACAGCCGCCCGGTGTGGCCGAGCGGTTCTAGGCGCTTCAGTCTGGAATCGCGCGACCGCTACGGCATGGATGTGTGTGATGTCCTTAGGTTAGTTAGGTTTAAGTAGTTCTAAGTTCCAGGGGACTGATGACCTCAGATGTTAAGTCCCATAGCGCTCAGAGCCATTTGAACCATTTTTTTGAAGGTTACGTTTTGCGCCACGACTTGTCGAAACTTCATGAAACAATAGAAGATATTCCACAATGTCCCACAACAAATTCCGCATTTGTTTCAACCGAAATTAGTTCAGAAAAAAGTTTGTTGCCTTACTTATTGAACGTCAGTACACAGTAGTGTTCAGTAGTACACAGTGTGCTAGTCCAATCATCGAAGTTCTCATTCAGAAAAGATGTCACAAAAACTCCTTAATTTGGGATTTGTAGAATCCCAGTAGATATTGTTTGTTGTCCGTTTACTCTGCCGTTCACCTCAAAAGCCGATTCATTGTTCCAAAGAATGCTTTTCGTAAAACTTGGTACTGGCTTCTTGTCGGATTGTGTACAGATTTCAGAATTCCAGTCGTCTATCAGGATAATTTTCATTTAGAACTTGAAGTAAATTACTCAGTTTCAACTTTTTCTGGATCCTTCGTAGATTTTTTGAGATTTAGTCGGTGATTGCACAAAACATTATACGAAAACATTTTTTGTTCCTTTACACGCTGCGTTGTTCTTTAGTGGAAACAGGAGCGAGGAACAAATGCCATTCATGAACAGAGAATTCATATACTAATTTATTTTACGTCTTATATCAAACAGTGAAAAATAATTAATAAATTTATTGCTTAATTTGAAGCGTCGGTGACTAACAGTAGGTTTGAATGTTGAAACATATACAGATACAAAAGATTTATAAATCTGTCACTCTTCAATACAATGTCTATTCTGAAGATGTCGAGCCCTGGCCACTATGCAACTCCGTAAATGTTGACAAATTGCCTGTTGGCTTCTGTCTTGGGTTCTTCGGCCAACGTTCGTCTGATGATTTTTCTGTCGTTTCGCCAACACGAATGGCTGGCACTGTCAAAATTTCACCTTCCATTTCTGGTGGGGGACTGCAGCCGAGCTCGCGGCCGCAGACTATATGTACCTGGCTCGCCAACGTCCAAGAGCTCCGCGTTCATTTCCGGTGCGGTTCTCTTGGTACCTGCGACAGTCATTCGCTGCAGCATGGGAAGTCAGGATCCGTTTACCTAGAAGTACGAGGGCCACTCCAAAAGAAATGCACACTATTTTTGTAAAAATACAGTTTTCATTCTGCATGTGTGAAAGTTTTAAAGTGTGTAGATACATCCTTCCCGCTTGTTTTCAAACTTAGTTCAACCTGTTCCTGTGAGTGGCGCCGTCACAGCGTGTCTTCAAGATGGCTGCTACACTTGACGTTCGTCAGAAACAACGTGTTGTCATAGAATTCCTGTGCTGTGAAAACGCGACAGTGGGAAACATCCACAAAAGGTTGAAAAAGGTGTATGGAGATGCTGCTGTCGATCGCAGTACAGTTAGTCGGTGGGCAAGCAGGTTACGTGATGAAAGCGGGCACGGCAATATTGAGGATTGACCTCGCAGTGGCAGGCCTCGTACTGCACACACTCCAGACAATGTGCAGAGAGTTAACGAATTGGTGACTTCTGACAGACGCATCACAGTGAACGAATTGTCACACTACTTTGGGATAGGGGAAGGAAGTGTTTGCAGAATACTGAAAGTGTTGGCGTTAAAAAAGGTTTGTGCCAGGTTGGTTCCCAGGATGTTGACAGTGGCTCACAAAGAAACAAGAAAAACAGCATGCAGCGAACTTTGGAACAGTACGAGAATGGTGGAGATGAATTTCTTGGAAGAATTGTGACAGGTGATGAAACATGGCTCCATCATTTTTCACCAGAGACAAAGAGACAATCAATGGAGTGGCATCATACAAATTCACCCAAGGAAAAAAAAATTCAAAACCACACCTTCTGCTGGAAAAGTTATGGCTACAGTGTTTTTCGATTCCGAAGGACTCTTGCTTGTGGACATCATGCCAAGTGGAACCACCATAAATTCTGCTGCATATGTTACGACACTAAAGAAACTTCAAGCTCTACTGAGTCGTGTTCGACCACATCTACATCTACATGATTACTCTGCAATTCAAATTTAAGTGTTTGGCAGAGGGTTCATCGAACCACAATCATACTATCTCTCTACCATTCCACTCCCGAACAGCGCGCGGGAAAAACGAACACCTAAACCTTTCCGTTCGAGCTCTGATTTCTCTTATTTTATTTTGATGATCATTCCTACCTATGTAGGTTGGGCTCAACAAAATATTTTCTCATTCGGAAGAGAAAGTTGGTGATTGAAATTTCGTAAATAGATCTCGCCGCTACGAAAAACGTCTTTGCTTTAATGACTTCCATCCCAACTCGCGTATCATATCTGCCACACTCTCTCCCCTATTACGTGATAATACAAAACGAGCTGCCCTTTCGATGTCCTCTGTCAATCCCACATGGTAAGGATCCTACAACGCGCAGCAATATTCTAACAGAGGACGAACGGGTGTAGTGTAAGCTGTCTCTTTAGTGGACTTGTTGCATCTTCTAAGTGTCCTGCCAATGAAACGCAACCTTTGGCTCGCCTTCCCCACAATATTATCTATGTGGTCTTTCCACATGAAGTTGTTCGTAATTTTAACACCCAGGTACTTAGTTGAATTGACAGCCTTGAGAATTGTCTTGTGACAGCCAGAGCGAGAGCACCAGCAGCAGCGAGTACTGTTTGTATAAAGCGTTTATTTTGCATTTTGTTTACGACCTTCCACTAAGGAAGGGATTCTATTTGTGTTTATCTGCTCTGCATAGAAACTAACAGTTCTTGATCGTTAGGAGAGAAATTTATTTTGTACTTATTTGCTGCGCTTAGCTTTTAAATAGTTTTTCTGGGAAAACCTAGCGTAGTTTTCGCGTCTCGTATTTCAGTGAGTGTTTCTTGATTATCAGAGTAGCTCATCAGAAGATTATCTTGGGAATTTGTCACCGTATAGAGTAGGGTAAACATAGTCATGTGTAGGGACTGTGGTTGTTGTGAGCGGACGCAAGGAGAATTGGCCACTCTTCGGGGGCAGGTGGAGACTTTGTCTGTTAGGCTCATCGAGCTCGAGGCGCAGGCGTCGGCTCGTAGTGGCGTTGGGGCAACTGTGGTGAGACCTATGCCTACTTCGGTGGCCTTGGAATCACATGGAACCCCTGATGTCGCTGCGTCTTCCGGCAGTGAGCATCTTACCGGTCAGCCATCACTCCAGGGTGAATGGCGGACAGTGGTGGGCTCGCGCGTGCCTGGCCGAAAGGCGAAGGTGGGATCTGGCCGCGTGGCAGCTGCCTTACCCCTTTCCAACAGGTACGGGGTGCTTCCTAGTGGTGATGACATCGTTTCCGAGCCACCACAGGATGCCTCGCCTGTTGGGCCAGTGGCCGATTCTCCGGCAAGGTCCCGACAGTCACAGAGGGCGGGCCTATTAGTTATAGGGAGCTCCAACGTTAGGCGGGTTATGGAGCCCCTCAGGAAAATAGCGGGTAGGTCGGGGAAGAATGCCAGTGTGCACTCGGTGTGCTTGCCGGGGGGTCTCGTCCGTAATGTGGAGGAGGCCCTTCCGGCAGCTATTGAACGCACTGGGTGTGACCGGCTGCAGATAGTAGCACATGTCGGAACGAATGACGCCTGCCGCTTGGGTTCTGAGGCCATCCTTGGTTCCTTCCGGCGGCTGGCTGATTTGGTGAAGACAACCAGCATCGCACGCGGAGTACAAGCTGAGCTTAATATCTGCAGCATAGTGCCCAGAGTCGATCGCGGTCCTCTGGTTTGGAGCCGTGTGGAGGGTCTAAACCAGAGGCTCAGACGACTCTGCGACTATAATGGTTGCAAATTCATCGACCTCCGTTATTGGGTGGAGAACTGTAGGGCCCCCCTAGACAGGTCAGGCGTGCACTACACACCGGAAGCAGCTACTAGGGTAGCAGAGTACGTGTGGCGTGCACACGGGGTTTTTTTAGGTTAGAGGGACCCCCCCTTGGGCGAAACGATAAAATACCTGACGGCTTACCAGAGAGAACATCAGCATCGTTGATAAAGAACGTCCGTCCTCAGAGACCAAAAACAGGAAAAGTTAACGTAATATTGGTAAACTGCAGGAGTATCCAGGGCAAGGTTCCTGAATTAGTATCGCTTATTGAAGGAAATAGTGCGCATATAGTATTAGGAACGGAAAGTTGGTTAAAACCGGAAGTGAACAGTAACGAAATCCTAGACACAGAATGGAATATATACCGCAAGGATAGGATAAACGCCAATGGTGGAGGAGTATTTATAGCAGTAAAGAATTCAATAATATCCAGTGAAGTTATTAGCGAATGCGAATGTGAAATAATCTGGGTTAAGTTAAGTATCAAAGGTGGGTCAGATATGATAGTCGGATGCTTCTACAGACCACCTGCATCAGCAACCGTAGTAGTTGAGCGCCTCAGAGAGAACCTGCAGAACGTCGTGAAGAAGTTTCGTGATCATACTATTGTAATAGGGGGAGACTTCAATCTACCAGGTATAGAATGGGATAGTCACACAATCAGAACTGGAGCCATGGACAGAGACTCTTGTGACATTATCCTGACTGCCTTGTCCGAGAATTACTTCGAGCAGATAGTTAGAGAATCAACTCGTGAAGCTAACGTTTTAGACCTCATAGCAATAAATAGACCGGAACTTTTCGACTCCGTGAATGTAGAAGAGGGTATCAGTGATCATAAGTCAGTGGTTGCATCAATGACTACAAGTGTAATAAGAAATGCCAAGAAAGGAAGGAAAATATATTTGCTTAACAAGAGTGATAGGGCACAAATCGCAGAATATCTGAGTGACCACCATCAAACGTTCATTTCTGAGGAAGAGGATGTGGAACAAAAATGGAAAAAATTCAGAAACATCGTCCAGTACGCCTTAGATAAGTTCGTACCGACTAAGGTCCAAAGCGAGGGGAAAGATCCACCGTGGTATAACAATCATGTACGAAAGGTACTACGGAAACAAAGAAAGCTTCATCATAGGTTTAAGAGTAGTCGAATCATAGCTGATAAGGAAAAGCTGAACGAAGCGAAAAAGAGCGTAAAGAGAGCAATGAGAGAAGCATTCAACGAATTCGAACATAAAACATTGGCAAACAATCTAAACAAGAACCCTAAAAAGTTTTGGTCATATGTAAAATCGGTAAGCGGATCTAAATCCCCTATTCAGTCACTCGTTGACCACGATGGCACCGAAACAGAGGACGACCGAAGAAAGGCAGAAATACTGAATTCAGTGTTCCGAAACTGTTTCACTGCGGAAAATCGTAACACGGTCCCTGACTTCAGCCGTCGCACGGACGCCAAAATGGAAAATATTGAAATAAACGATATCGGAATTGAAAAACAACTGCTATCACTTAGTAGCGGAAAAGCATCCGGACCAGACGAGATACCCGTAAGATTCTACAGTGATTATGCTAAAGAACTTGCCCCCTTTCTATCAGCAATTTATCGTAGATCTCTGGAAGAACGTAAAGTACCTAGCGACTGGAAGAAAGCGCAGGTCGTTCCCATTTTCAAGAAGGGTCATAAATCAGATGCGAATAATTATAGGCCTATTTCGCTTACGTCAATCTGTTGTAGAATAATGGAACATGTTTTATGTTCTCGTATTATGACGTTCTTAGATAATACAAATCTCCTTCATCATAACGAACATGGATTCCGCAAACAGAGATCATGTGAAACTCAGCTCGCCCTATTTGTCCAAGAAATTCACAGTGCCGTAGACACTGGCGAGCAGATTGATGCCGTATTCCTGGACTTCAGGAAGGCATTTGATACGGTTCCGCACTTACGTTTAGTGAAAAAAATACGAGCTTACGGAATATCGGACCAGGTTTGTGGTTGGATTCAGGATTTCCTAGAAGAAAGAACACAACATGTCATTCTTAACGGTTCAAAATCTGCAGATGTAGAGGTAATTTCGGGAGTACCGCAAGGAAGCGTGATAGGACCTTTATTGTTTACAATATACATAAATGACTTAGTTGACAACATCGGTAGCTCCGTGAGGCTATTTGCAGATGACACGGTCGTCTACAAGAAAGTAGCAACATCAGAAGACTCGTACGTACTCCAGGAAGACCTGCAGAGGATTAATGAATGGTGCGACAGCTGGCAGTTTTCCCTAAACGTAGACAAATGTAATATAATGCGCATACATAGGGGCAGAAATCCATTCCAGTACGATTATGCCATAGGTGGTAAATCATTGGAAGCGGTAACGACCGTAAAATACTTAGGAGTTACTATCCGGAGCGATCTGAAGTGGAATGATCACATAAAACAAATAGTGGGAAAAGCAGGCGCCAGGTTGAGATTCATAGGAAGAATTCTAAGAAAATGTGACTCATCGACGAAAGAAGTAGCTTACAAAACGCTTGTTCGTCCGATTCTTGAGTATTGCTCATCAGTATGGGACCCTTACCAGGTTGGATTAATAGAAGAGATAGACATGATCCAGCGAAAAGCAGCGCGATTCGTCATGGGGACATTTAGTCAGCGCGAGAGCGTTACGGAGATGCTGAACAAGCTCCAGTGGCGGACACTTCAAGAAAGGCGTTACGCAATACGGAGAGGTTTATTATCGAAATTACGAGAGAGCACATTCCGGGAAGAGATGGGCAACATATTACTACCGCCCACATATATCTCGCGTAATGATCACAACGAAAAGATCCGAGAAATTAGAGCAAATACGGAGACTTACAAGCAGTCGTTCTTCCCACGCACAATTCGTGAATGGAACAGGGAAGGGGGGATCAGATAGTGGTACAATAAGTACCCTCCGCCACACTCGGTAAGGTGGCTCGCGGAGTATAGATGTAGATGTAGATTTATCGAGTAATCGAATTCCATCGGATTACTTTTGGAACTCATGTGTATCACCTCACACTTTTCGTTATTTAGCGTCAACTGCGTCCTGCCACACCATACAGCAATCTTTTCTAAACCGCTTTGCAACTCATACTAGACGGTAAATTACAGCATCAGGATGTTTTGCCGTTGCACGACAATGCACAGCCACATGTCAGTCAAAAAACCATGGAAGCGATCACAAAACTCGGATGGACAACACTGAAACACCCGCCTTACAGCCATGACCTGGCTCCATGTGACTATCATCTCTTTGGGAAACTAAAAGACTCTCTTGTGGAACAAGGTTTGAAGATGATGACTCCCTTGTGCACGCTCCCAAACAATGGCTGCAACAGGTTGGTCCAGAATTTTACCGTGCGGGTATGGTTCAAACGGCTCTGAGCACTATGGGACTTAACTTCTGAGGTCATCAGTCCCCTATAACTTAGAACTAGTTAAACCTAACTAACCTAAGGACATCACACACATCCATGCCCGAGGCAGGATTCGAACCTGCGACCGTAGCGGTCGCGCGGTTCCAGACTGAAGCGTCTAGAACCGCTCGGCCACTCAGGCCGGCACCGAGAGGGTATACAGGCGCTGGTTCCAAGATGGCGTAATGCAGTTGAGAGGGATGGAAATTATGTGGAGAAATGAAAATATTGTTCCTAAAGGATGTATCTGCACACTGTAAAACGTTCAAACATGTAGAATAAAAGATGGATTTAAAAAAAAATAGTGTGCATTTCTTTTGAAGTGACCCTCGTAGAAAAGATGTGCTGGCGACAAGGGATGGTGAAAACCTGGGACACAGCGTGTATCGCAAACCGACACACACGGACCGATACCTGCACAAACTATCAAACAACCAACCGAGCCAGAAGTGAAGCATAATTAGCACTCTCGTAACGCTCAGACACGAAATGCAACATATGGAAAGTGTTCTGAGGAGCAGTGGGTACTGCACAAGTTATATTAGAAGAGAGCCAAACTACTCGGCAGAGTGGGAAATCACAGAAAGAAATGTCTGGTACGGCCTTTCTGCCATACATTCCCAGTGTGACGTACAGACTCGGCCGTATATTGCGCAAACACGACGTAAAGACTATTTACAAACCGACAAAAAAGATCAAACAGTGTCTCAGAACGGCAAAGGAGAAAAGGGACCCATTTGCAACGTCGGGAATATACCGCACCCCATGCAAATGCGGATAAGTTTATGTCGGGTTGACTGGACGATCAATCAACTCCAGAATCACGGAACATAAGCGACATTGCAGGTTGGAGCAGGTGTAGAAATCGGCCGTGTCAGAGCACGCACTGTGCGAGACCGACCACGACACGGAATTTATGGCTGGAGAGAGAAGAACTATCATACCTGCTTGTTCAGAGAAGCTGTAGAAATACAAAAACACGAGAATAGCTTCAACACGAAAGAAGAAAGCCTCAAGGTAAACGGATCCTGGCTTCCTGTGCTGCAGCGAACTACCGTCATAGGTAGCAAGAAACAGCGCCGGAAATGACCGCGGAGGAGCCGTTGGACGTTCGGCGCCACTACATACCTGCATAGTCTGCGGCCGCGAGCTCGGCTCTAGTCAGAAATGCTAATCATTACACCACCAGACTGAAATCCTCAAGGAAGTATTCAAAAACCACGCCAAACGACTATACAGGTACTCGAGACACTCGAACAATCCTTTCATCCTTACTCCGGGAAACTACGATCACAACCATAGCCGGAAGCGTAAGCGGCCAAAGACACTACTAGTTAGGGTATAACCACCTATGGCAAGCTAACATACACCAACAAGCGACAAACGTCGGCTAGCCCCTGCACATCAGCAACGTTAAAGCCGACCAACAGGCTACAGCAGGGAAACCGACGAGCTCGCCCACTGACGCACAAACAAATTGCCAGCATCACCCTACACTGTGCATCCTATCGGACACGAAACGATGATAAACCTAACTGTTGCAGGTTGCTGACGCTGACCGAGAGCTCAACACCGGCACCCAGCGGCAGCCTCTGAGCAACACCACCGCACAACGTCAAAGGTATCGACATGCACGATGCCCACTACTAACAAAGCCTACCCTTGCATGACCTATCGCAGGCAGCAAGACATCCGCTACTGCTCTTACTACCCGACCTATAACTACCGCAGAGGTTTTTTTTTCCCTTGGCTCTTGCCTTGGCACATTTTTTCCTCTGCCCTTCAAATCGCTACCCTTCGTTCGACATGGGCCCAATCTATCTCCAGATGAGAGCGTATTAATGGTTAACCTTAACCAGACGTACGCAAACATCGTAGTACCCACATCCTGCAACGCCTCACTTTAGTGAAAACTAACTCCTATGCAGAGATGGCAGCAGACCTTTTGAGTAGGACATCATGCTGATGTGGGCGTGGAGGGGCTTCACCTCTTTTTTTTTAAAAAAAAAAAAGAAAGAAAAAACTCGGCTCTAGTCCACCACCAGCTATGGAGGGTGGAACATTGACAATGACAGCCACTCGTGCTGGCGAAACGTCAGAAAAATCGTCAAGACGAACGTTGGTCGAAGAACCCGATACAGAAGCTAACAGGTAATTTGTCAACAAGTGGCCACGAAAGCCTTAACAATTCTGTATTATTCAGCTAGCAAATACACAAAAATGGGGTCAGTGCATGAATGTTTGAACTCAGATACACACGCCGCTGGAGCTCCGGAGAGGGGATGGTTGCTGTCATTGGCAGCGGCGTATTCGTTTGTGGCAGCGCCCTCGACGCGGCTTGAAAATGGAGATTTTATTCAGACATGCCGCCGCGAAAGTCTCCGAGGACACATAAGCTCGAACTGCTTTTATCAACTGACTAATGGGTATTGGATACTACCAATGAGCCCAGTACTGAACTGGAGAGACGCGTGACGTCACAGTCGCCATGTCAAACCGGGGCAAAGTGTCAAATTGTTCTGCTACACAGAAAAAATAACAATTACCATTTATGAACACTGTATGACGCTGTGTGTGTTTAGTTTATAGTTCACAGTTATTGAAAGGAAATGACCCTATGGCATTGTTCAAAAAATGTTTGAGAGGTGGCATGAGCCCCCTCTCATATTTCTATCTTACGACTCTCCTCTCTATTTGCATGCGGTGGAGGGCTGCTATTCCTTCACACGCGGACTTCCCATGCAGCGTCTCTCGCCACCCGGGTGGTCCAGTGACAGGCGGGCTCTTCTGACTTTGAAAGGGTAGGCCGACAGGTGTGGGGGGTTGAGTGAATGCTTTCCGGACGCCGACATTGTCTGGTGACGCGCCCGCGGGAGCCGGAAGTGGCGGCTGGGCTGGAGGTTCCGTTGCTTCGCAGAAGCTTAGCGAAAACACTTTCTGGCGGGCTACCAGCGAGGCGTGGGAATGACTTATGTACTCAGGCAGATGTGGCGGGAAAATTCCGGCGCTTTCTGCAAAATAGTAACTGTGATTGGCTTGCTCAGGGCATAGCTCCGTGACGGAGCAAAATCAGCACAGAAATTGGCGCCAAGAATCTCCATTGGTGGAATGGTAGTGCTCCGGCAATGGAGTGGAATTTCCGCCGGTTTTCGAGTTGCTGATGGGAACGTAACCACGGCCACTGTTGTGGGGGCGGGAATGTTGTGTGTTCGGCCTGTACGGGTGCTCTAGGTAGTCGGCAGTCGCCTTTCGGTCGAGGATGTCGAAGCAACCAGCCAACGGCTCCGGTACGCCAGATCGTGTCCTGGCAGTCAAGAAGACAGTTTGGTAATGTATGTCCGCAGCACCGGCAGACAGGGATTTTCCTAGGTGATAATCAGAGCTCAGCAGAGCGCGCCTGTTCGTCTTTTTCTAACTTTGTTCTGTCTTGAGAAGCAGCAATTACTGTTGGGTTAGCTGTGTGTCTCTCTTGAGATTTGAGTGGCAAGGAATTGGCTCCACATACCACCTCGTCTTAATCCTCACGATCTAGTTTAGGGACAACTTCACCTTTACAGTGTTTGTATGAATCTCCAAATTTGAGCCAATTTGATGTATTATATTTCCTGTGTTTCTTTTACTATTCTGTGTTTAGTCTTAATAAATCATATTGTTACTTTGGACAGAACTTTCATTCTGTTAATCGATAGAGCAACCCTATCATTCCTCACTATGCTAATGAAACCTTTGTTTATTTAACTTATTTATCAAATTAAATTATTGCAGGTGCCAAACTCTCTTCTACTCCACTGGCAGGGTTGATTAGAGTCAGTTCGCGTATTTTTTTTTATCCTTGTGCAACAGCAAAAGTCGGAGTTAGAATAGGGGGGGCTTAGAGCATGATTTACATATGTGGATTCTAGTAGAATTTAGTGATAAATACACTGCTAGCCCCGGCACCTCGCATGTTCAAATTTGTGTGAAATCTTATGGGACTTAACTGCTAAGGTCATCAGTCCCTAAGCTTACACACTACTTGACCTAAATTATCCTAAGGACAAACACACACACCCATGCCCGAGGGAGGAACGAACCTCCGCCGGGACAAGTAATGGCATTGTTACCTGGCCCCATCTGGGGAAGTAGGGCCTCCAAGTGCAAGTCTTATTGTAATCGACGCCACACTGGGCGACTTGCGTGCCGGTGATGAGGATTAAATATGATGAGGACATCACAACACCCAATCCACGAGCGGAGAAAATCTCCAGCCCGGGAATCGAACCCGAGCCCGCTGCCAGCTAAAAAAAAAAAAAAAAGGCTCTGAGCACTATGGGACTTAACTGCTGAGGCCATCAGTCCCCTAGAACTTAGAACTACTTAAACCTAACTAACCTAAGGACATCACACACTTCCATGCCCGAGGCAGGATTCGAACCTGTGACCGTAGCGGTCGCGCGGTCCCAGACTGTAGCGCCTAGAACCGCTCGGCCACACCGGCCGACTCCAGCTAAGCAGGCGGACTTGATAGTTATTGCCTTGTACCTTCTAATCTTTCCCTGCAAGATTCATTCTTAAATTATTCTGCTGTGTTTACATACGTAATGTCCGTTCTGCCGCTAAGGCTGCTGACGTATTACGCTTCTCAAAAATCTTACCTCCGCGGAACATACTGTCTGCTTTCATTTTTTCGCATTTTTATTTCCTGAGTGACGAAACTATATAGCGATACCAAATGGCCAAAATATTGACATGAAAAATTTCTTGTCATAGTTACCTCATCAGATATGTGGCGAACTTTCACACAATAACGCATTTGATGCAAAGTGCATTTCTCTCTACACCTAATGAGAAAAATTGTGTAAACATCATTAGGCAATAAAACTGCTAAGCCACTACTTATTTGCTAATTCAACTGCTAACAGGAGAAAAATCTTTGATGTTAATATGAATCACTTTACAGATTGTTATGTTAACTATTTACAGGCAAGAATTTGGCAAAGGAAGGTCACTGCACCACACAAGCGGCTCGTAGTGAAATTGCGTGCTTATGGAATATAGTCTCAGTTATGTGACTGGATTTGTCATTTTCTATGAGAGAGGTCAGAGTTCGTAATAATTGACGGAAAGTCATCGAGTAAAACAGAAGTGATTTCTGGCGTTCCCCAAGGTAGTGTTATAGGCCCTTTGCTGTTCCTTATATATATAAACGATTTGGGAGACAATCTGAACAGCCGTCTTCGGTTGTTTGCAGATGACGCTGTCGTTTATCGACTAATAAAGTCTTCAGAAGATAAAAAAAAACAGCAAAACGATTGAGAAAAAATATCGTAATGATGCGAAAAGTGGCAATTGACCCTAAATAACGAAAAGTGTGAGTTCATCCACATGAGTGCAAAAAGGAAGTCATTAAACTTCGGTTACACGATAAATTAGTCTAATCTAAAAGCCGTAAATTCAATTAGATACCTAGGTATTACAGTTACGAACAGCTTACATTGGAAACAACACACAAAAAAATGTTGTGGGGAAGGGTAACCAAAGTCTGCGTTTTATTGGCAGGACACTTAGAAAATGTAACAGACTTACTAAGGAGACTGCCTACACTACGCTTGTCCGTCCTCTTTTAGAATACTCCAGCGCGTGTGGGATCCTTACCAGGTAGGACTGACGGAGTACATCGAAAAAGTTCAAAGAAAGGCAGCACGTTTTGTATTATCGCGAAATATGGGAGAGAGTGTGAGAGGTGGCATGAGCCCCCTCTCATATTTCTATCTTACGACTCTCCTCTCTATTTGCATGCGGTGGAGGGCTGCTATTCCTTCACACGCGGACTTCCCATGCAGCGTCTCTCGTCACCCGGGTGGTCCAGTGACAGGCGGGCTCTTCTGACTTTGAAAGGGTAGGCCGACAGGCGTGGGGGGTCGAGTGAATGCTTTCCGGACGCCGGCATTGTCAGGAGACGCGCCCGTTTGGAGCCGGAAGTGGCGGCTGGGCTGGAGGTTCCGTTGCTTCGCAGAAGCTTAGCGAAAACACTTTCTGGCGGGCTACCAGCGAGGCGTGGGAATGACTTATGTACCCAGGCAGCTGTGGCGGGAAAATTCCCGCGCTTTCTGCAAAATAGGACTGTGATTGGCGTGCTCCGGGCATAACTCCGTGACGGAGCAAAATCAGTACAGAAATTGGCGCCAAGAATCTCCATTGGTGGAATGGTAGTGCCCCGGCAATGGAGTGGAATTTCCGCCGGTTTTCGAGTTGCTGATTGGAACGTAACCACAGCCACTGTCGTGGGGGCGGGAATGTTGTGTGTACGGCCTGTACGGGTGCTCTTGGTAGTCGGCAGTCGCCTTTCGGTCGAGGACGTCGAAGCAACCAGCCAACGGCTCCGGTACGCCAGATCGTGTCCTGGCAGTCAAGAAGACAGTTTGGTAATGTATGTCCGCAGCACCGGCAGACAGGGATTTTCCTAGGTGATAATCAGAGCTCAGCAGAGCGCGCCTGTTCGTCTTTTTCTAACTTTGTTCTGTCTTGAGTAGCAGCAATTACTGTTGTGTTAGCTGTGTGTCTCTCTTGAGATTTGAGTGGCAAGGAATTGGCTCCACATACCACCTCGTCTTAAACCTCACGATCTAGTTTAGGGACAACTTCACCTTTACAGTGTTTGTATGAGTCTCCAATTCGAGCCAATTTAATGTATCATAAATTAGAATTCATGTGTTTTTGTTTATTAATTTGTATTTAGTCTTAATAAATCATATTGTTATTTTGGACAGAACTTTCATTCTGTTAATCGATAGTGCAACCCTATCATTCCTCACTATGCTAATGAAACCTTTGTTTATTTAATTTATTTATCAAATTAAATTATTGCAGGTGCCAAACTCTCTTCTACTCCACTGGCAGGGTTGATTAGAGTCAGTTCGCGTATTTTTTTTATCCTTGTGCAACAGCAAAAGTCGGAGTTAGAATAGGGGGGGCTTAGAGCATGATTTACATATGTGGATTCTGGTAGAATTTAGTGATAAATACACTGCTAGCCCCGGCACCTCGCATAATATGGCGACCCTTAGCCTCGGATCTTTCCTGAGAATCACTGATTAACAAACAGTATTCTTAGTACGAACATTCAAATTTTTTTTCTCTAATTTTTTTTATTGATTAATACCCAAGTTTTTTTTTCTGGTAGTTCCGCGTTTAGTTTTAAGTAGCGGCGCATGATTACAGTTTTTGTTTTCAGTGTATATATTTTTTTTTTTGTTCATTGTTTTTTGTGTTTCGTTGATGTGGTGTCCGTACCACATCGCACTTTGTCGGATTTGTGTGCAGTTTCTGTACCACATCAAATTGTGTTTGTGATTACAGCGTTGGAACAGCGTTGTTGAAATTTTATGTCTATGTGAAAAAATATATGGAGTAGATTAATTTAATTGTGCATTCTAGATAAATTTGTTTTTCATGAATGATAACGAGAAGTAAGGCACAACTATTATCGATCGAAGCTAAAACAAAAGAGGATAGAATAATGGATAAGGGGCAGTTTACTGAAGGGAATAGGTTCGGAGATGAGATGGGCACATTTTTAGCAGGACAGGACGCCAGGGTCATTGATGAGGAAGGTGATTTGGATGCGATCTTAGAGCAGCGTTGCGGCCGTGATTATGATAGTGAGGTAGAGGATGAAACAGAGACAGTCACACAGGTCGAGACGGTAGCAGAAGTTTATAATCAAACGAACGAGAGCAGACAGGGGCCAGCTCGGCCACGTCAGAGCTCTAGCGCCCAGGTGTCCAGAGTTACATCACCCATGTGTGACGAGGATCAAAATGATGACATTAACCCAATACTGAGCTTCCTACGATCAATGAAAGAAGAAGCTGAAGAACAGCGTAAGAAGGAGAAAGAAGAAGCTGACGAACAGCGTAAGAAGGAGAAAGAAGAAGCTGACGAACAGCGTAAGAAGGACACGGAGGCAATAATTTCGCATATAGGGGAAATTCGTGGGGAATTATTAACAATAAAGAAAGAATGTGGAGAAGCAAAACAAATGTCAATGGTAGCACAAAAAGTAGCAGGCCTAGCCAAAACGGCAGCAATAGGGGCAATGAAAGTCGCGGAATCAACTTCTAAACTCGCAGGGCGCTTGCGACGTACAACACAATCCCACTCAAAATCCCTAGCATTCTTAAAAGCTCAAGGTAATATCGCGGTTGCGAACACCACGAAACGAATGGAAGAAGTAGAGAGTCGGATAGCAAAACTAGAGCAAAACGGGCACACGAGCACTGCGCGTTCGGGTACCAATGATGGAGTACAAAGAATTGTGTCTCCGAGGAAAAGCCCGCCGTGCTCTAGCCCATTGACCGAGTGCGGAACTAACACTGCACACGCAGAAACAGCGAGTAATAGCTCCAATAATTATAGCCCACTTAGGAGAGTGAATTCTGAGTGCCACTTCCACTGTGATACAGAGGTAGCACATCACAGTTATCAGCAAGATAGAGCAGGACACTCAGCAGACGTGCAAGTATCGGAAACGAGTGACAACAACAGTGCGAGGATCAGAACGGATTTTGATCACAATCACTTCCTGTCGATACTAAAATTCCAGAAGTTCAAAGAAAATGGAGGGTCGATGCATCCGAAGAGCTGGGTGATGCAGTTCACAAATTCATTACCGGCATCATGGCCAACCCAGGCAAAATTAGAATTCATGTGTGGACACATCGAAGGCCAAGCCGCGGAAAAGATGCGGGGTGTGGCAGTGACGTCTCGGACTTATCAGGAATTTGTTGGTGCATTCCTGCGGACCTACTGGTCAAAGGAAACGCAAGACAGGATTAAAGAGGAAATAATATTTTGTCCTGAACTGGAAGTGTCCGGGCATAGAAGCGCAACCAAATTTTTTGATGATTTACTCAAGAAGAATCAATTTTTAGATAGTCCATATAGCAACGGAGAAATCATTAAATTTTGCTTTTCCAAATTTCCAGTTAGGTATCAACAGACACTTGTCGGGAAGTGTGGATCTGACATAGATGCATTCAAGAGTCTACTGCGCGAACTCGAAGTAGTCTTCGATAAACAAGACGCAAAGGACAGGAAGAAGGCGCAAAATAACAAATACCACGGGCCAGCAAGGGAAATCGACAACAGATCGCATAATCGGACTGGTCAGTTAGGAAACCAGGGTTACGGAAATCAAGGTTACGCTATTCAAGGTTATGGAAACCAGAGACACGGAAACCAAAACGTCAGGGAACAGGGTCAATGTAGACAAGCAATCTGGGACAGGAGGAATGACGAACGGCAAAGCGACCGTAATTGGAGAGAGCGAAATCAAGGACAACAGGAGAACCGGGAGATAGAAATTAGACCTCCAAATCCTAATGCACGTCAGAGGAGGGGGAGTCTAAGAAGGGATTGACGCTAGTCCATAGGACTCCACCACTTCTCTCACACAAAGAAGTTCGTGGAATAATAGTAGTTTAAGTGGTGTACATATTAGAATAGGCAAATGTATGAACCTTTCTTCGGGGAACAATAATCGTTACATTAATAGATTAAGATTGCTAAAGTATTAACACGCTGCGTTGTCTTGCATAAGAATTTACTGCTGCTATCCTCTTTTTGTTTATGTTCGCGATCTCCAATGTCGATGGAGTAGGAGACACTACCTTTTCATGAGCAATGTTTTTGTCCCTTCCTATCTGGTGTCCATGTTGAGGGATAATGATGAGTGACGAGATGTCGCACAAACGGGCGCATACAAGAACGTGCTCTTAGAAGCGTTCTGAGAAGTCGTGATACGCTCCATAGCGGCCACAACCAGTTCGTGAGTCGTTCATACCAATGCTTGCAGGCACGCGTCAGTGCACTGCAAGATTGTGGTATATTGCGTGATTTCGAGGATGAATATGGGCAGTATAGTTTTTTTTTGCAGAGCTGCGCCAGCATCGTTGTCTGGCAAGTCGGGGTGATCCTGTGAGCGTTTGACTCCAATGGTGCCCTAGACGAGAGAAATGCGAGCATAAAGCCTACCATGCCAATGTGCTGGTTGGGGATTTAGCGTGCTGCTCGTGACTGTCACAGATGAATAACCAGGGACTTATACTTGGATATTCGTGACATACTGTGTAGCTGGCGTGTGTTGGGCGACTGAATCCTCAACAGGAACCACCCCTGGCTCGGTCATATTACATTGCTTCTGGAAAGGTGTGCTTTGATCCCGAAAACCGCATCAGATAGAGAAGGAAGTTGCAACTATAAATTTATTGTCGTGTATAGCCATGGCTAACCCAGTCTCTGGAGTTTCAGTGAGGCGGAATGAAAACTCGGAGGTCATGTCGTACGGCGCGCACATCACTGTCGGCAATAGCGGCGAGCAGCGAGACATCTCAACGTAACAGGAATTATGTAAGAGTATTGTATAAAAAAAAAAAGTAATAATAATAATAATAGAGAGAGTACCATATTCTAGGATAAATTAAACTTTAGGATTTAACAATAACTAGATTAATATTGTGGGGGTTTTCTACCACAAGTGTTGTGTTTGGCGCGCGCCTGTTGGGATGTTATTTTTCAGGTCATGAAACCACAGACCCGAGATGGAGGGACGACCGGAGAGCGAACGTACAATAGTTGCATGTTCGAACGTACAATAGTTGCATGTTCTTTATAGCTCAGTAAAACTTCAGCCTGCATAATAATATAATTTATTTAGAAGACATAGAATGTAGATCGCTGGCATATGGTAGTTAATTCTTGAGCATGTCTACTGTCGATCTATATAATTAATAGTAATATTAGTGCGGGCCCGCACATTTAGTTGTTCATCCATTACAAAGCATCAGTTATCACACACCATGTACATACTGAGATCGGTCTCTACACATATATCAAAATAAATTATTTCCATGTCTAGATTAGATGTTATAATGATTGCCATAGATTAATAACTATAAAAGTAAAATAAGAGTGTCTGAAATGACAGACCATCAATGTTTCATTATGTAAATTTATTATAACATAGAAGGTCATGGGAAAAAGTTAGGCATAAGATTTTTGTAAGAATTGTGCAGATGACGGGGATCGTGGCAATGCGGAGGCTGGCCGGAGCAGGAACAAGAGGTCTGTGGCTACCTGCAAGAAAAGAGCGTCAGCACCCCACCTGACGTGAAGGGCGAGAGCATCCGGTCCTACGAGCTGACAGCACGGGGCCGTGTACCTGAGGGATTAGGCGGCAGACAGCCCTCGCCGGGCCACAAGCGAAAGTGGGGCTGGCCGTTGACACTGACACGCGACCCACACGCGACAGCCTGCTAGCTCTCCGGACGCGGCAGCCGTTTGGAGGGATTCCCTGCGGCAGACCACGTTGTCGTGAGTACACGAAGAAGATCACATATCGTGTCAGAATCTGCGCCTCATGTGCCTCAGGACAGAAAGGGACGCTATATACTCACCTGTTTGGGTTTTTACAACTCACTAGCATTGGCCGATCTGCATACACAAAGCAGTATCGTGCCACACTAACAAATGTATGGTCTCATTTCTTACTTCCCCTCTCTATTAGAGAGCAGTTTTAACAATAGTCGCTCCTAGTTCGATCCTGTATGGATGACCTCACACACTTGTGGAGTCACTCCACGTGCCATCATCCCTCGTCGAACTGCAATATTGGGAAACGTAAAGTTCTGTCCAGCGAGAGAAGAGACCTAGACTAGTGATGTATCCCAACGAGTAGACCTCAGAGACAATTAATCGACGTGAGGAGAGCCTATCACTGTGTCTTCCTACCGTACTGCCGTGATCATATGCGTGGGTCTGACTACAATCTCAACAGCATACTGCAGACACTCCAGAACTCCCTATTGCTGTTGCCACAACGTAGCAACAACACCCGACGTTTAGCCTTATGTGATGTCAGTACTGTGTAATTAGTGAAGTGCTACGGATATTTCTAACAATGTGATTTAGTGCCTCATTCTCAGCACAGTCTTGAACATTGTGCAATGTGCACGCACAACTTGATGCCCCATGAACCCTTTTTTTTCTTTTCTTTCTTAAATTTCTTTCTCTAGTGTTGGTTTTGTAATGTATGTTATACCTTGTATGTGTTTGTGTTTTACACTGTAATTCTTATTACAAATTACTGTATTGTTCTCCACACCATGTTTTTTTTGTATTTTGTATTTATTGTTGTGTGTATGCGAACAGTGTGCCTGAAGTCCCCATAAACTGAAGCAGATACCACCACTGTCATTGTGAATGGACCATCAGTTCAGGGAACATTTTGTAAAGGTTATTCTTGCTGCAGGGAGACAGAATGAATCGGAGGTTGTAATTAGATTCTGAAAGCTCACAAAGAGATTGTTAACTTAAATAGTATCATGTGTGAGTGAGTTCAGGTTAGTTTAATGATTAAAATTGTTGTAACATCTTGGGCATTTAATTGCGGAGCACTCCGACTCTGATTGTAAAGAATAAACTGCTCCATATTTGGCTCAGATGCCCGGGCCATATTTAGAGCGTGAATGTCTGCGTGAATCGGTGTTTGGAAGGGGCTCCCTGGGTATGGATGTGTGATGTGAGTGTTAGTGTTCCATATTAAGAAGGTGAAGTTGGCTACATCATAAATAATCCTCCCTCTATGAGCTGCATTTTTCAGTTGCAGTGATTTTCTTTATAGAGTGCGGCATGTGGAGCCAGTTGCGAGATTGTTCTTGGGCAATTGACTCACTACCTTGCTCCTAAGTGAGCCAACCGCTCACCAATTACAATCTAAAATGGCGTAGGGGCTATGAGAGGTGGCATGAGCCCCCTCTCATATTTCTATCTTACGACTCTCCTCTCTATTTGCATGCGGTGGAGGGCTGCTATTCCTTCACACACGGACTTCCCATGCAGCGTCTCTCGTCACCCGGGTGGTCCAGTGACAGGCGGGCTCTTCTGACTTTGAAAGGGTAGGCCGACAGGCGTGGGGGGTCGAGTGAATGCTTTCCGGACGCCGGCATTGTCAGGAGACGCGCCCGTTTGGAGCCGGAAGTGGCGGCTGGGCTGGAGGTTCCGTTGCTTCGCAGAAGCTTAGCGAAAACACTTTCTGGCGGGCTACCAGCGAGGCGTGGGAATGACTTATGTACCCAGGCAGCTGTGGCGGGAAAATTCCGGCGCTTTCTGCAAAATAGGACTGTGATTGGCGTGCTCAGGGCATAGCTCCGTGACGGAGCAAAATCAGCACAGAAATTGGCGCCAAGAATCTCCATTGGTGGAATGGTAGTGCCCCGGCAATGGAGTGGAATTTCCGCCGGTTTTCGAGTTGCTGATTGGAACGTAACCACGGCCACTGTCGTGGGGGCGGGAATGTTGTGTGTACGGCCTGTACGGGTGCTCTTGGTAGTCGGCAGTCGCCTTTCGGTCGAGGACGTCGAAGCAACCAGCCAACGGCTCCGGTACGCCAGATCGTGTCCTGGCAGTCAAGAAGACAGTTTGGTAATGTATGTCCGCAGCACCGGCAGACAGGGATTTTCCTAGGTGATAATCAGAGCTCAGCAGAGCGCGCCTGTTCGTCTTTTTCTAACTTTGTTCTGTCTTGAGTAGCAGCAATTACTGTTGTGTTAGCTGTGTGTCTCTCTTGAGATTTGAGTGGCAAGGAATTGGCTCCACATACCACCTCGTCTTAAACCTCACGATCTAGTTTAGGGACAACTTCACCTTTACAGTGTTTGTATGAGTCTCCAATTCGAGCCAATTTAATGTATCATAAATTAGAATTCATGTGTTTTTGTTTATTAATTTGTATTTAGTCTTAATAAATCATATTGTTATTTTGGACAGAACTTTCATTCTGTTAATCGATAGTGCAACCCTATCATTCCTCACTATGCTAATGAAACCTTTGTTTATTTAATTTATTTATCAAATTAAATTATTGCAGGTGCCAAACTCTCTTCTACTCCACTGGCAGGGTTGATTAGAGTCAGTTCGCGTATTTTTTTTATCCTTGTGCAACAGCAAAAGTCGGAGTTAGAATAGGGGGGGCTTAGAGCATGATTTACATATGTGGATTCTGGTAGAATTTAGTGATAAATACACTGCTAGCCCCGGCACCTCGCAAGTGTCACAGAAATGATACAGGATTTGGGCTGGAAATTATTAAAAGAAAGGCGTTTTTCGTTGCGACGGAATCTTGTCACGAAATTTCAATCACTAACTTTCTCCTCCGAATGCGAAAATGTTTTGTTGACACCGACCTACATAGGGAGGAACGATCACCACGATGAAATAAGGGAAATCAGAGCTCGTACGGAAAGATATAGGTGTTCATTCTTTCCGCGCGATACGAGATTGGAATAATAGAGAATTGTGAAGGTGGTTCGATGAACCCTCTGTCAGGCACTTAAATGTGATTTGCAGAGTATCCATGTAGAAGTAGATGAGGTGGTCCAATTAATTTATTGTTTTCGTTCATTCAATATATATCCGCAAGCTATACACTGGCAAATACATTTAGCTTCCCCAACCTCTGCCTCATGCCAGATAGTTACCCTGTGCTGCACCTCTTGTTTCTTTTGTGAGTGTCTTTAATCTAATCTGTAGATACACGTTAGCAATACGTCGTATTAACTGTGACTCATACATGTCTTCACAGTCAATGGCATAGAATACCGTATGTGCTTTGCCATTTTCACTGGGTTGCTCACCAAATAAATAACAAATAGAATTTATAAGACTGTCATAAAAATGTTGTGAGTTTAAATCTCACTAGAGCAGAACGAAAGCATTTTTCTGTATGGCGCGCTATTTGAAACACTGCTACAGCTGCGTGAAGCAAACCACCTCTGTTAACCTGTCAACCTTCATAGTAAAGGCTGCTGCATTTGACACAGGAGTCTTGCAATAAGTGTGATCATTTTGGCAAATGCACGGAACAGTAATAAGTTCATTGCACTCAGCCCATCTTAACAATTGCGTAATCTTTCTCACAACATATCCTTGTACGTCATAAATAATATTCAACATAGCCTTCTTACACTTTTTTGTTGTGTTCCACACAAGCTGATTCCTAATTTATATACTGTACTATCAAAAGTAAGAGCACATTTTTTAAGATATCATTTGTCATTGGTATTACGTTTTATATAGCTGGAAACCTCCTGTAGATAGCCAGGTTCACAGTTTGCTGATGACACCAAACCACAAAGAATACTGGGGTGGAGCAAAAGAAACATAAGAGCGTACAAATCTAGGGGGAATAGAAACGCATAGTGACGGCAGATTGTCTGGTTGGTTCACTGTATCGCGTGGATTGCTTCTTTGCACCACTGTTTTTCAGTTTAAAGTTTAAAGGAAAGCCATTAAAATGTTCCTGAAGAATACTTTCCAGGTTGTCATTTACACAGTTTCATTAATTCAGCATTGTAATCAATTCTGCCATTGTTGCCACCTTTTCTTCATTCCGCTTCAGTTTTATCTGCAATCGTCTCACTTTATTCGTAAGGCCCATAATTCTGTGAGAGACAGTCTGTACACTCGCACCACACTTCTCATGATTGCCATCAGATTCACGTAACTTATTTGTCTTTTGGATCTCATTTTATTTCCTGAAACAAAATTTAAAATACCCATCAGCAACAATTACAAGCTTCTACAAATTAATAAAGATACATTAACAGCAGTGTGTATCCTTGTTGCTAGATAAATACATGGTTTTACTTCAGAAACTGATGGTTTATTCCGAATAAGTTGCCTTCTCCGATTGATTTTCACGTGCAATCACGTATCGCATCCATCGTTTAACATGAAAATCTAATAACTTGAAAAACTATTTCGGTCCTCTCAGCTTCCAGTTAGATTTTTTTTTCTTTTTCAGTGTACCCATGTCTTGTGTCTGTCGAAGTATAAAGTTACTTTTCTATTCACAAATATTTGAAATATTTGCCAACTGATCGCAGATGGAGCCTCACTCAAGAATAGCTGGCTGCTATATGTTTCAACAGTTTTCGGAATGATTAACTGGATTAGGCCAGTGAGTTCAGAGACGTGCATCGCTATATTTTTCAGTCCTTCAGAGTTTGGGAAGTTTGTGATTCATGACTTACACATCTCAGAAAAAAAACCGCTTTTGCAATTGTCACTTTTTTTACTTGATGTGTCACACCTACTTTGCCACTTTTTGCACCTAAAAGTTCTAGATCTCATACTTGCATGATGTTACTATTATTAGTTCAATTTATGATCCTTCTCCCGTGTACGTTAAGCCGTATCTGTCTCGATCACCTCTTCAATATCTGCCTCAATGGCCTCTTCAGTGGGCAACTTTTACTATACGGAAACTTTGTGTTTTCGTGTCTTAGGGTGCCCAAGCCAGATTTTTGAGCTCCAGCGTATCAGTCGGAAGCTGTCTTCAGTTACAGACATTGCCAGCTGGTGTACGATGGCAACTGTTACCAACAACGACAAGATATATAGCATGCGATGCAACTTTAGTACTGTAGACATTAATTTATTATTCTCATCATTTTAACAAATCGCTCTTTGGCCATATTCCATTGTCCAGCAGCAGCATTTTTTAACAAACAACAACCAGTGATTACTTATTTAATTACTCGTCAGTCATTTGTAGTGTATCATACAATAAGTTAACGATAAACGTAAAAATTAGACGTATTGCACCCATCTCTATATATTAAAATTCTCTCTACATCTGTAAAGTGTTTTAAGTAGAAGGAAAAATTCTCCTCCGGGCCGGATTCGAACCAGCGACCTATGGATTTCTGTGCATACGACCTCTACACCAGTAATATTGCTGTTCGCGAAGACGCTGCTGCTGTGATAATTGCTCAACTTTCTTGCAATAGGGAATAAGGTGACCGAAAAATTGGAACGTCAAAGATTTCACGAAAACTTGTTGAGAGAATTCAGAGAGACCTAAACAAAAAAGATAATCATAACTTTTATGTGTTGATGGTCCAACATCTGATACATTATTGGAAATGGTTGTCAGCGTACATAGGTGTATGTAGCAAATACATAGGTATTTGTCCCTCCACCCCGTCCCCTCCCTCTTGGAATCTGGTGTACGGTATTTTTATTCATTGGAAAAGTCTTTCTAGCAGTGAGTTCTCCTGACTCCGCTAAAACCCAAACCTCTCGTTCAGCCAAATGTACCAGTACGTGGCTGATTGCAGTGAGACTATACTATGGCTTTAGAAATTGCTGTATAATCGTTTGTTGTTTTTAAGTATTGAAGTAATGTACGCGTAACAAATATTGAGTGGATAACCATCGGAGCACAAGGATATAATGTTTTTTGTGTCAACTGTAAAATTAAGCTCTTGCAGCGTGATGTCTCAAATCAGATCATTTACATCGAAAATGACAATGATGGTGTCTTGCAACCTACCCCCACGCCGCTTCCACCTATAAATTTTTGTGAATGCCAGATCCGCAAGATCAAAAAGCACACTGGCTCAACGAGAAAAGTAATTCAACCAAGTCACCGTTCCTACAATAACTTGCCCTGGCAATTATTTTTAAGTCTGTAAATTACAGGTGCAGTTTCACCTTAAACTACAGCGTTTGAGACACAGTAAAGGAAACGTGTCGTGTAATGCAATAATACATGCACTACACGATTATGTTCGGGTTTTTAATGTATAAATAAACATAATACTACTAGCATCCGCAGACGAAAACGTAAATGTACCGGAGGACCATGAATTGAAGAGGACCGTATAATGATTCGAATCCATTCAGATTGTAATGAAAGACGAGAGTTGAGATAATCTCTTATTATTCCTGGGTTAGTTAACAATCAAAATATACATCTTTGCCGTTTACATGATGCGCGCGGCCACGAGTAAGGACTGTTGTTCGACCGCCAGCCCATTCAACACAGCCAAATCTCTCCCTCGCCGCGGCGAGTGTACCGTTAGGTGCCCTTGAGGGGTGGCCCACTGACCACTGTCTCTCGTGTCCTAACAGGGGCGGTGGCAAGGGGGGGGGGCTAAAGCTGTATCATATTACACTGGATAAAATGACTTCAGAAATCAGCAAATATATTACTCCAACAGATTCAATCTTTTTTTTATTATTATTATATAGCAATATAGGTTGCAAGGTATTCCAAACTCATTTTAACAAAAGAATAAGAGCGGCAAGTAGCTTACTACCTAAACCAATAAATATCAGCCGGCCGCTGTGACCGAGTGCTTCTAGGCCCTTCAGTCTGGAACCGCGCTGCTGCTACGGTTGCAGGTTCGAATCCTGCCTCGAGCAGGGATGGGTGTGATGCCCTTAGGTTAGTTAGGTTTAAGTAGTTATAAGTCTAGGGGACTGATGACCTCAGATGTTAAGTCCCATAGTACTTAGAGCCATTTGAACCCATTTGAATTAATATCATTTAACTTAAAATAGGCGTCTTACTATTTATGAATACTCATTTTTTACCCTGAACTGCAAAACAGTTGCCGGCCGCGGTGGTCTCGCGGTTCTAGGCGCGCAGTCCAGAACCGTGCGACTGCTACGGTCGCAGGTTCGAATCCTGCCTCGGGCATGGATGTGTGTGATGTCCTTAGGTTAGTTAGGTTTAAGTAGTTCTAAGTTCTAGGGGACTAGTGACCACAGCAGTTGAATCCCATAGTGCTCAGAGCCAACCATTTTTGCAAAACAGTTACCAAAAACTACTTATGGAACACCAAATTTTACGAATGTGTCGGTAGAGGACCCCCAACTCTCCTTTTGTTAAGCCATATTCCATTCCTCCAACCACCCCCCTCCCTCCCCCAAATTATCCTACCCCCCTCCCCCCGTTGACCGACTTCTAGAATCGCCCCTGTGTACAAATACCTCCAGAGAGGACAGTACTGTCCAGAGACTCAGTCAAATGTAACGACCGAACATACCGGCCGCCAAAAAAATATTAATTTGTTTCCAGCATAATATAAGTAACCCAAGACCTACTAAATCATAGAAAATAACACAAGTAAATACACACAACATTGTATCCTTCAATCAGGTATTCTGTCCATAGAGTTTGTAACTGGTATCTCGAAATCATAATCACGTAAACAAATATACATTTAAACATAAAACATGACAAAATACACTGAGTCTGCTGCAAGGCGCATAGGACAAAAGAAGAAAACCACACAAATAAAAAACATAAATACACTGTTCACTTTTGTATCACATCACTCGGTAAAGGACATAGCTTGCAGATTGGTCTCTTGAAAACCCCTTGCAGTGTGTGAATAGTGTCCACTCGCACCATTCCATTGCTCCCAGGGCGTATTCCTTCAATGATGGCCAGCTTCCAACATAACGGTGGCAGGTTATCGTCTCTTACTGTGACCAATGCACCAGGTTGCACATTCTGACTAGGGACCGTCCACTTGGCCCACTGCTGCAGATGATGCAAGTAGTCAGATGACCAGCGCCGCCAAATGATCTGGAAGCCTTTCTGCAGTCGTTCCCACCTTGTGAGCAAGCTCAGGTTGGCTGTACCTAGATCTGGCTGAGGGATGCACGTTATTGCGGCTCCAGTCAGGAAATGACCTGGGGTGAGGACTTGGGGATCAGTAGGATCACAAGACAGTGGTGTGAGAGGATGAGAGTTCAAGCAAGCCTCAATCTGGCAAGTCAGGGTCATCATCTCCTCGAAAGTTGGACATATGGTTCCCATCGTCTGCTGCAACTGGTACTCCTGCTTCCCATGTTCCGCCAAAGTGTGGTGACGCAGGAGGAATGAATTGCGTCAGTGCCTCCTCCGTGCATAAAGCTTTTACCTGTGTCTGCTGATAATGACTGCTCACACCACCTTGTAACTCGCAAAGTTCCCTACTAGCTCCAACAAAGTTTCTCCCATTGGCGCTGTTCAGGTTTTGGTGCCTCCTTAATTACTGTTATTCTCATATCCATGTATCTTTTAAACAGATAGTAGTAGATGAACAGATGTCAAAAGTATGAGTAACAACACCACTTCTTTACTGAACGAAAACTGAAAGATTTTGAACAATCTTTTGAGTAGACACTGTGTTATAATTATAATGCCAGGTTGAGTGATGACTAACCTGTTACTAAGTAAGACATAATTCTATGTGTAATGATTAAATTGTGAGAAAAACAATATCGGCAAGTAACATTTGTGTTTTCATTTTCTCTGTACTGAATAATGCAAGGCAGAGTGTATAACTGTAGCTAAAGAAAGAACTAAAAATGAACAAATAAAATGTGATGGCAGAACTAAGGGGCACTTAGGACCCAAGTTGATCCATATTTCATAGACTTCATCGTGCAGCGTAGAAGGCTGATGCTGCTTTAAGCCAGCAAGCAGTTGGTATCAGTAGGAATCCTGACCCCATAAAAAAAACACGTTGATACGGAGCACGAGAACAGATTGTGTGAGCAGGAAACATGTCTTACTGGAGCAGACAGAGAAAACTGGTTCAACTGGTTCACACTATAAAGCTTTGCAGCTAACCATAACATTGTTTATTAATATTAACTATTTACATACAACTCCAGCTAGACTGTCAGAATTATACACACTCTCTGCTTGTTAACTGTAATTTCACTAACTCCACAATCAAATTCACATTTTAATTAGAATTTTATTTCAGATTGTCAGTCATTGGGTGTGAAACACTGAAGCTATTGCATATCCCCAGTGTTGAACTAGGTTCTGGAGAGGCACCACATTTGTTTAATAGACTGATTGCATAAAAGTGATTTAGGGTGTAAAAGCGCCTCAGAAAATGTTTGCATGCAAATTTGCAACCAAACAACTTCAAACTGTCATTAGGTTCATGTGGAGATAATTGCATGTAGTCAAAATGGTGTTCAGCATGTGATGACTAAAATCTGTGAACTTACATTCAAGTATTTCCATTAGACTGGCTCTAAAGACTGTTTTTCCTTGATTATTCTATTAAAAAAAAACAAGGTGATATCAGGTTATTTCAAGACTTTCATTAAAGTAGCATTGAGATTTTTGCACTTGGCATTCCATTTTTCACTGTCAGTTGTGTGGTTGCATGGAGTCACAACTGGCTAACAAGAAGGCCAACTGGGACATCGAGACAACTTTAAAAGACACAAGATAATCAAATGTTTAGGTGAGGAATTAGGGAACTTGCAGTTGTGCTGGACTTTATGAGTTGGTCAACGTAGTCCTCCACATGCAACAACGATTCATGAGGAACAACTTGCACTGTTAGCATGTCCGACACAGTAATGTGGCATAGCGGGAGCACTCCGTGGCTCACCCTAATTAATTAACAGGTTAGGTACGGGGAGGGGGGGGGGTATATTATCCAAGGGTAACTGTCACACTTGGCATCCCTTATATGAGGACACAGAGGAAACAGCCAACAGACTGTGAATGATTGTTGTGGCAAGAAACATTTTGAACAGTTGATTTTACATGGAATTACCTATCAGAGAGTGTGGATTTGGCGTGGCAAGAAATGTTTGAACAGTAAATATTGCATCTGAATTTTTAATACAGCCAGTGAACAGTAAATTATTAATATAGCAGGAAACATTGACCAATAAATACTAAATGTGAAGTTTGTAAACTGCCATTGAACAAAGACTAGTTGCTATGGTAGGAACTGTGTTGAATAATTAATAATAAGTGTGGCAAAGTTGAATAAGCTGCACATTGGACATTATGAGAAACTTTCAACTTTGAGGGCCACATTGTTATGAACAGTGACATCGAATATTCCTGCATACTGCTTGTGGTAATGTTAATAACATACGGTGAATAGTAGCAGAAGACATTAGTTGTGCACTGTTGTTATGGGACATAATGCATGTTAGGAGCTGTGAGTGGATGTTTATTCCCACAGTTGTAATCTGATGACAGCATGCAAACTGCAAGTGGAACTACTTATGGAAGACAACATGCTCATTGGATGGCAAGGAAGATTTCGAGTGTGGCGACGACAAGAGTGCATTGCTGGTGACTGATGGTGACCTGGCAGAAAAATCAGATCGGCAGCACTGTGTCAGCTTGGTGGCATTAACAGCACTTGACAGATGGTATGTGTGACATCAAGTGCTCCACGCAATAGCAGCAGACTACCGGTAACTGGCAGATCGGTACATGTGGCTTCAGTTTTCATGATAGCATCAAGGCAATGCCTGACCTTGCAGTAATTTATATAAACTGTGCCGCGCGGTCTGAGGCGCCTTGCCACGGTTCACGCAGCTCCCCCCATCGGAGGTTCGAGCCCTCCCTTGGGCATGAATGTGTGTGTTGTCCTTAGCATAAGTTAAAGTTAGATTAAGCAGTGTGTAAGCATAGGGACTGATGACTTCAGCAGTTTGGTACCATAGGAACTTACCACAAATTTCCAAATTTCCAAATATATAAATTGTATTTACAAAACAATTAAAGAAAGGAACTTTTGTTTCAATGTGAGGGAATTAAATCTTGTAATTTTAAAAGTTAAACATTTCGTGTTTTATAAATGATAACTCTTATAAATCAGGCAAGATGAGTTCAGTCAATGAAGAAACAGGTGATGAGATCGTCACCCAGGGAAGCGTTCCTAACAATGAGGATACTATTCATGAATTAGTTAATCATTAGAATGATGCTTGATTACTTTCAAGTAATTTTGTAATGTACCATATGATGAAACTTTTGAGGCAAATGATATATCTCATAGCTTGTGATAACATTGAGGCATATGGGGAACAAGATGTTGATGATGGTGTAAATCATGTGGAATCAGTGGAAGTGTCAAGCAGTGGCGATGAAATTAATATTGGAACACCAGAAAATATTAGTCTTATGGACCTATTATTTGAAATGAGACAAGTGTCAAAAGTTTTGTGTAGGAAATTTTATTATAAGCTTGACCAAAGTAATAATGAGTTTAAAAATAAACTTATAATAAAAACGATAAAGCTAATGAGTGAACTGATCAGCTGACAAAGTCTTGTGTACAGCCAAAATATGATGTTAAGATCTGAGATGGCAAGCTGAAAAAGTTCATAAATGAGCAAGCCAGAGTGGCCGAGCAGTTCTAGATGCTACAGACTGGAACCCTGTGACCGCTACAGTTGCAGGTTCGAATCCTGCCTCGGGCATGGATGTGTGTGATGTCCTTAGGTTAAGTAGTCCTAAGTTCTAGGGGACAGGTGACCTCAGCAGTTCAGTCCGATAGTGCTCAGAGCCATTTGAACCATTTTTTCATAAAAGGAAATAGGAAGACAAGCACCAAAATTGATCAGCTTAGTAAACTGCTAAAGAAAATGAAAAGAGAATTTTCAGAAAGAATTAGTAGTACTGAAAATAAAATCCTGCAATGCAGTGGCTAGATTAATGAAGTAACATCTAATGTTGAGAAAAAACTACACCAGATCACACTGTTAGATTTTGTTATAACAAAATCACAAATTCTAAGTCGTAAATTAAAGAGGTAGGCCAAAAAATATGTGAAAATTCTTGTAAACTAGGTAATGTCAAAACTGAGTGTCATAACAACGCAAGTCAAATGTCTATAAAAATAAAAGAAACTGAACAATCAGTAACTGGAAATATTGATGTTAACAGCCAGGAATTAAATGAATATGGGAGCAAGTTCAAAACAGTATTAAGGAAATGTTACATGCCTGATATTTACAAGAAAGGAACCAAACAGAAATAAGCAGCTGTGACACAGTTGATGACAGTTTCTTGTGAGTGTGCCAAGTCCATCAATTTTTAATAGGGGTCTCCGTTCACATTGTTTTTGTATTAAAAAAAAAAAAATTACATTGCTTTGTAAAAGCATGGGATGATAGAAGGAAAATTGGGTACTTTATTATTGGAAGGCATTGCATTGTTATGGGGAATGAGAATGAGTTCTTTTTGTAAAGTATGGGGAGGATGTAGTAATTGTTTTCTTAGCTACTATTGGTCAAAAACTGTGCAAAACAGTATGTGTAGTGATAATTTTATGGGATGAAATTTTGTTGAGAGTAAACATCACAGTTATAAAGAATTCTTTCAGAATTACTGGGAAAGGATTTATATTTAGATGATCCATAATGGAAAGGGATATAATTTCAGTTGTCTTAATTAAATTGACTGTATCTAAAAACAAAGATGATGTGACTTACCAAACGAAAGCGCTGGCACGTCGATAGACACACAAACAAATACAAACATACACACAAAATTCAAGCTTTCGCAACAAACTGTTGCCTCATCAGGAAAGAGGGAAGGAGAGGGAAAGACAAAAGGATGTGGGTTTTAAGGGAGAGGGTAAGGAGTCATTCCAATCCCGGGAGCGGAAAGACTTACCTTAGGGGGAAAAAAGGACGGGTATACACTCGCACACACACACATATCCATCCACACATATATGTCTGCTTGTGTCTGTATACACAAAAAGACAGTAGGAGAGATAATTTTAGAAGACCACCAGTTGGAGGTAGAGGTGAATGGAGTCCTGGAGGTTATCATAATAATTATGGAAATAATCAAAGAGAAGTGAGAAATGAGGAAGAAAGATTGAGGCCAGATGAAGTAATTGGTATGGAGAGAATTGAATGGACCACAGCAGGAAAACTAGTTAGAAGTTCTGATGAGGTCTGTTTGACAACTAAACATGTACACAGGGTTGGTCAATGTGAACTATTTAAAATATGATGAAATGTATTGAATATAGACTGAAGACTGGTAAATTAAAAATGTTTTATATTATGAACAATAGATTCCATCATTTTATAAGATTTTAATACAGTTCTTCCTTCTGTTGAATGGTTACAACATCTTGTGCCATTATACAATGATCAGAGTTATATTATGTTTACATATTGAAATTAACTGGATTCCTAGGAACTCCACACATGTAGCCTCATACATCGTATGCCCACTGATCTCTGATTTTGTTACATGTAAGTTATTTTTGTTTGTCTGGAATTGTATGAGTTTTTGTAAGATTAACGGTTCAGCTGTTGACTGTTTACCAGTTGCAAGCCTGCTATATTATTTCTTACTGTCTGGTACATGTTTGGGTCCTTTATCAGTATACTTGTAAGTTTCCTGATTCAGCTAATTGTCTGATCATTGACTGCATTGCAGGTGTGTGCATAACACCATTAAGTGATGTCTTTCGCATGCAGAGCTATGTCTAACCACCCAGAGTCTTGAGACTTGTCATCAGCAAACATTACAGTTTTTGAAGTGTCCTCCAGTGTCCCAGGAAATTCATTTATGTGTAATAAGAACAGGAGTGAGCCAAGCCCTGAACCTTGTTGGACACCAAATTTAATGTAATTGCTTTTATATTATTCACTAATGTGACCGTCTGTTTTCTATTGTCTAAATGACACTTCATCCATGAAAAAGTGATACCTGTAATGTTGTTCCATTTCCCTAGCTGAACTTTATGATCTATGCAATCAAAGGTCTTGGTTGTTGTTGTTGTTGTGGTCTTCAGTCCTGAGACTGGTTTGATGCAGCTCTCCATGCTACTCTATCCTGTGCAAGCTTCTTCATCTCCCAGTACCTACTGCAACCTACATCCTTCTGAATCTGCTTAGTGCATTCATCTCTTGGTCTCCCTCTACGATTTTTACCCTCCACGCTGCCCTCCAATGCTAAATTTGTGATCCCTTGATGCCTCAAAACATGTCCTACCAACCGATCCCTTCTTCTAGTCAAGTTGTGCCACAAACTTCTCTTCTCCCCAATCCTATTCAATACCTCCTCATTAGTCAGGTGATCTACCCACCTAATCTTCAGCATTCTTCTGTAGCACCACATTTCAAAAGCTTCTATTCTCTTCTTGTCCAAACTAATTATCGTCCATGTTTCACTTCCATACATGGCTACACTCCATACAAATACTTTCAGAAACGACTTCCTGACACTTAAATCTATACTCGACGTTAACAAATTTCTCTTCTTCAGAAACGATTTCCTTACCATTGCCAGTCTACATTTTATATCCTCTCTACTTCGGCCATCATCAGTTATTTTACTCCCTAAATAGCAAAACTCCTTTACTACTTTAAGTGTCTCATTTCCTAATCTAATTCCCTCAGCATCACCTGATTTAATTTGACTACATTCCATTATCCTCGTTTTGCTTTTGTTGATGTTCATCTTATATCCTCCTTTCAAGACACTATCCATTCCATTCAACTGCTCTTCCAAGTCCTTTGCTGTCTCTGACAGAATTAAAATGTCATTGGCGAACCTCAAAGTTTTTACTTCTTCTCCATGAATTTTAATACCTACTCCGAATTTTTCTTTTGTTTCCTTTACTGCTTGCTCAATATACAGATTGAATAACATCGGGGAGAGGCTACAACCCTGTCTCACTCCTTTCCCAACCACTGCTTCCCTTTCATGTCCATCGACTCTTATAACTGCCATCTGTTTTCTGTACAAATTGTAAATAGCCTTTCGCTCCCTGTATTTTACCCCTGCCACTTTCAGTATTTGAAAGAGAGTATTCCAGTTAACATTGTCAAAAGCTTTCTCTAAGTCTACAAATGCTAGAAACGTAGGTTTACCTTTTCTTAATCTTTCTTCTAAGATAAGTCGTAAGGTTAGTATTGCCTCACGTGTTCCAACATTTCTACGGAATCCAAACTGATCTTCTCCGAGGCCTGCTTCTACCAGTTTTTCCATTTGTCTGTAAAGAATTCGCGTTAGTATTTTGCAGCCATGACTTATTAAACTGATAGTTCGGTGATTTTCACATCTGTGAACACCTGCTTTCTTTGGGATTGGAATTATTATATTCTTCTTGAAGTCTGAGGGTATTTCGTCTGTCTCATACATCTTGCTCACCAGATGGTAGAGTTTTGTCATGACTGGCTCTCCCAAGGCCAACAGTAGTTCTAATGGAATGTTGTCTACTCCTGGGGCCTTGTTTCGACTGAGGTCTTTCAGTGCTCTGTGAAACTCTTCATGCAGTATCTTATCTCATCTTCATCTACATCCTCTTCCATTTCCATAATATTGTCCTCAAGTGCATCGCCCTTGTATAAACCCTCTATATACTCCTTCCACCTTTTTGCCTTCCCTTCTTTGCTTAGAACTGGGTTGCCATCTGAGCTCTTGATATTCATACAAGTGGTTCTCTTCTCTCCAAAGGTCTCTTTAATTTTCCTGTAGGCAGTATCTATCTTACCCCTAGTGAGACAAGCCTCTACATCCTTACATTTGCCCTCTAGCCATCCCTGCTTAGCCATTTTGCACTTCCTGTCGATATCATTTTTGAGACGTTTGTATTCCTTTTTGCCTCCTTGATTTACTGCATTTTTATATTTTCTCCTTTCATCAATTAAATTCAATATTTCTTCTGTTACCCAAGGATTTCTATTAGCTCTCGTCTGCTTCCTTCACTACTTGATCGTCTGCTTCCTTCACTACTTCATCCCTCAGAGCTACCCATTCTTCTTCTACTGTATTTCTTTCCCCCATTCCTGTCAATTCTTCCCTTATGCTCTCCCTGAAACTCTCTACAACCTCTGATTCTTTCAGTTTATCCAGGTCCCATCTCCTTAAATTCCCACCTTTTTGCAGTTTCTTCAGTTTCAATCTGCAGTTCATAACCAATAGATTGTGGTCAGAGTCCACATCTGCCCCTGGAAATGTCTTACAATTTAAAACCTGGTTCCTAAATCTCTGTCTTACCATTATATAATCTATCTGATACCTTTTAGTATCTCCAGGGTTCTTCCATGTATACAACCTTCTTTTATGATTCTTGAACCAAGTGTTAGCTATGATTAAGTCATGCTCTGTGCAAAATTCTACAAGGTGGCTTCCTCTTTCATTTCTTCCCCCCAATCCATATTCACCTACTATGTTTCCTTCTCTCCCTTTTCCTACTGACGAATTCCAGTCACCCATGACTATTAAATTTTTGTCTCCCTTCACTACCTGAATAATTTCTTTTATCTCGTCATACATTTCATCTATTTCTTCATCATCTACAGAGCTAGTTGGCATATAAACTTGTACTACTGTAGTAGGCATGGGCTTTGTGTCTATCTTGGCCACAATAATGCGTTCAAGGTCTTGGTAAGAACACATAAAATACCATCAGAGTAATTTTTCTTGTTTGCTTCTGTCAGAACTGAGTTCATTAGCTCATATGTTGATTTTTCTGAGAAGCCTTTTCTGTTAGGATTTCACATTGACTTGAATTAAACTGGGAGGATCTTATTAGCCATGTTTGCAAGGGAACAGCAAGAATAAGCTAACTCACAGGAGAAACAAACTGGCATTCGATGGATTGGAGCGTAGAATGTCATATCCCTTAATCGCCCATGTAGGTTAGAAGATTTAAAAAGAGAAATGGATAGGCTAAAGTCAGATATAGCAGGAATTAGGGAAGTTCAGTGGCATGCAGAACAAGACTTCTGGTCAGGTGAATACAGGGTGATAAATACAAAATCAAATAGGGGTAATGCAGGAGTAGGTTTAATAACGAATAAAAAAATAGGAACGCTGATAAGCTACTAGGAACACCATAGTGAACACATTCCATTTTTCTTTTTTTTTGTGAAAATGAAACACTAATTTTGAATTGAAAAGTAAAAACATTTTATTCAAAGTATTGACCATTGCTTTCTATACATTTTGATCACCTTTCTGTCAATTTGTAGACACCACGCCATTAGAAATCTTCGTCTTTTGAAGCAGACCAATCAGACACCTAATTTTCGACTTCTTCATAGGAATCGAAGTGTTCCTCAGCCAATGCGTATCCCATTGATGAAAACAAATGGTAGTCGGAAGGGACCAAGTCTGGTGAATACGGCGGGTGGGGTAGCAGCTCCCAGCCAAGTGTTTTGATTGTATCCTGAACCAGTTTTGCTTTTTGTGCAGGAGCATTGTTGTGTAAAAAAATTACTTTGCCATGTCTTCTGGCCCATTCTGATCTTTTTTTGATCAAAGCATAGTTCAAATTGATCATTTGTTGTCTGTAGCAATTAGTATTCACAGTTTCACCGGATTTTAGAAGCTCATGATACACCACGCCTTTCTGATCCCACCAAACACAGAGCATTGTCTTCTTGCTGAATCGATCTGGTTTTGCAGTTGATGTTGATGGTTGTCCTGGATTAACCCATGATTTTTCCCATTTAGGATTCTTAAAATAAATCCATTTTTCATCGCCAGTAATGTTCTTCATTTCTTCCATCAAGATCATTATTTCTGAACCATTTAAACCATCTTTTGCATGTTGCTTCTGATAGCATGATCACCATATGCCTCGACAAACATTTGATGTGACCCTGAAGCACTTTTTTTCAAATGAAAACAAAAAATTAATGCTTTCCACAAATCATCACTTTCTGTTACAAAATTTGACATTGTTAATATGATGAAAACATATGATGTTGTTTGTTCCATGACTTGATGTATACTAAATATCTTTCACAGATGTCATACCGACCAAACAAAAAAAAAATTAAGGCTCGTTCACAACAAATGTTCCCTATCGACACATTTGTATCTTAACGCTCATTTCATGCCGGTACACCTGGTATTGTAGCCAAGATAGACACGAAGCCCATGCCTACGACAGTTGTACAAGTTTATATGCCAACTAGCTCCACAGATGATGAAGAGATTGCTGATATGTATGATAAGATAAAAGAAATTATTCAAATAGTTAAGGGAGCCAAAAATTCAATAGTCATGAGGGACTGGATTTTGATAGCAGGGAAAAGAAGGCAAGGAAAAGTGGTAGGTGAATATGGACTGGGAAAGGAATGAAAGAGGAGGCCACCTGGTAGAATTTTGCACAGAGCATAACTTAATCATCGCTAACACTTAGTTCATGAATAATGAAAGGAGGTTATGCATGTGGAAGAGACCTGGAGACACTGGAAGTTTCAGATCAATTATATCATAGAAAGAGACCGATTTAGGAACCAGTTTTTAAATTGTAAGATACTTCCAGGTGCAGATGTGGACACCAACCACAATTTATTGGTTATGAACCGGAAATTAAAACTGAAGAAACTGCAGAGAGGTAGGAATTTAAGGAGATGGGACCTGGATAAACTGAAAGAACTAGAGGTTTTAGAGAGTTTCAGAGGGAGCATTAGGGAAAGATTGACACAAACAGGGGAAAGGAATACAGTAGAAGAAGAATGGGTAGCTTTGAGAGATGAAATAGTGAAGGCAGCAGAGGATCACGTAGGTAAAAAGATGAGGGCTAGTAGAGATCCTTGAGTAACATAAGTGATATTGACTTTAAATGATGAAAGGAGAAAATATAAAAATGCAGTAAATGGAGCAGACAAAAAGGAATATAAATGTTTTAGAAATGTGATCGACAGGAAGTGCATAATGGCTAAGCAGGAATGACTAGAGGACAAACATAAGGATGTAGAAGCATATATCACTAGGGGTAAGATAGATGCCACCTACAGGAAAATTAAAGAGACCTTTGGAGAAAAGAGAACCACCTGTATGAAGATCAAGAGCTCAAATGGAAAACCAGCCCTAAGCAAAGAAGGGAAAACCAAAATGTGGAAGGAGTATATAGAGGAGCTATATAAGAGTGATGTACTTGAGGTCAATATAATGGAAATGGAAGAGGACATAGATGAAGATGAGGTGGGAGATATTATACTGCATGAAGAATTCGACAGAGAACTGAAAGACGTAAGTAGAAACAAGGCCTGTGAGAAGACAATGTTACGTTAGAGCTACTGATAGCCTTGAAAGAGCCACCCAAGACCGAACTCTTCCATCTGGTAAGCAAGAAGTCTGAGGCAGCCAAAATACCCCCAGACTTCAAAAAGAATATAATAATCCCAATTCCAAAGAAAGAAGGTATTGACAGGTGTGAAAATTACCAAAGTATCAATTTAATTAATGTTAACTGGAATACTCTCTTTCAAATTCTGAAGGTGGCAGGGGTAAAATAAAGGGAGCAAAAGGCTATTTACAATTTGCACAGAAACCAGAAGTCAGTTATAAGAGTCAGGTGGCATGAAAAGGAATCAATGGTTGAGAAGGGAGTGAGACAGGGTTGTAGCCTATTCCTGATGTTATTCAGTCTGTACATTGAACAAGCAGTAAAGGACACAAAAGAAAAATATGGATAAGGAATTAAAATCCAGGGAGAAGAAATAAAACCTTTGAGGTTTGTTGATGACATTGTAATTCTGTCAGAGACAGCAAAGGACTTGGAAGAACAGTTGAATGGAAAGGGCATTGTCATAAGAGGAGGATGTAAGATGAACATCAACAAAATCAAAATGAAGTCAATGGGACATAGTTGTATTAAAGCAGGTGATGCTGAGGGAATTACGTTACGAAATGAGACAGTTAAAGTAGTATATGAGTTTTGCTATTTGGGCAGCAAAATAACCGAGGATGTTCGAAGAAGAGTGAATATAAAATGTAGACTGGCAGTGGCAAGAAAAGCGTTTTTGAAGAAGAGAAATTCGCTAACACTGAGTATAGAGTTAAGTGTCAGGAAGTCTTTTCTGGAAGTATTTGTATGGAGCATAGCCATGTGTGGATGAAACACGGATGATGAACAGGTAAGACAAGAAGAGAAAAGAATCTTTTTAAATGCTAATTATAAGATGGATAGATCATGTAACTAATGAGGAGGTACTGAATAGAATTGAGGAGAAGAGGAATTTATGGCCCAACTTAACTAGAAGAAGGGAACAGTTGGTAGGACATGTTCTGAGGCATCAAGGGATCACTAATTCATTACTGGAGCGAAGCATGGAGACTGAGAGATGAATACACTAAGCAGATTCAGAAGGCTGTAGGTTGCAGAAGTTACTCAGAGATGAAGAGGCTTGCAAAGGATAGAGTGGCATGGAGAGGTGCATCAAATCTGTCTTTGGACTGAAGACCACAACAGCAACAACAACAACAACAACAACAACAACAAGCTGTCTCACATGGAAACTGACAGATGTAGTCACTGGTGAATATCTGAAGGTTGCATATTTTGGCCTATTTCAATCACACATGTACTACGGCATACTGCTATTGGGACATTCCGGCTATGTCAGTGGAATTCTGAAAATTTTTTTAAAGAATGTAATTAGAATAATGAGCGAAGTTACCCCTAAGGAACACTGCCATCCCTCTGTATCAAGCTCCAGATATTAACTGTTGTTAATCTATACATATACAAAGGGTTGCTTTGTGCCATAAGCAAAATAAATGAGTCCACCACCAGAGAGATGACCAGAGGCAAACTGAATCTTGATATACTGAGACACAGGCTCACAAAGACGGAAGACTCACACAAAACAATAAACTTCCAATACCTGCTCGGACATTGCCCTATAATATTTTCAAAGTTAATGTGTATGATTGGTTATGCAAATACTCATATTACAAGCTAGCCAAAATATTTTAAATAAACTTGATTGACATTAGTACTTTAGGATATTTCTAAAAGATATGGAACTGAATTGTGAAAAGTTCACTGTAGAAATTATTCTTAATTGTCTATTTAACGATCAAACCTATTCCACTGTAAGTGGTCAGTGGTGAATAAACTGAGTAGTAAAACAGGAATCCAAACTGAGCTGTTGTTAAAAGGTTTTTCTTAAAAAGATGGTTCAATATTCCTTTGTGAGTTATCTATAAAAGTTTTTTAAAACATGCAAGAGGGGACACTATCAAGTATGCCCAAGATTTTAGTATTTTGGCAGAGAAGCCATCATAGCTAATTTGCTACTTTTCATTGACCTAATGATTTTTGTGATTCCTCTGATAGATTATTTGTCAAAACTGATGTCTGTTTGTGGAGTGTGTGATGCTATCGAAGTAAAAATCATTAATCTACTTGTGATGGATCTTTTATGGCCCCTTGTTTTCAGTTATTGTTAGGACAAATTTATTGAATTTAGTATCTGATTTGATTTTAATGTCACCATCCTTGATGCTACTAACAACAAGGAGTTGAATAGGGTTTGCCCTACCAAATTTATTAATTTCATGTGTAATAATACACCAAGTTGTCCTTGCCTGATTCTTGAATTTTTATTGTGCATGGTACATGATTTTTGCTTTTTTGGTGATACAGTGGAGAATTATACAATACTGCTTTATTTAGCATCCATTTTAACTGTACCTGACACATTCTAAAGAAAGATTGGATTCAGAGTGTTGTAACAATATTTTTAGGAAATAATTAAATTTCTCATTTACTATGTATCCTTGGTAAAATTTTTCCCATTTTTTATCCAATAAATTCCCCCTGAACATTGAAACATAGCATTTAGAAGCCTGTGAAATTTTCCTTTTCCTTTCATAGTTAAAACTGATTGATAAAGATTCCTTAATTCTGTCATTTGACCGCTGTGGTCAGATAAATTATTTATGGGGCTCACATTTGTTTGATAAAGCCAGTTCCACTTAGAAATAAATTATCATTGTATGTTTTGCTATACCTTTCTGTTCTTGTTGGAAACATTAATGTGGGGATCAGATCAAAATTAGACACAAGTAACACTCAATAAGGACTACACAAGATCAAATGAATAATTTCAACATGTAATCACTTTTCAGTTCTTCTTGCTAAGTCTTATTTACTGTCCTCTCTAACTGACTACTAAAGTTTTAAATATTTCCTGTTGGGGACGAGCAGATGGTCAGAATTGTTCTCTTGTATGTTTCTGAGTCTATTACTGAAATGCACTTCAATTTAGTGCTCATTTAGGTTCATGACCGGAAACTTTATTGTGCTTTTGTGTATATAGTCATTCCCCCTTTCCTTGTATTGTGCCAACAATAATTTGACACTAACTTGTATCCACTAGGTGCAGCCATTCAGTTTCTGTGACTTCCAATTGATGTTCCACTATAAGTAGCACATCTGTACAAATACATTTTTTCCTAAATTTTATGTGCTTATAGTTATTTGGCAGTGATGTTTCAGAAACATTTGCTCTAAAAATGCCTAACTAAAATATTGGAAACCACAGGAATAGGACAGACAGTGCCCTGATTCCATTGAATGCTTCTGGAAATTAGTGATGCAAGTAATCTCTTATGAAAACATTCAGATATAGGCCACATCACATGTACATAACTGTGTGAGGTGTAATTCATCAGTCGCACCCATTTTTGATCAGCTTAATCTGCTGAACAACCCCTGACTCTATATATTCACATGTTGAACAGTATGCTTCATCCAGTGCTTCTTGTATTGTCCAGAGTGACACAATCATCGTAATTGTGTGGGAGTACTACCAACAGTGTTCTTGATTGTGTAGTTGAGATTGCAACTTAACTGTTCCCGGCACCCCCAATAATCACTACACCAACATATTTCCACGGAGAATATAAATCACAGTTGATCTCACTGAGCCCTGTTCTTGACTTAAAAATACTAGTGACCTGGTATTCACTACCCACAGAGTTCTGTGTTAGTTGAGATATTTCCCTTCCATGACTATTCCCTACAAAATGACTCCCTTGGTCTTTCTAATCCTCTGCTACTACTAGATTTAATGTAATTTTTTTTCTCTGTCTTGTTAGAATGTTCCTGAACTCTTTTTGTCGACAGTCCTCAGTGCAGTGAAGCCATTGGAAACATCTAGACTACAGCTAGCAGACTTGTAACATCTCTTGGATCTCATGCTTTATCTTGCAATTCTGTCCACAGTCCAGTTATCTCTCCCCATCCTAAACTCAATGCTGTCAACAGTAGCTATCAGCTGTTCTGATTCTGCTTGTGTTCCTGCCAAATCAATTTTGAGTTTTATGATCAGCTACTCTTTCTCCATTGTGGAGTAACAGGGATAACTACTACAGCACTAAAGATTAGCCACATCTTCATCCAAGCTGGTTGCTTCAGCGTCTTCACACTGTCAACCATTTCTCACTACTCTCTGGCAGTTTCTCCACTTGTTGATAGTGAAGTATTTTTTTAATCTATACAGATAATTTATCAACACCTGTGCAACCAAAATTGCAGTTATGTGACTTTTTGCAGTTTTATTCAATCAAAAACTACTAATTTGCGAAATGAATGTTATGGAGAAACATGTGTATATACATTACTGGTTAGTTAAATGTTACGTCACAAAATATTTTCAATGAAAGATGAATCAAAATGTGTGATTTAAATGTCACTGGAGAGATTGAGATCAGATTAAGCTATGTTTGCTATTGTCATTGTTGTCATCAGTCTGAAGACTGCTTTGATGTAGCTCTCCATGCTAGTCTATCCTGTGCAACTTTCTTCACCTCTATGTAACTACCACAACCTACATACATCTGAACCCGATTACTGAATCCCAGCCTTGGTCTTTCTCTGCAATCCCCCCCTCACACACACATACATTTCTCTCTGCTACCAAATCGACAAGTCCTTGATGCCTCTGGATGTGCTCTACCACCAATCCCTTCTTTCAGTCAAACTGTGCCATAAATTTCCTTTTTTGGCAATTCAATTCAGTATGTCCTCATTTATTATTTTATCTGTGTATCTAACCTTAAGAATTTGTCTGTAGCACCATATTTCAAAAGTTGCTATTCCCTTCTTGTCTGAACTGCTTATTTTCCACATTTCACTTATGTACTAGGTTACACGCCAGACAAAATACCTTCAGCAAAGATTTCCAAACACTTAAATTTATACAAGATGTTAACAAAGGTATTTTTTCATAAATGCTTATCTTGCTGCATTTTATATCCTCCGCATTTTATATACTCTCTATTATTTCAGCCATCATCTGTTATTTTGCTGCCAAAACATCAAAACTCATCTTCTGCTTTCTAGTGTCTTATTTTCTAGCCTAATTCCTTCAGCATCACATGTTTTAATTCACCTCTGCCCCATTACCATTGCTTTACTTTTTTGATGGTCACCTTAACTCTTTTCAAGACACTATCAATTTTGTTCGATTTGCAATCTCAGACAGATTTACAATGATATCTGCATACATCAAGGTTTTTATTTCTTTTCCCTGTACTTTAATTCCCTTTCCAAATTTCTTCTTGGTTTCCTTTACTGCTTGCTCAGTGTAGGTTGAATGATATGAGTGATGACAACAACACTGAATTACTGTTCCCCTGACATGCTCTTCAACTTTCATAGCGGCTGTCTGGTTTCTGTACAAGTTGTAAATAACATTTTCTCCCTGCATTTTGTCCTGTTATCAAAAGCTTTCCATAAATCTATAAATGCTATAAATGTAAGTTGCTTTTCTAGAACCTTTCTTGTGGGATAAGTCATAGAAACAATATTGTGTTGCGTATCACAGCATTTCTCTGGAACCCAAACCGATCTTCCTTAAGGTCCACTTCTATCAGTTTTTCCATCCTTCTGCATAGAATTTGTGTCAATGTTTTGCAACCAAGACTTACTAAACTGATTGTTCTGAAGTATTCATATTTATCAGCCAGCATCTCCCTTCCCCAGAACTGGAATTATAACATTCTTCCTGAAGTGCAAGTTTGTTTCGCCAATCTCATGTATCTTTCACACAAAGAAGAATTATTTTGCCATAGCTGGCTCTTCCAAGCATCCTAATAATTCTGAGGGAATGTCATCTACTCCAGGAACCTTCTTTCCACATAGGTCTTTGAGGGATCTGCCAGATTCTTCTTTCATTATCGTACCTCCCACCTCTTCTTTACCTAATCCTCTCCTCTTTCTATAATACTGTCCTCATGTTTGTTTTCCTTATGTAGATCCTCTATGCATTGCTTCCACTTTGCAGTTCTCTCCTAATTACTTAGTACTAACTTATTGTCAGATCTCTTGATATTCTTAGTGCTGCTTCTGTTTTCTCTGAAGATTTCTTTAATTTTCTTGTAGGTGGCATAGATATTTCCTCTAGCTATGCATGCTACTACAGTCTTGCATTTCTCCTCTAGCCATTCCTGCTTTGCCATTTTGTGCTTTCTGTCAATCTTATTTTTAAATGTCTGTATTCCCTTTCACCTGCTTTTATGCTGCACTTTTATATTTTCTCCTTTTTTCAGTTAAATTCAGTATCCCCTGTGTTATCCAGGGTTTTCTACTAGGCCTTGTCTCTTTTAGCTGTGTGATTCTTGGCTCCCTTCCCTTTTCATCTCTCAAAGCAGCCCATGCATCATCTATTTAATTCATTTCCCCTGTTTCAGTTCAGTATTGCATGTTACTCCCTTTTAAGCTCTCAAACACTTCTGGTTCCTTAAATTTGTCCAGATCCTGTCTCCTTAGTTTCCTACAATTTTGCAATTTCTTCAGTTTTAATGTGCAGTCTATAATCAATAAATTATGGTCAGTCATCACGTGCCCTTGGAAGTGTCGTACAGTTTAAAATCTGGTTTTCAATACCTGTGTTACTGTTACATAATGGATATGAAACCTTCCAGTGACCCCAAGTCCCTTCCATGTACATAACCTTCTTTCATGATTATTAAACCATGTGTTAGTGATGATTAAATTACACTCTGTGCAAAATCTACCATATTGTTTCCTCTTGTATTCCTTTCCCTCAGTCTGTGTCCTCGTACTATTTTTCCTTCTCTTCCTGTTCCAATCATCAAATTCTAGTCACCCAGCACAGTCAAATTTTTGTCTGCATTAACTCTCAGAACAATTTCGTTTATTTTGTCACACAATCCTTCAATCTCTTCATCATCTACAAAGCTAGTTGCCATATAAACTTGTACTACTATGCTGGGTGTTTTCTTTGTGTCTGTCTTGGTTATGATGGTGCATTCACTGTAGTGTTCGTAGTAGCTTACCCACACTGCTATTTTTTTATTGACTTTAGGCGTGCTCCTGCATTACTCCTATTTGATTTTGTTCTAATAATCCTGTACTGAACTCATCAGAAGTCCTGTACCTTTTGCCACAACACTTCACTAATTCCCACTGTAACTAATTTCCACCTATCCATTTACTGTTTTTAATTTCTAACCTACCCATCTGATTAAGGGAAAATGTAGAATAACAGTTTTGTTTTTCTTGTGATGACACCCTCCTCTGTAGATCTTGCTCAAAGAGCCAAATGGAGGACTTTGTGACACAGACATTTATTCTGCTAGAAGATGCCATAGAATTCAAGGAAGTCATCAGAAATTAAGAGGTTCATGTGGTCTGCAATGATATAGGGTTTTTATAAATTAGTTATACAAAAGTAATCTTCAGTTGCAAAAAAGATAAATAACATTCAGAAATACTTCATACAGCACTGAATGCAGTATCATCAAGTTTTATTTACAAATGTTCAATGTAACATGACAGATATTCCATCTATAATCAGTTTCCTGCAAAATCCCACGAAGCAGGTCTTGATGTATGCTGGCAACTCATTATGTTATCTATTGTCGCAGCTCATCATTTCCCATAAGTGAAGGGAAAGAGTCTGTCTTTAAAGTAACCCCATACATAAAAGCCCATTGTAGTTCAATCAGGTGATCTTGATGAGCAGGATATTTTTCCATCACATCCAATAGAAGTCGGCACATCCCCAAGGAAGTATGTGATAACTTCACAATGATAATGTGGTGGTGTGCCATCTTGCTGGAAAGTAAATTCTGTGCTTGTATCCTGTTGTAATTGAGGCATTAGTTAATATTCAAGCATGTTCAGGTATGATAAGCCAATTAGAGTTGAATTGGCAAAAACGAAAGGACTGTAAATCTTTTACAGCTTATAGTGCAAAAAACAGTTACCTTAGGCGAATCCTGTACATTTTCGATTACATGATGTAGTTTCTGCTCACCCACATCTGAACATTATGTTGATTCACTTTACCACATGTATGGAATGTGGCTTTATCACTGAACATGAGTTTATTCAGAAAATCTTCTTCAGTGGTATTTTGTTAAATATATCTACACAAAACTCAGATCGTTTCCTTTGTCACTTTCTCTTAAGCCGTGAACAGTTCCAATTTGTAGGGTTTGAATTACAGGCATTTCTGTAGCACCTTCCACATTGTAATTCTAGGCATACACTAGTGTAATCTGGCATATTTTGTTGATTTGCCTGCACTACGAGTGTAAGGCTACTGAACTTAATCAATTGCTGCATCAGAGACAGCTGGCCAAACCTGACTGGACTTAGTTTGTCATACACAGCCAGTTTCAGTGAAATGATTATACCAGTTAATATCAGTTTGTGTTTGAGGTGGTGGCTTCTGATATTTGGTTCTGAATTTACTCTGAGTTGCAGTAGTGGATTTGGATTCACTAAACTATAAACAACACTGCACATGCTCTGCACCATTGTACAACTCCTTGGTGACTGTTGGAATAACTTATTCATGCATGCCACTAGTTATAATGTTGGGAACTAACAGTCTTAAGCAAGAATTCAAGTTGAAGATACACTGCACTCAGTGCTGTATCCAACATTTATGTAAGTTGTTTACCCATTTTCACGATTACAGGTTGCTTTTGTATAACTTATTTATAAACAACCTAAATTAATGTAGTCCACAGCTTTCATGGTGCCTTAAATTACTTCCACAGGCCCCATGGAAGCCCTGCTGAACATTGTATATAGCATAATACTACCTCCACTGGCCTGTGTCCATGGTATGGTGCACATTTTGAGCAGCTGTTCACTTGGATGGTGGTGCATCTGGACACGACTGTTGATCTGGTGAAACAAGAAACTGATTCATCCAACCAGGCAAAATATTTCTATTGATCCATGGTCTAGTAAATGGTGTCATTGAGTGAACATCCAAGCACATAGGTGTCATCTGCTGCAGAGTTTCATGTGTGCTGAACAGTGTGCTCCAAACTACTTGTGCCTGCACCATCATTGTACTCAGCCATCTGATCTGCCACAGATCATTGCCTATCCTGCTTTACAGAGCAGGCAAGCCTCCGGACCTAATTATTTCCACAGATGCTCATACAAGTAGCATTCAAATAGCTGGTAGGTTTGAGGTTTCAAAGATGCTCTGTCGTAAGTGCTTTGCACTATGTCAAAATTGCTTATGTCGGCAGCTTTCCCCACCTGCATCCCACATTGTCACTTCAATGATTCCCCATTCGCCTCTGTTCTGCTTATATAGGTGTGTCCAAACAGCAACTTTCCCACCCATTCCACAGATAGTAAACCGTACGCTGCACAAAGCAAGAGCACATACGTGATAGAGTAATAACATTGTGTGGCACATGTGCTAACAGAACTTCTGAGGCCTCACAGTAATTTTGTAGCAGCAGTTGAAAATGCAGACTCATATTCCAACTCCCACCATGTGTGAAATGCAGTTGTTGATAAAGTTTTTGAATGCACAGAACATAGCACCAATTGAAATTCGCCATCAGCTGTACCAGGCCTATGGGCCTAACACCATGAGCAAACAAAAGTTCACGATGAGGAGTGCAGCAGGACACCATAGGCATTAAAGGTGACCAAGTGCAAAAATTGTGAGTACACATTATGGAGAATTGTCAGAAATCGGGACAGGTCATTCAGAACAAGCAGCATGAGGTGCTTAGTGTTGGTGTGTTGTTTGCTGCTTGATAATGCTTGGTCACAATTGGCTTGAAAGACAACGGAGCTCCTGCCAACGATTAGCTGCCATGTGTTTGATCATCCACCCTATAGCCCAGACATCACTGTGAAGATTTTAATCTATTCTGGAACTTCAAGAAATTCATGTCCAGGTGGAGTTAGCATTTTCAGACTAATTGAGAGGCAGAGATGGTTGTCAAGAGTGGTTCCAATCCCAGGTGACAGACTTCTATGATACATAGATACAAAACTTGGTCCCACAGTTTGATAGATGCCTGAATTCTAGTGGTGAATATATTCAAAAATAGCTCAATGCTTCTTGTATCTGTTCCAGTAAATCTTTTAATAAAACTGTGTTTGTTTCTGTCGATGACCTCAGGGAAACTTACTTCATGGAAGCACCTCATACCTTCCTTACCACATCACATGCTCATAATGCCACCAGGTAGCATTCAGTTGCATGGAGGGCAGTGTTCATAATGTTTTGACTCTTCAGTATATACTATCACTATCTGTTGCATAATGACTTCAAATAAACTCACTGTCGCTTATCGTGATAAGTGTATAGGTCACTCAGGACAAATTGCGTGGCCCATTAGACCTCTAGTCCTTAACCCCCTGGATGTCTACCTTTGGGGCCATCTCAAGGAGCTCCTGTGTGGATCATTGAGAATGTAGCACAACTACAGCAGAGAACTGAAAATGACTATGCAGAATGAGATGAACAGACACTGTGATATTTCAAGTGTGGTAAATGCCAAGTACGTCATTGTCTTCATCTACGTGGGCACCATTTTAAACATTTTCTGGGGTAAATGTACAGTATATAGTTGAGTTGAATTTCAGGTCCCTTCATGTCATTCCTTTCCGAGAATAATTAATTTTGTGTTGTTTTTTGGTGCACTTGTGACCCCTACTCTACTGCAGACCTAGGGAACATCAAATCAAACTTTTTTAACATTTTACTCTTATTTTGATGCATAAATTACCCATACAATGTGTGTACAGCTACTTTTGAATCACCCCGCATATTGTGAAAAGCAATGGTTGTGTAACACTCATTTGGGGGACATCTGAAGGTGCGTGTTCGAAGATTTCTCTGTTGAGAATGACGTGCTGTGTTGTGTTCGCTAGAAACTCTTGAGTCCAGTCCCACAGCTGGTCTGATCTTTCATTCCCTCTGATTTTGTTCACTAGGTGGTAGTGCATGACTGTATTGAAAATCTTCCCTAAATCAAGGAACATCGCATCAACCTGAGTGCCAGTATTTACTGCTTTCTGGGTCTCATGGATTAGCAGAGCAAGCTGGGTTCCACACCTTGTCATTTCCGGAACCCATGTTGATTCCTACAGAGCAGATTTTCAGTCTCCAGAAATGTCATACTACATAAGCAAAGTAGTTCCATGTGCAGCAACAAAAATTTTTGATCATTTCCACAATAACATGACATGTCTCACATGTTGTAGATCTAATCTAAAATCCTTTCTCGTGGGTAACTCCTACAATTCTACAGAAAAATATTATTTAAAAACTAGTAGCCTGTAAAGAAAGAAAAAATAACTTGTCTTTAAGTGTGGTTATATGAATAGGACTACATAATAATATGTTCATTAATGTTAACACTAACCATGTATACATATCCTGTAACTTGTCTCATTCCACATCATTTTGATACAAGAATTTTTCAAATGATCTATAAAACATAATGTAATGAACTGAGGAGCATAAAATATGTTCCAAAATTCTACAACAGACCAATGTCAGAGATATAGGCTGATAGTTTTGTGTGACTATTGGATGACCCTTCTTCTTCCTAGGAGATATATGACATAACTCTCATGAGCCAGTTATTTAAGTGCTCGAGGGTATTGTTAGAAAAGACATTCAGAACAATATTGCATAAATCCCTCTCCCATTCTATAGCTGTCAGGTTGAAATCCATCCCTATTAAAATAGTGTAATCAGGATATTTACCAGATATATTCTCCAAGTTTACTCTGTAGCATTCTGCCACAATAGATCAAGATGCAGTTGATCTCCAAAACAATCATCCATAACCATGTTCTGCCCAACTTTGACTCTTATCTGCACCCAGGTTATTTTACATTCAGAAGCTATAATAAAATTTGTTAAAAAGACATCTTTCCAAATACCATACAAGCTATTTGTAAAAGTACTTGATTGCCAAACTGGTATTTGGGCGTACAGCCCAACATCAGTGGCATACAGTGTGCTTGTCCATATCAGATGAAGTGTGTGTCAAGTATGAAATATATATGATGTTAAATACTGATCTGGCAGTTAAATATTTTTACATGCATCTCATGGTGTACAGCAAGATATCTTTTAACAGATACTTAAAAGCTGCAGAGCAGTAAGCATATAAGATTCTTACCAGACAATCTAGCTACATCTGGTGAAAAATATGCCACCCCATTGCTATTCAGACTATATTTGTCACATATATTAAAACAAGAACTAAAAATGTTGCTGCTATTCTGGTTTCAGCCATGTTTCTGTTCTTAGTGCTATCTGGGCATTGCTAACCCTAATTGTGAGACCTTTCTGCTGACACTTCAGCAGCTAACTAACTCTACATTAACATTCTCTCATTCTGATTTACAATGATGAATGTTCTCTGTGACTAATGTGAAAGATCTACTCCCTTCTCAGATTGTCGTATATAATTCATAACTGAGTGTATGGAGGAAATCTTCTAAATTAAAAATCCTTTATATACATGCCATATACACTCTGCTACATATGTAGCCACTTCCTCTGTGTATTGCATGCTGACCTGCTGAGGGAAATCGAATTCTCTCCCTCTGTAGTGCAGGTTAAAAAGCTCAATCCAATACTTCCAAAGAATTGTACGAGTCTTTGGTTTAAATGCTTCATTTGGTTCAAATCAGATGAACACAATCAGTTCTGTGTATGGCACTGCACATCATGAAACTTATTTCATCTCCTGTGCAAGGCTAGCTATCTCCACTAACTCAGCCAGATATCTAAAAGACTATGCCCTCTGAACCATGGTGGCAAGTATCAGTTGTGCTGACACGAGCTGTGACTTGCAACTGGTTGCAGCCAATGCAACTCAGGAACACTCATCTTCAATAATTTGCCAGTAAACATAAAAAATTTAGTTACAAATAAAGATCAGTTTAAAAGGAGCCTGAAAGACTTACTAGTGGCCAACTCCTTCTACTCCATTGACGAATTTTTTAATAGAAACAAATGATGTATTGTATATATTCATACTATTAGTATTGTTATTTCAGCTTAAAAAAAATAAATAAATAAAAAATTGACATGTTCCACATCCACGAAGATCTCCTCAGCACGGATCTATGGAATGAAAACTAATCTAATCTAATCATTCAATTGCTGTCAGTGGAGGCTCCTCCCCATCTCAGACGACACCCACTTGCAAACATATTGAGTGCAACTTCCTGGCAAATTAAAACTGTGTGCCGGACCGAGACTCGAACTTGGGACCTTTGCCTTTAGCGGGCAAGTGCTCTATCAACTGAGCTACCCCAGGCTGTGGCTAAGCCATGTCTCCGCAATATCCTTTCTCCCAGGAGTGCTAGTTCTCCAGGTTCGCAGGAGAGCTTCTGTGAAGTTTGGAAGGTAGGAGACGAGGTACTGGCAGAATTAAAGCTGTGAGGATGGGGCGTTAGTCATGCTTGGGTAGCTCAGTTGGTAGAGCATTTGCCCGCGAAAGGCAAGGGTCCGGCACACAGTTTGAATCTGTCAGGAAGTTTCATATCAGCGCGCACTCCGCTGTAGAGTGAAAATTTCATTCTATACTGAGTGCAGTTTGGCCTTCCCTACTTGTCTGTTATTTCCCAGAGAGCCTCTGTCCCTACCTAATGTTGAAGCTCCTGATGACCAACACATCCACTGGTGTAACATTCATTGAAGCTTCTGTCCACTGTTGTATGTCAGTAGTTGTTGCAGCCAGCACTGCCCTGCAACACTGTGGTAGTGGTTGTCAGACAGAGGTATTGCTATATATATTTAAATCTTTTGATTTGTTCAGTCTTTTTAAGATAACCACACAAGCGGTGAATCCCATTAGAATAATGTTTCAAAACAGAATTCAAACACTCGTGATACTGCCATTCAGATGAATTGTCTGCAATGCCTCATTTTAATAAAAATTAGGTCTACAATTAACCCAGTTATTCTGCACTTTAAGGTCTATTCTGTTCCACAATTCAGATACACTGCAAGAAAAGTAACAAGACATAGTTCATTGTAGAACAATGAACTGAAAGAAAAAATCTAGTGAAGAAAAACTGAAAGAAATGTTTTCTAAATGGTAATGAACATGTAAGGTCAACTCTAAGATATGTTGTACTTGTCAGGTATAACTGGATATGTTGCATATTTGTGACAAAAGGCATTTTGGAAATTGAACACTTACAACACTTTCTTTAGTAAAACATTTGTGTTTAACGTTTTGGTGATACATTGATAGGATTTACATGACTGAAAATAAATAATACATGGTGGCACACATTTTAAATAACCATCTACAAAACAATATAACCTCATTCCTAAAATTCTCAGAAACAGTGTATTCTCTTGTTTAGATGCAGATGAACATTACACTTACTACACACATTCTTTACAGTTTGATCTTGTGTCTGTAAACTGAGGCCAATGACGTGTTGCATCAGTTGGGCAGATTTAACTGGAACCAGTTTTCTTTGACTCTGACACTTCTTGCATAACAGTTCTGTCTCTATACTGGCTGAAGGCCTCTCTCTCTTCTTGTCATGATTTTTGCCAGCTTGTAGAGGGATCTTCAAGTCTGGATTTGAATTCCAGTAAATAATTTTGTTTATTACGGGGAATTTGTAAATTGTCATAGTCCCTCTCCACAGTTGGTATACGAGCTTTAAAATCTCCATTACCTTTTTTTGGAGCATAAAACTTTGGGGTTCCATCACAAATACCATAAAAGCTTCAGAGCATTAGCATGAACGCAGCTGGTCACTGAGGTATTCTGGTGCTACAAATCAATGGAAATGTTTGATTTCACTAACCTAATTTCATCTTTTGCATGCAATCACAGAAGTATACAAACAGCTAATGACGTTTGTTTCACAAAAACCTTATTTTCAAATGCAGTTGCATGAGCAATTAATTTATCACATCAAAACGTGATTATGTCACATCATACATACTATGTAACAAATAAATAATTTTTGTAACTGAACATACATCTGTCTCTAGCTATATTTGTGCAAACAGTGGCGATAACTTCTTTTGTGTGTGTCATGAACAAACACATGAACAACATGTTGCTATACAAATACGCAAAACACGCAGAGATGGGATCATTTGTCAGATACATTGGTAGATTCATGTGGAATCTGCACCTATTGTCACCAGCACTCAAAACCAATAAACTTTTTTCCATTTATTAGTGCCACTTGGTGTGACATGAATTTGTGATGCACAGCATTAAGGGGTTGATTATCAGAGTGTGTTTATTGCTAGCAGTAACGACTGTCCCATATGTTGTGAACAGGGTGAATGTTTTATATGTAGTACATAAGATCACTCAATTTTCCTGTTCGTAAAGTATCCTCGTAGGCAAGTGATTTCTCCTGAAGAATTTTTTTTTTTTTAAGAAAAAAAAAGACAGTAGATACTTGAAGAGCATTATTGTGTATTTGGGCATCCAGTTGGTACAAAAGACACGTGTAATTTTAGGGAGTAATTGTTTTACAATTTGCCAAATATTTAATAAGAAGAATCCAACGTAGATGCCAGAGAATACTGACCACAAATTTTCTGGCAGACTCCACACATCTTGTTGTAGGCTCAATGGCTTTTGAGAATTTCTTGTATGGCTGATTCATTTCTGCACTAAATAGCCAAAGAAACTGGTTGTTGTTGTTATTGTTATTGTGTCCTTCAGTCCAGAGACTGGTTTGATGCAGCTCTCCATGCTACTCTATCCTGTGCAAACTTCTTCATCTCCAGATACCTACTGCAACCTACATCCTTCTGAATCAGCTTAGTGTATTCATCTCTTGGCCACCCTCTACGATTTTTTTTACTCTCCACGCTGCCCTCCAATACTAAATTAGTGATCCGTTGATGCCTCAGAACATGTCCTACTAACCGATCCCTTATTCTAGTTGGGTTTTGCCACAAATTCCTCCTCTCGCCAATTCTGTTCAGTACCTCCTCATTTGTTACGTGATCAACCCATCTAATCTTCAGCATTCTTCTGTAGCACCACATTTTGAAAGCTTCTATTCTCTTCTTGTCTAAACTATTTATCGTCCATGTTCAACTTCCATGCATGGCTACACTCCATACAAACACTTTCAGAAAAGACTTCCTGACACTTAATTCTATACTTGATGTTAATAAATTTCTCTTCTTCAGAAACGCTTGCCTTGCCATTGCCACTCTACATTTTATATCCACTTTACTTTGCCTGTCATCAGTTATTTTGCTCCGTAGACAGCAAGACTCATTTCCTAATGTAATTCTCTCAGCATCACCTGCTTTAATTCAACATGTTCCATTATCCTCATTTTGCTTTTGTTGATGTTCATCTTGTATCCTCTTTTCAAGACACTCTCCATTCCATTCAACAGGTCTTCCAGGTCCTTTGCTGTCTGTGACAGAATTACAGTGTCATCAGCAAACCTCAAAGGTTTTATTTCTTCTCCATGGGTTTTAATTCCAACTCCAAATTTTTCTTTTGTTTCCTTTACTGCTTGCTCAATATACAGATTGAACAACATCAGCGATAGGCTACAACCCTGTCTCAATCCCTTCCCAACCACTGCTTCCCTTTCATGCCCCTCGACTCATAACTGCCATCTGGTTTCTGTACAAATTGTAAATAGCCTTTTGCTCCCTGTATTTTACCCCTGCCACCTTCAGAATTTGAAAGTGTGTATTCCTGTCAACGTTGTCGAAAGCTTTCTCTAACTCTACAAATGCTAGAAATGTAGGTTTGCCTTTCCTTAATATATCTTCTAAGATAAATCATATGGTCAGTATTGCCTCACGTGTTCCAACATTTCTACGGAATCCAAACTGATCTCCAAAGTTGACTTCTACCAGTTTTTCCATTCATCTGTAAAGAATTAGTATTACTTACTACACTGATTATTACTTACTTACTACACTGATAGTTTGGTAATTTTTGCATCAATCAACACCTGCGTTCTTTGGGATTGGAATTATTATATTCTTCTTGAAGTCTGAGGGTACTTCGTCTGTCTCATACATCATGCTTGCCAGATGGTAGAGTTTTGTCAGGGCTGGCTCTCCCAAGGCCGTCAATAGTTCTAATGGAATGTTGTCTACTCCCGGGGCCTTGTTTCAACTAAGGCCTTTCAGTGCTCTGTCAAACTCTTCATGCAGTATCATATCTCTCATTTCAGCTTCATCTACGTCCTCTTCCATTTCCATAATATTGCCCTCAAGTGCAAGAAACTGGTACACCTGCCTAATATTGTGTAGGGGCCCCACGAGCACACAGAAGTGCCACAACATGACGTGGCATGGACTCAACTAATGTCTGAAATAGTGCTTGAGGGAATTGACACCATTAATCCTGGATGGCGTCCATAAATCCGTAATAGCATGAGGGTGCTGGAGATCTCTCCTGAACTGCACATCGCAAGGCATCCCAGATATGCTCAATAATGTTTATGTCTGGGATCTTTGGTGGCCAGCAGAAGTGTTTAAAGACAGAAGAGTGTTCCTGGAGCCACTCTGTAGCAATTCTAGATGTGTGGGGTGATGTATTGTCCTGCTGGAATTGCCCAAGTCCATCAGAACGCACAGTGGACATGAATGGATGCAGGTGATCAGATACGATGCTTACATATGTGTCACGTGTCAGTAGACATATCAGGGGTCTTGTAACACTCCAACTGCACACTCCCATGCCATTACAGTGTCTCCACCAGATTGAACAGTCCTCTACTGACATGCAAGGTCATGGATTCATACCTGTACACGTCAGTCTGCTTAATACAATTTGAAACATGACTCGTTCGACCAGGAAACATGTTTCCAATCATCAACAGTCCAATGTCGGTGTTGGTGGGCCCAGGCGGGGCGTAAAGCTTTGTGTCATGCAGTCATCAAGGACACATGAGTGTGCCTTCGGCTCTGAAAGCCCATATCGATAATGTTTCATTGAATGGTTTGCACGCTGACACTTGTTGATGGCTCAGCATTCAAATCTACAGCAACTTGTAGAAAGGTTGCACTTCTGTCACATTGAACGATTCTCTTCAGTCCTCATTGATCCCATTCTTGCAGGATCTTTTTCCGCTCGCAGCTGTATCAGAGAGTGATGTTTTACCGGATTTCTGATATTCATGGTACACTCATGAAATGGTCATATGGGAAAATCCCCACTTCATCGCTACCTTGGGGATGCTGTGTCCCATTGTTCATGTGCTGACTATAACATCATGTTCAACCTCACTTAAATCTTGATAACATCTACATCTACGTGATTACTCTCCTATTTACAATAAAGTGCATGGTAGAGGGTCCAATGAACCACCTTCAAGCTGTCTCTCTACCATTCCACTCTCTAATGGTGCGCGGGAAAAACGAGCAGTTAATTTTTTCTGTGGGAGCCCTGATTTCTCTTATTTTATCTTGATGATCATCTCTCCCTTTGTAGGTGGGTGCCAACAGAAAGTTTTTGCAATTGGAGGAGAAAACTGGTGATTGAAATTTCATGAGAAGATTCCGTCGCAGTGAAAAACGCTTTTGTTTAAATGATTGCCACTCCAATTGATGTATCATGTCCGTTGCACTATCTCCCCTCATCCGTCAGTCCCACGAGATGCAGATCCCACACCACACAGCAACACTCCAGAATAGAGCAGACAAGTGTGGTGTAAGCAGTCTCTTTAGTAGATCTGCTGCACCTTCTAAGTGTTCTGCAAATGAATTGCAGTCTCTAATTTGCTCTACCCACAACATTATCTATGTGATCGTTACAATTTAGGTTATTTGTAATTGTAATCCCTAAGTATTTAGTTGAATTTATAGCCTTCAGATTTGTGTGACCTATGGCATAATCAAAATTTTGCGGATTTGTTTTAGTAATAACTTCACACTTTTCTATGTCAAGGGTCAACTGCCTGTTTTAGCACCACACACAAATCTTATCTAAATCATTTTGCAATTCGTTTTGGTCATCTGATGACTTTACAAGATGGTAAATGACAGCATCATCTGCAAATAATCTAAGAGGGCGGGCTACTCAGATTGTCTCATATGTCGTTAATATAGATCAGGAACAATAGAGGGCCTATAACAGTTCCTTGCGGAACACCGGATTTTACTTCTGTTTTTACTCGATGACTTTCTGTCTATTATTACGAACAGTGACCTTTCTGACAGGAAATCACAAATCCAGTCACACAACTGAGGCAATATTCCATAGGCACGCAGACTGGTTAGAACACGCTTGTGAGGAACGGTCTCGAAAGCCTTCTGGAAATCTAAAAATATGGAATCAATTTTACATTCTCTTTTGATAGCACTCACTACTTCATGAGTATAAAGAGCTAGTTGTGTTTCACAATGACGATAATTTCTGAATCCGTGCTGACTATGTATCAATAAATCGTTTTCTTCGAGGTGCTTCATAATGTTAGATTACAGTACATGTTCCAAGACCCTACTGCAAATCAAAGTTAGTGATGTGGGCCTGTAATTCAGCATATAACTCGTACTTCCCTTTTTGGGTATTGGTGTGACTTGGGCAATTTTCCAGTCTTTAGGTATGGATCTTTCTGTGAGTGAGCGGTTGTATATAATTCCTAAATATGGAGCTATTGCATCAGCATACTCTGAAAGGAACCTGACTGGTATACAATCTGGACTGGAGGCCTTGCCTTCATTGAGTGATGTAAGCTGCTTTATGCTGCACTGAGGATATCTACTCTTATGTTTCTCATCTTAGCAGTTGTTATTGATTGGAATTCAGAAGTATTTACTTCGTCTTCTTTGGTGAAGGAACTTCGGAAAACCATGTTTAATAACAGTGCTTTAGTGGCACTGTCATCAGTGACTTCACCGTTGTTATCGCGCAGTGAAGGTATTGATTGCGTCTTGCCACTGGTGTGCTTTATGACCAGAATCTCTCTGGGTTTTCTGCCAGATTCTGAGACTGAGTTTCATTGTGGAAATTATTAAAAGCATTTCGCATTGAAGTATGCGTTATATTTCAGACCTCTGTGAAACTTTACCAATCTTGGGGATTTTGCATTCTTTTAAATTTGGCATGCTTTTTCGTTGCTTCTGCAACAACGATCTGACCTGTTTTGTGTACCGTGAGGGATCAGTACCATCACTTATTAATTTATGTGGTTTATACATCTCAATTGTCATCGATACTATTTCCGTTTATGCTTGGAGTGGGCTCATGAACTAATAGTTCAAAATAATATCCTGAAAAAGTATTCAGTACAGTTTTGGATGACGTTTTATGCCTGCTGCCAGCTTAAAACATATAATTTTTCCAGCATATCGAGGGTAGATTGAAGTCACAACCGACTATAATTGTATTGGTGGGGTACCTTTTTGAAATGGGACTCGGCCATCCGATTAATAGTATAGTCTGATTGTCAAGTATAACCTCTACCCATACTATTTCACAGGAACTATCTAATTCAACTTCACTACAAGGTAAACTACTTCTGACATGTTTTTTAAGTAAGTACCGTTTTGAAATTTAAAAAAAGACGTGCTAATATATCTCAATAATTTTATTTTTACATGAAAGCCTGTACCTTAATCTACTTTTGTACATTATTTCCGTCAATATTGAGGCACTTGTCATAATGTTGTACCAGTTTTTGAATACCCTTCTCATAGAAGTCTGCCACCTGACTTGTTAACCACTGCATCACCACTGTTTCGACTTCGTCATCGTCATGAAAACGCTGACTGCCCAGGTATTTCTTCAAGTGCAGGAACAGATGGTAGTCACTGGGCACAAGATCGGGGCTGTACGGAGGATGATCTAGAGTTTCCCATCAAAAAGATGTGATGAGATCTTTGGTCTGATTCGCCACATGCAGATAGGCATTGTCTTGCAGCAAAACGATGGCCTTTCTCAACTGCCATGGACTCTTGCTTTGATTCTTGTGTGACGTAGGTTGTTCCTAGTAAGCACTCGAGCATGCAAGAAATTACAAAAAATATACTAGTAACTGCACAGGTAACTGAAAATAAGTCACTCTTGTTTGAAGCTTGTAAAAATATGTAATAAACGAACGGTGCACTCCGCCATATTAGCAGCAGGAACTCGTGGTTCTCTCATCAGACATTGCAGCAGCAGTAATTGATCTAACAACGATGCCAGACACTTGTCTTACACAGGTGTTGCCAACTGCAGCACTGTATTCTGCCTGTTTACATATTTCTGTATTTGAATACGCATGCCTATGCCAAATACTTTGGCACTTCAGTATAGTATGAAGTGCTAGAACCATGTCTCAGGCAGTAATAAATCAATGCAAAAAATCGGTTTGATTATTTTTAGTATGGTCTATACTTCGCTGAGAAATTTGTTTGGAATATTTTCTTTTGGACAGCATTCAACCAATGTAACATCTATCTGGCACAAAGCTTTCTTATAGTTCATTTTTCTTGTAAAATGCACCATGATATTTCTTATTATATATCAAAATGTCAGCTATTTCTTACAGCTATAATTGGCAGGTGCCCAGTCCACTATTGCACATTTTCTCAACATTTTTATTATTATTTTCTTCACACTCTATGCTTGAACTAGTTGGCTGATTAAAAAGGGATAAGATATGTATCACTGCTGCAGAAAAGGTAGAAAACAAATACTGGAATGTTGTGCAGAGCAGTGAATCTTTTTTTAAATAGCCCTTGTAATCTGCAGTGACATTTTGAGTACATCATATTGCAGTAAAACTGCAGAAACGTTATTACTAGTAAGACCTGTTTAGAGGCATACAAACTTCTCAGTGTTTTCAAAAAGCTTTGTAAGAACGGACTATTACACCATGACAACCACTTCTGTGACTTATTGTTGGCTTCAAAGTTAGGGTTCTGCAGAGGGCTCTACATGAAGAAGGTTGGTACAAGCCCTATTAAATGAAAAATGTGATCAAACAATGCGGATATGGAGACTACTCATTTGTGAAAAATGTCACCTGTGATAAGAGAAAAGGAGTGAAATTTCAAGAGGTCCTGAAAATAACTAAATGATTTTCACAACATATTTAAGATTTGTTTGCAGAACTTCTAGATAATTCTATGTGTGACAAATGGCTGTGTAACACAGTTTGTAAGTAACTATTTATTTCTATAGGAATTTACCTACACTCAACTTTGCTTGATATCAGGTCTGCTGCCAGTCTTTCTTTGCATCCATATGAATGTGTGGGCAACTTCTTCAGCAATGTAGAATATTAACTTTACCAATAAAAAAAAGGGCATTAAAAATGACAAATTGGTGAGAGAGAATTTAGGCAATACAGGTTCAAATGCCAGAAAATTCATCCAAAATGAAATGTTATTTATTCTACAAGCACTCTCCAGACATCTATAACTCTACAGATCAAGGCCTTTAGTTGTATTAGCCATTACCCAATATTAGAGAACATCAAGCACTGCAATACTAAAGCTACCTTTTTTTGTACGAGTCTTAATTGAGTAACAAAGTTAACTAACACCTACCAAATATTAACATTATATTCATAATGCAAAATTATCTAACAGGATGCCTTTCAGGGTAAAATAACTACCCCCTTCTATGCATTATATTGTTTGAATCAATTTGAGAAATTAACTGCTTATAATCTTCCCTATTTTCTACAGTGATTTCAGTTTGCCCTTTCCATTTCTATATGTATAATTATATATATTCCCTGTATAATTCTCTACAGTTATAAGTTTTACATCAAAATTCAGTTCTCAACAACTTACTTGTTGAAATTTGATGTTTCAGTAAAAACCTAATTCTGATCTGTTAATAATATTGTAGCACGCCAGAACTATAGTACTATCTCTGCAGTTGGGTGACCAATAATATTTATGATAAACAACAAAATTATTCCTATGCTATCCTAACTTTACAATGGATGGCTGGAGACAGCAGGATAAGGATTGATGGAATGAGAGGAATAATTTAAAGATCTTACACATATAATAAGTCAACACGAATATTTCAAAGCTGATTTATTGTGAACAACTCAGTGGCATGAATGAATTATTTATATGCACTTCTCAGAATGTATGTACCTATGAGAGATGAAAAATAAAAAGATGAAATTATAGACATGCAAATTTTATCACTTGTCCACCAATCAATAATCTGTTTACAACAGAGTTCACAACATTAAATACAAAATTGTTAATCACAACTTCAAAAAAGTAACAGTTACAATACTGTCCACTAATGAAAAAATTAAGAGGATACTGTTTCACTAAGAGGAGTATTTTAGGAAGTTTTCAATGAAGAAATAAAACAAAAAGTATAAAAACAAATGTCCTAAGAGAAGTACAAACTCTCAGAATTATGCCACTGCATGTGAAATACAGAGCATATATGAAATTAATCTATCATCATAAACACAATTCCAATGACTATTAAAAATAAAATGACAGAGTGCTCTCCCATACTATTTCACCATCAGAAACGTATCTCACAATATGTTAATGTCCCTTCATGCACTTATCACAGACTGGTATGAATTACACGTATATATATATATATATATCCAATGTACTGCAAAAGAAACACTCTGTAAATGGTAACACACATGCACACATCCACACATACATACACATACACAAACACACACACATGAAAAAAATTAAGCATTTGTTCAGTAGTGTCACCTCACAAAATTAATGACTGCAAAACTCACAGCTGCTACCAAGAAACAAAGCAAATTTAATCTTCTTTTCCCTGAGTTTCAACACTTATGATGAGCATATTTTACTAATAACCAGCACTTAGTTACAGGTATAGATCTCACATAAAATTTAAATTAATAGCAGCCAAACCAACTAAAATGAACTTCCCAGCAGCAATTAATTTGATATGGCACAGGAGAAAAGATTAAGAAAAAATCTCTCAAAGATTGTTATGTGACACTTAGATTGTTACCATTTACAAAATCCTTCAACTTTGACAAAAATGACACAAATGAAAGTGTTATATACACACTAATTATCTAGCATACAAATCACAATGACTGCACATTTTATCAAAGATAGAATCTTAAAATTAAGACATGGCGGGATCGGAATCATTCTTATACATAACAAATTCTTTATACCTTGAATGTACGTATACTTTGAACAGCACCATGGCTTCTTAACCTACTTATGCATAAAATGTTTTGCTTCGTGTTGATAAGAGAGCAATAAATTTTTCAGTCCTTGTGGCTCCTGCATGTGTGTTTTTTCTGCGACTAAGGTAAACAGTAGATATAAAATAATAACCATCATGCTTCTGAAAAATTCTTATTAGATTGCCTCACATTGCAATCCCCAATTTTGTTAGTAAAAAAATATCACAACTGTAGTTCAGCTACAGTGATGACAAGCAGTTTTCTCAAGGTGAGATGCAAACTGCGAACACTCTGAGCTTGCTTCAGATTTTCTTTACAAGGATTGTCTTCCAAAAGAAATGATTAATAATAATTTAATTTTTATAATTCCAACAATAGAACCATTTAAAAAATTTGTATGAAAAATATTTGTTATGCTTGTAGCAGGGAAGTCTGTAATGAAGTAAATGCAAATGAAGAAAAAAATGTAACCGTGCTTTTGAAGTGTGTGGGTGATGAGAACAGCTGATTGCCCTTTCTTCCCACAAGTGGAATCTGCTATGAAAGTTGACATATGCACACTTACTGATCAATGTAGGAAGGAGGGAGTATCCTTCGAAGGAAAAATGGCCACAATGCATTAGATAGAAAATATCCAGGATTGACATATTATCATTATCAAACTATTTCACAGTGTACAATTTACAGGACAGAACAGGGCTCCCTACTCAGCTTGCCCATTTGTAACAGACATTGCAAAGATGCTGCAGCAGGGGCCTACATGTGCAGATTCACAATACCACACTTGAATCATTATTACGATTATTATTGATCATTCATAGCTTGTCTTGTAGCAAGATTTCTTGTCGAGTCTAATTTAAATAATACAAGTGCACCACAAGTTATATAATATTTGCATGCACTGCTGCAAATAGATTTACGGAAAATTTGTTGCACAGTTTTTCTGTGCAATAAATATAAAACAGTGAGTTACTCCAAAACCTGCACATGCAGTACAAATTAAATACACATTCTCACCAAAGTGGTTGTAAAAATAATTATGAAATTAAAAATTAATACTAATGAGGCTTAAAACAGTACAGCTTTAAACTGTGTACAATTCCTGTTACATTTCAAGACAACCCCCTTCCGTTTGTGGCAAGTCATCTGATAGTCTGATGTGTATATTAGTTTGGCAATTTAAAAGCTGTAAGAACATTTCACTTGTTAATGTCAGATGTCGATGACTTCTTTAGTTTGAATTAATACTCCCTTCATTAACATTAATGGTTCTGCCAGTATGCAATGTCTCAGAAGAAAATGCCACTCTACACAAGCATTTAATTTAGTTGAAATTACTTAAAGCCAATTTCCTTCACATGTCATCAGCATTCTGAGATAAAGTTTTCAAAAAGGATGATTGAACAGCCATGCACAGAGCCACAATGCAATAAAAACGTAACTTTTTTTTTTTTACAGGAAAGTTAGATCTCCCATAACATGGCAAATAACAATGGCACATAACATACGTCTATTTTAGAATGTGTAGGCTAAACATGTCACAAATTTTAATGTCAGACCATATGTTTCCTTAGTGCATAGAAGACTTGTTTTGTAGTATACTCTAGTGTATAAGATTCAAAATAAGTTTAAAAAGTTATCTATACATTACATTATTATCATTATCCTTACTTCTGACAGTTATTACCTCAACAGTGGCAACAGACTTTTTGACAGCAAAAGAAACTTTCACATTATTCTAGGCACAAAATAACAACTTATCAAAATTAGTCTTATGGGCTACTTATAATCTCAATTGTACTGAAAATTCTCCTATAATTATCGTATACTCTTGGACTAAAGTTCAAGACAATTTTAGTTTGGCATAGCACACTAGTCACAGTTTTTTCCACACATCCAATTTCAACTGTCAATTTTTTTTAATTAAAAAACAGAAATATTACAGAGAAAGGTATTTGGCCCAGCATACGTTAATACTTCCTTCACTAGTATTACTACAGTAACATAAATGGGTCTGCTGAGATACAATATCTCAAAGTAAAATGTCATCCTACAACAGGCATTTGGTTAAATGAAATTGTTTAAAGCCAATTTCTTTTCTGTATCAATAGCATTCTTATTGCAGTTATTTGCACCTTTCACTGTTACATCTAATTATAAGCTTTTGTGAATATGTAACTATCACAATAGCACATTGCTAAAACACTGGTTTTATGACACAACTTCCCTGTGCTTTAGAAACAGCATTCCATGATGGCCAACAAAAATCATGTATTAGTGTCTCCACTGCTGACAATAAACACACAGTGTGTTCTTCAACAACATGTAAGCAGTTGTCATTTGTAATGCAGTGTATGAACTATTCTGAGTACCAGCAAATGAAAAACTAACTGATAACACTTAACTGTTTTCCTCATTTCTATTTTGGTAACAGTAATTTATTTCCATTTTGGCAGTGACAAAAATTAATATAAATAAAATTAATGTAAATCAAAGATTTCCAATTTAATCACATGGGAAGTTCTGTCACCATGTTAATTTTTCAGCAAGGTAAGTGGTGGACACAAGGCCCTCTTCTGTTTGTTTTAGTTGACTGAAGAGCACAATGACCATTAAAAATCTGCAAACACTTGAAAGCATCAATTCTGTAAAATTTTTCCAATACAGTCCTAAATATACAGCAAAGAGATTCTCCATCTCTTTGGAGCTACGTATACTTTTACAGAGAACCATTTAATTATTATTACAGTTATTAATAATACTTTATCTGAGCAACTTGGGCGGTTTTAATGGTAAAAATTTAACACTGTGTACGTCAGTATACTGAATCTTTGAAAAGGGGTACTACTACTAGATAATAGTGTCAGAGAGAAAGATGAAAAAATGGATGTATGGGCAGAAGTACAAAATGCAGTTTCTCTTCAGGTCAAACAGAAAAGCCATCAACAATATGAGTGGCTTTTGAACAGGTTTTTTATCAGATTATAATACAAGATAATCACAATAATTAAAATAGTACTTTTAATATGGCTCATCAAACAATTTTTGTTGGTATACCATTTATATTAAATACATCCAGACAGTAATCTCAAGTTTCTTAAATGTAGCGTATACCTGGTATTTTTTCATCTTATTTAGAGGAACTAGCTTTGGAAAGGTGCAGCCATGCTGCCAAGAAACAACTATGCCACTACAGAGATTAGGTCACTGTGACCCACGGTTTCAAACTTTATAAATAAACAACAAGTGCCACACACTACACCGAATAATGGATATTGACACTTTGTAGCAAGAGGCTGTTTAAGAAGTTTCTTGGCAACAGGCTTGCACATTTTACGTATACATGAAGTGGCTGTTGAGGAGCCATGCTTTAGGCAAGGCAGGCCGTACCTTAAAGATTACACAAGACTTTAAATCTTAACAAATGCAACTACTGTACATATGTACATTCATTTCATCGTGCCACGAAAGAAACTGATTATTTTCCGTAATAATCAGTGCTCAAAAACATATACGCTGTACATATTCTTTTTCTTCCACACGCAGGGGAGCACTATTTGATTAGGTCCATCACACATATTACATAAAATAGGTTTTTTTTTATACGAAACCACCAAAAGTGAAACAGCAACTCACTCACTCATTCACATTGATGACAACACAAACTTCTGCCATAAAACACCAACTGATGGAATGTTTCAATTTTAATCCAGCATTCATGAAAGAAATACTGTGTGGATGAATATGGCACAGACAGGAATTAAATCAACATTTTGGTAAGGAAAGCAAGTTACTAAATTACTGTGTTTGAATAGTTTACAGGAATAGAGCCATGTAGAATTGTCCAGATAACCTAATACTGTTTGGTAAACTCCCCAACATTCTCAAGGCACTAAAGTTTAGTGTCTTTAAAGCCTTGAGAATCATAGGGAGGTTACTCATTGAAATAATGGCCAATTTGGACAATTCTACCTAGTCACATCCCCATAAACGCTGTTTAGATTTCACACCAAACTACTGGTTTGACAATATAATAAGAATACCAGTTTGAGACGAGTTGACATATTGTATATGATTTTAGCAAAGAATATGCCAATTTATGGAGTGTCATGGTTTTTAAATCATCCCAGTGTAAGGCCAAATATGTAAAGATTAAGAGAGAGAAAGGGAGAGAGATATAGAGAGTGAGGATATTCCTAAGCTCAAAATGAGACATAGAGAACCAAGAGCTATAAAATGTAACTATGAGGTTTGTTACATAGTATATCTACCATATTACAATCTTCCACAGATGAGCAGTGGTAGTAAAAACATTAATGTTACAAATTCATCAACTTAAAAGGAGTAATGTAACACTGTGGAATGAGTTGCTGTACTTCCTTTCATTCATTTTGCTGATTAGGACACAGTGTCTGTTGCTAATAAAGCCACATTCTTAACTTTTGTGAAGTAAATATTCTACATTATCTTTATTAGTTTCAACCAAATTTTTGTTTTCAATCAATAAATAAGGGAATACCTGTATATCAGACTGATTACTTATGCAAAAAAAGCACTTGAGAATAGAATAAAACCGCAGAAACTTCAAGCACAAAACACTATGTTGACTTGGCCATAGATTGGTACTCCAAATAGAATTCTGCTGCTGGCGCCAAAACAAGATTATGCAAGCGAATGAATCCATACAATTCCTGAAATGAGAGGAGAGGAGAGAAATATATTAGAACAATATGAAGATACACTGAGCAATATCAAATACACACACACACACACACACACACACACACACACACAGACACAAATGCGCGCACATAGAGAGAGAGAGAGAGAGAGAGAGAGAGAGAGAGACTATTAACTAACTGTAAGATAATTCTTATTTATTTATGTTGTTCTTAATTCAATCACAGTTTTCCCCAACAGTTAAACATTTCATTAAATTAATTTTTTTTCTTTCTTTTTTTTTTAAAAAAAGGTAAATGGGGTATGCTAAAATTTTATTTTTATGTTTCCTTCCTGCAACTAGACTGCTTCGTCCATTATACAGAGAAATTGTCAGTGAAAATATTAGTACTACACATATCAAAAATTTTGAAGAAAAAGTATTTTTACATTTAAATGATTCACTCAGTGAGTGTCACTGCATATTGATTTAGAAGCACATTGTTGCTGACACATTAGGCCTTTAAGTGGGTATGACTGATATATCTGTCTGCGTGATTCTGCACCTTGTAGTAAATGAGAATGACAAGTTACAGGCCAACTGATATTGTTCTGCTATTAGATAAAGTTTATTCTGCTAGATGGTACCTTGTAACAGTGAAGACAGCATGTTCTCAGCTATTTCTAACATTTGTTTCATGAGCATGCTTCATGCATCCAACCCTGGAGAACAGGAGTCATTTGTCAAATTCAAAACAGAAAGGTGCTTTTATAAAGTGATGACAACTTTAGTGACAACCCTGTGCTTGCTAATGGATGCAATGGAGAACAGGAGTCATTTGTCAAATTGAAAACAGAAAGGTACTTTTATAAAGTGATGACAACTTTAGTGACAAACCAGTGTGTGTACCAAGGTAAAAACGCTGAGGAAAGTGATACGTGACGTGGATTCAAAATCATCTGGCAGCAATACAACACTGCAACAGATACTGTAATAAGATTTTGTGCACTTTGACTCAGCTCAACATTGCTTTTTGATGACTGATAAGAGTGGTATAAATGTCAAACAATGGAAATTCTAGGATGCAGTTTGATGCTCACGTCAGATGCAGCTGCAGTCTGCACTTGGGCCCCAGTGCATGCCAGTCAATCACCATGTGTACATGAATTGCACTTGCATGACCATGTGTGTGTTTTCTATTTCGGAAGGAGGATTCTTTCATATGAAACTCTGTATGCAACTCAGTGTGCCTCCTCTATGTTGTAAATGTGTCACATATATAGAATAATGTGACTGGTTGTTAACAGAATCTATAGTCGATTCTTTGTGCAAAACAATAGCTGAGCAAACAAACTTGTATTAGAATCATTACATAGCTCTTAATCCACTTCAGCAACAAGTCTAGGACTTATAGTTGGCAAGACACAAAAGATGACTCCTTTCCAAACTTCCCCACTCTATCCCTCTCTCATCTCCGAGAAAGGCTCTAGTAGTTCGAAAAGTCAGAAAGACTGTTTGTTTGATTTGTGTTAATTTTCGTTATTATCTATTTCTTTGTGAAAATACATTCAAGAAATTAATTGCCCAAAACATGGGTTGGGAACTAAATTAATTTCATTGATCTGTCCTTATAATTTTATGGTTTTAAATTTCTTCTTCTTCTTTTTCTTACTAAAAATTTTCTGCTTACGCAAAGCCTCTTCCAATCTTAAATTTTCTCCCTCAGTCTATTGTTCAGTATTTCCTCCCACTGTAGTCCTCTCCAGTTCACATCACATCATCCTTTACCTGATCCCTCCATCTTGTTTGTGGTCCTCCGATTGGTCTTCTTCCAGATTCTGTCCATTCCAGATCTCTTGTTGTTGGTTCTCCTTTTTCCATTCTTTTAAAATGAGCAATCATTTCAACCTCTTTCTCACCATATTTTCTTTTAAGGTGTGTTGATCTGAAGTGTGTTTCATACTGTTACAATTCCAATCCCATTCCCACTCATCTTAGCTCAGTTACAGATGACACACAAACATGGTGCTTAACTTCACAAATGCTGTTGATGTGTAACACAGATTGTGAGCAATGCTGGACGTGGCCACCACAAGGAATGACGGAAATGAAATACTGTCTGTTGACGGTTGATTTTAAGTGACCAATGACTGAACTGTGGCAGATGATGCATTTTGTAGTTCTGAATTTAAACTCGTGTCCCAACCTAATCTCAACCACATGATGTGCAAAAAATAGCATTCAACAATCTGCGGCAGAACTAAAATCACGATCACTTTGTCCATGGTGATTAATGTTAACCTATACGAGCAAACTCAAGACAGGAAAATTTAAATTTTAGCACTAAAAGCAAACTGTAATTTCTCACTATCATTGGTTACTTGAAAATACCCTCACACTGCCTCCACGAGCTGCCATTTTACCAACTGATATAAAGGGTTCTGGTTGACACTAGATTACAGATTATAGATTACAGGCAATACAGGCAGATTCCAAATGAAAAAAGAATGATAGGAAGAAAAATAAGAGCAAATAAAAAACAATGATGAAAATGATGCGCAAAGTATTAGAAATTTAAAAAAGAAATTAAACCAATGAATCAAATAAGAATAATAATCAAAATCTTTTAAATAGATTTAGAAATTAAAAAAAAAAAAAATAGAGCAAACAGAGAATCAGTGTCAGATCATGATCAAGTTGATAATGTAATTGAAGAAGTGGTCGATCCTGCCAGACTATTAAATTTAGAGGTGAATGATGATGATGATCAAGAAATGCTGGATTCACACAATTAGGAGCTGAAAATTGGTAATGGAATGTGTGACCAAGAGCAAAACATTAAACAGTTTGATTCTTTAGACCCAGTTCAATCAGACAATCAAATGCTAGTTGCATATTTGACAGACAACCTCAGTTGAATTAAAAAAGAATTACAAATCTTAGAAAAAACAGACTCCAATGGAATGCACATTTCTGCTACAAAATACGGAATACAAAATTTATTAGTGTGTTACGAGGAAATTTTGTGAGAGAAGAAAAAAATAGAAACTGACTCAGCGTTAGACAATGTTAGATTTTATGAAGCCTTCTACATCACATTAACTTCGCTTTACATTAGTGCACGATACTGTACTGTAATACAGCGAGGTAACAGAAGACATGGGATAGTAAAACGTGCATTGGCGGAGCTGTTGTATGTACTCAGGTGATTCATGTGAGAAGGTTTTGGACGAGAATATGACTGCATGACGGGAATTAACAGACTTTCAATATGGAATGGTAGTTGGAGCTAGATGCATAGGACATTCCATCCCAGAAATCGTTAGGAAATTCAACATTCCAAGATCCACAGTGTCCATATTATGCCAAGGATACCATATTTCAGGCATTACCTCTCACCAGGGAACAACGCAGTGGTTAATGGCATTCACTTAATGGCCGACAGCAGAGTTTGAGTATGGCACAGATCCCACAAAGCCATGGACCCAGGTTGTCAACAAGACACTGTGCAATCTGATGGTTGCTCCATAATAGTGTGGGCTGTTTTTACATGTAATGGACTGGGTCCTCTAGTCCAACTTTACTGATCATTGACTGGAAATGGTTATGTTTGGCCACTCATGGACTATATGTTCCCAACACTGGTATTTTTATGGATGACAATGCTGGGCCACAGTTGTTCACAACTGGTTTAAAGAACATTCTGGACAATTCAAGCGAATAATTTGGCCTCCCAGATTGCCCGACATGAATCCCATTGAACATTTATGAGACATAATCGAGAGATCAGTTCCTGCACTATGCTGAGCAAAAGGAGCTCCGACACAATATTAGGAGGTATCCTGTGACTTTTGTTCCCCCAGTGTATAATTTGTTGTATAGTTGATCATTTTATAAAACATTTTTCTTCCGAATTACATTGCTTTCTTTAGTCTCTGGTCCCAATTGAACATAATCTGCGTGTATTTGTGAGCAAAATTGGACCTCAACTTACATTAATTTTACGTACGCAGTTAACGCTCAGTCCCACCTGTTGCATACGTCTACTGTTTCTGAATCTGAGTTGTGTTCTTTTTGACAGTTCCAGTCTATTTATCCTAAAACAGTATTCCCATGTATCTTCACTTTGACAGTGTATCTAATGCTACACAAAGTTTTAAAATAATGATTCCACACAAATTAAAGACAATAAACATGAAAGTTCATATGTAGAAATGTCCTAAGTTATCATGGTCTGTACAAATACAGTAGCACATGGAGGAAACATACAAATGTTGCTAGTCTTTCATCTAGTTTTTTATAAGCTACAAGATGTTATGAGGTTATCTTCTGCTGTTCTTGGAGCTTCTCAGTTTATTGTATCAGCCACCAAATCTACAGAAAATAGTCCAGAGAATTGTGAATTGAATTAATTTAAATTGTGATTTAGTTATAATACACACGTCTTAGTTATTTGATTTGAGCATGCGAGTTCAAATGGTTCAAATGGCTCTGAGCACTATGGGACTTGACTTCTAAGGTCATCAGTCACCTATAACTTAGAACTACTTAAATCTAACTAACCTAAGGACATCGTACACATCCATGCCAGAGGCAGGACACATTAAGTTGCAGACAGACACAATCAAAAGACACTTACACATAGGCTTATGGCCACAGCCTTCATAAAAAAAAAAAAACAAAGAGAAACATACCATTCATTCGCACAAGCAAGCACACTTCATGGAGTCATGACCACCAACTCTGGCAGCTTGGGCAGTCTGAGCTGCGGAGTTGGCTGTCACATGTGAGGTGTGCTTGCTTGTGTGAATGAATGGTGTGTGTTTCTCTTTGCTTTTCTGATGAAGTCTGTGGCCAAACATTTTTTTATGTAAATGTCTTTTAATTGTGCTTGTCTGTAGCTTAATGTGTTAATTTTATGGTAAGTAGCAATTTATTTTTTCCTCATATTATATGAGTTATCAAAATAGTTTCCATGAATAATTTTAAACTGCTATGTGAAAAGACAATACTATAAACACAGTGATGGCCGGCTATCATATGCTAATACATTATGGCACACTGCAAATATCACACTAAAATTATGCACTTCTCCTTGAATGCATGCTGGTATGCAAGTAAAATGGATTAAAATACTTTTGTAGCGCTCTCTCCATAATAGCTAGACACCAGTGTAAAAAAAAAAAAAAAAAGATGGTCAGTTCTGCTATGATCAACTAGGAGAAGCATCACAGCTGTTTGTCTTCTACTATGCATTCTCCGATGTGACATCATTCATTCTGGCACTATGAGTGCTACATTGCTCACAGCACTATGTCAGTATTTTTCTTTGAAGTTGTGTGTAGTGTACTGCACAAGTGTGGTGTATGATGGCGTTTTATAGAACAGTTGTTGTGATGGCACTGTGGGCAAGTGGGCCAAAGCAAGGACTGGTAATTTACAGACCTGGGTTTGATTCCCACTGACAACAACTTTTATTTATTTTAAATCCTTTGCTGTGTTAAACTATTAATCATAAAATTTAACTATATTTAAACAGTTTAATTTATATGTGTAAAATTAATATATTCAATTCAGTTTTGATTACTACCACTCTAAGTCAGAAGGCCACCACATTGTAGCATATTGGTATAATTTTTCACAAGTTGCCACTGCGTACTTTTGTAGGAAGGGAAGTGTTAATAACTTCAGATTTTCTTAGTTAATGGGCAACACAATTTTCTTGTATATACAATACACCTTTCTTATGATTATTTTCTGTAGTTCCAATATAGGTTGCTCAAATTTCCTCAAACACTGTCAACTTAAGAATCCAACTGGTTATGATGTACATTATTACTCATTTAACTATAATGAAGCAAAGGGCAATACTGAACATAGGTAAAAGACTACATGTAGAATCAAAATAGTGTGATTTGAAATAAAGTGTCATGATGAAGTGACGTTTATGGTAAAAAAGGTTGTTTCTTGAAAAAATTACAAACAATACAAACCATACAAAATCTCTGTACCTGCTTGGTTCAAATCAGATATACAGTTGAATTATTTAGGTACTGAAAATTATTTATCATCCCCAATACATCTGTCCGGAGTTTAAAAACAATTTATTTCAGAAACACCAGCAGAGGTTTCAACAATGATCTGAGGAGGCTTTTTAATATGCTGCTAATTCCATTTAACACTTAATTTTCTTATTATTTTTGTCCCAATAGCAAAGATGAGCAGTAAAGATCAACAGATGTTTCTTCTTCAACAATATAAAAGTTTTTGGCAACAGCCTTCATCAGTAAATGAGAGACACACAACCGCCAACTGCCATATCTCGGGCCGGAATGCAACTATCACATGGGATGCAAGCAGCAATCTAGAGTGGACTATGAAGGGGAAGGGATAGTAGTGTATGGAGTGGAGAGAGAGAGAGAGAGAGAGAGAGAGAGAGAGAGAGAGAGATGAATGCTATCTGGTAGTTTGTGCAGGGACTAGACTATCAACAGGTGCAGCATCAGTAGATTGTGGGGCATGGAGGTGGGGTGAAAAAGAGCAAAAAAGGAGAGGAGTGGAGAAATATGGACGGATGCTTTGGAAGATGGGCTGCAAATAAACAGGGTGTGAGATGAGAATGGGGAGGAGATGATAGGACAAGGGGTTGGAAACTGTTGGGTGGAGGGTGTGGGGACAGTATGTCACTGTAAGTTGAGGCCAGGATACTTATGGGAGCAGAGAATGTGTTGTAAGGGTAACTCCCATCTGCTCAGTTCAGAAAAGTCATTCATCCTAGTGTACAGATAGTTGGTAGTCATATCCAATATAAAAAGCTGTGCAATAATTGCAGCAGAGCTGGTAAATGAGATGGCTGCATTCATAGGTGCCCTGGACCCTGATGGATCAGGCTAAATCTGTGACAGGATTGGAGTAGAAAGTGCTGGGTGGGTGGATGGGGCACATTTTGCACAGGGGTATGACCCTTGTGATAAGGGATTGGATTGGGAATGGCACAGGGATGGACTAGAATGTTGTGGAGATTGGGTGGGTGATGGAACACAACTTTAGGAGGGGTGGGAAGTACATCGGGTAGTATGTCCCTCATTTCAGGCAGGATGATAGGTAATGAAAGCTGTGGCAAAGATGTGGTTCAGTTGTTCCAGTCCAGGGTGGTGCTGGGTGATGAAGGGGACACTCCTTTGTGGCTGGTTCTTGGGGGTAGTGGGAGGGTGAGGGATATGAGGGGAAATAGCATGGGAGATCTGTTTGCAGACTAGGTCTGGGGGATTGTGCCTGTCTGTGAAGGCCTTTGTGAGACCCTCAGCATACTGATATAGGGAGTTTTTGTCACTGCAGATACGCCATCCACAGGTGACCAGACTGTATGGGTGAGATTTTTTGGTGTGAAAGCGATGACAGCTATCAAAATGCATGTACTGTTGGGTAGTTTGTGCGCTTAATGTGGACAGAGATGCAGATGGAGCCATCAGAGATGAGGAGGTCAAAACATCTAGGAAGATGGCACAATGAGTTGAGGAGGATTGCATGAAGCAGATGGGAGAGAAAGTGTTGAGGTTGTGAAGGAACGAAGATAGGGTGTCTTGGACCTGAGTCCAGATCATGAAGATATCATCAATTAACCTGAATCAGACTAGTGGGAGGATACAAAGTTCTCCTCTAGATGGCTTATAAAACTGCTGGCATATTAGGGTGCCATGCGAGTGCCCACGACTGTGCTGCAGACTTGTTTATATACCTTCACTTCAAATGGGAAGTAGTTGTGCATTAGGATAAAGTTAGTAAGGTGCATGAAGAATGAGGGGTGGGTTTGGAGTCTGAAGGGCATTGGGAAAGTAGTATTCAATAGGCATGAGGGATGTTTGTGTATAGGGAGGTGACATGAACAGTGACGAATAGGGATGCAGAAGGTAAAGGGTTGGGATGGAGGAAAGTCGTGAAGGAAGTGGTTAGTGTCTTTGACATGGGAGGCTAGATTACAGGCAATTGGTTGGAGGTGTTGGTCAATGAGGGCCAAATTTTTTTCAGCGGGGGCACAATAACTAGCTACAATGGGGTGCCCAGAACTGTTAGGTTCGTGGTTTTTGGGGGAGCATGTAGGAGGTAGGAGCTGAGTGCAGGGCATCACAGGGGTGAGGAGGGAAATGAATTCAGGGGAGATGTTCTGGGAAAGGCCTAAGGCTTTAAGCAGGGATTGGAGTTTGTGTTGAACTTCTGGGATGGGATCACTCTGACAGAGTTTATAGTGGAGGAGTCAGATAATTGGCGAAGGCTTCCTACCAGGTAGTTACGGCGATTTGTAACAACAGTGATGTAACCTTTGTCTGCATGTAGGATGAGGTAAGGAATTCCTGTATGGTGTCCAGGGGGAGGGGGAGGAGGATCACAGTTGGATGGTTTTGGTTGGAAGGATTGGTGGCAAAGAAATTATTTATTGCAGGGATCAGGAGGAGGAGAGTAGGTTTTGACAAATCACACATGGTTAAATTTGGGTGTAGGGCTTAAGGTTGGATAGGACCGAAACTTCTGTGGAGCTGAGGGCTTTGGTGGAAAGGTTAACAACAGTATTACATGGAATGTTTTGGCTCTGGATTTTGTGGAGGATCATATCCCTGTAGAAGACCCAGGTCCAAAATCTGCCCAATCCACCCACCCAGCACTTCATATTCTAGTCTTGTCACAGTTTATCCTACCTCATCAGGTACCAGATCACCTTTGAAAGCAACCACATCATTTACCAGCTCTGCTGCAATCATTGCATAGCTTTCTGTATTGGCATGACTACCAACCAGCTGTCCACCACGATAAATGGCCACCTCCACACTATGGCCAACAGCAAAGTAGACCACCCTGTGGCATAACGTGAACCACCACCAGCTTTTATGAACTGCACAGATGGGAGTTATCCTTACAACAGCTTCTCCACTCCCATAATTATCCCAGCCTCAACCTACGGTAACATATTGTCCCCACACCCTCAACCCAATAGTTTCCACCCCCACTGTCCTATCATCTCCTCCCCATTGTCATCTCTCATCCAGTTTATTTCCAGCCCTCTGCCAATGCGTCCACCTATCTTTCCTTGCTCCTATCCTTCTTTGCTCCTATTTTCTCCAACTCCCTGCCCCACAACCTCCTGACAATGCACCTGTTGGTACACTCCACCAGACAGTGCTCGTCTCCCTCCCCACCTGTGCACTACTATCCCTTCCCCTTCATTGCCTCCTCCAGATTGCTCTTGCATCCTACATGATAGTTGCATTCTGGCCCAAGATGCAGGAGTTGGTGGTCATGTGTGTGTGTTAGGTGTGTTTGCTTTTGTGTTTAGCTGGTGTGTGTGTGTGTGTGTGTGTGTGTGTGTGTGTGTGTGTGTGTGTCTTTCTGATGAAGGCTGTTACTGATGAAAGCTGTGGCCAAAAGCTTTATCTAAGTGTCTTAATTGTGCCTGTTTGCAGCTTGACATTTTTTCTTTACGGTAAGTAGCAATCTGTCTTTTCCTAAATTGTTGATATTCCTACCTGGAGTTCCCAAAGTTTGGTGTTTCTTTTTCCTTAAACAGATTTGTTGTTCACAACATAGGAGATGTTGCACCACAGTGTCTTTCTAACAGAGGGCATTTTCAACACAGTGTGTACTACAGATGTCAGATGTGTTCAAATTTTAATAGAAACTCCTTGCTGTATGCAATGTATTTCCCACTATTCGCACAACGACATGTGCCCTGAACAAGCATAAACCCAAAAATCTGTGAGTATAGTTACTAGGAGAAGCTGGACCACTACAGCTGTTGGTGGATATGAAGGTAGTGGTGATGTTTGTGACCTCAGTGTTTTCTGCAAACTGAGTCATTTTTCTTATTTTTTTATAGAAAGTAGATATCTTGTGTTTTTGGGCATATGGTGTACATGTGTTTCTACATCTACACTCCGCAAATCACTATCAAGTGCACTGCAGAGGGTATTTCTCACTGTACCAGTTATTGTAGTCTGGGTAACGAGTCTTTGATACTGGCTGTTCAGTAGCACGGTTCTGTTTCCTAGCGAGTGCAGGTAGCCAGCCAACAATGGACTGCACTTGAGCAGGTGGCGTGAGTCACAATGCCACTCTGCCAGCCTGATGTGGACATGTCTGAAACGTACCAGTATGTCTCACGTGCAGTTGGTGCTGACACTTTGTCACTTGTCTAAATAATTCAGTTCATAGTTTTTTTTTGTTTGTTTTCAATGTGTATTTACTTCTGTTTCACTTCTGTTTCATTTCAAACAATGCCCAGTGTGATAAATGCTGCCAGTTCAACACATGAAAAGAAACGAAGGAAGAAAAGTGTGTTACACAGCCAGGCCCACAAAGTCGTGTGTTCACTGAGGGACTACTTTGAGAAAGAAAAGGAAAAAGGAGAGTCCTACTGCTCATACTATGAAGAGGACTGCAACAGCATTGAAAATAAACAAGAACACTATTGTAAATACAGGAAAAGAACAGTACAGTCTACATTGTGGCACAGCAAAGTTGCACACATCAGGAAAGGTGCAGTCAAGGACTAAGCAAGTGATAGCTTTGGACGACACTATTCGTTGTCATATATGTAGCTATAGTAAGATAAGGAAACATCCCACTTTGTCTAAATTACTAGCACCACTTCAGAAAGCAGTGTTTTTTTAACAGATGCAAAACAGTAATCAAAAGAACATATGCTATTGCACAGCAATGCAGATTTCTGCACAGATCATGGGTATCAGATTCAAAAATATGGTGTAGACAGATGAAACTTGGATTAATGCCAACCATTATGTTGAGGATGAAGTGATGGAATACCCGAGGGAAACATGGCAGTGCCTGTTAGAAAAGAAAGGCAAATTATTATTTTACACACCATGATGAGATGAACAATAATATTTTTCAAAAGTGGTTCAAGACATCGCTTATGACAAATCAGACAAGTCCATCATTGATCATTACGGAAAATGCCCTGTATGATTCTGCTGTTCATGGCAAGACACCAACTTTGCCAACTAGAAAAGATGATATTATTTAGTGCCTGAAATGACGAAAAGGGGATTTCAGAAAAGATCTGAGAAAGGCTGAATTGCTCAAAACTGTAGCACAAAAGACACCACAATTTCCAACATTAGTAACTGTTGACTTTGGTAAAAGGCATGGGCATGAAATCTTTCCGCTTTCTCTGTACAATCATCACTTCAATGCCACTGAAGGGGTAAGAGCAGAAACAACAAATTAAGCTACTGCAAACAATAAAAGCTTCATCATCTGTGAAGTTGAAAATATCCTCGTAGCAACTGTCAATCAAATGACCAGAGAAACCTATACGAAAATTGTAAATAGCACTGTAAGTATCATCAGAAAGGCAGCCAAAAACAAAGACATTCTGGAAGAACTCACAATTTAATTATACCGGGTGATCAAAAAGTCAGTATAAATTTGAAAACTGAATAAATCACGGACTAATGTAGGTAGAGAGGTACAAATTGACACACATGCTTGGAATGACATGGGGTTTTATTAGAACCAAAAAAATACAAAAGTTCAAAAAATGTCCGACAGATGGCGCTTCATCTGATCAGAATAGCAATAATTAGCATAACAAAGTAAGACAAAGCAAAGATGATGTTCTTAACAGGAAATGCTCAATATGTCCACCATCATTCCTCAACAATAGCTGTAGTCGAGGAATAATGTTGGAAACAGCACTGTAAAGCATGTCCGGAGTTATGGTGAGGCATTGACGTCGGATGTTGTCTTTCAGCATCCCTAGAGATGTCAGTCGATCACAATACACTTGCGACTTCAGGTAACCCCAAAGCCAATAATTGCACGGACTGAGGTCTGAGGACTGGGAGGCCAAGCATAACGAAAGTGGCAGCTGACCACACGATCATCACCAAACGACACGCGCAAGATCTCTTGCGCGCGTCTAGCAATATGGGGTGGAGCGCCATCCTGCATAAACACCGTACGTTCCAGCAAGTGTTTATCAGCCAGGCTGGGGATGATGCGATTCTGTAACATATCGGCATACCTCTACACCCGTCACGGTAGCAGTTACAAAACCAGAATTGCGCAATTCCTCGAAGAAAAAAGGCCCGATAACGGTAGATGTGGTAAATCCTACCCATACCGTGACTTTTTCGTCGTGCAATGGAGCTTTTACACGACAGTTCTAGGATTTTCGGTAGCCCAAATTCTGCAGTTGTGGGTGTTGACAGACCCTCGGAGCGTGAAATGAGCTTCGTCGGTCCACAACACATTACTCAACCAATCCTCATCTTTCCCCATCTTTTGAAATGCCCACACCGCAAATGCCCTCCGCTTCACTAAATCGCCACGTAACAGTTCATGATGCCAATGGATTTTGTACGGATAGCATCGGAGGATACACCTCAGTGCCAACCAAACAGTAGCGTATGGAATGCCGGTGCGATGTGCGACTGCATGAGCGCTGACTTCCCTGTGCATAGCCGAACCCGCTACAGTCTCCATTTCTTCCTAAACTGTCTCAGCAGCATTACGCCTTGTGCTTGGTCGGCCACTATGGGTCTATCGTCTAAACAACACGTGGCTTCGAACTTCGAAATCATTCTCGCCACAGCTGCATTTGTCAACGGACCTTTACCCGTTCAAATCCCCTTCCTAAACTAGCACATACCCCATTCTGATAATACAGCTTCACTAAAAGCACCTTTTCAGGTAACATCAACATGCTGCGACTGCTGGCGCATCTGATTCTCTCTCTCATTACAGCTCCTTTTATACATGACTGTCATGCGCAGTCACTGACGTTTTGCTGTCCAGCGCCATCTGTCCGACATTTTTTTAACTTTTTTTTTTCCTAATAAAATCCCATGTCATTCCAAGCATGTATGTCAATTTTTACCTCTCTATCTACATTATTCCGTGGTTTATTAAGTTTTCACATTTACACTGACTTTTTGATCACCTGGTACATTCGGGAGGGAGAAGAGACAATTTCAGCTTTACTGAAGGAGACTATTCCAAATTAGATTCTGACAGCAATGTGAGTTGAGCTTTCCCTTTTGCGTAACTAAAAAACACTCAGCAATGTAAGGAGGCAGCATGTCAGCAACCTATCATGATATTATGAGTACTTTTTTGAGATTAGAACTGTTAAAATGAAACTTCCTGGCAGATTAAAACTGCATGCCAGACCAAGACTTGAACTCAGGACCTTGCCTTTCGCAGGTAAGTGCTATACCATCTGAGCTACCCAAGCATGACTCATGCCCCATCCTCACAGGTTTACTTCCGCCAGTACCTCATCTCCTACCTTCCAAATACCTCATCTCCTACCTTGGAAGGTAGGAGATGACGTACTGGCAGAAGTAAAGCTGTGAGGATAGAGCGCGAGTCGCTCTTGGGTAGCTCAGGTGGTAGAGCACTTGCCCACGAAAGGTAAAGATCCCGAGTTTGAATCTTGGTCCGCCACACAGTTTCAATCTGACAGGAAGTTTTATATCAGCACACACTCCGCTGCAGAGTGAAAATTTCATTCTGGAAACTGTTAATATACTGACAAATTATACTGTTGCTTGTTGTAGAACTAATTAATAATGCTAATATTTAACAACAGAAACAAAAACTGTAAATTTTCAGCAATTTACAAAAATTTTCATTTCTATTGTGAAGTTTAACAAATACCTGTAGAAATTTCAGCATATTAGATACTAAATAGCTTGTTTCAGTATTTTGGCATTACGTATTACAAGCTGTTGTTGTCGCTGTTGTGGTTGTGGTCTTCAATCTGAAGACTGGTTTGACGCGGCTCTCCATGCTACTCCATCCTGCACAAGCCTCTTCATGTCTAAAGAACTACCACATTGTACATTCTTCCGAATCTGCTTACTGTATTCATCTCTTGGTCTCCATCTATGATTTTTACCTCCACACTTCCCTCCTACACTTAATCGATGATCCCTTGATGTCTCAGAATGTGTCCTGTCAACTGATCCCTTTTTTTAGTCAAGTTGTGCCACAAGCTTCTTATCTCCCCAATTCTGTTCAGTACCTCCTCATTAGTTATGTGATCTACCCATCTGAAGTTCAGCATCCTTCTGGAGCACCACATTTCAAAAGCTTCTATTCTCTTCTTGTCTACACTGTTTATCGTCCATGTTTCACTTCCATACATGGCTATTCTTGAGACAAATACCTTTAGAAAGGACTTCCTAACTATTAAATCTACATTCAATGTTAAATTTCTCTTCTTCATAAACACTTTTCTTGTCGTTGCCAGTCTACATTTTATATCCTCTCTACTTCAGCCACCATCAGTTATTTTGCTGCCTAAATAGCAAAACTCATCTACCACTTTTAGAATCTCATTTTTTAGTTTAATTCCCTCAATGTCACCTTACTTAATTTGACACCTGATTTAATTTGACTACATTCCATTATACTTTTTTTTTTTTGCTTTTGTTGATTTTCATCTTATATCCTCCTTTCAAGACAATGCCCATTACATTCAACAGCTCTTCCAAGTCCTTTGCTGTCTCTGACAGGATTACAATGCCATCGGCAAACTTCAAAGCTTTTATTTCTTTTCCCTGAACTTTAATTCCTACTCCAAATTTTTCTTTGGTTTCCTTTATTGTTTGCTCAATGTACAGTTTGAATAACATTGAGGATAAGCTTCACTCCCTTCTCAATCACTGCTTCCCTTTTATGGTTCTTAGCTCATAACTGCTGTCTGGTTTCTGTACAAGCTGAAAACAGTCTTTCGCTCCCTGTATTTTACCCATGTTACTTTCAGAATTTCAAAGAGAGTATTCCAGCCAATACTGTCAAAGGCTTTCCCTAAGTCTACAAATGCCATAAATGTAGTTAAGCTATGTTCTAAGAGAAGTCACAGGGTCAGTATTGCCTTTCATGTTCCTACATATCTCCACAACCCAAACTGACCTTCCCTGAGGTCAGCTTCTACCAGTTTTTCCATATAGAATTCATATTAGTATTTTGCAACCATGAATTATCAAACTGATAGTTCAGTAATAATCACACCTGTCAGCGTCTGCTTTCTTTGGTGGTGGCATTATTTCATTTTTCTTTATGTCCGAGGGAATTTTGCCCATCTCACACATCTTGCACACTAAAAGGAATAGCTTTGTCATGGCTGGCTCTCCCAAAGATATCAGTAGTTCTGATAGAACGTCATATTACTGTTATATCCTAGCCAGTAATGCCAACCGAGCCCGCTGCCAAAAAGGTTGGCAGCATCAAAGTCCGGACGCCGTCCGCATAAGCAGCGCCAGCGATACAGGAAATCGCCGCAAGTCTGCGCGCGCCACCGCTGGCTTCTGGCTTCTTAAGCGCTGGAGTCGCGAGCGCTAGGACAGTTCTGGATTCGCCGCTCAGTTGTATACTCGCCACCGAATTGTGTACCTGCTAGTCAGTTGTGTGTTCATCGCAGCAGAGTTGTTGTTTGTCGTCAGCCGACGCTGACCAAGCCGCTCCGACTCGAACTGGACAGATTTCTGTAGACCATGTTCACCACTGTGTTCTGTATCGTCGTTAATAAAGATAAGTACCGACTTTCATTTAATCCGAGTGTTTGGGTTTTCATCTTTCTGTTCACTGTTCCAGCGGACCGGTCGGCCCGCTATTAAAAGTGTGGCGGTGACTTCGTAGGCCGTTTCTACAGCGAAGTGTTGTCGCTACGAAGGCCGTCACAAAAATTACAAATAGGAACTGTAAATAAATTTACACCTACCAATATGACCTGCATGTTATTGACGCTTTTGTCTCTATTGCTACAGAATGCGAGTAGAACCCCATGAGCTACATTCAGCAACATTTCCATCTACGTGCCTGAACTGTTAATAACAGCCAAATGCTCCTTCCGTTTTGATCCACATATGGAGCAAGGATATAATCATCTAAATCTACATCTACAGACATACTCCCCAAGCCACTATATAATGCATGGGGGATGGTACCCATACCACTACCACTAATTTCCATTCTTGTTCCACTCACAAATAGAGTGAAGGAAAACAAGTGTCTATATGCCTCCATATGAGCCATAATTTCTGTTACCTTATCTTTGTGGTCATTACACGCACTATATGTTGGTAGTAGTAGAATCATTCTGTAGTCAACTTCAAATGCTGGTTCTCTAAATTTTCTCAATAGTGTCCCCCCCTCCCCCCACCCCACCCACAAAAAAAAAAAAAAAAAAAAACATACTCACTCCAGGGTTCCTATTGGAGTTCTCTGAGCATCTCCATAATACTTGCATGTTGTTCAAATCTACCAGTATGAACCGACATGGTAGGGATCCCAAACATTCGACCAGTACTCAAGAATGGATCGCACTAGTGGTGTATAAGTGGCCTCCTTTACAGATGAACCCCACTTTCCAAAAATTCTCCCAATAAACTAAAAGTCGACCATTTGCCTTCCTAACCATAATCTTCACATGCTTGCTCCATTTCATATCGCCTTGCAGTGTTATGCCCAGACATTTAAAGAATGTGACTGTGACAAGTAGGACACTATTAATGTTGCATCTGAACATTAAGGGCTTGTTTTTCTACTCATACATTTTAACTGATGGTATTTGACACTTAGAGCTAGCTGCCGTACATCCCACAGATTAGAAATTTTGTCTATATCATCTTGTATCCTTCTACAGTCACTCAATTTAGACACCTTCCCATATACCGTATCATCATCAGCTCATCTGTCTGCCAGATCATTTAAGTATGTAAAAAATAATGCCACGCACTTCTCAGGGACACTCCTGACAATACCCTGGTCTCTGATGAGCACTCACCATTGAGGACAGTATAATGGGTTCTATAACTTTAGAAATTTTTGAGCTATTCTCATATCTGGGAACATCTTCATTAATAATGTGCAGTGGGGCACTACGCTTTCCAGAAATCTAGAAATATGGAATTTGCCTGTTGCCCTTCATCCATAATTTGCAGTATATCATGCGAGAAAAGGGCAAGCTGAGTTTTGCAAGGGCAATGCTTTCATAAACCTTGCTGATTTGTTGACATAAGCTTCTCAGTCTCAAGGAAATTAGTATATTTATACTGAGAATATGTTCAAAAATTGTGTAGTAAACTGATTTGAAGGATATTGGTCTGTAATTTTGCGGGTCTTTTCTTTTACCCTTCTTGTATGTGAGAGTCACCAGTGCATTTTTCGAGTCACTTTCAACTTTGCACTGAACGAGAGATTCACAAATAAAGCAAGCTAAGTAAGGGGCCAATGCCATAGAGTACTCTTTGAAATACTGAATTGGGTTTCCACCTGGAGCGGGTGACTTATTTGTTTTCAACTCTTTCAGTTGTTTTTCTACACCAGGGATACTTATTACCTGTTGTCCATGTGGGCGTCTGTTTGATGGCCATTGCCTGAACACTTCTGTGCACACTGTAATAAGGCTAGTCTTGTCTTAGCATCCATACAGGGGCAATACATAGTAAGATGTAGTACATTACTGGATTCCTAACTTAAAACTATTTCTTGAAATTTTGCGTAGGTTTTCGCACTGCAGTGGTTATCTATCTTCAATTATCTGCCAGTTAAGCTTTTCCAGCATCTCTGTGAGGCTCTCCAATGTGTCAAACAAATCTGTAACCATTTGTGCTGTCCTTTGCTGTACATGTTCAAATACCACTTTTATCAGTCCTATTTGGAACTTGAGGAATATTATAGGATGGGTTGTGTAAGTGTTTTGTAGGCAATAACCTTTGTAGACTGGCTTCATTTTCTCAGTACCATACAAAGGAACTGAAGTATGCCATCTGCTACACATACAACTAAACCTATTTGATCATTCCATTTCATGTCCATACAAACTGTTAAATGCAGATATTTGTACAAGCTGACCGATTCCAACTGTCTCACTGGTATTGTAGTCATATGGCACTACATTTTTTCATTCTGTGAGGTGCCCAATTTTGCTTTTCTGAACATTTAAAGCAAGTGGCCCCACTTTGAAATCTTATGAAGATATGACTGAATATTTGGGCAGAATGTTTCAAACAGTATTTCATTATACAGGGTGATTCTTATTAACATTTAAAAACTCCCAAATTGTCATAGATGATGCTGAGACAAGTAATTTAATATAAGACACATGGGGCTGCATATGTCGGGAAACACAACAAAAGTGGATGAGAAATATTAGACATATGACATCATCATCAGATGACGAACTTCACTACATGTGCATGTGCAGCAGTTGGACTTGGGCATGAAGGGATGATTGAGTGGTGCAATACATGCATTTGGACAAATGGTACAAATTTTAAACAGCTTTTGTAAATGTGGTCTGTTGTAAACACTGAAGTTACAAAATTATTGTCCTCAGTGCAACCAATGAAAAATGTTCTTGTTTTGTGTTTCTTTTGTATTGGTTTTTTTTTTTTTTTACAGACATTATTTCGTAAGGTAACATAGGTCATTTACTGGTAACAATGCAATTCAGTACTTTGCAATAAACCAGCAGAGACAGCTATGCTGATAAATAAAATAATAAATCTTACTTCAATGCGAACACACAGTTGTTGTTGTGTTGTGGTCTTCAGTCCTGAGACTGATTTGATGCAGCTCTCCATGCTACTCTATCCTGTGCAAGCTTCTTCATCTCCCAGTACCTACTGCAACCTACATCCTTCTGAATCTGCTTAGTGTATGCATCTCTTGGTCTCCCCCTACGATTTTTACCCTCCACGCTGCCCTCCAATGCTAAATTTGTGATCCCTTGATGCCTCAGAACATGTCCTACCAACCGATCCCTTCTTCTGGTCAAGTTGTGCCACAAACTCCTCTTCTCCCCAATCCTATTCAGTACCTCCTCATTAGTTATGTGATCTACCCATCTAATCTTCAGCATTCTTCTGTAGCACCACATTTCGAAAGCTTCTATTCTCTTCTTGTCCAAACTATTTATCGTCCATGTTTCACTTCCATACATGGCTACACTCCATACAAATACTTTCAGAAAAGACTTCCTGACACTTAAATCTATACTCGATGTTAACAAATTTCTCTTCTTCAGAAACGCTTTCCTTGCCATTGCCAGTCTACATTTTATATCCTCTCTACTTTGACCATCATCAGTTATTTTGCTCCCCAAATAGCAAAACTCCTTTACTACTTTAAGTGTCTCATTTCCTAATCTAATACCCTCAACATCACCCGACTTAATTCGACTACATTCCATTATCCTCGTTTTGCTTTTGTTGATGTTCATCTTATATCCTCCCTTCAAGACACCATCCATTCCGTTCAACTGCTCTTCCAAGTCCTTTGCTGTCTCTGACAGAATTACAATGTCATCGGTGAACCTCAAAGTTTTTATTTCTTCTCCATGGATTTTAATACCTACTCCGAATTTTTCTTTTGTTTCCTTTACTGCTTGCTCAATATATAGATTGAATAACATCGGGGAGAGGCTACAACCCTACTTTTTAAAAAAAAAAAGAAGAAGAAAAAAAATTGCTGTCATGCACAAAACTCAAATCCTGTGACCCATGCACTATAGTCGTGCATGTGGGTCAGGGAGCCAGACCAACATGAATACTTCACTACCACTGAGATGACCAGGTGTGACAGACCAACAGGCTCAACCACTGCACATGCAGCGAGTTATGTTGTCTGCTGACATCACATGATCAACATTTATCATTCACTCTCAGGGTACTTCCTGACCCCATACGCCCCTTATGTTTTATATTAAACTACGTGTTTCAGCATCAGCCATGTCGCTTCAGAGGCTTCTAAACATTAATAAGAATCACTCTGCAGGAAACTGCATCATCTGTAAAAAGTCTGAGGTTACCATCAATATTGTCTGCCAGGTCACTAATGTAGACCATCAACGAAAAAAGTCTCAATAGGACACATCTGTTCATTATTCTCCATCCAAGACAACATGCCACATCCCTACCAATCCATTCACAAACTTCACTCTGTACCCCATATGGTTTCATAATAAGTCTAGGTGTGGTACTGAGTCAAATGCTTCTTTTGGAAGTGATACTGTATCCACATGACTGTCTTGTTCCACAGCTTTCGGGATATCATTTGAGAAAAGTGTAAGTTGGGTTTTGCACGATTAATGTTTTCAGAATAAATGCTGGGTGTCATGGAGGAGGTCTTTTGTTTGAAATACATCATTATATTTCAACAGATGCATGTCAAAGACAATGGTCGGCACTCCTGTTAACCTTCTTGTAGAGACGTGTAACCTGTACTTTCTTCCCATTATAATGGTGCACAACTAAGAGGGCACCTGTGTGATGTGTTCTTAACAAAAAGTGTGGCATTACTAGTGAGCGCTCTGCCTTTGTCCCATGCCACACTCTCTGGTGTTAGCTACCCTGGTACTGGCAATACTGAGTAGTGCACACCATGGTATTGTTTCTGCTTCTGCCCCTACTTATCTCAAGAAATTGTTGCTGTTACTTCTTAAAATATGATGCTTAACTAGCCATGATCACTGACAACAGCATCCTTCTTGTCATCAAAGAAGAGAGTATCTATTCTCTATTAGTTGGTGAAAACCTTGCAAGGACAAATAGTTTGTAGCTGGTTCTTGGCACACTACACCACTTTCCTATTCAAAGCTGTGCAATACTACAAAAAATATTATTTGGTGATGACTGTATTTCCTCATTTACTTATTAACAGGCAATTATTACTTAAAATGCTACCTACCAGAACACAGAAGCAATGCCACTGCCACCGTGTGTCACCCAGCACTTGTAATGCATGTGTGGTGGCCTCTCGTCCTTCTCCTTTCGCCCACCCCACTCCCCCTGTGTGGTTCAGTGGCTGGCTGCAGCCGCGGGCAGCCCGAGCTGCATGTGTCATTGCTGCTGCGACTGCTGAGAGTCCTCCGAGCTGCACTCCAGCTTGAGGTCTGCACCACTCGGCATAACCCCTCTACTTCCCCGATACGTTCCCCCGTGACAGCTCTCCATTTCACCGTCCGCATCCTCATCATCTTCGTCTTCTTCCTGGCTGCTGCCTCCATCACTTTCTTCACTACTCAAAGCACCTGAACTCATCAGCGACGAATCTGTAGCAAAATATCATTGCTTAGTCACCACTCTGAGCTCCACAATGTTCATTTATAGTTGTTATGTTTTTAGCATTAAAAACAAAAATGTTAATGGCAAAACATAAACACAAAAATATCTGAAGCTGGTATCAGAACGATTTAATCCCTTTTCATGAATAAGCTAAAAGGATATTCAAAGGAAAAACACCTGGAGTTAAAGTAAATGGAATTTCCATTCACTGCATAAAACTTGCAGATGATACAGCCCTAACAGCTGCTAATGAAAAACGGATGCAGATTATACTTCCTAAATTTGCAACAAAAGTGGAATGATTCAGACTCAAAATTAATAATAAAAGCAAAATTACCATAGTACAAGAAAAACTGGAAGAAATACAGTAGAAAAAGTTGAGAATTGTTTTTATTTAGGTACCTTACCTACAGAATATACAGACGAAGCTCAGAAATAAAAAAAAAGAATTGCAACAACTTGTTGTTGTTGTGGTCTTCAGTCCTGAGACTGGTTTGATGCATGCAACAACTTACTGTGCTTTTTATGAAGGAAGACAACTAGTAGTGAACAAGTTGTCTGACGTAGAAAAGAACAATTTATCAAGACATTCATCTGGAGTGCGCTCCTACATGGCAGGGGGTACTGAACACTGTTGAAGAGAGACACAAAGCACTTAAAACTGATGGAAATGTTACTTAAGAGAAGGCTGGTGAGGACCAGCTGGACAGAAGAATGAAGATGTTCTGAAAATGATCGATGGGCAGAGAAACATCATGTCTCCTACATAAAAAACAACAACCACTTGTACTTTTGCATTTTTGTGTGAAATGAAAATAAATGTTAATTGTATACAATCTGGGACTATCAGCTACTGAATGTGTTATGTACAGCACATCACCTTATGCACTTATGCATGTGACAGATTATTTCCAGATGCTACAGTAAGCAAAGGGAGGAGAACTCCATGTCTGTCAATATAATGAGGGACAGAAACTTATGCTAAGTAATGTGGGAGAATCATGTGGTGTATCATGAATTGTCCTAGCAATTTGTTGCCAAAAGACAATGGGCATGACTACGTGGTGGATTATTTGCCCTGACATCTGCATTTTTGTGATGGGGATTTCCCTTGAAAGAATGATTACCTATTATCTTACTTTTTTTCAGTATACTTGTTTGTGCACAGTATTATTCTCATCTACCGTTTTGACACATGGTTTCCAAAAATTTGAATTATTGATCACGTTTCACATTTCTACTTTTCACATTTTTTTTATAGTTCTTTTTGCTTTTATTACAAAATGGTATGAAGTCTCATGTAACTCTCATCTAGTATTAGGTACTAATATTAATCCAATGCAACAATCCCACATCTAAAGAGTTTCAACGTCTCTTTAGTGCACATATCTAATATGTATTTATGCTTCAACTGCTACTTATATAAAAATACCACAATTGATAACTTACCTGTATGCACAGTGCCATTAGACTCCGTGAGCTGTGGTTGCAGAGATGCAATATTATCAGGCCAGAAACGTTGGGCAGCTGCTTGTTTACTAGCTCCTGTACTTCCTCCACTTTTGGCCTTACGATGGCTTGCACCTCCACTGACACCACTATCACCCCCACCAGGGGCAGAAGCATCAAGCATTGGCTGAAGAATACGTCTCCGAGCATTTATAAACCAGTTGTTCACTTGGAGCAGTGTAAGGTTGGTTTGTGCAGCTATTTGACGCTTCTCATCTTCAGTGGGGTAGGGGTGCTGCAGGCAAAAATAATGATACATCACTCACTGTGTGTGTTTTTCCTCCTCCTCCTCTTCTTCTCCACTCTCTCCCTTTAATTAAATAATGTTATCGAGATACTGCTTTCATATTTCTAAAACTTATTCATTCACTCAGTCCTTTCTATTCACTGTTCATTTTCTTATTATAATGGTGCACCACAAACATTCACAATGTACACATAAACACTATGTGAAACTGGACACAAGATCAGGGATTTTCTGATAATGTACTTACAACTAAGTGCTGAAAGAGCCATGACCTCATGACACTTGTCGCATGCTTTGGCAAAACACCGCGTTTCTGTTTTTTCTTGCCCAGGTAGTCATCTTCATCATCCACTGAGCCAGGGGTAGTAGGTGCGGGAGATAGCTGACCTGCAGTGTCAAGGGAGAAAAAATGAAGAAACAATAACAGCTGCTTGCAAGTCATTACAAATTAACTAGCGTATATAGGAGCTTGATAAGAATAGTACTGGTAGTGTTAATCGTTATATCACATAGAAAAAAATACGAAATAGAGAGAGAGAGAGAGAGAGAGAGAGAGAGAGAGAGAGAGAGAGAAACAAGGTGCGGAAGAGGAGAAGATGCAGTTTAGCAACTATGGTTTAGATTATACCACAATACTGTAAAAGGTAAAAAGTTGAGTAGTTCAGAGGAATTCTCCTTCTTAATAAAACTGCATAAAATCACAAGTGATGACTTCATGGTTTACTCCAATTAAGAATGAGTGTTATACTGCTCAGGACGTTTCAGTACTTTTTCAATACACTCTTACTTCTTTCACTCACTCAGTAACATACATATGTCCCCAGTTTCAACTTCTGCTCATGTCAACATATTTGTATTTAACTGATTGAAGAGGAGAGCTTAAATAGCTCTGAAAGCAAAATGACACTTAACCTACGAGAACAGAGGAGTGTGTGGGGAGAGAGGAGGGAAAGATTCTTTCACAAGTAGTACCATGTCACTATTCCTTGTATTATTTATCACCCACTAATAGATTTCTTGGACAGAATAAAAATTCAGAGATCTCAGAATGCCAGTTGATGACATGAGACAGTAAACTCCTACCACGCACCTGAAAATAGTGAGCTCATACAATTTCATACTACTTCATGATATGATGTACTTTAGTGTACTTTAGCAAGTAATAAATCTGTGAATTCATAAATGCCCTCCAGCTAGTTTAACCCAATATCTTAAAAGACCTTTGCATCAACATTTTGGATGGAGATAGTTTGTCCCCAATTTTACTGGAAAGTACTGTTACTCTGAAGCACAGAATCTGTAACAGCTATCACCAGACAAGGGTTGTTCCTCCAAAGGCACTATACCTGTCCAATGTGCTGAAATGCATTTACCACTACCATTGAATTTTGGAATTGTTAGTATGATAAATTCACATACCCAACCCCAAATATATTCATCACCCACTACTATAAATATTTTGACAATATTCACTGGATGAACATCTGTGTGCTTAATCTAAACATGAATCCAGATAACTGCCTTTCACTGGCCAGCTGTCTCAGCACTGTAACATGCAGATTCAAAGCTCTGAACCTTCTAAGTTCCACAAATTCTCATATTTTGTTATAGAATTAACATTACTTGGAGTACTGATATAGCATGGAATTTGACATATCTATGGATTCAGCAATGTACTGAGATGACATAATCTTGCATCCACAAGACACTATTTAAGTGCTTGTTGTATAGCAACACATGAAAGCCTCTACAGAGATTGGAAGTTACAATGTTTCGAGTAAGCACAGAAAGTACAATTGGTAGCCAGAGGTAGGTGAATGGTTTTGCCAGTCAATAGTGCATACTGGTACAGATGATTACTTCAGAATAACTCCACCAAGAATAAACATATGCCATATCACTATTCATAGGATTAATTGAAACCATGATGAAAATTAGCACATTCAGAACTGAAAACTTCCCAATGCTAACCCTTACTTCAGCTGTAACATTACATATTAACTTGTTGGAGCACTGTCAGATGAAATGACTCATACTGTAGCTCTATGCAAGCATTCTAGGTCAAGCAGATCACGTGTATGTACAAGGTATCTGGTTAGACCATTATCTTGCATGCTTTTCTTTTTTTAATCTAGCTGTTGATCAATTATTCTCTTGATCAAAATTTCAGATTTTCTGTCTTCCTCCTTTCTTACTAGTTCTTTATTACAGACAGCTGAAACAGGTTTTCTCTTAATTTTTCTTGTCATTTTATCAACATCTATGATACAAAGAAGAAGTAATGGCTCCATAGCCCTGCATTATGATTTGAGAAAAATATCACAGTTCTCAAATTACTCTACATAACTTACATTAATATGATTGCCACTGCCACCACCATTATTAACAAGACCACCACCACAAAAGACTATAACTGAAATGCCCTATATTTAGCACACTGTATCACAGACAATAAGTAATAACAGGGTTAGCCTCTTGCATACTACATTAATTCCCCCTCTCAGAATCTACTTGAGTAATTTTTAGGATGACCTCACATTTTTAACTTACAAATAAAATAGTCTCATTTTCCCCAAACATACTATATACACTGATATGACAAAAGTCATGGGGTAGCAATATGTACATGCACAGATGTGGCAGTATGCATATAAAAGGTATAAAAAGGCAGTGCATTGGCAGAGGTGTCATTTGTACTCAGGTCATTCATGTGAAAATGTTTCCGACATAATTATGGCTGCACAATGGGAACTAACAGACTTTGAATGCAGAATGATAGTTGGTGCTAGACACATGGGACTTTGCATTTTAAAAATCATTAGGGAATTAAATATTCCAAGATACACAGTGTCAAGAGCATGTCGAGAATATCAAATTTCAGGCTTTACCTCTCACCACTTAACTACCGTGAGGAGCGGTGTTTGTGTAGCGTTGTCAGTGCTAAAAGATAAGAATGGTGTGTGAAATAACCAAAGAAATCCATGTAGGATGTATGACAAATGTATTCTTTAGGACAGTGCATCCAAATATGCAGTTAATTGGCTATGGCAGGAGATGAGTGCCTTTGTTAACAGCACATCATCGCCTGCAGTACGTCTCCTGGGCTTGTGACCATATCAGTTGTATGCCATATGAACAAAAAACTGTGGCCTGATCAGATGCGTCCTGATTTCAGTTGGTAAGAACTGATGGTAGTGTTCGAGTGTGGCACAGATGCCATGAAGTCATGCACCCAAGTTGTCAATGAGTCTTTCCGCAGGCTGGTACTGGTTCCATAATTGTGTGGTCTGTGTTTACATGGAATGGACTGGATCCAAGTTCCCAAACAAAGATGGAATTTTTATGGATGACAATGTGTCGTGTTACCAGGTCACAGTTGTTTGCGATTGATTTGAAGAACATTCTGGACAATTCAAGAGAATGATTTGGCCACCCGATTGCCCAACATGAACCCCACTTAACATTTATGGGACATAATCAGGAGGTCGGTTTCTTCACAAAATTCTGTGCTGACAACACTTTGCAATTATGGACGGTTACAGCAGCAGCATGGCTCAATATTTCTGCAGGGAACTTCCAACAACTTGAGTCCATGCCGTGTTGAAAATGTTGCACTGTCCCACCGAAAAGGAAGTCCGACACAATATTAGGAGGCATACCATGACTTTTGTCACATCAGTGTATAGCTGGGGTTGGTAACGATGTCAATTGTGTATGAGCTGCTGAAGACTGTTCTGTAAATTATTTTGACAACAAATACAAGATATGATCAACTGAACTACTGTGCATCATTTCTCTCAATCATGAGAACTTGGAGCACAACCATCTATACAGAATCTCTCCGCCTTTGCAAATGATAGACTAACAAAATGCCAATCTTTTGTCTCACTATGAAAGAATTCTTTGCCAGATAGAAAGCTTTTCTTGCTTTATTATCAATCAGTTCTGTGTAGTTCAGCTAACAGTCACAGTGTCACAGCAGCTGTTCAGCAGATCATGGTCAGAAGTTGAAAGTAAACAGAGCTGTGTTAACATTTCCTCCCCTCTTTAAACCAACAAGTTAACTGTCGTTAATGGGCACCAGTTCAGATGCATAATTACAGTTGAGAAAAAAAAAATATATCTAACCTTGGAGAAGACTGGCATCAGACGGAGGTGGACACGGGTTGGCGCCAATCTGAGACAGTGGTGTGCTACCGTGGACAACACCCGGTGACAGTGGTGGACCTTGCGAAGGGGGAACTGCAACAGCAGAAGTGGGAGGCAAGTGCACCGGAGCAGCGACGAGCCCCTGAGGCGTGTGTACCATCTGGTAAGCCAGCTGCGCAGCTGCTGCTGCGGCTGCCGCCGCCGCAGCACTCGCCTGTTGATGGGCCGGAACGGGGACCGGGCCCGTCGCTGCACCACCGCCACCAGCCACGATGTGCTGCGGGTGCTGAGGCATCAGCACTGTCCCGGCGGCAGCGGCAGCTGCGAGCTGAACGCCCCCTGCAGAGGACACCACCTGTCAAACACGTACCAACGCGGTGACTCGTGGGGGTGCAGTCCACTGGTGACGATTACGGTTCCTCCACTAATGGGTTACAGACCCTGAAGGTAGCACACATCATTAACTACAAGTAAAACTGTTGTTTACCATCTCGTATGCGACTGGCCACAGTGAATAAAGGTGGGTCTCTGCAGTACTCAACATATAAAGCACTAAACATTTGCGATAATGAGGGACTATACTGATTTAAAGGGTGGCTCAAAAAAACGTTCACAAAATGACTTGGAACATCAGGCATACAACAAGGATCAGTAATCACATAGGAGCCAGGGATCACAAAGGCCATCTGGGACTACTAAATAGCATTGCATTTATTTAGTCACATGTTACAAATGGACACCCACTAGAGGAGAAGCACAAAGTTTTGTCCAGATGCTTCAAGACGTGCCAGACATCAGTGCTGCACTGAATGGCACACCCTCTGAAAGATATCTGGTGTATCTCAAAGACATCCTGCTGCCACAACAATCCTGCCCACTAGATCATATGATGATGTAATGGGTGTTCATACATAAAACCCTTCAGATATCACCACAGGAAAAAAATCAATTGGAGACAGAAAAGGTAGCCTGCAGATGTGCCCTCACTTGTCTGCTGAAATGCTGGGGGCTCTGTAGAGCTGCAATAGAATGTGATGACAAATAGGCATGGGAACATCATTCAGCATGTCCAGCAGAACCTCTCCCAGGAATAAGAGATACATGCATCCACCACGTTGGTCCAGGAGAATATACAGTCCAATTAAACACAATGATTCAGCCCACACGTGACCATAGCACCTTCTTGTGGTGTTTGCGATCCCTGGTTCTGGGTGATTAATGATCCTTATTGTATGCCTGATGTGCAATATCAGTCTGTAAATGTTTTTTTTTTTTAAATCACCCTGTACAACCACGTGTATTAGAAAAACAAAAAGTGAAAAATAATTAACTAATGTGAGGAAGAAGAAATGAAACATTTAGTACAGCAGCATACTCACTGCACCACAAAACTCGAAGGAAAAGGATGTGAGGGCTTTTTAGAGTTAAACTTCTCTTTAACAATTAGATCTTTTTAAGCAGAGAATTTAGTCAGTTCAGTAGGAATGACGGAGGAATCTGGACACAGCCTGATGAAGGAAAGATTGCAATATTTGCCAGATTTGATTTACAAACCCTTCCGGAGATCTAAATCAGGATGACTGTTTCTGATGTCAGTTGCTCCTGAGAAGGAGGCCAGAGTCTTAATTCTGTGTCATATCATTCAGCATAAGAGAAAGTATCAGAAGTGCCCAAAACATGTGAAACAAGATAACAGTGAATAAACACTCATCACAGCCATCCAGTTCAGAAACACCCTTGAAACTGCAGAGCAGATCAGGATCAGGCATTGGACAGTCCTTTCCCTAGCACCTAAGAAAGAACAGCTCTGTAAAATTCCCGCATTGTTGTTTGGGTAAAGGCCTGACTTTGACTTTTGATTTAAGAAATTCCTTTCACTGACAAGACAATTTGACAAAGATCCTAAAATGTTCCTGCACATCTAAGTGAGGAATACAGCAAACTTTATATATATATATATATATATATATATATATATATATATATATATATATATATATAAAAACAAAGATGATGTGACTTACCAAATGAAAGTGCTGGCAGGTCGACAGACACACACACAAACACAAACATACACACAAAATTCTAGCTTTCGCAACCAACGGTTGCCTCGTCAGGAAAGAGGGAAGGAGAGGGAAAGTCGAAAGGATTTGGGTTTTAAGGGAGAGGGTAAGGAGTCATTCCAATCCCGGGAGCGGAAAGACTTACCTTAGGGGGAAAAAAGGACGGGTATACACTCGCACACACACACATATCCATCCACACATATACAGACACAAGCAGACATATTTACAGACAAAGAGTTTGGGCAGAGATGTCAGTCGAAGCGGAAGTGAAGAGGCAAAGATGATGTTGCTGAAGAGCAAGTTCCCACCTCCGGAGTTCGGATAGGTTGGTGTTGGTGGGAAGTATCCAGATAACCCGGACGGTGTAACACTGTGCCAAGATGTGCTGGCCGTGCACCAAGGCATGTTTCGCCACAGGATGATCCTCATTACCAACAAACACTGTCTGCCTGTGTCCATTCATGCGAATGGACAGTTTGTTGCTGGTCATTCCCACATAGAATGCGTCACAGTGTAGGCAGGTCAGTTGGTAGATTACGTGGGTGCTTTCACACGTGGCTCTGCCTTTGATCGTGTACACCTTCCGGGTTACAGGACTGGAGTAGGTGGTGGTGAGAGGGTGCATGGGACAGGTTTTACACCGGTGGCGGTTTGGCACAGTGTTACACCGTCCGGGTTATCTGGATACTTCCCACCAACACCAACCTATCCAAACTCCGGAGATGGGAACTTGCTCTTCAATATATCCTCTCTTCCCGTTACCCACCAGGCCTCAATCTCCGCTAATTTCAAGTTGCCGCCACTCATATCTCACCTGTCATTCAACATCATCTTTGCCTCTTCACTTCCGCTTCGACTGACATCTCTGCCCAAACTCTTTGTCTCTAAATATGTCTGCTTGTGTCTGTATATGTGTGTGTGTGTGTGTGTGTGTGTGTGTGTGCGCGCGCGCGCGCGCGAGTGTATACCTGTCCTTTTTTCCACCTAAGGTAAGTCTTTCCGCTCCCGGGATTAGAATGACTCCTTACCCTCTCCCTTAAAACCCACATCCTTTCGTCTTTCCCTCTCCTTCCCTCTTTCCTGATGAGGCAACAGTTTGTTGAGAAAGCTTGAATTTTGTGTGTGTGTGTTTGTGTGTCCATCGACCTGCCAGCGCTTTCGTTCGGTAAGTCACATCATCTTTGTTTTATAGATATATATATATATATATAAAGGAGGGTACAGTGGGAGAGAAGCATCTTAAGAGTTAAACTGGCTTACCATAATACTACAAAAATTAAAATGTACACACTAATTAAAATATTATTCATTAAAAATCACATTTGCTACGATTGCTTGTAAATATTTTTATTGATCAACGGTTTCAACAGATCTGTGCTGTCATCATCGGATCCTCTAACATTTAACAGAAATTCATTATCCTTACAAACTTGCAAGCCACATAATAGTGTTGCATCACTTTACAGTAAAGAGTAGTAAGTAACATCAGCACGTCAAACATTATGGTGTTAGGTGAATGAATGGGCTAGGACATCAGCACAATGTGATTATGTGTTTTATATTTGTGGTATTTTATGTCTGAAATGCTGATTTTCCTTGTTGCTTTTTACTGTAAAGTGACACAATGTAACTATGTGGCTTGCAAGTTGGTGAAGATCATTAACTTCTGTTAATATGTTTCAAGATCCAATAATGACAGCACAGATCTGTCAAAACTGGTAATCAATAAAATGATTTACAAGCTATTTTGGCAAACCTGATTTTTTAAGAATAATATAACAATCCAGTTCACCCCAAACAGTTGACACAATGTCAAACATGTGCTAGTATAACTAATTCAAATGCCATACTAACCATAAAAACAGAAAAAATGTGGTATTACAGTAGAACTGGATTGTAAATACATCTAGCAGCTGAACAGTCAAAAATTCAACCTTACACACAATCAAACTTGCTACTGATTTTAACAGTACTAGTATTAGTGTATGCAGCACAGCAGTTTGACTGTAGTTATGGACCCATCAGCATCTGTTACATACCTGGAGAGGATGTGGGGATGGAGGGTAAGGCGCGCTGCCCCCAGCAGCAGGGCTGTTGGAGTTTGAGCTACTGCTATGGCTGCCACTGTGGCTCCCACTGTGGTTATTGCTGTCATAACTGGCATAGTCCGACCTCAACAGGTTCTCACTCTGCATCTTGCCCTTGAGGCACGTAATATAGCGGTTGCAAAAGTCCTTGCACAACTCTTGCACCTTCTCCAATTCTAAGAGATGGATGCGTAACACCTGTATTGCCTTAATCATCTGAAAAAGAAACAGATATTGATTTGACTACATACAAACACTGTGATAATAAGAAATGTCGCACAGAGGACTTTTCATTTTATTTCTACACTGAAAAGCTGTAGACAGAGTTCAAGTAAATTTGTAAAATTCCCACTATCACTCTTACACTGCAGTGGTCCACATCACATTATATGCCATGTCACATTCTATGCACATCATAATGAACCAGTAAATCAGCCATACTACTCCATCACTGGACTACTTATAAAATGTCACATTTAGTACTTACAAGGCCATCCACCTCTGGGTCGTTGAGAAGGAAGGGTTTGCGGTCCCGTTCTTGGTGCTGTACAAAGGCTTGGATATCCATATTAAAGCTTTCCGAATTGGGACACTCAGCTGACTGAGTTGCCTGTTCACAGCGCTCAAACAGCAAGGCCAGGAGAGGAAACAGCGGATGCCTTTAAAAGTAGAAAGTTTGGCCTTATTAACACTAATTTTATTGAGCCAGTGCATACAATGTTATATCCATCATGCTTCTCTGAACAGCTTTAAAAAAAAAAAAACACACATATACAAAAACACATACAGGTGCACGTGTGCGACTCTCTGGATAGCTATATTGTGCTGGTTGAACACACATTATATTGAAAAAAACTGACACACATTTTGCACCAATTGATTCTGCATATGTAATTGCTATTTAGAATGAAATCTTTCATTATATGCTAGATTGTGCACTGCAAGCCAGATAGGAAGAAAATTAAAACAATACACTTGAGCACGATTTGGACATAAATCTCTAGCTCTCTTGGCCATTGGTTAACAATTAGAGCTCTGCATTGTGCCACACTGTGCAAAACAAAGGTCCACTGTTCTATTACATGTTTCTTACTACCCTAAGCTCCAGTGCAGTTTCCTACTCTGATGACTGACTGGCATCGCAATAAGATACAAAGCAGTCAATGCTTTTACCGCGACAGAGCGTTGATCTCCACATGAAATAATTCGCTCAGCAAAAGAAAATTTGGTCTTGTTAACAACAAAACTAATTTGCCATGTAAACACCAATTACTTGATTGTAAGCATCATTCCCCCTTCTCTCTTAATCTCCCTCCTCCCCTCCTCTCCAAAGCTGCTCTGTAATAGTAATCAATTGCAACAACAAGCGTTATGATACACTTCAGACACACACAGCTAGGAAATGCACGGCTGAATTTGAAATGGTGGCTCAATATCCCCATAGGGTTGCACCTTGCTCAGTCTGCTTTCATGCCCAGTAGCTAAATTTGCTACAAAAATAGTTTTTTTGTGATCCTTTAGTCTAAATTGTCTGAGCACTAGCAAATTATGTTAATTTAAATAAAAATACAAGTGGAAATAACATAAGATATTAATAAAATGATAAAAAGGGTTGTATTCTTTAGAATAACTGATGTGGGTGACACCAAAGCTTTTCTTACTGAGAAAACTTATGATTTACTCAGTCAGTTAAAGCACACAAATAATCTAACAGTGGTCCTACAAATACACATTTCAGCATAAATAAAATAACAATAGTAAGTAATAACAATAATAGTAAAATTCAGTAAAGATTGTGTGACTGCAATTTAGATTCACCAGATATAAATTAAACATCAATGAGTCACGAAAAAAAAGTTCCATTCGGTGAAACTAGTCACAAGTTATTTACTAACTCTGGTACTGAACATATCAAAACTTCTGTAATCATGAGTAGATTCAAACAGACTAACCAGTAATATTTTCAAAATGCAGCCAAAATAAAACAAAGTTCAAACACTCCCTAAAAATTAAAATTTTAACTGGTTGATAGATCCCAAGTTCCACTCAGCGCAAAATTTTTCTGAGCGCAAATGAGTTTTGAAGTATTCTTGTGGCTACTTGCCACCCAAAATCTATCACTTTACAAGGTCTAACCACCTAACTCCAACATACACATTACCACCACAATTGTCCATAGCATAATGACAAGGAGTGCCCTTTTGTGCATGCTTATAAGGCCTCAATTTGTCTTCCAGTTCTTATAATGAACACAAAAATACATAAAATGGACGTCCATTTAAAATTCACACATTTCACAAATTCAAAATAAATGTAAATGAAGTGTTTTTCTCTTCCATTCTCCTTTAAGACCATATACAATGTTCTATGTCTAATAGTTCATGCACAATCAATTAAATTAGTGCCTGTGCGCTTTTTTTTTTTTTTTTTTTTTTTTTTTTAATGGAGCAATGTCTATTGACATTAACAAACTGATAGTAGGGTTAAGTTGGAACATCAGTGGTGTTTGTTGCAGGATTCTAGTGCGAGTTGTTTATGAGATACTGTATTTTAAAAAAGTTCCCACACCGACACTTGCACAATGCTTTTGGTAGCACACACTAAAGAACAACACAAGTGCATACACTAGCTATGTGGATTCTGACCAGTAACGAGACAACCACAGCCTGAGGGATCTTCCCAGAATGAGATTTTCACTCTGCAGCGGAGTGTGCAGAGTGAAAATCTCATTCTGGAAACATGCCTTAGGCTGTGGCTAAGCCATGTCTCCGCAGTATCCTTTCTTCCAGGAGTGCTAGTTCTGCAAGATTCGCAGGAGAGCTTCTGTGAAGTTTGGAAAGTAGGGGACGAGGTACTGGCGGAAGTAAAGCTGTGAGGACAGGGCGTGTGTCGTGCTTGGGTAGCTTACATGGTAGAGCACTTGCCCGTGAAAGGCATAGGTCCCGAGTTCGAGTCTTGGTCCCACACACAGTTTTAATCTGCCAGGAAGTTTCAGGTTGATAAATAATTGTTGACATGGTTGATGTCTGTTGGGATATCTTGCCACATACATCACACAATAATGAACTGCATATTTCCTACACACTCCATACACCACAGGCATGTCAGCTTTTACTGCATTGGTAAATCCCTTCATCCACTCACGAACTATCACTTGGACTGTCACACACTAAGTAGCAATGAGCTCAAGGAACACACAAACACACAAACACACTGTACGCAAATGTAACAACATCATACCTAGCAACTACTCAGGTTAAATGGCACAAACAAATGTCGATGTGGAACTTTTAAGAAAACGCTATCTCATACTCGATGCACACTAAAATCTTACAACAAACACCACAGGCATTCCAGTTTGCCCTACTTTCAGTTTGTTAATGTCAATACACATTGTTACATTTAAAAAAAGTGTATGTTTGCACAAAAAAGACACTGTCTACATATTACTACAGTCTGTTGATTGGCTAACAATACAAGCCCTTGACTAAGAACCCATTCTTAGAAAACCACAGAACAATAACAGTTTCCATTTCCGCAATATCTGCAGTGCAAGTTTTAGGTGGTTCAGTATCTATGTACAAACGACCTACCTATGGCCCCCTGTACCAGGAGTTTTGTTGTATGCTGATGATTTCAGAGCACAAATCATTCCGCTGTGAGCTGTATCTGCAACAGCATTGAAGCACTATGCCTCTTCGACGTGTCTATCGTCATCGTCGCCACCGCATGCCAGTTTATAAACACATAATTAGCTTGGAAAATATACTAGGAGGAAATGGCACTGCACAATCTGTGATTCTTAATGGACTTTTTTTTTTTTTTTTTGTGGATGTCGAGTTAATGTTTCACTCGACGTTGCGACTGGAGCAGCTGGCAGTGGGTGGTTTATACTCACAACTGTCCGCTGTGAGAACGCATCGCTACCTGGACTAGAATCTTTTGCCGGCCAAGATGTCATCGCCTACAAGACCTGGCACTGTGGAATCAACCCGAAGACGCAAAGTAGACCTAGTTTTGTTTACAGTAATATGCCTTTTACTCTGTATACCCGTTCTTGTAGGAAAGTTTCTAATGATGAGAAAATACTTGTATGGATGAAAGGACTTGGTGTACTTGCTGAAAATGTAACAGTAACTGGTGATATTACTTTCTATTATAATTATTAATAAAGTGTTTTCCTTGACTCCTGTAACCGGGGACTTTGAATCGATGGAAAACACACACACTAATGCTCTTTATGAAGTATCAAGATACTACAGTACAAACCAGCTTAAACCAAATCCCTCTAAGGCACAAGTATGTGCTTTCCATTTGGCTGCTCAGAAATTAAATGTGATCTCGTCAGAGATTACACTGGAGCAATGTAATAATCTAAAGTACCTAGATTTCTTACATATGTGACGTTCTGCATGAAAAACAAGTTGAAAGTTGCCACTATGTACAATCTACTTAAAAAGTTGGCTGGTTCACAGTGGGCTAGTCAAGTCAAACCAATTCAGACTTCTGCAGTGACATTGTGTTATTTCACTGCAGAGTATGCATGTTATGTTTGACGTACCCAAATCACACCAAACAGGTGGATGTAGCCATTAACGCCACATGCAGTCTTATACCAGGCTGTTTAAAATCTACTCCAACTGTGTGACTTTGCCACCTGGCAGGAATAGCTCTAGCCTATGTCTGAAGAGAAACAGGTGCGAACAACGAAAGGAAGAACATGGAGCAAGAGGTAACTCAACTATTATATGGTCATGAAATGCACATGCAAAGACTGAAATTCAGGAGGAGCTTTCTCAGAAAAATCAGATGTACTCATAGTCACAGACAAAACAGCCTCATTGGAACTGTGGAAAGTGAAAGATCCCTCTTCCCTACGGTTGGAAAAATCTGAAACTCTGCTACCTGGAAGGGACAAGGTAAGGCTGTGACATGGAATTCTTTGAATAAACTGGGATCAGGAGTGGGCAGATCCAATGCCAATGTGGCAAGATGGGGCTATGGCAAAGAAGACAATGTCAAGTGCGACTGTGGAGAAGATCAGACAAATTAACATATTCTTCAGAGCCAACTGCGTCTACCTCATGCATGGAAGATGACATACTTCAAGCTTTGGAGAACACACTAGAAGTAGCCAGGCTTTAGTCAAATTTTATGTAATATACTGTTTGATAACTGTGTACATGTGTACGCTTTTGACACAATACTACTACTACTACTACTACTACTACTGTTACTACTACTGCCACCACTACTTATAATAATAATAATAAAATATTTCGATTGCTACTTACTGTAAAGATGATATACTGAGTTGCAGACAAGCACAGTGGAAATACTATTACTCATTTAGCTTTCAGTCAAAGCCTTTCCCAGAAAAAATCAGACACACACACACACACACACACATATATTCACCCGAGTAAGCAGACCTCAGTCAGAGCTGCCAGAGATGGCAATCATGTGTGCACACGGTGTGCTTGGTTGTGTGAATGAGAGTGTGTGTGTGTTTCATTTTCTTTTCTGAAGAAGGCTTTGGCCAAAAGCTAAATGCATCAGTCTTTTCATTGTGCCTGTCTGCAACTCACCATGTCATCTTTGCAGTGAGTAGCAAGCAGTCTTTTTGCTTATAGAGTTGATATTCCAACCTGTTTCATAAAATATTTTGTTTTACAAATAAACATCTGAATTAACTATAAATAAATAAACTCAATGTAACCTATCACTAAACTTCAATTCCTCAGCTACCACATAATTTTTGTGAGAGTTTTGTAATAGAATTTTAAATTCACACTGTTTACCATCATAGGGTCCTAGTGGTGTCTTACACCCATTTCAATGATATCCTGGCACTAAGTGCAACAAGTTTGGTTGAAATTGCCCCGTACTTTCCACAGCTATTGTGGACTGTACACCCACACACAGATTCATCCATTTTCTTATACACGGTCAGTCATAAATGATGAAAACTATCCTGAGGGCTGCATACTACTGTGCGCAACATGTCAAGAACAATTTTCGTTTTTCACATGAACTTATTTGTTTACAAAATAACGGAATCAATATGTAGAGACCTTACCCTCATATGTCACACGACACACCAAAATCATGATCTGAATTAGCCAGTTCTGTAAAGACAGGGAAAATTGCACTTCTGTGTTCATGTTATCGCTCTTTCCTCCAAGGTTTTGCAGGCACATAGGACTACTCAAAAGTTCCCTTCACATTCCAAGATTTTATTAAATTTAGTTGTTCCGTTTACTGAAATAGCTACAAAGGATTCCACTTTCATAGCATAATGTATGACACAATGCACGAAATATTTTTCCTTATTTACGTATCACCCTGTATGTACACTTCTGAACACTAAAACTGCAACAGCATGATGGCGGCATGTAACACAAAAACAATTTGGCACAAACTGGACTACATGCTTCAATACGCAAACAGTCACCATTTGGGGGAGCTGTACAGGGTAAAAATTGTAGGGGAAGACAAAGATTGGAATACATCGGGGAAATAATTGAGGGTGAGGGTTCAGCTGCTACTCTGAGATGAAGAAGATGGCACAATAGAGGAATCGTGGTGTGCCACATGACACCATGATGAAGCACCCTCCCTCTAGACCAGGGCCGGCCAAACGCTGCACAGTTTGCAGACGTGCGGAAGTGCTGCACATGTGCGCACGTGTGCGACAGGGAGCAACAGCGACATCTGTTATTAGACATGTGTCCTAAATGAACGGCGACGGCTCCACTTCCCTGTTTATGTGGTACAAGCAAGAGGAAAAGTGTTTTTTTTTTTTTTTTTTTTTTAAAAATGTGTGAAGGGCTACGCTCAGCTGAAGTCGATAAAACATAACATTCATCTAACTGTCGGTTATTATGCAGATTTCAGACGGAACTGATGAAAGATATAGCAATAATGGTATCGAAATAACAGGTGATCATCGAGAGGTCTGCGGTTATCATTCTGTTCAGAGATCAGTGAGACAGAAATTATGTGGGTGTAACTGAGAGCACCGAGAATTAGTTGTAGAAACCCTTGCATTAGTTTCATGTTATTTGAAATCGTGAATAAGGTTCGTTAGAAGTCGCTAAGTGCTCTCTTTCTTAAATACTAGCTCAAAAACATTACGCGTATTTACGTGCAGTCAGTCAAGCTGCATTAATAAAAACCCATTAACTGTATTACATGTCTTACTGGGTTAAACTGTTAACATAAAAGTAAATGTCTCAATGAGTAGACTGTGACAGTATTTTAAATGTTTAATACGCGAAATACCTTCCCATGGTTGGCTTGCAAGCTGTGGAAAGAGCACTATTATGCGCCGGTACAGAGTATCCCAGCAAGTGGATAAAGCGACACCTGTGCGTAGAAACATACACTACATGAACGCTGACGGCTGCGGCGTGCACGCTGTGACCCGGAAGTTGCACACGTGCAGGAGCACCGCACGCGTGCAGAATTTCTGGCCGGCCCTGCTCTAGACCCTCCAAACCACCCGAGTCTCCCCTCCCGCCGCCCCAAAAAACGAACAAATTTAATTACGTGTTCTTCCAAATACACGTTTTACTTACAATAACAAAAATTATGTTATCTGCTGTCCTCCTTGATGTCACCCAGAATAACAAAGTGATTTATTGTTCATTTTGTCTTCTCGACAAACTACAAGGGTCACTCCAAAAGAAACATGTGGTCGAACATGACTTAGGCGACCTTGAAGTTTCTTCAGTGTCATCACATATGCATCAGAATTTATGGTGATTCCACTTGGCATGATGTCCACAAGCAAGAGTCCTTCGGAATCGAAAAACACCGTAGCCATAACTTTTCCAGCAGAAGGTGTGGTTTTGAATTTTTTTTCTTAGGTGAATTTGCATGACGCCACTCCACTGATTGTCTCTTTGTCCCTGGTGACAAATGATGGAGCCATGTTTCGCCACCTGTCACAACTCTTCGAAGAAATTCATCTCCACCATTCTCGTACTGTTCCAAAAGTTCGCTGCAGACCGTTTGTCTTGTTTCTTTGAAAGCCACTGTCAACATCCTGGGAACCCACCTGCCACAAAATTTTTTTAACGCCAACACTTTTCAGTAGTCTGCATACACTTCCTTCCCCTATCCCAACGTAGCGTGACAATTCGTTCACTGTGATGCGTCTGTCAGCATTCACCAGTACGTTAACTCTTTGGACATTGTCGAGTGTGTGCAGTACGAGGCCTGCCGCTGCGAGGACAATCCTCAACGCTTTCATCGCGTAACCTGCTTGCCCATCGACTAACTGTACTTCGATCGACAGCAGCATCTCCATACACCTTTTTCAACCTTTTGTGGATGTTTCCCACTGTCTCGTTTTCACAGCACAGGAATTCAATGACAGTACGTTGCTTCTGACGAACGGCAAGTGTATAGCAGCCATCATGAAGACATGCTGTGACGGCGCAACTCACGGGATCAGGTTGAACTAATTTTGAAAACAAGCGGGAAGGATGTATCTACATACTGTAAAATTTTCACACATGCAGAATGAAAACTGTATTTTCACAAAAATAGTGTGCAATTCTTTTGGAATGACCGTCGTATTTAATGATTAGACTGGCTAAAATCAAATGTATAGGCGTCGGATGTACGGTTTGTCGGGTACTGACTTGTAGACGGAGCGCTTGTCCGCCTCGAACTGCGCCTGGTCGGGCGGGCCGAAGCCCGCGGGCGCGCCGCCTCCTCCGCCGCCGCCGCCCCCGCCCGCCGCGGCGCCGCCCCCGGCCGCAGTCTGCTGCTCGGCGCCGCCCCCAGCCTGTGTCATGGCGACGCCTCCACCGCTCTCCGTCTGCTCATAGCCCGGCGTCACCATCGCGCTGCCCTCTTGCATCTCCCGCGACACTCATGCGCACGTCTGCACAAACAACACACAGAAACCTAGAAATTACACTCGGTTCTATTAAAGATAGATTCGAATTATGCCTACTGCCGCAAGGTGCACAAAATTCACTACAACACAGTTATAAACCAATACGGCTTTATAGCGCTGAAACATTCGTTTTAAACAGAAAAAAAAACCACTGAAGAAATCAGGAGGAGAGAACGAAAGATTCAAGTTACATTGAAGAAAGAACGCACAGACTATGTGTAAATAAGGAAATCGAAAAGCGAGGACTGTTAGAAAGTAAGGAACAATCGGTCGCGAAATGGAAACCTCAGAGAAAATCAAAACTGCTTTATCTTCAACAGTTAGCTAAACTTTGCAGATACTTCTCTACGCCACCCCTACTTAAGACATCCGTTGTAGCATTCTACCAACTTTCCAATACCCTCATCATAGAACCCTTTCCGACAATTTTCTACGCTGGACTGTTCGTCTGTGCCAAAATGTCAAATGGATCAGTGCAGTAAAAAAAGGCCTGAAAGAAGTAGCGGTAACACAATACGATACAGAAGACAGTAAAAAATTTTACGCACAAAATTCACGACAGGTCAGCTGACCTGGGAAAAGAAAGCCTATACCAACTTACTGAACTGAACTTGAAAAAAGACCGCCACCCGGTATTAACTGATGATTTTTCACACGACCTGTTTCGCTTCGTTAAAGCAGCATCTTCAGGCTACATGTACTTTCTGCCAGGACTCCAACTAAGCTGTGAATTATTGTCGGTTTTTGGCGCCCCTAGTTATAGTTGACTGTGGATTCGACCCCCGACGCCCTCTAGGCCTACTGGAAGTTGTTTTTCGGAGTTTACACTGATATTGCGTGGAACATACATTCTTCCGGCTCTGGAAGCGGAGAGATACTAATAAATCAGGTGCCGGACCCCGAGTCTTGTTTAATTAAAAACTCCGTCTCGTTTATTGGCGTCCAGGCAGCTAGTAAACGTAACAGCGTAACTCACAGGACCTGAAGAAGAAGACTGGCTGGTCGTCGATTTATTGTGAATGCAATGGAAACAAGTCGGCTGTACATTCCGAAGCACACCATTAATCAATCACACCGAGAAAACTTGAGAGATCACTTGAATAAGGTAGCCAGTGGAACACTTTAACTGATTAAGGTTTCTAGCAGTGTCTATGAGAGAAGAGGTAAGTGGGTGGAGTAATGAGCAACCCTGGTGATTCAGCTGTCCCTATCGATGGGTTTTATGCAACCTGCAACACCATCAAAAATCATGTGACAGATTTTCGTATACTCTCGCTCATTACAAGCAATCTATTCTTTCTACAGAAAAAATTAACAGGACATTTTGTAGGAAATTTAATCTAGTCACATTTCTATACTGGTATAAGATTTCACGTGAGACCACAGTTTTCGAGTTATTCAAGAAAAACTCATTTAGAGGCCAGTTTTGTTTGTTTATTTATTTGTTTTTTTTTTAATACTTTGAAAACTCCAGCCTCTGGCGAAAATGTACAACGGCACAAAATTTAACTACGTTAAATTCCCAACAAAAAGGTCCCGTTCATCTTTTGCGTAAGACTAATAGTTTGCGTGTAGCGAGCGAGAGAATATGAAAATGATGCACGTGGTTTTTGGAGGCACTGCGGGTTGGATTAAACCCATGGATGAGGCTGAATCACCCTGTATATAATTTAGACTCAATTTATGCGGCTTGATCATCAAATCGAGAGCCAATTACTTGCTAACAACTACTGCAAACTAAGCTTTTCACACTCGCCGCGTCACGCTCGCCGGAAGACTACTTAACCTGCGGGCAGTGCCACCCCCGCACAAGTAAAGGTCTTCCGCCCCATGAGTCAGGTCGGATGCAATTTATACGCGCACGCTGAAGTTTAACCGGGATGCGACTCCGAAGCTAATTATCTCCGGACACGAGGCGAATGTTGGCCCCCCTAAGAGCGGCCAAGTTTCGGCATAAAAATTTAAATTTCGGGGAGCGCCCGGCTCTTGTTACAAATGCAAAGCGTCATGCCCGCGTTCGCCCAGATGTCCCGTGCATTAGACGCCGCGCCGGGCTAAATAACGCCCAGAGCCCCGACAACAGTAGCTCTCTTCCCGCCGCTCGTTGCACTGCTTCATTCCCGTATACATGCCTAAAGCGTAATGAGACCAACATCTGCACTCATTTGCTGCTTGCTCTACGCAGTCCTGATTTCCTGTACATCACGCCTTACGATAGGACATCTCTACATCGGGTGATTCCGCTGCCCCTGCCTATGGGTTTTATGTAACCTGCAACGCCTTCAAATACTATAGGCCAGGGGGTTCCCAACAAAACTTTCTCGAGAGCCCCCCGCCCCCTCATCGAGCATGATTGGTACCTTGTTACATCACAGTATCAAGTACCTAAAAAAGCCCAAATTAAGAGTCTTTTTATACGTTTTCTATTTTTGGTACTTAGGAAAAACATTGACATATTCGTTATTCAAAAAATATTAAGCTTAAAACTTTTTCAATTTAGCCATCATTGTTATTGTTAAATTTTTGATTATTGCTCAAAATCTTTGTCTTCAAATCTGGGTGTTTAGTATAACAAACCCCGTCAAAAATAATAATAATAATAATAATAATAATAATAATTGAGTATGAACTGAAAATGACAGGAAAAAATTAAAACTGAGTGTATTGGCCTTTCAAGTGTACTACACTTGAGATTGCATTGAGTAGACATGTGTGAAAAATAAGAAAACACTAATTTCATAAAAGGTATTATTTATTTGAAAAAATAGAGTTACAACAGAGTACTCCATCAGTGTACAGTTAGTTTTAATTTTCAGTCCTTAATGAGATGATTTCAATCTGACCTTTGAGTCCATTATTTCTGTAGGCCGTTCTCGTTTTAACGAACCACTTTTTTACCAACGGTCCATTTTTACTTACGCTAACTGTAGCTTCCACGAAAAACAACGCTTTACAAACACTACTGCTTTAATACAGAATATTGAATATGTTAACAACACGGTCAGTGAAAGCACTGGCAATAAATTAACAATGGCCGTTGTCGTCTGAAATGCGAGTTTCTGTGTAAATTGACTGTCAGTTGTCAGCTGCGAAGAGACATTGTGCGCTGTCTAACGGCATACAGCAGAACTATTTGCCTCTATCTAATTCTAGTTTTGCGCTAGAGTGTGCTAGTGTCAGTTGGCTCTAGGAAGACGCCAGACGCAGAAGTTAGCGTTCGCTAAAGCTCTGCTCGTGCAGGAAGCGGCCAAAACAAAACATCTCTTATCTTACAAAATATATTTAATATATTTTTTTATTCTAATAGCATCTTGCGGGCCCCTCTGGCATAGCTCGCGGAACCCTGTTGGGAACCACTGCTATAGGCGATATTTCTTATTCTCTCGCTCGCTACGCACAAATTAGTAGTCATACAGAAAAAATCAATAGGACATCTTTGTAGGAAATTGTTCGTAGTTAAATTTTGTACTGGGATACGTTTTCGCAGGAGCCCACAGTTTTCGAGTTTGAACATCACTTCTGTATGTTTTCCTTGAATAATTCGAAACTATGGCCTCTAGCAGAAACGTATACCAGTACAAAATTTAACTGCATTCAGTTCCCTACAAAATGGTCCTGTTCATTTTTTCTGTAGGACTAACAGACCCCTCGTTTCTGCATAGTAAGTGAGTGAAGATGAAAATTTGCACGTAGTATTTGAAGCCACTGCGGGTTGCATAAAACCCATATGTATGGGCAGCTAAATCGCCGTGTATAAACTATGGCATCGAATTTGTACAGTGAAAGAAATGTACTGATCTTAATAGCTATGTCACTGACATAATATTTTAACAAAAGCAGATGTCAATTAATTGTTGCCTCATCTGCGAACACACACACACACACACACACACACACACACACACACACACACACACACACACACGCACGCACACGCACACACATACAAATTCTGGCGGTAGCAGTGATAAAATGCAGAGAGCGAAGGATTATCTGCAATATGCACAGAAATCAAACAAGTTATGAAGAGGCGATAGGCACGAAAAGCAGGCAGCAGTTGAGAAGGAAATGAGACAGGACTGTAGCCAATCGCTGATATTATTCAGTCTGCATACTGAGCAAGCAATAAACGAAACCAAACAGAAATTTAAAAAGGAAATTAAAATTCAAGGATAAAAAATTAAAATTTTGCGGGTTGCCAGTGACACTGTAATTTTGTCAGAGATGGCAAGGGACTTCATAAGGAATGGATAGTGTCTTGAAAAGAGATTATAAGATGAATATCAACGTAAGTAAAAAAAGGATAATGAAATGTAATCGAATTGAATCAGGTGGCGCTGATAGAATCAGATTAGGAAATGAGACACGAATCAGATTAGGAAATGAGACACCAAAACTAGGCGATAAGTTTTGCTGTTTAGGCAGTACAATAACTGATAATGGTCGAAATAAGAGAATATAAAGTGCAAGTTGGTAAAAAGCAACAAAAGCGTTGCTCAAAACGACAAATTATTTAACATCGAATATAAATTTAAGTGTGAGGACATCTTTTCTAAAGGTATTTGTGTGCATTGTAGCCTTGTACGGAATTAACCGCAGAGGACAAGCGATTGAGAGAAGACAACTTATGAAATATGGTGCTATGGAATAATGTTGAAAACTAGATGGGAAGTAAAATAATTAATGTGAGACTGCTGGATCAAATTGGTGAAAAGAAAATTGTGGTACGACTTGACTAAAAGAAAGGATCGGTTGATTGGACACATCCTGAGGCTTCGGAAAATAGTCAGTTTGGTAATAAAGGTAAGTGGGGAGGGTTAATTATTGTAGAGGGAGATCTGGGCATGAATACACTAAGCAGGTAAAAAATGAATGTAGGTTGAGGGAGCTTCTCAGAGATGATGAGGCTTGCACCATATAGACTAGCATGGAGAACTACATCAAGCCTTCTTTAGAATGCACAAGGCACATTCCAAAGTTAATGTTTGTTTCCGGTTACGACTATGCGCCTAGACCAATCGGCACTCATGTGTTACCTAATATGTTCCAAAACCCCGCGCATACAAACGTGGTTCCTCTGGAGGTCATAGCTTGGGATCTATAGGTGATAAAAAGTTACGGTCAAGTGTTTTGGATTGTACTTGCGCTAGCGACTATTTGTATACCCAACAGAAGCATCGCCTTAGTGTTGCTATCCTAAAGTACTGGGTCGAAGTTCGAATATTACACAGTTCCTCCTGAATAGGCAAATGGAGCAAACAGAACTGGTTCTTTCTGCATTTGTTGTAGTCTACGGCGGGCACTAAGGGGCTTATGGAGGCACCATTAGATCAATCGCAGTTCCTTAGAATATCTCAAAAAAGGCTTTTTCTATCTTTTTCGTACCACAACGAGGCGCTGATTCCAAGACAGCTATGCATAGAAATGGCTAAGACTTTTACGACATCTTACTAAGATCCCGACCTCGAATAACCTTGGAAACTTTCTTGATATCTTTAATCATTTCCCAGATAGTGAGGTTCACAGTTACCTTACTTTTACATGTAAAGTCTGGTGTGAGGCGAAACCATAGTTTTTAAAGTGACGTATCTCGGAGAAATATACTGTAAAGTGTCTCTGCTTTCACCAGAACAGTTCTGCAAAGTCCATATTGTAGTACTAAATCAAGTTCAAAATTTTTGTCCACGTAAAATCCGATCTGAGGTGTTTTGCATTATTTCAGTTTTACACAAGGGAACAATCAAAATCATACGGACCCATAAAGTTCTGTTCATATGTGTGACATGCCGTGCTGTAAGGAAAAGAAGGGAACCAGCGGAAAAACGCTCCTATCGGGGCACAAAAATGGCGAATATGCTACATCTACATCTACATGATTACTCTGCAATTCACATTTAAGTGCTTGGCAGAGGGTTCATCGAACCACAATCATACTATCTCTCTACCATTTCACTCCCAAACAGCGCGCGGGAAAAACGAACACCTAAACCTTTCTGTTCGAGCTCTGATTTCTCTTATTTTATTTTGAATATCATTCCTACCTATGTAGGTTGGGGCTCAACAAAATATTTTCGCATTCGGAAGAGAAAGTTGGTGACTGAAATTTCGTAAATACACTCCTGGAAATGGAAAAAAGAACACATTGACACCGGAGTGTCAGACCCACCATACTTGCTCCGGACACTGCGAGAGGGCTGTACAAGCAATGATCACACGCACGGCACAGCGGACACACCAGGAACCGCGGTGTTGGCCGTCGAATGGCGCTAGCTGCGCAGCATTTGTGCACCGCCGGCGTCAGTGTCAGCCAGTTTGCCGTGGCATACGGAGCTCCATCGCAGTCTTTAACACTGGTAGCATGCCGCGACAGCGTGGACGTGAACCGTATGTGCAGTTGACGGACTTTGAGCGAGGGCGTATAGTGGGCATGCGGGAGGCCGGGTGGACGTACCGCCGAATTGCTCAACACGTGGGGCGTGAGGTCTCCACAGTACATCGATGTTGTCGCCAGTGGTCGGCAGAAGGTGCACGTGCCCGTCGACCTGGGACCGGACCGCAGCGACGCACGGATGCACGCCAAGACCGTAGGATCCTACGCAGTGCCGTAGGGGACCGCACCGCCACTTCCCAGCAAATTAGGGACACTGTTGCTCCTGGGGTATCGGCGAGGACCATTCGTAACCGTCTCCATGAAGCTGGGCTACGGTCCCGCACACCGTTAGGCCGTCTTCCGCTCACGCCCCAACATCGTGCAGCCCGCCTCCAGTGGTGTCGCGACAGGCGTGAATGGAGGGACGAATGGAGACGTGTCGTCTTCAGCGATGAGAGTCGCTTCTGCCTTGGTGCCAATGATGGTCGTATGCGTGTTTGGCGCCGTGCAGGTGAGCGCCACAATCAGGACTGCATACGACCGAGGCACACAGGGCCAACACCCGGCATCATGGTGCGGGGAGCGATCTCCTACACTGGCCGTACACCACTGGTGATCGTCGAGGGGACACTGAATAGTGCACGGTACATCCAAACCGTCATCGAACCCATCGTTCTACCATTCCTAGACCGGCAAGGGAACTTGCTGTTCCAACAGGACAATGCACGTCCGCATGTATCCCGTGCCACCCAACGTGCTCTAGAAGGTGTAAGTCAACTACCCTGGCCAGCACGATCTCCGGATCTGTCCCCCATTGAGCATGTTTGGGACTGGATGAAGCGTCGTCTCACGCGGTCTGCACGTCCAGCACGAACGCTGGTCCAACTGAGGCGCCAGGTGGAAATGGCATGGCAAGCCGTTCCACAGGACTACATCCAGCATCTCTACGATCGTCTCCATGGGAGAATAGCAGCCTGCATTGCTGCGAAAGGTGGATATACACTGTACTAGTGCCGACATTGTGCATGCTCTGTTGCCTGTGTCTATGTGCCTGTGGTTCTGTCAGTGTGATCATGTGATGTATCTGACCCCAGGAATTGTGTCAATAAAGTTTCCCCTTCCTGGGACAATGAATTCACGGTGTTCTTATTTCAATTTCCAGGAGTGTAGATCTCGCCGCGACGAAAAAAACTCGCGTATCATATCTGCCACACTCTCTCCCCTATTACGTGATAATACAAAACGAGCTGCCCTTTTTTGCACCCTTTCGATGTCCTCCGTCAATCCCACCTGGTAAGGATCCCACACCGCGCAGCAATATTCTAACGGAGGACGAACGAGTGTAGTGTAAGCTGTCTCTTTAGTGGACTTGTTGCATCTTCTGTGTCCTGCCAATGAAACGCAACCTTTGGCTCGACTTCCCCACAATATTTTCTATGTGGTCTTTCCAACTGAAGTTGTTCGTAATTTTAACACCCAGGTACTTAGTTGAATTGACAGCCTTGAGAACTGTACTATTTATCGAGTAATCGAATTCCAACGGATTTCTTTTGGAACTCATGTGGATCACCTCACACTTTTCGTTATTTAGCGTTAACTGCCACCTGCCACACCATACAGCAATCTTTTCTAAATCGCTTTGCAACTGATACTGGTCTTCGGATGACCTTACTAGACGGTAAATTACAGCATCATCTGCGAACAACCTAAGAACTGCTCAGATTGTCACCCAGGTCATTTATATAGATCAGGAACAGCAGAGGTCCCAGGACGCTTCCCTGAGGAACAACCGATATCACTTCAGTTTTACTCGATGATTTGCCGGCTATTACTACGAACTGCGACCTTCCTGACAGGAAATCACGAATCCAGTCGCACAACTGAGACGATACCCCATAGGCCCGCAGCTTGATTAGAAGTCGCTTGTGAGGAACGGTGTCAAAAGCTTTCCGGAAATCTAGAAATACCGAATCAACTTGAGATCCCCTGTCGATGGCGGCCATTACTTCGTGCGAATAAAGAGCTAGCTGCGTTGCACAAGAACGATGTTTTCTGAAACCATGCTGATTACATATCAATAGATCGTTCCCTTCGAGGTGATTCATAATGTTTAAATACAGTATATGCTCCAAAACCCTACTGCAAACCGACGTCAATGATATAGGTCTGTAGTTCGATGGATTACTCCTACTACCCTTCTTAAACACTAGTGCGACCTGCGCAATTTTCTAATCTGTAGGTACAGATCTATCAGTGAGCGAGCGATTGTATATGATTGCTAAGTAGGGAGCTATTGTATCAGCGTAATCTGAAAGGAACCTAATCGGTATACAATCTGGACCTGAAGACTTACCCGTATCAAGCGATTTGAGTTGCTTCTAAGAAACTCATGCTAGCAGCTGTTCGTGTTTCAAATTCTGGAATATTCCATTCGTCTTCCCTGGTGAAAGAATTTCGGAAAACTGCGTTCAATAACTCCGCTTTAGCGGCACAGTCGTCGGTAACAGTACCATCGGCACTGCGCAGCGAAGGTATTGACTGCGTCTTGCCGCTTGTGTACTTTAAAAGTCTCAGTCTGAAAAGTGGGGTACCAGCTGCCTCACCAACTTTAAAAATGTTCCCAAAAATTATGGCATCCAAACATATTCGTGCTTTTTTATGCTGAGAGAGGAGACTGTGGCAGTGAGACAAAGACAGTAGAGTAGTTGCGAAATAGTAAGAACGAAGGAGATAATAGCAGTGTGAGAGAAAAGTAGGAAAATAGTAGCATTGGAATATAGTTGACAGTGACAGAACAGTGCTAGGAAAGGAGTGATGGAGGTGCCAGTGGGAGAGAAATGAAAAGAAGGAGGTGAGACCCAGTGATAATGAGATACAGAGTCTGTGACAATGATAAATGGGAAGAGAGAGATAGTGACAGTGAGAAGAGACAGCAACAGTGCGAATAAATGAATAAGGTAATAACAGTACGAGAGTAGAAGAGGGAGACAGTGACAGGAGATACTAAAGGTAGGACAGAACGAAGGAGACTGGCTGTGAGACAGGAGACAGTGACGGTTAGAGGTGCACAAAGAGGGAATGACAAAAAGTTGGGCTGAGTAAGTGACAGAATGAGCAAGTGAGAGTGGCTGGGTACGAGCGACTTGCAGGACTAGTGGGTATGTGACAGTTGCAGCTACGGGAGCTTGCGGGAGTGATAGGTAAGTTACATGTTAAACAGAGCGTATGTCAAAATTATTGGGAAAATTCTCAGAGGTGCTGATGAAGATACAATGGGGCAGCTAACGCCACACTTTTCGGTCAGAGTCTCTTCCATCCACTATATTTAGTGAAAACACCGCTATCATGAGCGTTGCTGACACGGTAATATAGTAACTCTCTCTTCCACTTAGGATTCACTGTGCAGCAACAAATGAATTATTGCTCTAAAAATTCAGTTTTGCAGTGGCCATGTTCGGAGATATTCACACACGTATCTATAGAGACAATTCAAATCACTCCAAAAATCAGCATTATCAGAGATGCGACAGTATAGATTGTTTTTGCAGACTGTTAATTTCATTTATGTTCTCTGTCTCGGAGATATCACTTGAACGAAATCAATTCACTATATTTTCTCGCAGCGTTTTCTTGGGCACATCAGCATACACTACAAATCCAATCCTCCAGCGAAGTGAGTTTCCTGCTTCTTTGTTACTAGTTTCGGAAGACGTTTCTTAAGACCCTACGCGACTATATGGTATCAAACACAATGTTTGTAAGAAGTAAATCAAGTTCTTCGGTTAAAATCTTCCTCTCTGTTCACCATTCGATCGGTTAATTACAACAGCATGAAACAGCACGTGACAATATTTCTGAAATCGTGTTCAAACCAGATTGGAATTCACTACCACGGCTTCGGCAGTGGAGTTTACTTGCGTAGCACTGCCTCACGTCGTTCGCAAAACTTGCTAAGACAATGTACACATATCAAAAAAAAGTTTTGAATCACCCCGGTTCCCAATACTCCTGGACTGTGGATATTGTATCACATACACAGTCCCTTTGAATGTTCAGAGATGTCGCTAATCCGGCCCAAAGATGGAAACAACCATGCATGAGCAGCGCCTATTAGACGGTTAGACGGAGGGGGTCCGACAGCCGATCAGTTCCAGGAAGGGGGTAAATACCGTTGTTCGATCGCGTCCGCATTGTTACTTTGTGCGAGGAAGGGTTCTCAACACGGGAAGTGTCCCGGCGTCTCTGAGTGAAACCAAGCGATGTTGTTTGGACATGGAGGAGATATAGAGAGACAGAAACTGTCGATGACATGCCTTGCTCAGGCCGCCCAAGGGCTACGACGCCAGTGGATGACCGCTACCTACGGATTATGGCTCGGAGGAACCCTGACAGCAACGCCACCATGTTTAATAATGCCTTTCGTGCAGCCACAGGACGTCGTGTTACGACTCAAACTGTGCGCAATAGGCTGCATCATGCGCAACTTCCCTCTCGACGTCCATGGCGGGTCCCATCTTTGCAACCACACCATGCAGCGCGGTAAAGGTGGGTCCAAAAACATGCCGAATGGACCGCTCAGGATTGGCGTCACGTTCTCTTCACCGATGAGTGTCACATATGCATTCAACCAGACAATCGTCGGAGACGTATTTGGAGGCAACCTGTTCAGGCTGAATGCCTTAGACACACTGTCCAGCTACTGCACCAGGGTGGAGGTTCCCTGATGTTTTGGGGTGGCTTTATGTGGGGTCGACGTACGCCGCTGGTGGTCATAGAAGGCGCCGTAACAGCTGTCCGATACGTGAATGCCATCCTCCGACCGATAGTGCAATCATATCGGCAGCATACTGGCGAAGCATTCGTCTTCATGGACGACGATTCGCGCCCGCATCGTGCACAGCATACTGGCGAAGCATTCGTCTTCATGGACGACGATTCGCGCCCGCATTGTGCACATCTTGTGAATGACTTCCTTCAGGATAACGACATCGCTCGACTGGATTGGCCAGCATGTTCTCCAGACATGAACCCTATCGGACATGCCTTGGATAGATTGAAAAGGGCTGTTTATGGACGACGTGACCCACCAACCACTCTGAGGGATCTATGCCGAATCGCCGTTGAGGAGGGGGACATTCTGGATCAACAGTGCCTTGATGAACTTGTGGATAGTATGCCATGACGAATACAGGCATGCATCAATGCAAGAGGCCGTGCTACTGGATATTAAAGATATCGGTGTGTACAGCAATCTGGACTACCACCTCTGATGGTCTCGCTGTATGATGGAACAACATGCGAAGTGTGGCTTTTCATGAGCAATAAATAGGGCGGAAATGATGTTTATCTCTAGTCCAGTTTTCTGTACAGGTTCCGGAACTCTCGGAACCGAGGTGATGCAAATTTTTTTTTGATGTGTGTATATTAAATGAAATCTGAACATATAGAATACCTGAGGACAACAAGAAATGTATAAACAGTGAAGAACTCTAATCTACATTGTGTTCTCTTGAGTTCTTCGAGCTAGGATAACAACTCCAGAGAACCACCACAAGTGAAAACTAGGCTTACATCAACTCAGTCCCTACAGAAGATACGATACTATCTGAGATTTTGCAAGACGATAATTTGACTGGAGATGGAAACAGTAAAATGCATTGTATATTTACAACAACTTGTTCTCAGAGCAAAGCAAAAATAAAGCAGCTGTCAGAGGTAAGAACAAACATGGGATCTGACATGGAATACCAGTTTGGACTGAAGATTCGTTATAAGATTCGAAAACTTCTAAAGGCTAAAGCCGCAAAGATACGCTGAACGAAACAAGGTTAATTACTGAATTTTTAATGTTACATTAACGGTGAACGCAACGCAAAAAATGAAAGGGTTAAGTGTCTGGAAAAAGTGCATTGTGATACAATGTATGTACTAACAGTACATAAAACAGTAAAAGAGGCAGCTGCAGGTATCAGTGGCGAGGATTAAATGTAAACCCACAGCACACACATGTTTGTAAAGCAAATGTATCGTTCAAAACAAATAATAAAATAATGCATTTGAGTAAATCGCAAAAGCTCGGAAAATTAAATGATCAGGAGAGCCAAATATTCCATAACGGTACAAAACCCAAATGTGGCACCGTTTAAGCTGAGCAACATGCAGCGTACAGCGCGTTTCAATGAGATCTTAAAAAAATAAAAATTAAAAATAGAATGGATAGGAGAGAGAGAGAGAGAGAGAGAGAGAGAGAGAGAGAGAGAGAGAGAGAGAGAACTGGTACAAGGAACAACGGCGGGAGGAAAACGGCATGCACAAAAATTGGAATGACTATGGGTCTGTTAGGCGTTCTGAGATGGTAGCCTGCTGCAGGGCAAGAAGAGATGGAGAGCAGTCTCAAAAACCACAAAAAAAGCGACGACTAACATATCAGACCTTTCTTTTCGCGACCAGTGCATGTGAAATTTAGCGTTATCGTTTACAAATGAAATGGCACAATTTCAGAGACTTTACTGGTCTCATACAAATATGATTTTATGTACACAGACTGAAGCGGAGAGTAAAAATTTGTACCAAGGCTTGGAATCGAACCCAGGTCTCCGTTTTACTAAGCAACTGCATCAGTCACTAAGCCACCAAGGCACAGCAGTTCACACAATTGCGCGGATTACCCTGGCACGCCGCCCTACTCGATCCCAATTCTCACTGCCGCCCCAGTCTACATTAAATTCCACATTACACACGAACCGAATTGCCGAGGCTCTCCATGTTCCGGTATAGCACTTCAGCATCGAACGTAAAAAAACCTTTCGTTCAACCACTGAGAACGAGTTCACTGAAGAAACTCCAATTTCCTATATTATGCTGGAAGCTGGAGACAAAGAGGTATATTGTCAGGAGGTAAGATGGTACAAAATTACTGTCGTTGAATAGAACTGCCGGCCGCGGTGGTCTACCGGTTCTAGGCGCTCAGTCCGGAGCCGCGCGACTGCTACGGTCGCAGGTTCGAATCCTGTCTCGGGCATGGATGTGTGTGATGTTCTTAGGTTAGTTAGGTTTAAGTAGTTCTAAGTTCTAGGGGACTTATGACCTCAGCAGCTGAGTCCCATAGTGCTCAGAGCCATTTGAACCATTTTTGAATAGAACTCTTCAAACTGAAGACTTTTTTTGGTTCGGAAAGTATTCTGTGGTGAAGTGGACCGATTCGACAGTACCATCACAAAAATCCGCGTGGCAACGAGATGGTGAACAATGCATAAATAAAAAAGCAGAAATTTGTAAAAAATAATGGGGTGCATAAGAACTCCCTTTTAATGTTGCAATTACTAACTTGCTCGTGTGGTTCTCAGTTTGGTGCAAACAGAGAGAAAAGGAGTTTTTCTTAAATTCCCTTTATGGGTAGCACACTTTCTTTCCATTTTAATTGCAAAAAGTCTTACAACTGAGAGAGGTGGTGCAGTGGTTAACACATCGGACTCACATTCGGGAGGACGACGGTTCGAACCCGCGTCCGGCCATCCGGATTTAAGTTTCTCGTTATTTCCCTAAATCGCTCCAGGTTGGGAGCCCTTTGCAAGGGCACCTCGATTTCTTTCCTCCACACTGACACAATCCGAGATTATAGTCCGTCTCTAATGACGTCGATGTCGATGGGACATTAAACACGATCTTCCTTTTTTTCAATATCACTACAAAAGATATGCCCAGCTCATTCTTCCTTTGTGGTCAGGTTTCCTTTAAACAAAATTAGTCCTAGCCGATGTGTTGGAGTTTTTTGTAGGACGTATAAAAGGTACAGTGCATCAACAGAATCCCTCGGCTACAAATTCTGGCCGCTGCTAGCTGCAGAGATGCATCGGAGTACTCAAAATACACGAAGAAGCGTCACTAATATTCTTAGAATAATGGAAAAAGCGGTTTAAACGCTTGGCGTGCTGAATGGAAAACAGGTAAAGGTGTTCATTTGTATCATTCTGGAAACATCCCCTAGACTGTGGCCAAGCCATGTCTCCGCAGTATCCTTTCTTCCGAAGTGCTAGTCTTGCAAGTTGGGCAGGAGAGCTGCTGTGAAGTTTAGAAGGTAGGAGACGAGGTAGCGCCGGAAGTAAAGCTGTGAGGACAGGTCGTGACTCGTGCTTGGTTAGCTCAGTTGGTACAGCACTTGCCCGCCAAAGGCAGAGCTCCCGACTTCGAATCTCGGTCAGTCACACAGTTTTAATCTGCCAGGAAGTCTCGTGTTCATTTGTAATTATTTCTTAACAAGGATATCGATTACAATTTGAAAACTCATTAATTGTTTCCCTATGCAAATGACAAAAAAAGAATAAGAGAAAGTTTTCCTTCTCTGTAACACTGGAAGGAAATCTGTAAGAATATCCATTAAGCTAGAAACTTTCAGCGTCTTATAACGAACGCTAAAAGTATTACTCATTCCTTCTGCGCCAGAAACATTGTTTTCATGACAGCATATACCTCAGCCACAAAAGATAAAAAAAGCCTTTTCATTGACCCTTTTTTCACTGAGTTTGAGGTCTGAGCAGTGGTCTGGGATCATGGTAGCAGTTATGAGAGCTGAATTCAAACACCTTAATTCTGTAAACAGTCTTCACGTGTTCGCCGCCGGATCACGTTGTGCAAATTCCACAATATTTCCTCGGAGCAACTGTCCGACATCTTCAGGTGGTTCAACGTTGCTGGTGGCTAGGTACGACTGACGGTATCCACACGTCGACGCCCCATTTCTAGAACACGCGCGGAAAACGCGCATGTGCAAATAATTTGCGATAGGTGGTGCCATATTCAAACGCCCTCTGCCGAAAATCGCAAGGCGGCTCTCCTGCGCGTGCGCTGTACGCTGCGTTTACTAACAGTGCGGCCAGGAAAAGTCGGCAACTGCTGAACACTGTTTGAATAAAGGACATCGCATGATTTATGAAAAGACGGAAGGTTTATCCCCGGCATAATCTCTCTGGGATTGCGTCATTAAGGAAGCAAAACATATCCGCACAGCCGATAATCTCATCAACAGGGACTGGATTTCAACTCAGCACACCCTGATACCCTGCATTGTCTGCTATTAAATCACGACACGAAACATCAAGATTTTTCGATAACAGACACGTCATAACATTGGTCTAGTACTGTCTTTGGTAAGTAACGTCTGGCCGCTCTGTTAGTAAACACAGAGCCGCTCTGCAATTTTGGGCAGAGAGCCTTTGAACATGACACCATCTACCTGCAAACCATTTGCGCTTGCGCGAATTCCGCGCCTGCGCATTCTTCGCGCGCGTGTTCTAGAAACGGGGCGTCGACGTGCGGATACCGTCAGTTGTACCTAGCCACCAGCAATGTTGAACCAACTGAATATGTCGGTCAGTTGCTCCGAGGAAATACTGTGGAGTTTGCACAACGTGATCCGGCGGCAAACCCGTGAAGACTGTTTACAACATATCCGCCGGGAAAGTTTGAAGAGTCACACCTTAATTTTGACCATCTTCCCAGTTTATTTCTGAAACTGAACTTCTTTCCTGCAGTTTCCACTACACACGCAGCAGAGCGAGGTTCACGATGGAATTTGTCCTTAATAATTAGCCTAGGCGTACTTTGCACGAAGGCGTTTTGACGTACCGTTATCGAGAAAAAGGAGTGATAGATGTGCCTGGGACACCTAGTATACCTTAATAATTTGAATAAATTTACTTCGAAGACTTGTGGTCAAATCTTCAAATTAAACACTTCTAAAACGAATTCACGGAATCCAGATACTGCTGGCTCCATTTATGCAAATATCGATAAATTTGACTATACATGGAGTTCATAGGGACCTGAAGACGGCATTATCGAGATGCCGAACTGGTTGTCTAAATAAAACAACTTCTCAGAACATACGGCTGTATGGAAATTTTCCTTGGTAAATGTCTGACCGCCCGCTGTTCCCACAACTGATCGATTGTCCGCTGCTCCTTTTATGTAGCACGTTTACCAAAATGTAACTTCCTCAACACAGGAAATTCACAAAAGGAGGCACTAGTCTATTTATAACCCGTTGCTGAAGTTTGCGTGGAAAACGATGTGTAAAACAAACATTACAATATCACCGAAATATAAAAGTAATTGTATTGTAGACTATAAAATTAAACAATCTTTTTAGCGGGTTACATTGCAAACCTTCACAAAATAATATTGGCTTTATTATAACTGTCAAAAAGTTACATTTAGCGTACTTAAATCTAAATTTATATCAAGACTGCACGTGACTGAACATTCTAAGTGCTTTACCTGACATCAGCACCCGAAAATACACCAGAAAAACACTTTACCTTTAAGGGGAAAAAAAAAATCATTGTCAACCCTTAACGTCAACCAGTGTTATCAGAAGACCACGCTAAGAAAAACAATGCAGAATCACGAGTGCGACTTATCAGCTGTTTCTCCGGTGTTAAGTGTGTTCCAACATGGGTAATGCTGACATCAAAGCTGCATTTAACCTTCATGACTGGCAATAGTGAGGTCACACCCTTCCACTCTCAAACAGGCCAGCACTGAAGAATACTACGTAAGTAATATCTTCAAACAGACGCTGTCAACGCGTGCGTGGAATACATCTGGTAAAAAACACAACAGTGGATGAAACATCGGAGAATATTACAACGTAATGTGCCATCATATACCCGGCAGGATTTTACTGAAACGACATTTCTTACTTTAGTTTTTTATTTCCAGGGAAGGAGCAAAGCGAAACTATGTCTCGTTCGGATAATGGACTGAAGCAAGCACTAAAGTAAACGCCGGCCTGTGTGGCCGTGCGGTTCTAGGCGCTTCAGTCTAGAACCGCGTGACCGCTACGGTCGCAGATTCGAATCCTGCCTCGGGCATGGGTGTGTGTGATGTCCTTAGGTTAGTTAGGTTTAAGTAGTTCTAAGTTCTAGGGGACTGATGACCACAGAAGTTAAGTCCCATAGTGCTCAGAGTCATTTGAACCATTTTGAACTAAAGGAAACCAAGGAAGTATACGGAAAAGGAATTAAAGTTCAGAGGAGAATTAAAAACGTTAAAGTTTGCCGATGACATTGTAATTCTGCCAGAGGTGACAAATGACTTTGAAGAGCATCTAAACGAAATTTACAGTTTTTTGAGGTTATAAAATGAACATCAAAAAGGATAAACAACGATATGTAATGTATTTCAATTAAATCAAGCGATATTTGCGCAGTGAAATAACTGACGACGGCCGAAGTAGAGAGGATATGAATAGAGTTGGGCAATAAAAAAAAGGAGTTTCTGAAAAACAGAACTTTGTTACGTCGGATAAAAATGTAACTGTTAGTCTTTTCTGAAGGTATTTGTCTGGAGTGTAACCTGGCACGGAAATGAAACGTTGACGATAAGCATTTGCGACAAGAAGAAGGCAGAGGCGTTTGAAATGCGCTACAGAAGAATGCTGAAGATCAGATGGGTACATCTAATACCTAATGAGGAGATACTGAAACGAATTAGGGAGAAAAGAAGTATCTGACTGAAAGAAGGGATCGATTGATAGGCCACATCCTGAAGCGTCAGGTACGCGTCAGTGTGGTATGGAAGGAAGAGGGAGAGAATGTGTGTGTGTGTGTGTGTGTGTGTGTGTGTGTGTGTGTGGAGGGGGAGGGGGAGGTACAAACCGTAGAGAGAGACGAAAACCTGACTAAAATGCATACGTTCAAATAGCTGTACATTATAGTAGTTATGCAGAGATGATTAGGCTTTCACAGAAAAGACTAACGGGGGGGGGGGGGGGAGGGGGGGGCTGTATCAACTAGTCTTCTGACTGAAGACCAGAATAAATGAATCAATAAAAGGCATGTGCGGTAATTAACATTAGTACCTTGAATTTCCATGATTCAGTTGCAGTTTCTTCCCGGGTTCATATACGAGGGGCGTTCAATAAGTAATGCAACAGCTTTTTTTTCTCGGCCAATTTCGGTTGAAAAAAATGCAGAATTTGTTGTGGGACACCGTGAAATATTCCCGCTTCAGCCCCTATAGTTCCATGAAGTTCCGAAGTGGTGGCACTGTACGTAGCCTTCAAAATGTCATCTAGAAAGGAGGTGCGTTCCAAGTAGAGAGCTGTCATTGACTTTCTTTGGGCGGAAACCAGAGCATCGCAGATATTCATAGGCGCTTGCAGAATTTCTATGGGGACCTGCCAGAGAACAAAAGCAGGGTGAGTTGTTGGGGGAGGTGTCTGTCACTATGGCAACAAGGTCGCGCAAACTTGTCTCATCTCCCGCGTACCGGCCGGTCGCACAATGCTGAGACTGCTGAAATTCTGGAACGTTCGGACACTCTCATTGTGATCGATCGCGACAAACGAACTTCTGCTTCTCTATGACAACTCAAGTCCTCACACAAGTTTGCGCATCCGAGAACAGCTCACAAAACTTCATTGGACTGTTCTTCCTCATCCACCCTAGAGCCCGCATCTTGCACCTTCTGAGTCCCATCTTTCTGGCCCAATGAAGGATGCACTCGGCGGGATGCATTACATGGATCTTGGGGAGGTTATTGATGCAGCAAGATGTTGGCTCCGACGCCGATCAGTAGAGTGGTACAATGCGGGCCTGAGACCTTCGAACTGAATGGAGATTATCTTGTAAAATAGGGTTTTGTAGCCAAAGAAGTGGGGAATAATACGGTGTATTGGAATCCAGAACAAAATCAACATGCTTTGAGAAAAAAAGTGTTGCATTACTTAGTGAACACTTCTCGTAGATGCCACTAGCGGTCAACAAAGTGTTTTGGCTGCCGCCTATTTTAAGTTACTGTCTCTACAGCCTATTTCAACAGCTATGCCTGATGATCTAACTCACTGCTGCACCGAACGCTAGAAACATTTGGATATAAAAACGATTTTCAGTTCTGAAAGGTTATATAGCAGAAGGCAATGCAGCTTTCCTCACTTCCACATGGTGCTTCGGGTTGCCTGACCGACAGGGGCTTGCTAGTTACCACGTGGTCTGCTGTGGGAAGGAAGAATGCTTCGTTAAATCGGCGTGAGGTAGTGACGAGGAATCATCGTTTCCACAGTGTTGACACTGTTTCATTGCCTTTGCAACTTACGTTTGGTACTAAGCAATACAAATCTGTGTACACCTGTTCTACCACATTTAAGGAATTTTACTTCTCGTTTTCAATGAAAGGTAAAACATCTCGCAAATATGTCGTTCACAAAGCTCGACACTTTTGTTATGTCTGGTCTTCCGTAGATATAAAGATATGTAAAAAATCTAAAAATTTTCACTTTAATTCCCTTTCTCACATGTTAAGCCATAACGCGTATGCTCCGTGAGGTTTACGAACAGCCGGCCAGTGTGGCCGAACGGTTCTAGGCGCTTCAGTCTGGAACCGCGCGACCGCTACGGTCCCAGGTTCGAATCCTGCCTCGGGCATGGATGTGTGTGATGTCCTTAGGTTAGGTTTAAGTAGTTCTAAGTTCTAGGGGACTGATGACCACAGATGTTCAGTCCCATAGTGCTCAGAGCCATTTGAACCTGTGGATCGAACTTGGAACGTTTGCTTTTTGCGGACGAAAGAGCTGTACCGATTGAGCTATTCAAGAAGTTACTGGTGAGTCTTCAGTCGCGCTTGAATAACCCAGTCGATGTTTAAAAACAGGTCGGTAGAGAACTTGCCCATGAAAGGTAAAGGTCCCAAGTTCGAAACCTGGTCCGGCACACATAGCTTTAATATGTCAAGAAGTTTCAAATCGGCGCACACACCACCGTAGAATGAATATGCATTCTGGAAAAATCATATTCGCAAATGGAACATACTTCAAGAACAACAAGAGCACATTTTATGAAAACATGTGCACACACGCGGCGTAACGCTTTTGTATGAACATAGTTTTCTGAAGCGTTTCGCAACGAACGAATAATCACATATTAGTTTTCACCGGGCACGGTTAACTCGGGATAAGGTGCGTGTCTGTTACATCTACATACACTTTCCGCAAGCCACCGTGTGGTAAACGACAGGCGTTCCCTTTCCAGTTCGACTCGCATAAGGGGGCGAGAGAAGAACGACTGTCTATCTGCCTCTGTAGCAGCCCCAATTTCTCTTGCCTTGTCTTCGTGGTCCACTTGCGAAATGTACGTTGGCCGCAGTGGAATCGTTCTGCAATCAGCTCCAAATGCCGGTTCTCTGAATTTTCTCAATACTGTTTCACGAAAAGAACGTCGTCCTTCCTCCAGGGATTACCTTCTGAGTGGAAGCATCTCCATAATACTCTTGTGTTGATCGAACAACCTACCTAGCAGCACGCCTCTGAAATGACTCTATGTCTTCCATCAATCCAACCAAATGGAGACTCCAGACACTCTAGCAGTATTTAGAATGGACCGCACTAGTATTTTACACGCGGTCTCCTTTACAGATGAGCTACACTTTACCAAAATTCTCCCAGTAAACCGAAGTCGACCATTCGCTTTCCCTATTGCCATTTTATACCGCTTTACAACGTTCCGCCAAGATATTTAATCGGTGTGACTGTGTCAAGCAGAACAGTACTAATGCTGTAGTCGAACATAACGGGATGGTTTCCTCCTGCGCAGGAGAGCTTCTGTAAAGTTTGGAAGGTATAAGACGAGGTACTGGCAGAAGTAAAGCTGTGAGGACGGGGCGTGAGTCAAGCTTGGGTAGCTCAGATAGTAGAGCACTTGCCCGCGAAAGGCAAATATCCCGAGTTCGAGTCTCGGTCCGGCACACAGTTTTAATCTGCAGGGAAGTTTGATATCAGCGCACACTCCGCTGCAGAGTGAAAATCTCATTCCAGTATGGCTCCATATTTCTGCAGGGGAATTTCAACACCTTGTTGAGTCCATCTTGTCACCTCAGTGTATCACCTAAGAACCCTTCGTGCCAGTCACGTATGCGTATGCTCGGACATTCTTTAAGAGTCAACAGTGGGGCTATTACCAAATTTAATTTATTTACCCAGACTATCATTTACGAATCGAAATAAATCCAGGGCGGATGGCTGTAGGGCTGCCGCGAGTGTATGCAGAGACACGCAAATCAACGTGTGGAGAGTGCGGATGGTGCTGCAGTGGATACACAGGGGCGAGCGCGCTGCACTGGAGGCGAAAAAAAAGGTAACAGGGCAGGGCAAAGCCAGGAGGTGCCATCTAATGGGCGGCTCCGCCAGCGTGTTTGCCGGTAATTTATAGGCGCTCGGCTACCTCGGCAGCCGCAAATATTTGCACTGTGTGTGTGTGTGTGTGTGTGTCCACAGAGATATCGCTTCTCTTTTCTTTTCGAATGCGGGAACCAGGCGACAAGCAGCGGCAGCGTGTCCACCGAGTTGCAGTAAACACGGGCGTGCGCCGCATAGATACTATTTGCGCTGCGAGCCGCTCCGATTTCCAAAAAACTGTTCCGTATACAGCCGTACATCGGTAACGGTATCTGTTTGTTGTAGGCTTGGAAACATGGTTTACGGTGCTGCGAAATCGTGCCGAGTTGTGCTGTAAATTTTCGAGAGGACAACTTTGATGTACTCTAGAGTATCTGTGTCAACCTGGCAACATACAGCTTTTTGGAAGTACCAGACAGTTAAATTCCTAATCATTTCTGTACTATCGGGGGCATCTAGGCGGCTAACGTCAAATATTTCCGCAACTTTGATAATTCGCCAAGTAAACAAGTATTTGGATGGATGGTCTACGTTCATCAATCTATCGCGACACTGCAGCAAACATGTATTTCTGAAATAGAAACGTGTTCTGTTTTAACAGCATTTAGAAAGGCAAGTATAGTGGTATGATGCTTGCGATTTTGCAGTAAACGTAAAAAGAAATTATCAACACAGTGAGGTTTAAGCATACAAATGGTATTTTTCTTATTTTCTCCGCAATGGACAAGGAACACGATTGTATAATGTATACTACCTAGAAAGTAATACGAGGGATGTTCAAACGAGACGTTACGAAACAACACTGTGGGTATAACTAAAGCCTTTATTAAAAGGCAATCACCAGAGGCCTGGGATATCCCACTGTTTCATGAGCTAAATGATTCTCTGTTCCCAGAATTCCTGTGGCTGTGACAGGAACCAGTCCTCCACTCTGTCCTTCACTTCATCGTCAGAGTTGAAGCGCTTCTCTCCGATATTTTTTTCAGCGCTCCGAACACATGAAATTCGCAGGGCGACATGTCCGGGCAGTAGGGCGGGTGCTCAAGCTGCTCCTACTTGAACTCGGCCATTACAGTTTGTGTGACCTTGGAAATGTGCAGATGCGCGGTTATCGTGGAACAGAATCGCTCTCTCACATCACCTTCGTGAGCAGCCCAGGTCGTTTGTTCTTGGTGGACTTATAGCGTAGGCTAGGGAGCGACTCACAGTACACAGTATTTCAATGCTCGAGGAATTCGATGAGTACTCTACCGCCATGCCTGCTGAGACCACAGCTTTGAACTTTAAAGAGGGAGATGGGGAAACAACATTCGCGTCCCTAGATGTCTCACTAAATTATCCCAAAGCGGCATACGCAAATTTCAACCTGTTTGGCTGTTACGACGTTTCGTACCTCTTCGTTTGATTCCTCCTTATACAGAGGGGTCCAAAAAAATGTATCCACTGTTGAGAAGTCCATAACTTGCAAACTAATTGACGGAGTTGTCTCCTTTTTGGTGGAAATGTAGCTTAAAGTCCAACTTAAAGATATCACTGTAGGTGATCGAAATGGCCACCATTAACATCCACACACAAACGATGCCGCCGAACTGCAGCACGAACTACTGACTGCAACGTTTTCAGCTGGATATTTGCACATGAATATACTATGGATTCTCGAAGTTCATCCAATGTGCGTGGCTTTTGTCAACAAACGACGTCCTTTAGTGTTCCCCACAGGTAAAAGTCCAGAGCAGTTAGGTCTGGAGAACGTGGTGGATACTCCACAGCACCTCTACGGCCTATCCATCTTCCTGGTAGAGTTTCGTCGAGATATCAAAGAAGAATGGCCCAATCAAGCCCCGGTAAGAACCTACACCACACATTTACTCCTGGCAAATTCACGGCTTTGTCTACATGGACGTTCGGATTTTCGGCGGCGCAGTAGATGCAAAAATGGTTCAAATGGCTCTGAGCACTATGGGACTCAACTGCTGTGGTCATCAGTCCCCTAGAACTTAGAACTACTTAAACCTAACTAACCTAAGGACATCACACACATCCATGCCCGAGGCAGGATTCGAACCTGCGACCGTAGCAGTCGCACGGTTCCGGACTGCGCGCCTAGAACCGCGAGACCACCGCGGCCGGCGTAGATGCAATTGTGGCGATTTTCTGTACCATTGAGTTTGAACTGTGCCTGATCAGACCACACAATCATCTCTGCAAACTCTTCATCGTTGCGCACCATGTTAGTAAACCACTCGCAGTACTCCATTCTACGATCTGGGTCGTCCTCGTTCATTGCGTGTAGCAATCGTGGGATGTAGCACTTCCACTTTGCTGTCTTCAAAATTTGCCGAACACTTGAGCGACTCACCCCAGTTTCACAGGCACACTGTCTCACAGACATCTGTGGTGAGCGAGTGAATTGTTGTAACACACGACGGGAGTTAGCTGGACTTGTTACTGTTACAAGTCGTCCAGATCGTCGTTTGTGCGCATCTTTAACACAGCCTTCGGCTTCAAATTTGTCTCGAATGAGACGAATCGTTAAACGTCTCGTTGGCTCTGTTTGATACTCATTTCGCCATTGCCGTTGAACCACATTAATGTTTTCGTACTTCAAATACCACTTCAAAACTGACTTCCTTTCATCGAATGTAAGCCTTGCGCCAGCCATCTTTACTCGAGTAACTAGGTGCAACTAAGAACAAAACACTACCTTGCGACTGTCATCAGACAAAACAAAACAACGCAATAAAACGCTTGTCTGGAGATTGCCGGATCTACAAAATATTACACTACCAAAGATGAGACAACTCCGTCAATTAGTTCACCAGTTATGGACTTTTAAACAGTGGATACATTTTTTGGACCCCCTCTGTATTATGGCAGTCTTTAATGGTTGCAGGTGTTTTCATGTAAATCCAAGGAGACTGCTTATTTAGATTTTGCACTGCATAAAGCAAATACGAGCCTCGATGTTTGCTCTCGCTGCTCGGTGCTGCTGTTTCTTTTTCTAGGCTTCCCTGCGCTATTTTTAGCACAATACTTAGAAAACATATTCGTACCTCTGATATACGCGGAGTTACAACACACCAACATGCAGTATCAAATAGATAATTGAAGTTAAAATCGATTTTTACATTATCGACCTGCATAATATTTACAAATATATCGCGTTCGTTTTTGTGCAGTATTAACACCATGGCATAAAACAACACTACGGAATTATCTTACATCACAACACACAAGTTACACATTTTATTTAAACAAATTAAAGACACCGTACACATTTTGCTGTACAATTTTATAAAAAAATATAAATTTGTAACAGCTATCACTAAATAATCTACAGGATTTTTGTTTCGAAATAAAAATTACGGAAGTCTAGTGTCTGATTTGTGACCGTACGCACCGGTACTTCTTGACGAAAAAAAAATTAAAACTGCAGAGTTTAAGATGCGATACGACAGAACTTTGGCTGCGAGTGAAACAAAAAGCAAAACCGCTGTATTCACACTTTTAAAACCCTCAAAAAAGCGTAAAAAGAAAGTTCTAAGAAGTCTAAATCTTAAACCCCCCCCCCAGGAGGTAACAGTACCGGTACCTCATTTTCTTCAACAAGTCAGGTACTGCGAAATACAGTTACGAAACTGATGCTACAATATTTAAAAAAAAAAAAAATGGTTCAAATGGCTCTGAGCACTATGGGACTCAACTGCTGTGGTCATCAGTCCCCTAGAACTTAGAACTACTTAAACCTAACCTAAGGACATCACACACATCCATGCCCGAGGCAGGATTCGAACCTGCGACCGTAGTAGTCGCACGCTTCCGGACTGCGCGCCTAGAACCGCGAGACCACCGCGGCCGGCCTACAAAATTCAAGTTATCGAGCCTGTTAATAGCCGATTTCATAACGGACGAGGAAGAAAACGACTGAAAGAGCAGCGTTTGTTTATGGCTCAAGGCAGATACACTGTCGTCAATTTCAACAAGGTCATAGGCGCCTATCCTATGTCTTTTTTTCTCATCTCACAGTAGGCCAGAGAATGCGTCATATCACTATACTCTCCTCTTAAAGTGTTCCCGAACAACGTTAAAATGGCCATAGGTCCACCTAAAAACAGCTGACTAAATATCTCAGCAGATAAAGTTATGAGCATTGCATATATGGCAATTATTAATGTTAGTACCAGATGTCGCACGCTTTAGTTTGAGATCTTTTTAGGGTGTATCAAAACCACTTGTACAAGTTTTGCAGACTTGTTCCTTGTTTTGCTGTATGAAGAAATGCTTAGACTTTTATTTACTGAAATAACGCTTTACGTGATGTTATCATGCAGTAAAAATAATTATATATTTTACGCACTACGTAGCACTTTTCATTCATACTGTCGCAAATGCACCGGTCGACATTTATCAAGACGAATGGATATGTACAGGTGGACCAGCTCTATGGCCAAAACATCTTTCTTCCTGCATTTCTTTAAATTTCTATGTAAGGGGAACCCTAAAAGAATTTATTTATACAACGGCCATTTCATATGCAGAAACGCTTGTGTGTCATGGAAGCCTGCGAAAAATTTTCCACGCTATCCGCGGGGTTTTAAAAGAATGCGCCAATCTATCATTATACTAGTGTGTGTGTGTGTGTGTGTGTGTGTGTGTGTGTGTGTGTGTGTGTGAGCGTGGCCAAGAGGACTGCGCTTTCCACGAGTTTGTAAGACTCTCAAGCAATAATAAAACATTCTATGAAATTACCATTACAAACAGATGTGACACTGGGCGACGTTCTATGAATAAGAAATTAAAAGCAGTTCATTTCTGGGCACATGTATACATGACATTTTCTGCCGTTTTCATATCAGGAACATACTTTAAAAGGTTGTTCAAGCACAATCCATAGATCCTGTATAGCTCCAAACGGAATTAAAACCGCTGGGTGATGTGAAATTGTTCACGTACAAAAAGTGGCGACACTCGTCACGAGCCGGAAGAAAGCGAGGTGCAGCACTGATAAAGACGTTGGTCTCGCATTCCTCTCTAAAGGACAAAGCCGATTAGCTTTCCCGTTCTCTTATAAGTTCATCGTCGGGATGTTGTATATTCATGTTCCTTTCCGCCGAAAACGCAACTTGTAGATCACTAATTTAACAAACAATTTGGCCACGGCCCACGTAAGAACGTAACAACCCATTCTTCCAGAACCATTCTTTTACGTGCTTATACTATGTGATCCCATATTCATTTTAATTCTACTACATGAAAATAGGTTACTCATTTAATAAGAGCCAAAATTTTCTTTGTACAGAATACGAGGAATATCAGTGCCTTGCTGCCTCGCCCTGTCCTGTCCAAGTTACTGCTCTCACACGGAAAGCCTCTAGATTCGCAATGCTTCTTGGTCGTCCTCGTCTTTTTCTGGTCGCCACCACCACCTCCTTCTTTCAACTATATTAGTTATCCTCGGAGCTGGCCGCTGTGGCCGAGCGGTTCTAGGCGCTTCAGTCCGGAACCGCGCGACTGCTATGGTCGCAGGTTCGAATCCAGCCTCGGGCATGGATGTGTGTGATGTCCTTAGGTTAGTTAGGTTTAAGTAGTTCTAATCTTCGGACAGTCGCCCGACATTCAAACCGCTTTAGTTGTCTCTCCTGGCCTATCATATCCAGCAACTCAGCACTTAAATTTTTCAGAGTTGCTGCACTTCAGATTCTGTAACTCCTGCTATCCGGAAGCAGTTGCCGCCTACTGTATATTTTTAGCTCGTAGTTCGCTCACTCAGTGTCCAAGAATCTCAATCTTAAGTGAATCTCATTATCTGGTACTAGAGAATTTGCATCCTGTTAATATGTCAAGGAGAGTTTACATCCTGTTAATATGTCAAGATGTGTCTGTGTGCTGCTATCAACGTTAGAAAGACATTTCGGCCCAGGTATGAGCCGCAAGAGACCTGCAATACAACTGAGTGAGACCACTCTGAGGTGTCTGCATCTGGAGGGTGGAAACGGAGGCGAAGAAATGCATCGCCTCGAAAAGGAAGGACGATTAAGGTTTAACGTATCGTCGACGAAGATTTCATTCAAGACGGAGCACACGCTAGGATTGCAGAAGGAACCATCTCGACATTTGCCTTAAGCGGTTTAGGGAAATCACGGAACTACTAAATCTACGAGGGTGATTCAAACGTAAGCGTTAATTACTTATCCTTATGCAAATAAGGTAATACTGAAAAATGAAACGTATATCAGTTTTCAACGTACTACCCACGGTATGTAATGCACGCATTCCACCGCTTCGAAAGTGCATATATACGTCGCGAAAAGAATTTCTTTTGGTCGTGAATGCAGCCACTAAAGTCACTCGGGACGTGTGTTGAATAAGGTGGGCGTTCGAGACATTCAAATTTCATATCGTATTTTGTTGGTACGGCTAATTGGTCATTATTACTCCCAATTGCAGGACGAAAGTTATTTCGCAGCAGACTCGAGTACGAATTATTGATCACTGTTTATTCCATTTCTACATAATTTACCAAAAATTACTGCTTTGCATAAGTCGATGGTTGACGGCAGAATTTATAGGGTTTGGAAGAACATCTATCGCGTCATTCCTTGCTCATTATTTCGTCTCAGGCTGGTGATAAAGCATCAAGGTTTCATCTCCTTCTTCAGTTCTGTCCAGAATTCCATTACCTCTGACCCGGAAAGGTAGCAAAACTTTCTCAAAGGCACAGATGCGACGATTTCAGCAGACATCTGATGTAGCCCTCATATTGAGGACACTTTATTGAATCAGAGCACATTACAGAGAATAAAGTGAGCTGAACGTATACCAATATCGAAAATACCCGCTACATCGCCTACACAAATATGCCTGTTTTCCTTCACAAGCTCTGACACTGCGAAGTTACGCCTGTTTTAAACTTTCCGCGCTAGTCGTACACCTATTGCAGAGACACACACGAATCGCCATACTGCGCTTTTGTACTGCGAGGCATTTCCACCTCTCACCTCTCAAAATACATATCAGAGATCGCTGTTACAACGAGGTGCGAGTTGACAATGGGGCGACGATCTTTTGATTTACGCATGTTTCCAAATGTTCGTCATTTGCTTAAACACGAAGATTACTCCTGCTTAAACACGATTATTACTCCTGTCAATTGGCGAATAACAACTTTTAGCAATTTCATTGCATTTTTAAAGTTTTCATCCTCGTAGAGGACTATCACTACCCCACGTGATTCGGCGCATCGCCTGAAGGATGAGAATGTAAGCAATCAGTTTAGTTCCACCATTCAAAATAGTGAAGTTGTTAGTACTTACAAAAAAGCAACGTTGCGTGAAATAACAACCGAAACGAGTGTATCTGATTTTTCGTCTTAGTGTATTTTGCGATCAATTATGAGCTATTATGAGCTAGCCTGAGCAATTACATCTCAGGCACTGCCGCATTTTTATTTGTTACCAAATGACAAAACGAAGACAATAGAAAGATATCAGTTCATTACGATTACCGCCCTGCCGGCCGGAGTGGCCGTGCGATTCTAGGCGCTACATTCTGGAGCCGAGCGACCGCTACGGTCGCAGGTTCGAATCCTGCCTCGGGCATGGATGTGTGTGATGTCCTTAGGTTAGTTGGGTTTAATTAGTTCTAAGTTCTAGGCGACTGATGACCTCAGAAGTTAAGTCGCATAGTGCTCAGAGCCATTTGAACCATTACCGCCCACACTTTCAACAAGTGAGATGTCATAGTCGGTCCGAGGGATTTCTTTTTTTAATTTGTGGTAAGTTCTTATGGGACCAAACTTCTGAAGTCATCGGTCCCTAGGCTTACACACTACCTAATCTAACTTATGCTAAGGACAACACACACATCCATTATTCCGGCGTAACGACAAGCGCCAGCACAACGATGAAGACTGGGACAGCAGAGAAGGCTGTGAGACGACGTCAGCCAATAGAACGTTGACTAAGGCTCCTATATAGGAGCTCTAACGCTGACTAGGACGCCGCCACGACAGGAGCGGCACGAATACGAAGAGAATTTAAGCGCCTCTCCAGATAGACTCGGTCGCACTACAAGAGCCGCACTAGCAGTCGAGCCGTAACTTGTGATCTATATTAATTGCTTGCATGGAAACTGCATATATCGAAGGACATTGATTATTTGCATGTCGCCAATTGCTTGCGACACCTCGTTGTAAAAAGGCGAAGTTAAGTATTGTCAATTCAATTTATTGTAATAAACTCCAATATTTGCTTGAATGTTGTCTAGCTATCCGAAAAACAGCTTCCTAGGCACCCTGTATTAAACGAGTGGGCAGGATCCCACACCCATGCCAGAGGAAGGACTCGAACCTACGGGGGGAGTGGGGGGGGGGGGGGCGGGGGGCGGAGCCGCGCGAGCCGTGGCAAGGCGCCCATAGCGCGGCTCGAGAGAAATGGGGCAGGGTTAGCGCACTGGACTCGCATTCAGGACGACGGGTCAAATCAGCCCGACCCACCATCCAGATTTAGGTTTCTGTGATTTCCCTAAATCGCTCCAGGCAAATTCCAAGACGGTTTCTTTAAAAAAAGGCACGGCCGATTTCCTTCCCCATACTTTCGTAATTTGGGCTTGTGCTAGGTTTCTTAATGACCACGTTGTCGAGCGACGTAAAACGCTGATATTCCTTCTTTTTGCCATTGTCAGCTCACAGATAATCTGTTCAATATTTATAAGGAAGTCACGAAGAAATCAGTGAAAGTAAAGGAATGCAAACTTTTGGATTGGCCCCAAGTTATTTAACGCAACCATTTAACTCCCCGCCATACGTTTCAACAAAGAAATTAACTTGCAGTCGTACGGTTTATGATATATTACAGCTGTCTCTCACAAAAAAAGACAGACTGGTATCTGTTCAGAGGAGTAATCAGAAAATATAGGAGAAGCAAGACGAAAAGTCAGTAAGACACGAAAAAGCAAAAACATAATTACCCGAGCAATGATTCGGGCTAACAAGCCGAAAGAAGACTAAAGGATAAACACATTGCAGTGTACACATATGGCGAAAGTTATTGCAAATTTATAAATTTTGTAATCTAGTTTACATTTTATTTTTAAAATTGTACTAATACTGTTAATGGTGCGTCTATCACTACAGACATATAATATGCACACAGCACAAATAATTAGTCATTCCCATAATATGTAACGATAGCCTTAATAATGGGCACGATTAGATGAGAAAGTGTTTCCACAAATTTCTTCCCGTCTGCTATATCCAACTGAAGCTGCTCGTTGATGATGACATTCCGCAGAGGTGTTCCAAACAATCCTACACACTTTCTATGGGATTAAGATTAGCTGAATTAGTGGGCAAGAACGACATGGAGCAAGAATCTACGTCTATATGGTTACTCTGAAATTCACAATGAAGTACCTGGCCGAAGCTTCATCGAACCACCTTCAGCCTATTTCTTTACACATCTTTACTTGTGAGCTCTGATTTTTATTATTTCATTACGTTTAATCATTTCTCCCTACGTAGGTAGGCGCCATCACATATTTAAACACGACTGCTACCACTATTCGCCTTATCATATCCCTGGCACTCTCCCCCTATTTCGTGGTAATACAACAAGAGCTGCGCTTTTCTGAACTTTTCTCAATGTCGTTCGTCAATCAGATCTGATGCGGATCCCACACCGCACAGCAATACTACAGAAGACGGAGAAGAGTAGTGTAGACAATCTCTTTAGGGGACCTGATGCTTTTTCTAAGTGTTCTGCCAATAAATCGCATTCTTTGATTTGCTTTCCCCACAACATTATCTATGTGATCGTTCCAATTAAAGTTATTCGTAATTGTAATATGAAGTACATAGTTGAATTTACAGCCTTTCGATATGCGTGATTTATTGTGTATCGCAATTTAGTTGATTTCTTTTAGTACTCATGTGGATGACTGCACACTTTTGTTTTATTTAGGATCAATTGTCACTTTTCGCATTATACAGATATATTGTCTAAATATTCCAATTGGTTCTGATCATCTGATGACTTAACAAGACGGTCATCTGCAAACAATTTAATAGGGCTGCTCAGATTGTCTCCTAAATCGCACATGTAGATCATGAACAGCAGAGGGCCTATAACACTTCCTTGGGAGAAGTGAATGCAGAATGTAGAAAGCAGAAATCACATCCATATTAAAAGCAAGAAGCGGATGAGAAAGTCCTACCACTGGCTATGTTTTAACTGAATAAAACGAAACATATAAGGCAACGAAAAACTACGTTTCATTAGTTGCATACACAGTATTAATAAACTATGGATACAGCAGTTATTGATTCCATGTACACAAATGGAGAATTTGATCGACATTTCAGTGTATTAAAGACGTGAGACGATTTAATATGATTACCCCACGCAGCCAAATCTCTTAAAGCCACTCGTAACTAGAATTTTCGCGCACTAGCGTTCATGAAAATGCTTTCAGAACAGCGCGCGCTATCCTGTCTATACTGTGTTCATCGTAAGAATAAACCTAATACATACATTACACTATGTATTCTTCCGCGGTTGCTCGATCCTCACTGGTTTGTCGGAGCAGAAACCAAACTGTTTTGAGTAGAGTCAGGTACTACAATAAGGATACGTTTCATGCTGTGCGTTAAGACTCAACGATGATACGGGATAACAGCTTTACCGGCACCTTTAACACCGCTGCCCAGCCAGCTGGTCTAACTAACCTGCAGTGATGTGAACAGTTGCAGTTAAGACGAGCAAAGAAACAATATAGCTTCGAAAGCAATTTAATTTTTAAAAAGAATGAAATAATACATGGCAAAACTGCGGCAATATGCTTCTTTGCTGACCAGGCGGAAAACTTAACAAGCGTTCGTCCTTAACTAATATAGTATTGTAACTAAAAACGAGAGTATGAAAATTCCTAACTTAAAAAAGGGTAATTTTTCTGAGTGAGCTATGTGTGGCGTAGAAGCATATAGCAGGCATTTCACCATGCAGTTAAATATTGAAGCCACTGAAGGTATTACTTATTGTCAGTTGTCGGTAACCTCTGAGGAACTCCTTCCATATCCGAATCCGAGCAATACATGTTGACAACGAGGCGATCAAGAACAGAACTCACAAAGCTATCCAAAAATCGCATTTTTTCCTCTTCATATATTACGTGTTCTGCATTTCGCCAGCGTTCGGCAGTGACGTGTGACAAACCTCGTGCGTTATTTCCAGTACGTCTGGTAGCTTAAATGTCTTGTTATTTCTCGCGACAAATCCCTTAACTCGCTGCGGATGCCGTGAAAAACTATAATTTTTCATGTTTCAACGACGATTATTACTCATGCTCGTATGAGACCCATGGTGAGGCCATATCTGTGGTACGAAACAATGGACGGACAACAAATAAAGAGTATTTGTTTTTTCTTCAATTTTATCCCAAAAATTTAATTGTGTATTAACAATCTTTTATAAAATATCGTTAATTTAGAATTTATATTTGCAATGAAAACTGGTATTTCGCGTATGATATGTAATTAGAAACAAGAAGACGTGCATTCTTCACAAAAATGATGATTAAGCATGTGTCAGTTAGCAAATGTTTGATGAATTTCCTATTTAAATGATGTAGGTATTCGAACTGAAAAAAAAAGGTCAAAGCGTGATCCGAACCAGCGACTCACAGACTTTTCCATTAGCTGTCTACAACGTTTCCGTTTATGCCGGAAATCTTACGCTGCCGTATGCCTCATGTTTAGTAAATACAGTTTCACGAAAAACTTTAAAGCCGAATTTATCTATAATATTGTGAAAAAGATTAAAAACGACTTGTTTCTTTCCATTTTTAACGGTGTTCCGAGAGCGTATTTCATTACGAAGCAGAGAGCGCTATCAGCCATTTTCACAATACGTATGAGTTACAATTAGAGCACAAGTAGCGTTTATAGGGACTGCGATTGTACACGATCTTTGAAACAAAATTCATATAGTCGTAGTATTATTAAGAAAAACATTGATGGCTGTTAATAAATTAGAATATCTTAGTTTCATATGAAGTAACTTAGTAATAAGATATCTAATACACAAGTAGGACCTACTTCCAAGAGCGAAACATCACCAGAGTGCGTGTGTTGCAGCTGCTGACCAATCACCGCTCTGTGTTTGTTTACATCAGGTTTACTCTTATGACGAACGAAGTATAGAACAACGTCACTCGACTGGCAGCCACATTCATGGCGCGCGCATTCTTCTCGCCGCGTACTGTGCATGCCTCCAATCAGCTAGTGGCAGGTTTGTCATTTGGCTCACAGAACACGTGCAGCTTTATGTGCCGCTGTGAGCCACGGCCTTTCGCGAGGCACATGACTCGCAGTGTCCAATGCATGCAGTTCCCACCGTAACTTAGCTCAGAAACGGAGATGGACTTACATTCACTGCGTGACAGGTATAAACCCGAATGCCATTGATAAAGCGTGATACTCGTCTCTGCACCCTGTCGGTTAGGATCTTTAAACGACTAATTTTCTTACACCGAATAACATGCCTGCCAGCAATAATCACTCCTTGCAGACGCGTTAGACACTGGATTTGCGGCATGCTCGCGGGTACGTCCAAACACGACTGCTCGCTTCTGTCACGTCTCCACACCGACTCAACTTTCTGTGCTGATTCCGTACAGCAACATTCATAACACTTCAAAGCCGTGGCTTATGACAACGTTGGAGGGTCACGTGATCACCGCCTACAGCGCATCAAAGCTACCAGTTGCTCTTTTTAAGAGGGTGACGACAATTTTGCCTGGTGAGCTTTCTAAAAACTGGCAACTGTTAATGTGTATGTATACATTACATGTGGACATAAGGTCATGAAACTAGAAGAGAATAAAAAACAGAAAACAGTGAGATCTATGTATGTCCACATACAAAGGGTCGACGGAAATCAGTCCATTTCGTCAGTTGTTATTGTTGTCGTAGTTGCTCAAATCTTTCAGCATGAAGACTGGTCTGATGCAGCTTTCCACACTTGTCTACCGTGTACAAGATTCTTCATCTCCAAACAACTACAACTGTTTGACCCTGATTTCTACATTAATGCGTTGATCTCCCTATTGCATTTTACCCACCCCCCACACTTCCCTTCCCCTACCAAATTCAGTACTCCTTATGCCTCACGATGTGTACTCCAAACAGATCCATTCTTTCGCCCAAGATGTGGCACAAATTTATTTTCTCCCCAGTTCGAGTAAGTAGCTTCTCATTTGTTATTCCAAATACCCATCTATCTTCAGCATACTTCTACAGCACGATATTTCAAAAACTTCTATTATTTTCATGCGTTGACTGATCATCTTCCGCGTTCCATTTTCGTGAAAAACTACACTCCAGACAAATCCTTCTGTTAATACTTCGTAAGACTTAAATTTACATTCATAATATCCATTCTCTATTTTATATCTTCTCTACTTCTGCCATCATAAGTTATTTTGTTACTCAAATAGCAAAACTCGTCTACTGCTTTTAGGTCTCATTTCCTACTCTAACTCCCTTGGCATCACCTGATGTAATTCGACCAAACTCTATTATCCGTGTTTTTACTTTTATTGATGATGTTCTTATAACCTCTTTTGCAAGACATTATCCATTCCATCAATTGGTCTTCCACGTCTTTTGGCATCTCTGACAGAATTACAACGTCATCGACAAACTGAAAAGTTTTTATTTCTTCTCCTTAAACTGTAAATCCCTTTCCCTACTTTTCTTTAGTTTTCTTTACTAACTGCTCAGTGTACAGATTAAATAACACCGGGGATAGGCTACAACCCTCTATCACTACCTTTTCAACTACTGGGTCACTTTCATGCCCTGTTACTCTTATAACTGTGGTCTGGTTTCGCACAAATAGTCTTTCGCTGGCACAAGGCTCTCATTAGCTGCAATGGACCACCGTCTGTTCCAGGGTCCTTATTCAGACTTAAATCTTTCAGTACTCTGTCAAATTCTTCTCGCAGTATCACATCTCCCATCTCATCCTCACCTATTTCCTCTCCGCTTTCTGTAATACAGGTATCGTCCAGAAGTTTGTTTCCCTCATATAGACCCCACTGTACATAATCTTACTACGAGGGTAATACCAAAAGTAAGTTCTCCTACTTTTTTATAAGTACATAGACCTGTTTATTTCTACAATGGTTTACATCAGTTTACAGCCTGAACATTTGGCTATTTTTCGACATAATCACCATTTCTGTCGATGCATTTTTCTAGACGCTGTGGCAGTTTTTGTATGCCCATGTCATACCAGCTCGCCGCCATGCTGTTCAAAAAGTTATGAACCTCTTCTTTCACCTCGTCGTCGGAGCTGAATCGCTGGGACCACAATTAACGCTAACAGGTACTGTGAGAGCCGGCCGGGGTGACCGAGCAGTTCTAGGCGCTTCAGTCTGGAACCGCGCGACCGCTACGGTCGCAGGTTCGAATTCTTCCTCGGCCATGGATGTGTGTGATGTCCTTAGGTTAGTTAGGTTTAAGTAGTTCTAAGTTCTAGGGGACTGATGACCTCAGACGTTAAGTCCCATAGTGCTCAGAGCCATATTTTTGGTACTGTGAGACTCTGAAAAAACTCAAACAGGCAATTCAGAACCGGAGAAAAGGAATGTTGAGCAAGGGCGTAAACATTCTCCATAACAACGCTCGCCCACACATCGCTCGGCAAACCGTTGCTCTCCTGCAACACTTTCAGTGGAACATAATCACCCATCCACCCTGTAGTCCTGACTTGGCGCCCAGTGACTATCACCTGTTCCCTAGGTTAAAAGAACATTTGACCGGAAAGCGATTCAGCTCCGACGATGAGGTGAAGGAAGAGGTTCATAACTTTCTGAACAGCTTGGCGGCGAGCTGGTATGACATGGACATACGTGGTATGACATGGACATACAAAAACTGCCCAGCGTCTACAAAAATGCATCGACAGAAATGGTGATTATATCGAAAAATAGCTAAATGTTCAAACTGTAAACTGCTGCAAAACATTATAGAAATAAACAGGTCTATGTACTTATAAAAAAGTAGGAGACCTTACTTTTGGGATTACCCTCGTATATTTCCTTATTTGCCTAGTATTAGATTGCTGCTGATCCGTTTATAAAGCTGCTTCTCATTTTTCAAAGTCCTCTTTAATGTTTCTATTGCACGAACAGTATATCGTTGTAGTCGACCACGACCGTAAACAGAAGAGAACTTTAACTGTCCGAGGGGAGAGGAGCGGTGAGGGGGAATACGCCCGCCTCCCTCTCGAAGGGTTGCCAACCTACGTCCGCGTTCTGTGCTTCCAGGAAAGCAGAACTGACAAAGACGTAGGGATCGCTGATTCCTTTCTCTGCTGCCTTCAGTATTTCATCTTCCCAGTTCATCCGTATCCAAAGCAAAAAAATATACAGAGTAAGAATACACTAGCATGTAAATATAATCGTTAATTGGTTCGTACAGAGGTGTTATCGAGAAGTGAGATGTATTAACTGAACAGACTAAGACAACGAATTGTTCTCGGACGCGAACAAATTTCTCCTCGTTATTCAGCGCCAGACAGGAGGAGCGCAAACTCCCCCTCGGACGGAGCGGCGCTGCGCAGCACGGCGCACCGCGAGGCGATTCTAATCTCCTTTTGTTTTTGCGGTATCTGCCGCCGTGAAAAGGTATTCGTTAGTTGCAGGAAGTGTGCCATTACATCGCTGATAGGCGGCGGGCAGAGACAAGTGGCCGCATAAAATAGAATGGACTCGGCGCGCCCGCTTAAGAACCTGTTTGTTAATGGCCCCATAAAATGATAGCTGATGCTTTACGGCGCCGTCCCCGTCCTGTTTTCCCTTTCGGAGCGAGCCTCATTTCCAGCCCGCGCGGCCGGCCACCTCCCGCCGCCGCCGACAGCGCCGCCACTTGTTAAATAAAGACGCCAAATTGGTATTTTATGGCGCCTGTCCGCCACAATTAATAATCGCCCCCGATCGAGCCGTTGCCGGAACGGGAAGGATGGACCGGAGCACAAAGCTGTGTGGCTGCCAGTGAACGAAGCTGGCGCGAATCACTCTCTGGTCAACTCTTTCCAACTGGTTATTATGATGGCGAGGGTGATAATGGTAATGATACTAATGCGATAACTCGAGATAAGAGTCTACGGTGGTTCATTCTCTGACCATTTCTTTCGAAGGGACGAGATTTTTACCATTGGTTACGATGATGACGAGGACGATATCGACAATAATACCAACGCGATAATTTGTCATACGTGTACTAGCGCAGATAACTCTTTGACCAACTCTTTCCAAGGGAAGAGATTCTATGTACTGGTTATGATGCTGACAAGGATGACAATGGCGATGATACTAACATTATAATTTCTGATACAATTACCAGCGTGGTTCACTCTCTGGCCAACACGTCCATGAAGAGAGATTGTAACATGTAATCATGACGAGGATGACAATGTGTAGCGTTGCTCTTGGGGGGAGGGGGGCGAAAAGAAAAAGAATTGTTATATTACATTTTTTGAAAAAATGTCGAAAAAGTTAATATTTTGGTGGGCCACTTGGCAATAGAATCTGAGATTGAGTACACTATTATAATAACATACGTTGAGCATTAAATACCTGGTTGGATTATTTTGAACAAGAGCAGCAGATTGATTTATTTGAGATCGTTCGGTAGAAACGTTATCATGTCTGTGCATTTTTATAGTCGCGATGTAGTCATACCCGGGACAACACTAAGGGACCAGAAGATTTATAGACTTTAAAAGAAATGCAACACTACACAATTAAAAAAAAACAGCTGATAATAGGAAAACGATAATGTTACTTCTGCCTGATGTTGCGTTCGGCCCATCAGCGTGATTGTAATTTCTGGTGATGAACTAACGCAAAATAATTAACATTCAAGTAAATGAGGAGATGGAATCATCAAGGTTAATTTACTAAAATAAGCACATTTATCTTTAACACACGTTTTTTAATTCTACGTACCTTTTCATATCAAATTACAATAGATGACCATTCTGGTTAAATACTTTATACATAACAGACAAAATGTCCTCTTGATGCTGTCTGTTCGTAATCAACTACAAGAAACTACTTGTTTTCTGATTAGAAAAATAACAATTAGCATATTTACTGAATATTTTCACATAAAATATAAAATACCGACGCGGAACGCAACAAGTCCGCGTCCGGCTTTCATGGAATACAAACAGTAAAAGATGAGGCGCCCAATGCCTCATTTGTCTTGAAACAACAGAATTCTTTTTTATACCACTAAACGAGACATGTACATAGAGATTTACAGGCACCGCGCAAGAACGACAAAGATAAAGAACAATAGATTCTGTCTCTGCTATGCGATGGTTCATTTCTTTTACTTTACAACTGTTCGGTAACTTTAGGCCATCAGGCGTTTACTATTGAGCGTATATTAATGTTTGTGAGGCGAAAATTACTAATATTACAAATGGGAATGATACTAATCTGATAATTTGTGATACGACTACTAGTGTGTTCCACTCTTTGGCCGATACTTCCCAAGGGAAAAGATTTTACCATCTGGTTATAATAATGACTAGGATTATAATGGCAATGATATTAAAATGGTTCAAATGGCTCTGAGCACTATGGGACTCAACTTCTGAGGTCATCAGTCCCCTAGAACTTAGAACTACTTAAACATAACTAACCTAAGGACATCACACACATCCATGCCCGAGACAGGATTCGAAACTGCGACCGCAGCGGTCGCGCGGTTCCAGACTGAAGCGCCTAGAACCGCTCGGCCACGCCGGCCGGCGACGAGAATGACAATGGTAGTGATACTAATATGATAATTTGTGATACAACTACTGAACACCGAGGACGGTGGTTGAGGGGAGGTATGTTACAGGCGCCCTTACAAAAATATTACAAAAATGAAAGAGATTTACTCACTATTTCGATTTCACATTTAGGGCACAAAATTATTCTAAAAAATCTCAATAAATCCTCCTCTGTAATACCAACAGTGATTCCGCAGAGACAAGTCTTATCAAGCACAGCCCGTTCGTTACGTCCACGAAACATAGGTTGTATACAGCATGAAAAAAGCAGATGCTGTGTATTGCAAATTATTTTTATATTTTATTTAGTTGGCTTGGGAAACCAGGAAACACAGCATAAATAATTTCAACGATGATTTAATATTCAAATCACTCCGCTGCAGAATGAAAATTCATTCTGGAATGGTTTAATACTGTTTTACAGTGCCGACATTGGCACAATACTCATAGCCATGACATAATATCAACTATGGACAAAAAAGAACTGAGACTAGGCTCAAATGGCTCTGAGCACTATGGGACTTAACTTCTGAGGTCATCAGTCCCCTAGAACTTAGAACTACTTAAACCTAACTAACCTAAGGACATCACACACATCCATGCCCGAGGCAGGATTCGAACCTGCGACCGTGAGTCTAGGAGTCATATGCTTTGAGATTAAAGTGTTTATGCAACCACATATAGAACATCGAAGATCAGACACACACAGTACTTTATCGTACAAAATAAAAAAGGGTTTTTATATTTGAGTACCTGTTGGAAGGAGCGTCTTCAAATACAAAGAGTTTTTCAGTAAAAGGTTTCGCTGTGCTTCGAAGAAACTGCTGGATTATACCAAGTAGTTCTTATCTCCTCCTCCTCCTCCTCCTCCTCCTTTGTCTTCACTGTCACAGAAAGAGTTATCCTTCATGCCTACACAGTGCAAGTGGGAAGAAGTTGAACTATGGTTGGTATCCGAAATGTTTACCAGCTTCCTGTTCGCCATAACTTTTCGATATAAAGTGGAGCTTCTATTTACTGGTTGGATCGCGACGTAAGCTACTTTCTTTCGCATCAATACAGTTGTGCGCTGCTGGAACTTTTCTTATTTATTGCGCTACACTCCAACGGTCTACCATGCAATATTCATAGGTCTGCTTCACGATTAGGACATCTGAAGCAGTCATGGAAGACATTAAAAGTGACATCAAGCAGAGTGGATTTTAAGATATACTCAGAGTCAAAAGGGTATGTATTTCACAGATTTAATGGTTTGTATTTTTCCATCAATTCTTGTGTGGTTCAAATGGCTCTGAGCACTATGGGACTCAACTGCTGTGGTCATAAGTTCCCTAGAACTCAGAACTACTTAAACCTAACTAACCTAAGGACATCACACACATCCATACCTGAGGCAGGATTCGAACCTGCGACCGTAGCGGTCACGCGGTTCCAGACTGTAGCGCCCAGAACCGCACGGCCACTCCGGCCGGCAATTCTTGTGTGAATATAAAAGAATTGTGTACATACTTATTTTGTATTGTCTTATTATGATTTACAATACAGAAGCCAGAGAAGGCAAGTGCAATGCCGTACTGAAGTGTCTGTGATCATGGACCAAACCGATTTCGGTCTGCCGTAAATAATGAAAGTATACATGAAGTAGAAGCCTTTCATAATCGTCGTGAGTGAGTTCATTCGTTGCCGTGTGACACGTCCTCATTTTTCATTCATTTCTTAAGTAGCTGAATCTTCGACTAGACGTCTACAGCCATCTTCAGCTCTTCGTACACTGCGCAAAAGAATTAAAGGATCACTGTTTTGAAACCCCACCGTATTCCCCATTTTGCTCAAATGTGCCTACAACCTCCCTCTTGTAGTGCCGCTATTTTTTCTTTGAGTAGAAAATATGTCTTTAGTGAAAATAATGAGAAGTCGTGTGTAAGCTACTGTGGAGCGTTCCGTTAACAACTGCGAGTCGCTAGTTGCTTGTGTGGCGACATATGAGTCACGATAACAGACTCGCCAGTGCATTGCGCAGTCAGGACAGCTGAGTGCAGTAGTAAACTGAACCGCATAGCGGAAACCGTGTATCCAGCGGGGTGGTGTCACCACACCGGGGCAAGTCTGTCGTTATAGGTGAAGGGACTAGCTGCCGGGTATTAGTGAAACAAATGGGTGTCACAGGCATAGAAACAAGTCTGAGTTTCGACGCAGATGACTTCTCATCGCCGGAAACCACCACCACCACCACCACCACCACGCCAGAGTTACAATGGCAGTGAGACGACGAGGCACAGCCTGCAAGAAACCATGGGTTCGAGAGCAGCCTTCGCTTGCTGTCAACACTAAGTCCTTCACGCGACTTAGTGCCACAGTCGTGCCGACCTGCCATCCGCGCCTGCTGTCGCCGATGCTGAGTTCCTAGAGAGACTTGGTGGCACAACGCCAGCCGCCGTCAGACTCCTGCCAGACACAGAGTCGTACCCTGCGCACAGCCGTCTGCGCACGTGGCCATGGTGAGGGAGCCGAGCGCGGGCTGTCGGTCCTCCACGAAGCCAAGGAAACGAGTGCACAGCTCACGTCAATGGCTTTATCTAAAGGCTGCCGGCTGACACGGGACTTGTGTCAACATCGCAGAATCCCGGCAGCCACCGCCTGCTCATCATCAGCAGCAAGGGGCAACAGAGTGAAGCATAGTCGTCTCACTACGTCATGAACTGAATTCAGTAAAACTCTTAGCTGCCAATAGTGTTTCTATTGGGACCACCACTCACCTTGTACCCTGCACTCTGTAGTAGTGAAAAAGCATGCCACACTGCGACGACACGCTTCGCCACGACGACACTTCTGATTGCAAGATATACACACAGCACTCAAAAGGTCAGAGGAGTTCATGTGAGGTGTAACCTGGGTTAATGGTGTTAAATTGGCACCAAATTTTACCAAGATTCTGCCTAGCGTCACTGTGGACGTGTCACGCAATGGGAAGCTCATCACTACCCATATCTCATCCCACGGTACTCATTAATATCACGCTGTTTTCGTATGGATGGTCGATGAAAACATTTCAACCTTCCATTCACGATATTATGTCGCTGCCCCCCCCCCCCCCCCCCCCCCCCACTAAACACGATCTGACCCCTTTTGAATGTAGCGTCACCAGTTTTGCCGTGTGACAGGGTGGAACCACTACAGACCGTTCAAAGCAATTCGATGACATTTGAACGTGATCCGAAGCCGCAAGTAGATGGTGTTTATGCTTTTTCATCCCTCCTGTGGTGTGATCACGAAGAGGGTGGATGAGGGGGGGGGGGGGGGAGAAGAGAGGTGAGAAGAGGAGAGGAAAAAAATGGCTCTGAGCACTATGGGACTTAACATCTGAGGTCATCAGTCCCCTAGAACTTAGAACTACTTAAACATAACTAACCTAAGGACATCACACACATCCATGCCCGAGGCAGGATTCGAACCAGCGACCGTAGCAGACGCGCGGTTCCGGACTGAAGCGCCTAGAACCGCACGGCCACAAAGGCCGGCCGAGAGGAGAGGAGAGGAAGGGGAGTGCAATATTGGCACGTACGTGAATAAAACTAGTCCCCTAAATACCGCCCCCCCCCCTCCTCCTCAGAGGCAACACCCTGTGCTCTACCTGTACACCTTTATTTCAGTACTTTAAACATTTACCCGTTCAGAGACAACCCTTGACCGATTCCGGACACTGGTCAGATTCTGCATACCCAGGCAGGCGATACAGCAGCAGCGTAGTATCACTCGGGGCTGCCCGCAGTCGCCTAGGAATCGGTCGGGATTGGCTCTGTAGAGGTTTATTTTTATAAAGTGCTCAACAAAGGTACATGGTGGCACCTAGGATGTTTCCAAACTGGATGCGAGCGGGTGCGGGCGTGGGGGTTGGGGAGTGGGGGGTGGCTAGAGGAATCCTCTGCCATTTTATTCATGCATGTGTCAATATCACATGCCCTCTCCACGTGATCACGCCACAGGACGGTGAGAAACGTGATGGCTGAAAAAGCAGAAACATCCTTTCATCGAATAGTTTTGAACAGTCCCTAGTGGTCACAAAACATTTTTGTTCCCGGAACAGACGGTCTGGAAACCGTTTCTTATTCTTACGCTACTCGTTAGTGAGTGCTTCGTGCTATCCATATTGCTCCTAAAATTCGTGCTAGCTTCGTGAGGGAAACTTACATATAAAGCAAGCTATTATTAAATACGGCTTGTTTCATATGTGCAATACTGCTACTGAGGTATTGTTCCGCTCTGTCTACATAATGGCAATGACAGCTAGGACCATGTTTATTTGTCTTAAGGCACGCAAAAGAATGCTCCACTTGTCACGGCAATTCTGAAAAAGAAACTCGTTCGTTCACCCCAGCTTCACGCGATGAACTAGGACGAATTTGTTCGTCCGACGTAAAGGCAACAGGTATTCAGTCGCTTGCTTGTAGTTTATAATCATTTGATTTAGCTATTCTGCTCGTTCTTTTATTAATATACTCCCTTTAGTGTTCGAGTGGGAGTGTAGATACTAAAAGCTAATACCTCTTTGTGCTTCAAACCGTTACGGTCGCAGGTTCGAATCCTGCCTCGGGCATGGATGTGTGTGATGTCAAATGGTTCAAATGGCTCTGAGCACTATGGGACTTAACATCTATGGTCATCAGTCCCCTAGAGCTTAGAACTACTTAAACCTAACTAACCTAAGGACACCCCACCGGGAATCGAACCCGGGAATGTGTGATGTCCTTAGGTTAGTTAGGTTTAAGTAGTTCTACGTTCTAGGGGACTGATGACCTCAGAAGTTAAGTCCCATAGTGCTCAGAGACATTTGAACCATTTTGCTACAAATGCAGGCGGATATTACAGTCTAACTATTAGTAAAATAAGAATCCACGCATCTTTGTAAATGCGTTGAATCTTTGTAAAAGGCGTTAAGACAGAGCTCACGCGCCAAGTGCGAAAATGTGTAGGCGAGACAAAAAAAAATCGCCTGAAATGTATCTATTATTAATTGTACCCAGCTTCTTTTTTCTTGTTTTGTTTTTATGGCTCCCGAAACATCAAGCTCAACAGCCACCAACACACTGTTAGCACTCAGTCATCCGTTATCAAATAACATAATTACACACTCAAACGCACCATGAAACATTCCCGATTGAACACATTATACCAGTATTACTTGACTGTTATTTTCGTAAAAAGCTGTTCTCCAAGCCGACACACAGTACTCACACATCAGATGATCAGTATGTGTTACTAGTCACGTCCCTGCTGGACGTGGTACACCATTGCTTTCCTCCAACTTGCCACATGGATCACTCGCTCAGTCGGTTGTGTAGGAATCTACCTTTTAATGTGGAATAATAAACAGTATGGAAGTTCGCAAGTTTCACATATTCAACGCCTGCTCCGCAAGTCTTCGAACTCTAACTCGATGGGTTTCTACCCTCAACTAAGCCACTCATTGTGCCAAAAGAGCATATCCGCATTAACTAGACTGTAAAAGATACTGCTAAGGAGCAACCACCTACAAAATTAGGGCATGTTGGTTTAAACTTGCATGGACCATTTCGAACTACTACTTTTCATCAGAAAGTAGATAACTATCAATAAAACGCTTAACACAGAAAAAGTGAGGAGTGCGGGGAATAAAACTTTACAGAAATTTGATGAGATAACTTGGAAGAAACTTAGATACATAGCATGTAGTACTTAAGTTGAGAAGGTGATTCATGAGTGGAGATATGTGTGAAAGTGGTGTGCATTCACCGTCTAATACAAGAGGTGAAGTGTTGAACGCGAAGGTACAAAAATATGAAAAAGCGACAAGTAAAAAATTTTATAAAGATTACAAACGTTTTTGTAGATTCATTTACGTATCTGCTTGTGATGAAAAATAAAGAAAAACATACAAACTTAATTTCGATGTGCTACAGCTCTGTTATGGCACCGCCATCTAATAGGCGAAAGCCTGTTAAAACGTATATTTTTGCGACGAGATATTCTAAGCCAGATCACGCAATTAGTTTGCGAGAAAAAAAGCAGGAAACCACCAAGTAGTTGATCAACATCTCAGAGCGGATAAACACTTAAATGCCACAGGCATGCTGACGAACATATCCGTCCCAAACTTCCTGTGTCAGCTAATTTGAGCATTCGACTCCAGAATACTAAAGTTCCGCAGTATTATCGGAACGAGATCTCAGCGAGTGGTAGAATAGTCAACGCGACAGAGTAGCTTTCCTTTCAGTTATTCAAATATCTGACCTAATATTCCTTTTAGTTGTCCGTTTTCTCTTTAAGCCGATTAAAGAGAATACCGGAAGAGAATCTTCGAAAAAGACGCAATGATTTCTTTCCCGGTACATGTCCTATATGAGCGTGCGCAGCATTTCTGACGTCGTCGTTGAATGTACATCATAACCGTGGCCTTCTATCTTTCTGTATTGTCAAAGAGAGGTCCATTAATGTGTGCCAGGACGCCATCTCTTTCAATGAATAATAATAATAATAATAATAATAATAATTAGTTGAAGTAGTAGTAGTAGTAGTAGTAGTAGTAGTAGTAGTATTTCACCGCTGTGACGAGGCCCGCTACAGATTCCTCGTCACCGCAGAGCAGCACTTGCATCCAACGTACTCTACTGTTACGGATATATTCCAATCTCTTGTCTTCCCCTAAAGTTTCTACCCTCAAAACTCCCAGAAATACCATAAAAAATGGTTCAAATGGCTCTGAGCACTATGGGACTTAACATCTAAGGTCATCAGTCCCCTAAAACTACTTAAACCTAACTAACCTAAGGACATCACACTCATCCATGCCCGAGGCAGGATTCGAACCTGCGACCGTAGCAGTCGCGCGGTTCCAGACTGTAGCGCCTAGAACCGCTCGGCCACTCCGGCCGGCAATACCATAAGAATTACTCCCTAATGTCTTAAGACATGTCCTATCGTCCTGTTCCTTCTTGTTGTCAATGCACATAATCTCCTGATTTCTTATTACCAGTGCAGTTAATTTTTAACATCATTCTATAGCGCTATTTCAAACGCTTGAATGCTCATCTTCTCCGGTTTTCTCGTGGTCTATGGTTTACTTCCACGGAATGCTGGAGTCTCAGAAATTTCTTCCCCAATGTAAGGTGTATGTCTGATACTAGTCGACTTCTTTTGATCTGTATTGACCTCTTTGCCTTTGTTAGTCTGACTTTTATGTCATTTTTGGTTCGTCGGTCACGTGCTATTTTGCTACCAAGGAAGCAGCGTTCCTTTACTTCGTGTTCTTCGTCATCCGCAATTTTGATGTTTAGCTAATTGCAAATCTCAATTTTACTGTTCTTAATTACTTTCAAATTTCTTCGGTTAGCTCTCAGTCTACGGGTGATTCAAAAAATCGTTTACAAACTGACATGGCACATCAGGCATACAACAAGGATTAATCACATAGGAACCAGGGGTCGCAAAGGCCACCCGGAGCTACTAAATGGCGTTGCACTTATTTAGTCATATGCTACCAATGAACGTCCGCTACAGGAGATGCCCAAAGTTTTGTCCAGATGCATCGAGACACGCCAGACACCGATGCTGCAGCGAACGACGAATCCTCTCAAATATACGTGGCGTATCTCGAAGACATGCCGCTGCCGCAACAATTCTGCCCACTAGGTCCTCCGGCGATTGTAACAGGTGTTTCATATACAAGGCTGTTCAGATACCCCTACATGAAAATGTCGACTGGAGACAGATCGGATGATCGTGGAGGCTATACGACTGGCCAACCGCGACCAATCCAGCCCCCGGGAAATGTTGCCTGCAGATGTGCCCTCACTTGTCTGCTGAAATGAGCGGGAGCTCCGTCCCGCTAAAATCGAATGCGACGACGAATAGGCACGGAAACATAATTCAGCATGTCCGGCAGAATCTCTCGCAGGAATACGACATACGTGAGACCAACAAATCGGTCCGGAAGAACGCACGGTCCAATTACACGTCTCCGACGATGCCAGCCCACACGTTAAGGGTAAATTTGCGATGTTAGGCATGGGTACTTGTAGCATGTGGCTTGACGTAAACCCACGTATGCAGTTTGTGAATGTTCATCACACCCTCGAGTGAGAACGCAGTCTTGTTGCCGAAGAGGACACTCGCTGTGATGTTTCGGTCTGCACCTGATTCATGCAGAAACCACTGTCTTCTCGTGGCCGTTGCGTCCTCTCGTTGCTCTTTGATTACTGATCCTTGTTGTATGATCGATGTGCCATGTTAGTTTGTACACTACTGGCCATTAAAATTGCTACACCACGAAAATGACGTGCTACAGACGCGAAATTTAGTCGACAGGAAGAAGATGCTGTGATATGCAAATGATTAGCTTTTCAGAGCATTCACACAAGGTTGGCGCCGGTGGCGACACCTACAACGTGCTGACATGAGGAAAGTTTCCAACCGATTTCTCATACACAAACAGCAGTTACTGGTGAAACGTTGTTGTGATGCCCCGTGTAAGGAGGAGAAATGCCTACCATCACGTTTCCGACTTTGACAAAGGTCGGATTGTAGCCTATCGCGACTGCGGTTTATCGTATCGCGACATTGCTGCTCGCGTTGGTCGAGATCCAATGACTGTTAGCAGAATATGGAATCAGTGGGTTCAGGAGGGTAATACGGAACGCCATGCTGGATCCCAACGGCCTCGTATCACATCCAGTCGAGATGGCATGCATCTTATTCGCATGGCTGTAACGGATCGTGCAGCCACGTCTCGATCGCTGAGTCAACAGATGGGGACGTTTGCAAGACAACAACCATCTGCACGAACAGTTCGACGACGTTTGCAGCAGCAGGGACTATCAGCTCGGACACCATGGCTGCGGTTACCTTTGACGCCTGCGATGGTGTACTCAACGACGAACCTGGGTGCACGAATGGCAAAACGACATTTTTTCGGATGAACCCACGTTCTGTTTACAGCATCATGATGGTCGCATCCGTGTTTGGCGACATCGCGGTGAACGCACATTGGAAGCGTGTATTCGTCATCGCCATACTGGCGTATCACCCGGCGTGATGGTATGGGGTGCCATTGGTTACACGTCTCGGTCACTTCTTGTTCGCGTGAACAGTGGACGTTACATTTCAGATGTGTTATGACCCGTAGCTCTACCCTTCATTCGATCCCTGCGAAACCCTACATTTCAGTAGGATAATGAACGACCGCATGCTGCAGGTCCTGTACGGGCCTTTCTGGATACAGAAACTGTTCGACTCCTGCCCTGGCCAGCACATTCTCCAGATCTCTCACCAATTTAAAACGTCTCTTCAATGGTGGCCGTACAACTGGCTCGTCACAATACGCCAATCACTACTCTTGATGAACTGTGGTATCGTGTTGAAGCTGCATGGGCAGCTGTACCTGTACACGCCATCCAAGCTCTGTTTAACTCAATGCCCAGGCGTATCAAGGCCGTTATTACGGCCAGAGGTGATTGTTCTGGGTACTGAGCCGGCCGTGGTGGTCTAGCGGTTCTAGGCGCTCAGTCTGGAACCGCGCGACTGCTACGGTCACAGGTTCGAATCCTGCCTCGGGCATGGATGTGTGTGATGTCCTTAGGTTAGTTAGGTTTAAGTAGTTCTAAGTTCTAGGGGACTGATGACCACAGATGTTAAGTCCCATAGTGCTCAGAGCCATTTGAACCTGGGTACTGATTTTTCACCACCTATGCACTCAAATTGCGTGAAAATGTAATCACATGTCACTTCTAGTATAATATACACTCCTGGAAATGGAAAAAAGAACACATTGACACCGGTGTGTCATACCCACCATACTTGCTCCGGACACTGCGAGAGGGCTGTACAAGCAATGATCACACGCACGGCACAGCGGACACACCGGGAACCGCGGTGTTGGCCGTCGAATGGCGCTAGCTGCGCAGCATTTGTGCACCGCCGCCGTCAGTGTCAGCCAGTTTGCCGTGGCATACGGAGCTCCATCGCAGTCTTTAACACTGGTAGCATGCCGCGACAGCGTGGACGTGAACCGTATGTGCAGTTGACGGACTTTGAGCGAGGGCGTATAGTGGGCATGCGGGAGGCCGGGTGGACGTACCGCCGAATTGCTCAACACGTGGGGCGTGAGGTCTCCACAGTACATCGATGTTGTCGCCAGTGGTCGGCGGAAGGTGCACGTGCCCGTCGACCTGGGACCGGACCGCAGCGACGCACGGATGCACGCCAAGACCGTAGGATCCTACGCAGTGCCGTAGGGGACCGCACCGCCACTTCCCAGCAAATTAGGGACACTGTTGCTCCTGGGGTATCGGCGAGGACCATTCGCAACCGTCTCCATGAAGCTGGGCTACGGTCCCGCACACCGTTAGGCCGTCTTCCGCTCACGCCTCAACATCGTGTAGCCCGCCTCCAGTGGTGTCGCGACAGGCGTGAATGGAGGGACGAATGGAGACGTGTCGTCTTCAGCGATGAGAGTCGCTTCTGCCTTGGTGCCAATGATAGTCGTATGCGTGTTTGGCGCCGTGCAGGTGAGCGCCACAATCAGGACTGCATACGACTGAGGCACACAGGGCCAACACCCGGCATCATGGTGTGGGGAGCGATCTCCTACACTGGCCGTACACCACTGGTGATCGTCGAGGGGACACTGAATAATGCACGGTACATCCAAACCGTCATCGAACCCATCGTTCTACCATTCCTAGACCGGCAAGGGAACTTGCTGTTCCAACAGGACAATGCACGTCCGCATGTATCCCGTGCCACCCAACGTGCTCTAGAAGGTGTAAGTCAACTACCCTGGCCAGCAAGATCTCCGGATCTGTCCCCCATTGAGCATGTTTGGCACTGGATGAAGCGTCGTCTCACGCGGTCTGCACGTCCAGCACGAACGCTGGTCCAACTGAGGCGCCAGGTGGAAATGGCATGGCAAGCCGTTCCACAGGACTACATCCAGCATCTCTACGATCGTCTCCATGGGAGAATAGCAGCCTGCATTGCTGCGAAAGGTGGATATACACTGTACTAGTGCCGACATTGTGCATGCTCTGTTGCCTGTGTCTATGTGCCTGTGGTTCTGTCAGTGTGATCATGTGATGTATCTGACCCCAGGAATGTGTCAATAAAGTTTCCCCTTCCTGGGACAATGAATTCACGGTGTTCTTATTTCAATTTCCAGGAGTGTATTAGTCCAATAAATACCCGTTTATCATCTGTATTTTTTTTTTTGGTGTAGCAATTTTAATGGCCAGTAGTGTAAACGTTTTTTTTTTAATCATCCTGTATATTCTGTGCCAAGTACATTGTTAATCCTGTTCAACAGATCTTACAATTCTTGCTCACTTTCACTCAGCAATCTGATCAGTGATTCTTATCACTGATATAATTTCACCCTAAATTTTAATCCGTTTCTTGAAACTTACCTTTATTTCCGTCATTGCTCCTTGCATAGATTGAACAATACTGCTTCCTGTAAAGGTTGAACAATAGGGGAGGAAGAAAGCATCCCTGCCTTACAACTTTTTTAACATGATCACTTCGTTTTTGATCTTCCATTCTTATTGTTTCTTCTTCTTTTCCTATAGTCTACACCTATCACAGTTATTAAAAAGAAATGAGTCGGAGGCTGTACAATGAAAACCGCTAAAGGGACCATAATGGCATTGCCTACAGAGGAAAGCGCAGTCGCTATAAGAACGCAGAGACCCCAATCTCGCCTTCAGGGACATGGGTGCACTCCTATGTGATGTATCGAACGTACACTGCACTCTGTCGTGCTGAAACCAGAGAAATGCAAGTTTCAAAAGAAGAGAAAAGGGGTGTAGTGTGTTTCCTGACAGCGCAAGGAGTTCGGGGAACATATACATTCATCAAATAGTGGCACAAACTGGATCGACGCGGAGTCTGTACAGACTGGTAGAGAATGGCAACCTAATACGGATGCACTGAAATCCGTATCGTGATGTGTAAACATGGAATGTTTCGCGTATCTATGAGGACTGTTATTCACTTGCAGCCGTGAACCAGGGCGCAAGATAGTGGTCGTACAAAAAAAAAAAAAAAATGGTTCAAATGGCTCTGAGCACTATGGGACTCAACTGCTGAGGTCATTAGTCCCCTAGAACTTAGAACTAGTTAAACCTAACTAACCTAAGGACATCACAAACATCCATGCCCGAGGCAGGATTCGAACCTGCGACCGTAGCGGTCTTGCGGTTCCAGACTGCAGCGCCTGTAACCGCACGGCCACTTCGGCCGGCTAGTGGTCGTACAAAAATCCTAACCGATAGGGACCAGAGACGAGTCGTACCTATACTTACGATGGACGTTTGGAGTCCAGTAACTCGCAAAAGGCTCTCAGCGGCTCGGAAACTGCATGTCTTCAATACTCCATACAACAGAGGAACTGGATATTAGCAGGCTGTAGTATGGATTGACGAGTGGCGATTTTGCCTCCTTTGAAGGGGTCGAGTGCACCGATGTCCCATAAGACATTACACGTGTAGTGTGTAGAAAGTCCGGAGGTGGTTTTGTGAAGATTTAGGAGTGTTCTCCTGACATGACTGCTGACCGAACATAAATCAGGATGTTTATTTCAACATTCTCAGCGACCAAATGTTGCCTTTTTCTACACCTGTTTGATGATTATGCTGTGGAAATTCCCGTTTCCCAAGGTGACGACAGCCGTCTTCACAAGGCTCCACACACGCGTTATTGATTTGACGAACCACCCGATGTGGGTCCCGTAGAAAATGTCTGCAGCTACTTGAAACAGGAAGGGGGAAAACGTAGTAGTCAACATTCCCACAATTTGGTAGCTGCACGAGACCTTATCTCCAGTGCGTAACTTCGCATGGATGTGGCATACCTGAAGAAACTTGCGGCCTCTTTTTCTTCAACGAATTAACGCTACAGGTGGACGGGGAAGGGAGGGGCGTTCATGGTATAAGAGCAATATCTGAAAGTGGATGACTATTTTTTTTCCCGGTATGCTTATAAAACAATTTTCAGCGTTATCTGACTTGTTAAACCACATTCCGTCAACTACACTAGTGGTAAAATACTTCGCTCAGCAATCGTACATTCGAACAAGTGCTTTCGATTTTATGAAACAAAGTTGTGAAGTTTTCAGCACAGTATCTGCTGAAGGTCATTTATCAGCGATACTACAACAGTTTTGAAGGATAAAAATAGAAAAATGACATAAAACGAGAGTACAGAATCTAGGGACGTTATTAAAAAAAACCTGACAAGTGCGAGAAGGACTTACACCCCGAGAGTTCGTACAAACTTGATCGTGTACATAGATGAGAATGGAAGATGGAAATGCCGTGTGGCTAGGGCCTCCCGTCGGGTAGACCGTTCGCCTGGTGGAAGTCTTTCGAGTTGACGCCATTTCGGCGACTTGCGTGTCGATGGGGAAGAAATGATGATAAGGACAACACCACACCCAGTCCCTGAGTGGAGAAAATCTCCGACCCAGTCGGGGATCCAACCCGGGTCGTTAGATATGACATTCCGACGCGCTTACCACTCAGCTATCAGGGGCGGACATAGATGACAATAATAACAAGTTCGACTGAGCGAGGTGGCGCAGTGGTTAGCACACTGGACTCACATTCGGGAGAACTAAGGTTAAAACCCGCGTCCAGTTATCCTGATTTAGACTTTCCGCGATTTCCCTAAATCGCTTCAGGCAAATGCCGGGATGGTTTCTTTGAAAGTACATGGCCGACTTCCTTCCCTAACGCGATGGGACCGATGTCCTCGCTCTTTGGTCCCCTTCTCCCAAATCAACCAACCAACCAATTAGTTCGTTTGGGTCAATGGTCTGGTGCAAGCCTTTCTACTGAAGGTCACTTTGGCGACTTTCGTGTCCTGCAGTGAATCCGGGGCATGGGGACCTACAGTTCCACATGGAATCCCAACCATGCGTTGTTTCTGGTAACGCCTCACATGAGGATGAGGTGAAGTGTGGGTGGAAACTGAAGATTCCGCGGTCCGACCGAGAATCAATCACGTGACCTCTCGGTTTCCAGGCACGCAGGTTACCGCTAGACCACCAGCGACGACATATATATAATGTGAACATTAATAAAACCTACAAACTACAGGGACGAATTCCTGGTTGGAAACGGAGGAAAAAAACGTCCTGTGAACACGTGTCTGGAAATGCATCGTTGCCGCGGTAGATCACGCTGGAGAACGACAGTTCTTCTAACCACGTGCCGTGTGTTCCTTGTATATTGCAGGCTGCTTGATGGACGCAGTGCACTGTAAGTAGCAGAATGGTCCGTCATGCAAGTCGGGAACAAGTCGATACGGTGTCTGTGTATGGGCAAGCAGAGGCAGCACGGCTATACCAAAACTAGTACCCTCACAGACACCGATCACATCACACAAAATTTCAAGACCTGTTTGGCCGGTTGTGTGATTATGAGGCGGCGGATTGTGCGTACACCAGATCTGGAGGACCAGGTTCTACGGGATATTGAGATGAAGCCTACTACAAGCTCTAGGCAAGTGGCCCGCCATCATGGTGTAAGCCAAAGTACGATTATGTGTATTCTGCATGACAACCGCTACTATCCTTGTGACCTGCAGTCTCATGGAGGCCACTTGGAACAGCTGATGTGCCGTGGATGTGATGCAGCTCTGTACTTTGTTCCGGCGCGTCCGCAGCTCGTAGTCTAGTTGCTAGCATTGCTGCCTCTGGATCACGGGTTTCCAGTTCGATTCCCGGCTGGGTTGGGGATTTTCTCTGCCCGGGGACTGGGTGTCTGTGTTATCATCACCACCACCACCACCACCACCACCATCCGTGACAGGGGCTAGATTAGATTGCGTAAAAATTGGACTGTGTAAAAAACTGGAACTTTGTACGGGCGCTGATGACCGCGCAGTTGAGCGCCCTACAAACCAAACATCATCACCATCATCATCCGGGACGATTTGTTGTCGTCGCATGCATAGCGTCCATTTCCGAACACATGTTCATGAGACCTTCTTCCCTCCATTTCCAGTCAGAAATTCGTCTTTGCAGTTTGTCGGTTGTATACACTGGGTCGTTATAATTAGTGTAGGTACTCACTGAGGTCCAGTGGGAGCGGTAATTATCGTATGGCAGCGAACATTATAGATATCATAATGCGTTAATACGGAATTTATATAGGTTGATAAAAATTGGTTCCAATTTTGCCCATCGAGTGCAAATCTGGCGCCGTGAATGCAAGAAAGATGTATAGGAATGTTTCCATAGATAATGGATTAGGAAAGCGTCCTGAGTTGGAAAGATGAAACAAGTGACGAAAGCGCAATGTCGATTTCTTTTATTAACCGCCGCTTACACAATTCGTTCAATATGAGCATAGGAGACGGCGACGAGATGCTGTGCTGTGTCGGATTTGCACCAGATGGCCAGAATTTCCACCGTAAATCGCATTAACATATCTACTGTGCTTTGCTGTCATACGATAATTTCAGCCCACCCTGCACCTTCGTGAGTAGCTACCGTTTAATTATAACCACCCGGTACATAGTTCCTCTATAGGTTTTGATAAGTGAGTTTTGAGTAACAAAATAAATGACTATCATTTGACTGCACTGACGTAATACGTTTCACACCGCGAAGGGACCGTAGACCTTAGTATTTGGTATAAATTTCAACTTGATATCTCTATTCGTTCAAAAAAAAAAAAAAAAAACAAGTGTTTACTAACTGATAGACAGACAGACGGGCTTATCAATTGAAGACATAAAGTCTGAATATGAATCTATGATCACATTTTTGGCACTTTATTTTACACGTCCGTCTTGTTCACACAAATTTTTACACCTCACTATTACCGGTTTCGGCTACTGCCATCTTCAGATCTGTTACATTTTGATCATCACCAGCACATACCATGTACTTACATGTCTAGCTTGACGTCGATTTTACGTCAGAATATTTTATGGTATGTATGGCTGGAAGAGCAGCTGAACGCAATGGACAGTCTTGAAAGGAGGATATAAGATGAACATCAAGAAAAGCAAAACGAGAATAATGGAATGTAGTCGAATTAAATCGGGTGATGCTGCGGGAATTAGATTAGGAAATGAGACGCTTAAAGTAGTAAACGAGTTTAGCTATTTGGGGAGCAAAATAACTGATGATGGACGTAGCAGAGAGGATATAAAATGTAGACTGGCAATGGCAAGGAAAGCGTTTCTGAAGAAGCACAATTTGTTAACATCGAGTATAGATTTAAGTGTGGTGTCACCACCAGACACCACACTTGCTAGGTGGTAGCCTTTTTTAAATCGGCCGCGGTCCGTTAGTATACGTCGGACCCGCGTGTCGCCACTATCAGTGATTGCAGACCGAGCGCCGCCACACGGCAGGTCTAGAGACACTTCCTAGCACTCGCCCCAGTTGTACAACCGACTTTGCTAGCGATGGTTCACTGACAAAATACGCTCTCATTAGCCGAGACGATAGTTAGCATAGCCTTCAGCTACGTCATAGCAAGGCGCCATGTTCAGTTACTAATGATATTGTAAATAATGTACAGACAAGAGCTACGTTCAACATTAATGGATTAGAGTTAAGTATTCCACCAGCTACATCCTTTTTTTTCTAGTCTAAATTCCTTGTCCTGTTCCAGACCTCACGCCAGCCTGCGTGAGCTAAAACGCGTGCCTTTCGGCTTCCTCTATAATCCTGGGTTGGCTCTCCTGCCAATCCACAACATTAAGTGTCAGGAAGTCGTTTCTGCGAGTATTTGTATGGGGTGTAGCCATGTATGGAAGTGAAACATGGGCGATAAACAGTTAGAAGCTTTCGAAATGTGCTGCTACAGAAGAATGCTGAAGATTAGATGGGTAGATCACATAACTAATGAGGAGATTTGAATAGAGTTGGGGAGAAGAGGAGCTTGTGGCACAACTTGACTAGAAGGGGGGATCGGTTGGTAGGACATGTTCTGAGACATCGAGGGATGACCAATTTAGTATTGGAGTGCAGCGTGGAGGGTAAAAATCGTAGAGGGAGACCAAGAGATGAATACACTAAACAGATTCGGAAGGATATAGGTTGCACTAGGTACTGGGAGATGAAGAAGCTTGCACAGGATAGAGTAGCATGGAGAGCTGCATCAAACCAGTCTCTGGACTGAAGACCACAACAACAACAACAACAACATGGTCGGTGTACATGGTTGTTAATCATGGAGAATGATGACCTCAGAAGTTAAGGCCCACAGTGCTCAGAGCCATTTTGTTAATCATGTAAACATTTTTTATCTTTCTTATGTAGCACCAGGACTTGTATATTAGAAATTCTTCCAATCCATATGTGGCCTACAGCATACCAGTGCTTAACAGTATTGGTTAAAAACAGTCTTGGCTGCAATTTTAGTTTTTTTTTATTTTTCAACGACGCGTTTCGCCTTATTTAGGCATCTTCAGGTTATCTTTTCTAGATGGACGCGAGAGGAACCAAGGTATGAATAACGTGTTCCCGTTCACAGGAGCGAATGACAGAGTAAGATGGGGGCTCAGGTAGTCGTTGAAAAATAAAAAACTAAAATTGCAACGAAGACTGTTTTTAATCAATATTGTATAGATTTAGCGTCAGCAAACTGAATTTGGTTACACACAGTTTTTATTTGTAACAGATCTGAAGATGGCAGTAGCCGAAACCGGTAACAGTGAAGTGTAACAATTTGTGCGATCAAGACGGACCTGTAAAATGAAAACAGACGGGCGACGGAGTGATCGTTGGTGCAAACTGCGATCGGCAATAATCAATCACACAATTTCCGTCTCTGCCAGCACCTCAATTCTTAAAAAGCGCTCTGTCCTCAATGGCCTTCTAGCCGTTGGACTGAGAGCAGGGCAGGGGGAAATTCTGTTAACGCCTCGGCTATTATTATCCCGGACCATAGATTTTGAAACATCTAATTAGAGACTAGAATATTTCCCCACCCAAATGCGACTTCATCTGTATTCAGTAAATTAACATAATAGACTCCACACTGGTGGACAAATGTTTAAGGGGCGTCGTCGGGAAGACGGCTGTAATGGTAGTGGTGGAAAGTGTTTGGAAGATCGTCTTTCAGCTGACCGCTGCCATAATAAGCGCCTTAAATACGGGTCTGCCATTACGGAGAGAGCGGCGGCGGCGGCGGCGGCGGCGGCAGACACGCGACACGACGTGGCACCTGCAGAGAGGCGCTCGTTATTCCGCCGCGGCGCACCGCCCTAACAGTTTTGATAGTCCACTCGCGCCGGTAATTAATAAGGTTTTGCGCGGTAATCCGGCGCGCCGTTCGCATGCCGCGCGCGGCGTGCCCGCGAGATTACGCGCGCGCTCCAGTCGGTCGCGAGGAAAGCCCGCCTGAGCCCGCGGGAGCGCGCCACCGCTGCGAATGCTGCCGCCTCTTCCGTACTCACGCCGGAACTCCGTGCCCGGAAAACTTCCGCAAGCGTGTGCCTACCTGGCTTCGCGTGAGCTCGCGCAGGCAGATTACCGCAGAGAGAGACAGGGACACAAGCGGGCAGCCTACGGCAGTGTCATTTCCAAACACCACGTTTGCAAATGAATTAATCCATGCGATGCTGAGGAATTCATTTAGAAATAGAGGCACGAAGAGCAGCAAGTAAATGAGTTTTATTGATATTCTTCACGGGTTTGCAGCCATATAATATTTCGGCGGACCAGCTGGCCGCCATCTTCAGGTGAGTTAATGCTAGTGCACTGCCTCGCCGGAACTGAATTCCAGCTATAGCGACGGAAACCTTTATACACCATGAAGAAAGCTCCGCGCGTGCGTGAGATGATGGGCAGCGCCTCAAGGCGGCAAGCAGACACGCAGCGCGCCGCTGGGAGAAGACGGCCTAAACGATAAATCGCAACAGCACTAGTTGGAAGAATCCAGTGATCGAAAAGAAGACCGTTGTTGTTTAATGTCGGACAAAATCGGATTCCATGTCTTACTTAGAAGAAAACCTTTATCCCTGTTAATAATATTACTGGATAATCTAATTTCAATGGATTCTTTAAGAACACATTCCCAATAGCGAGAAGCAGGAGAGACCAATTGTGTCTTGTCATACATCATCCTGTGTCTTTCGTTACGGCAATGTTCCGCCACTGCCGACTTCTCAGGCTGGAACAACCGAGTGTGCCGATGATGTTCCACGCACCGGTCCTGAATAGTTCGAATAGTTTGACCAATATACTTCTTTCCACAGTGACACGGAATTTCATAAACCCCGGGCCTCCTCAGGCCCAAATTATCTTTACCTGAGCCAAGAAGGGCTGTAGTCTTGGCCACCGGCGTAAAAACAGAATGGATACACGGAACAACAAATATGCCGTGCTCTTCAGTTTGGTCCGTCTCGCGAGCCAATAGAGGATACTTTTGAATCTGTTGCTTATTTACCCTTTGCGGGAAGTATATCATCCAAATTTTGAAGAATTTTAAGAAAACATAATATTAAAAGTGTTTTTACGCCGGTGGCCAAGACTAGATAAAGTGCAAATACAGAGGTTTTAAATTCTTAAGGATTACTCCACGGATACATGAGTATCAAGAAAGTCTTTTGATTATGCTGAAAATGTAGAAGAAACTCAGATTGTTGTCTTGTGTATTACCTTATAGAATATCAAACACAAGTAAAGAAACCTGTAGGCTATAAACGGAACAAATCAAGGAATGTTAAGATACTTCCTTTAAAGATTAATAAGATGCAATGTAAATGCCAACATGGAACAGTTATTAATACTTATTTTATTATAGTTTTAAACTATGCAAAATCAATCGTATTATTTGGAGACATGATTTCTTATATTTGTCTTAAAAAGTTCAAAAGTTGGCAAAACCACAATCAGAGGATGCATTGGTCTACCTACACATGGCGGGTCACATCAACGTCACAAAATGGTTCAAATGGCTCAGAGCACTATGGGACAACATATCAGGTCATCAGTCCCCTAGAACTTAGAACTACTTAAACCTGACTAAGCTAAGGACATCACACACATCCATGCCCGAGGCAGCATTCGAACCTGCTCAGAGCCATTTGAACCATTTTGTTATCTGGAGGCAAAGCAATCATTCAGCAAACCCGTCTGTCTGAGAAAGACGCGGTGGCGTAAATCCCATCCAGTAATCCACATTTTTGTCCTTTCGATAACTCACCCGGTGTGGGTCCCTGCTAATTCCTTTCGCTAGCCGTCCCTAACTGCCTTAGCACTTCCCCTCTAACGACCCCGAGATCAACAGGATATTAAACTATAATCTTACTACCTTGCGGCTTTGTTCTTCAATTCCTCGGTTTTGAGGTCCACTGTGCTTCACAGCGTCTCACCAAATTAGCAGTACGTCCGAAGTTTGCGTCGTACATCAGTTTACAATACTAATCGACTATAAAAAAGGTAATGTATGTGGCCATTCCGTCTATATCCACGTTGTTACGCAAATACTGCCATTTGCTCAACCCCCTTGGAACAATTGCCAACCAAGAGCACAATCAAAGTCAACATCAAAGTACATCCCTTCTGTTGACTGGCCCTCCAAGCACTTCGCCTCACAGTTCATGATTTTTTTGCGAATAAAGGCGTCTTCATCACTGGATTCTTCCGGCGATCGTTGCATGGTGGTTGCTTTCAGACGTTTCACGCCGTACACACCAACGACCATCTGTCCGATAGAACATCTGAAAAGGCTACTTGTCCACACTCTGTGGACGCCCAGTTCCGGTTCTGGCGTGAAATTACCAGCCCTCCTCACAAATGAACAGAATCAAGCTTTGGTGCTTGAACAAGGCAGCTGCTACGGAGGCCCATACGTAGTAACGTTCGCTGAATGGTCGTTGAGCAGACACTGCTGGTAGCCGCTTGGCGGTCAATTGCTCTCACCAGTTGCACGTCTGTTCATCCATACGCATCTCCGCAGCCGTTGTTCACCCCTGTAATCTAAGGTACGTGGCTTACACAGTGCCTCGGCGCCGGCTTTGGATAGCGCCATTTTGGCACGCACAGTATACTTTAACCACGGCGGAACGCGAACTGTTGACAAACTTAGCCCTCTCTAAATTGCTTTCACCCTTGACCCGAAAGCCAATGATTATATCTTCTTCCACGTCAGATAAATCGCTCCGTTTCCGCATAACGACAATAACTCCACTGTTCTCCGCAACTCCCGAAACGCTCTATATACCCTCCACTGCCAGTGCTGCCATCTGCCAATGATATCGCACACTGACGTCGAATATAGAGAGTGGTCACACTGATGTAACTCGAGCGCGTATAAAACCTTTGTCCAAGCGGAGCATCTATTCATTCATCATTTTGACCTGACGATTGCAGCAGCCGAAACGACCTCATAAATACACACATCATAAAGAGTTTTGCATCACCTCGGATCACAGAAAATTGGAATAAAGATCAACATAAACATCATTTCCGCCCCTTTTATTGCTCATGAAAACCACACACTGCATGTTGTACCACCATACAGCGAGACCTTCTGAGGTGGTGGTCCACATTGCTGAACACACCGGTAACTCTAATACCCAGTAGCACGTCCGCTTGCGTTGATGTTTGCCTGTATTCGTCGTGGCATACTATCCACGAGTTCATCAAGGCACTGTTGATCCAGATTGTCCCACTCCTCAACGGCGATTCGACGCAGACCCCTCGGAGTGGTTAGTGGGTCACGTTGTCCATAAACAGCCCTTTCCATCTATTCGAGGCATGTTCAATAGGGTTCATGTCTGAAGAACATGCTCGCCACTCTAGTCGAGCGATGTCGTTATCCTGAAGGAAGTCATTCAGGAGATGTGCGAATTGTCGATGAAGACGAATGCCTTGCCGATATGGATGCACTATCGGTCGGACGATGGCATTCATGTATGCGCCTTCCATGACCACCAGAGGCGTACTTAGGCCCCACATAATGCCACCCCAAAATCGCAGGGAATCTCCACCTTGCTGCACTCGGTGGACAGTGTGTCTAAGGCGTTCAGCCTTGACCGGGTTGCCTCCAAACACGTCCATCGACAATTGTCTGATTATAGGCACGTGCGACACTCATAGGTGAAGAAAATGTGTGCCGGCCGGTGTGGCCGTGCGGTTCTAGGCGCTACAGTCTGGAACCACGGGACCGCTACGGTCGCAGGTTCGAATCCTGCTCCGGGCATGGATGTGTGTGATGTCCTTAGGTTGGTTAGGTTTAAGTAGTTTTAAGTTCTAGGGGATGGACCCGTGGTTCTACGAGTCGGGGCGTGGAATGTCAGAAGCTTGAACGTGGTAGGGAAACTAGAAAATCTGAAAAGGGAAATGCAAAGGCTGAATCTAGATATAGTAGGGGTCAGTGAAGTGAAGTGGAAGGAAGAAAAGGATTTCTGGTCAGATGAGTATCGGGTAATATCAACAGCAGCAGAAAATGGTATAACAGGTGTAGGATTCGTTATGAATAGGAAGGTAGGGCAGAGGGTGTGTTACTGTGAACAGTTCAGTGACCGTGTTGTTCTAATCAGAATCGACAGCAGACCAACACCGACAACGATAGTTCAGGTATACATGCCGACGTCGCAAGCTGAAGATGAACAGATAGAGAAAGTGTATGAGGATATTGAAAGGGTAATGCAGTATGTAAAGGGGGACGAAAATCTAATAGTCAAGGGCGACTGGAATGCAGTTGTAGGGGAAGGAGGAGAAGAAAAGGTTACAGGAGAATATGGGCTTGGGACGAGGAATGAAAGACGAGAAAGACTAATTGAGTTCTGTAACAAGTTTCAGCTAGTAATAGCGAATACCCTGTTCAAGAATCACAAGAGGAGGAGGTATACTTGGAAAAGGCCGGGAGATACGGGAAGATTTCAATTAGATTACATCATGGTCAGACAGAGATTCCGAAATCAGACACTGGATTGTAAGACGTACCCAGGAGCAGATATAGACTCAGATCACAATATAGTAGTGATGAAGAGTAGGCTGAAGTTCAAGACATTAGTCAGGAAGAATCAATACGCAAAGAAGTGGGATACGGAAGTACTAAGGAATGACGAGATACGTTTGAAGTTCTCTAACGCTATAGATACAGCAATAGGAATAGCGCAGTAGGCAGTACAGTTGAAGAGGAATGGACATCACAGAAGTTGGGAAGGAAAACATAGGTACAAAGAAGGTAGCTGCGAAGAAACCATGGGTAACAGAAGAAATACTTCAGTTGATTGATGAAAGGAAGTAGTACAAACATGTTCCGGGAAAATCAGGAATACAGAAATACAAGTCGCTGAGGAATGAAATAAATAGGAAATGCAGGGAAGCTAAGACGAAATGGCTGCAGGAAAAATGTGTAGACATCGAAAAAGATATGATTGTCGGAAGGACAGACTCAGCATACAGGAAAGTCAAAACAACCTCTGGTGACATTAAAAGCAACGGTGGTAACATTAAGAGTGCAACGGGAATTCCACTGTTAAATGCAGAGGAGAGAGCAGATAGGTGGAAAGAATACATTGAAAGCCTCTATGAGGGTGAAGAATTGTCTGATGTGATAGAAGAAGAAACAGGAGTCGATTTAGAAGAGATAGGGGATCCAGTATTAGAATCGGATTTTAAAAGAGCTTCGGAGGACTTACGGTCAAATAAGGCAGAAGGGATAGATAACATTCCATCAGAATTTCTAAAATCATTGGGGGAAGTGGCAACAAAACGACTATTCACGTTGGTGTGTAGAATATATGAGTCTGGCGACATACCATCTGACTTTCGGAAAAGCATCATCCACACAATTCCGAAGACGGCAAGAGCTGACAAGTGCGAGAATTATCGCACAATCAGCTTAACAGCTCATGCATCGAAGCTGCTTACAAGAATAATATACAGAAGAATGGAAAAGAAAATTGATAATGCGCTAGCTGACTATCAGTTTGGCTTTAGGAAAAGTTAAGGGACGAGAGAGACAATTCTGACGTTACGGCTAGTAATGGTAGCAAGGCTAAAGAAAAATCAAGACACTTTCATAGGACTTGTCGACCTGGAAAAAGCGTTCGACAATATAAAATGGTGCAAGCTGTTCGAGATTCTGAAAAAAGTAGGGGTAAGCTATAGGGAGAGACGGGTCATATACAATATGTACAACAACCAAGAGGGAATAATAAGAGTGGACGATCAAGAACGAAGTGCTCGTATTAAGAAGGGTGTAAGACAAGGCTGTAGCCTTTCGCCCCTACTCTTCAATCTGTACATCGAGGAAGCAATGATGGAAATAAAAGAAAGGTTCAGGAGTGGAATTAAAATACAAGGTGAAAGGATATCAATGATACGATTCGCTGATGACATTGCTATCCGGAGTGAAATTGAAGAAGTATTAAATGATCTGCTGAACGGAATGAACAGTCTAATGAGTACACAGTATGGTTTGAGAGTAAATCGGAGAAAGACGAAGGTAATGAGAAGTAGTAGAAATGAGAACAGCGAGAAACTTAACATCAGGATTGATGGTCACGAAGTCAATGAAGTTAAGCAATTCTGCTACCTAGGCAGTAAAATAACCAATGACGGACGGAGCAAGGAGGACATCAAAAGCAGACTCGCTATGGCAAAAAAGGCATTTCTGGCCAAGAGAAGTCTACTAATATCAAATACCGGCCTTAATTTGAGGAAGAAATTTCTGAGGATGTACGTCTGGAGTACAGCATTGTATGGTAGTGAAACATGGACTGTGGGAAAACCGGAACAGAAGAGAATCCAAGCGTTTGAGATGTGGTGCTATAGACGAATGTTGAAAATTAGGTGGACTGATAAGGTAAGGATTGAGGAGGTTCTACGCAGAATCGGAGAGGAAAGGAATATGTGGAAAGGAGAAGGGACAGGATGATAGGACATCTGCTAAGACATGAGGGAATGACTTCCATGGTACTAGATGGAGCTGTAGAGGGCAAAAACTGTAGAGGAAGACAGAGACTGGAACACGCCAAGCAAATAATTGAGGACGTAGGTTGCAAGTGCTACTCTGAGATGAAGAGGTTAGCACAGGAAAGAATTCGTGGCGGGTCGCATCAAACCAGTCAGTAGACTGATGACAAAAAAAGTTCTATGGGACTGATGACCTCAGATGTTATGTCCCATAGTGCTCAGAGCCATTTGAACCATTTTTGAAGAGAACGTGATGCCAATCCTGAGCGGTCCATTCGGCATGTTGTTGGGCCCATCTGCAGCGCGCTGCATGGTGTCGTGGTTGCAAAGACGGTCGTGGTTGCAAAGCTGGACCTCGCCATGGACGTCGGGAGTGAAGTTGCGCATCATGCAGCCGACTGCGCACAGTTTGAGTCGTAACACGACGTCCTGTGGCTCCACGAACAGCATTTTTTAACATGGTGGTGTCAGGGTTCCTCCGAGCCATAATTCGTAGGTAGCGGTCATCCATTGCAGTAGTAGCCCTTGGGCGGCATGAGCGAGGCATGTCATCGACAGTCCCCGTCTCTCTGTATCTCCTGTACGTCCGACCAACATCGCTTTGGTTCACTCTGAGATGCCTAGACACTTCCCTTGTTGAGAAACCTTCTTGGCACAAAGTAACAATACGGGCGCGATCGAACAGCGGTATTAACCGTCTAGGCATGGCTGAACAACAGACAACACGAGCCGTGTACTTCCTTCCTGGCGGAATGACTGGAACTGATCGACTGTCGGACCCCCTCCGACTAATACGCGCTGCTCATGCACGGTTGTTCACATCTTTGAGTGGGTTTGGTGACATCTCTTAACAGTCCCGGATTGTGTCTGTGATACAGTATCGACAGTTAACTTCTATCTTCAGGAGTTCTGGGAATGGGGCTGATGCAAAACTATTTTTGATGTGTGTATATAAATGATCCAAACAGCTGTAGCTGCAAATACCATAATGTTCGCAGACTAATTCAGAAAATTTATTTCCTTTAGTAATAAAATAATAAATGAGACATTCGGGCAAACCACCGTTTTTCAGCACCATCTTGATTTCTCCTTACCACCCAAGTGTAATCAGGTAACTTCAAGTGATATGTTCCACGTAAGCCACAAATTGCAGTTGAAGAAAAAAAAAACAAAAAAAAAAAACAAATTAGGCATACTGACTTATGGAATGACAGTAACTGTCTTGTATATTGCTACCTCGGACCACACAAATGGTATCATAACCGGTTTCGACACATTACAAAGCCGTCGTCAGATAATGTGAGTACGTTATATAGAACCTCGGCAATTCTTCGAGATGGCACCATTTGTTTGACCTGAGGCTGAAATACAAAAGGCAAATTGACAAAACAACCTTGGAAAATTCGCGCTGCGTCCTAACGATACAGCCAATTTTGTCTTTCCTGTACGGTGTTAGCTGCCACAGTGTTCCTACAGAACGTCACTGAAAGAGCAATGCTAGTGCTTGTGTGTATGTGGAGCGGGTGGGTGGGAGGCAATAACAATGAAGTGTGCATCAGTAGAATACCGGTAGCAAACTGGCATTGCTCTCCCGGCTACACTCAGTACGTCGTCTGTGGCAGCTCTTGTGCTAACACACACAGGTGCTGCTGTTGGCTGTGGTCGGACGACGTCATCGTTTTCTCTGTAAATGGAAGCGCGAGCACCCGGAGCGACAAGGACGGTCTTTATTTGAGAGTGACCGCGGCGGCGGATATTTGTCTTTCTGCTGTGTAACTGCCTACACGCCGCGCTACCACCGGCGACGGCGTAAATCTGCCGCCGCGGCGCGCAGCGGACAGCGTCGGCGGCAAACACGATGTTTGTCAGGAAACGGCGCGGCGCGCGCGGGGAAGAGTCCGCTGCCGTATCGACCGCCGACAGCGGCGACTATCGAGCGATCGACCGCGTGGCGCGGGACGCTACGTCCCGGCAGCCGCGGAATGCCGGCCGACGCGCGCGCCGCGTTTGAGTGCGGGAGCGAGAGCGCGGGAAATGCGGCGCTGGGGTTGGGCCGAAAGAAGAGGCGGGCCCTGGCGGCACGGCGCTACGCAACGCAACAAAACACGGGCGTCTGATGCGTGGAGTGGTCACAGTGGTGCGACTTCCACGGATTAAGTAACTCAGCTCTGCTTGGATTCTTTTATCTACCAGCTACACGACAAATTATCGGTACGCACGTGGCAGCGTGCGCTACCAGTATGTTTCGAAACGCCACGCATAAAAACGTTATTTTTCGTGGCTCATACCTCGAGGTTTATTCGGGGATAGCCCTTAAACAGAGCCGCGCATTCCGAGACGTATACGCATAGCAAATGGCTGTAATTTTTACGATATAGTCATCAGATCACAATGCCGAAAAACCTTGAAAATTTTCTTGATATCTTTGTTCGTTTCAGAGTTACATAGCTGCAAAGTTATCCTACTTGGACACGTCAAATACGTGCGTAAAATGCAGTGTGAGGCGAAAACGTAGTTCATAAAGTGACATGGCACGGAGAAATATGCTATAAAGTGTGTCCGTTTTCATCAGACGGCTTCTTGGAACCCCATCGTTTTACTGTTGAAGCACATGTGAAATATCTGTCCACATAAAATCTGGTCTGTGGTTTAAAATTATATAGTTTTGCGTTATTTCAATTTCTCATAGATAAACTATCAAAATTTTACTGACCCATAAAGTTCTGTTCATATGAGTGGCATGTTTTGCTGTAGCAGGGAAAAGTAAGGGACCGGCAGAAAAAGGATCCTATTGGGGACACAAAAAAGGAGAATAACCTCGTATTTATTAAAAGACTAAGACTGAAAAGTGGCCTACCAGCTGCCTCATTCTACCTTCCTAACTTTAAAAATTTCCAGCAAAACATATTCGGCTTTTTTATGTTGAGAAGGAAGGAGACAGTGGATGTGGGAAACTGACGGAAACGTAATAAATACTGGAAGATGGTAGTCAGCGGATGGGCCATAGAAAGAGCGAAGGAGACAATATCAGTGTGAGATAAAGAGAGAGGCACAGTGGCAGTGGAACATAGAAGACAGTGACGGAAAAGTGCTAGGAAAAGAGTTAAGGAGAGAGTGCCAGTGGGACAGGAATAAAGAAAAGGAGGAAGTGCAAGCGGTTGAGAGTCAGTCGTAATGAGAGACACAGTGTGTGACAATGACAACGAGGAAGACACAGCATAAGAGACAGTGAGAAGAGACAGCAGCAGTGGGAAGGGACGAATGATACAGTAGCAGAAAGAGAGCGCAAAGGGAGACAATGACAGAAGCCGACTGTGCCTGTGTGACAGGAGAAAGCGACCGTTAGATAGACACAAGAAGATAACAAGCTGTGATGAATGAGTGAGTGACAATGAACAAGTGGGAATGGAGGGGTACGAGCGATTTACAGCGTGTGAGTGGGTGTGAGCGAATTACAGGTAGGAAAGCGAGTGGGAGTGTGAGCTGAGCTGGCATGTTAAAGATAGCGCAACCATGTTCGCATGCCAATTTGTTTGGAAAAATTTTAAAGTGCTGAGGAAGATAAAATGTAGCAGCTGGTACGGCAGTTTTCAGAGTCTTTTAATAAACAGGAGCATATTCGTCTTTTTGTGCTCTGGTATGATAATTTTTCTCTGCTTCACACATACTTCAAGATTGTGTGGTGGTGTATTTCTGGGATAGGATAAACCATACACAGTAGAGAGTTACCATCAATTAGAGGCGGTTTATCCACAGAGCACTTGTAGGAGATGCTACTCGAGCGTACCTGTCAGGAACCTCGCAGTCCTGCTTCCCAGTTTTCCTTATCCAGAGTCAAATGAAGCTACAGAAGTTTTGAATTCGAACTAATAAAACGGTTTACCGATGAGGGAGTGATTATGACCCCAGTCCACTTTGCGCTTGTTGACGCTGCAGGCACACAACGTGGGAGAAAAGTATGCGAGCAGAGACAAAAGGGTCGCAAACGGGGAAAACCACGGAAGTCTGCAACTCTGACAAGATAGTTATGGCCCAGCCGCCTGCTAACGAGAATCTCTGAAATATCGAATCTGGTCTGCTGTTCGCATGCTACCGACCTGAGCATGTACGGAAAGTAGTTGAAGGACGGTGGAACCATGACCAGGCGACAAAGTATTGGACGCCCACACCTTATCATAACAGAAGGCGGCGTTCGGAAACTTGTCTCCCCTGTAACGGAGGATAGGCGGTGAAATGTAGCAGATCTGACGGCAGAGTACAATGCTGGGCAGGAACAAGTGTTTCGGAGAACATTGTTGAGCATGGCGTCCAGCAGCAGGCGACCCTTACGTGTTTCTATGTTGAGCCAACGACAACGTCAATGACAATTGCAGCACCATCGAGAGTGGACCCTGGATGAATGAAAGTGGATGAATGGTAACGCGTCACTTGGTCGCTTGAATCACTTTTTTTTTCTTCACATGGTGGACGGTCGCGTCCGCATACGGTGTCATACAGGCAAATGTCTGCTCGAAACATGCACCGCGCCACAGACGCAGGACGGTGGGGTAGCGTAATGCTGTTAGTTATGCAACCTAAGGCTGAAAAGTACAATAAAAGAACTGTCACTTTCGCAGCCAGCTTTAGGTACTAGGCAATGTCCTTATACATTTAACGCCTATGTACGCCAGAGCACGTGCCCACGCTGTTCCGCATTCATCACAACAAAAACATAGTATCTGCTACTTGTAAGTTTTCCACTCACTATCCAGGTTTGAGTGATTTCAGTTAATGTGAGACAGCAGACTGACAAGTCTCTAACGGTTACGTCTGTTACATGAATGTCTTCACCCAATCTCTGGTCTGGATATTTAATGGGCATCTCATAACTTTTGAGTAAAACGGGATGCAAACAATAACTAAAATTTGGCAACGTTCCTTTCTTCTTCACGTACCTGTCTAGGAATTTTCATGCTGAACTTTGTACTCCTAAAGATACATCAGTGTCATTATTTACGTGGTAATCGTTCTGGAACAACTTAATCCACAGCAATGAATCAGTTGTACAAGGTTCAGTCAGCGACCACCGCCTATGTTCGACGTCAACGAGCAATAACCTCTCATGGACGGTATGTAGTGAAAAAAATGTTCAAATGTGTGTGAAATCTTATCGGACAGTCCCTAAGCTTACACACTACTTAACCTAAATTATCCTAAGGACAAACACACACACCCATGCCCGAGGGAGGACTCGAACCTCCGCTGGGACCAGCCGCACAGGCATGTAGTGGAGAGTATACAAAGCGCGCAGGGGCAGAAGAGAAGCCTACTAATATCAAACATCGGCCTTAATTTAAGAAATTTCTGAGAGTGTACGTCTGGAGTACAGCATTGTATGATAGTGAAACATGGACTGCGGGAAAACCGGAACAGAAGAGAATCCAAGCGTTTGAGATGTGGTGCTACAGATGAATGTTGAAAATTAGGTGGACTGATTAAGGTAAGAAATGAGGTGGTTCTGCGCTGAATTGGAGAGGAAAGGAACATATGGAAAACACTGATAAGGAGAAGGGACAGGATGATAGGAAATCTGTTAAGATATGAGGGAATGACTTCCATGGTACTAGAGGGAGCTGTAGAGGGTAAAAACTGTAGAGAAAGACAGAGATTGGAATACATCCAGAAAATAATTGAGGACGTAGGTTGCAAGTGCTACTCTGAGGTGAAGAGGTTAGCACAGGAGAGGAATTCGTGGCGGGCCGCATCAAACCAGTCAGAAGACCGATGGAAGAAAGAGAAGAAAAGGAAGGAAGGGGGAGGGGGGGGGGGAGACGCGGGACCAGGACATCCCTGTCGTAATACGGAAACATAGACGCGTTATCTGACATTCACAAGCGCACGATCATTAGTTTTCGGGTCAAAGATCCATTTCCCAAACGGCTAGACAAAATGACTATCGTAAACCGGTGCCGAGGGAAGTGTGGTACGCCTCAGGCCAAGAGTAACAGGTACGAAAACGACAGCTACGGATCTGTGTACGGGAGAATGGACGTGTAACTGCTGAGCAACTGATGCACAGGTGGACGAATGGACGACTGCCAACACTGTCTCCTCAATGGCCGCGCCGGCCAGAGTGGCCGAGCGGTTCTAGGCGCTACAGTCTGGAACCGCGCGACCGCTACGGTCGCAGGTTCGAATCCTGCCTCGGGCATGGATGTGTGTGTTAGTTAGGTTTAAGTAGTTCTAAGTTCTAGGGGACTGATGACCATAGCTGTTAAGTCCCATAGTGCTCAGAGCCATTTGAACCATTTTTTTTTTTTTTTGCGAGCTGCGGCATGTACTACAACTGTAAGGGCGACACGGAGAAGAGAATCGCCTCGTCGGACAGTGAATCCATTAGGCGGCAGCCGAGAAGAATGAGCAGTAGCTGAGCCAAAGCAAACGTGCAGCTTGTTCCCAGAGCAAACACGGGACGCAGCCTCGGCCGCTGGCGGGCACATCAAAGGCGGCTGGCGGCCCACCGCCTGTTAGCTCTGCCAAGTAGCCGGCGCAGCTGCAACGCGGCGCGACGAGGATTCGAGCTCTGAAACGCGATTAAACGAGACGCGGTCCGCCGTTAATTGCGGGCGGCGGGTCGCGGCGATGAGGCATCCCCGCCGGCCGGGACGAAGTCCGCGCACCGCAATCCGCCCACGTGCGTCCTGTCGCCTGTTCTTTCGCCCAGTCTTTAATAACGACCAAACTAATAACTCCACGGCTCATGGCTACTTCCGCCTGCCGCCCTTCCAGCCGAGGGACCTCTGTCCAGTTTAGAAGGGCTCGTGAATTTATTGGACTTGGAATGAGAAGAGTGAGCTTTTTTCCTCGGAAATGTGCTCGAGGTTTCGTACGCAAATGTTAAAAAGAAGTGTCATTATTACGATTTACGCCTAACTGCATTTTGTGATTGTTGTCGCCTTCAGTGGGAAGATCGATTTAATGCAGCTCTCCGCGCTAGTCTATCGAGTGCATCTTCGGCACTGCAAACTACTACCACCTGAACCTGCTTACTGCGCTGAATCCTTGATCATACTACACTCCATTACCAAACTGAAAATTCCACAATGCTTCGGAATGTGTCCTATCAACCGGTCCTTACTTTTAACGAAGTTGTCCCACAAATTTCTCCCCCCCCCCCCCAGTTCCATTCAGTACATCCTTATTATTTACGATATCTATCCATCTAATTTTCATCATTCTTCTGTAGTTCCACATTTCAAAAATTCTCTTTTTGTCCAAACTGTTCATCATCTTTGTTTGACTTCCATTCTTGGCTACGCTCCAGACAAATACCTTCAGAAAAGACTTCCTAACACTTACAAATCTATACTCGATATTAACCAATCTCTTTCCTTCAGAAACGCTCTTCTTGCCACTGCCCGTATGCATGGGAAGCCCAGTACTGGCGCAAAAGCCAAGCAACCTGCGATTTCGTAAGACACCGCAAGCACTCTTGTGGTTACCCCACGCACGTTGACTGCAAATTTGTGTGTCGGTTTTGTGATCCGACCAGCTGTGCTGCCATTCATGAACAGCATTTCAGGCAACGTTCTCCAACAGGATAACGCTCACCCACATCCTGCTGTTGTAACCCTACGTGCTCACCAGATCTGTCTCCAATTGAGCACATAAGGGACATCGTCGGACGACAGCTCCAGCGTCATCCACAAACAGCATTAACCGTCCCTGTGTTGACCGACCAAGTGCAACAGGCATGGAAAAGAATTCCACAAACCGACATTAGATGAATGCACGTTTGCATCCTTACATTCAGCATTCTGGTGGTTACACCGGTTTCAAATTTGCACTGGCTTATTTCGTGCTTACTTTAACCTGTGATCTTGCAACGTTAATCACTTAAATATGTTCTGAGGCACCTTGTCACGATTCGCGCGGCTGTCCCCGTCGGAGGTTCGAGTCCTCCCTCGGGCAACGGTGTGCGTGCGTGCGTGCGTGCGTGTGTGTGTGTGTGTGTGTGTGTGTGTGTGTGTGTGTGTGTGTGTGTGTGTGTGTGTGTGTGTGTGTGTGTGCAGTTTGGTCCCAAAGCAACTTACCACAAATTTCCTATCTACTTCAATTTCGATACAAGATAAACTACTTCTATCAACAACAAACACGCCACCGCCAACTATGTTTAGCTAATACTTTCTGAAAACCGTTGGGTTCTTCGCAAAAGTTTCGGCTGAACTTACCTCCGGCTGTACCAAGCTTTCACTTCCTATAACGTCCGCCGCTGGTAGCTTAGTAGTCAGCGCGACGGAATGTCATACCTCACGGCCGGGGTTCGATTCCCGGTAGGGTCGGAGATTTTCTCCACTCAGGGACTGGGTGTCGTATTGTCCTAATCATCATCATCATCATCATCATTTCATCCCCATCGACACGCAAGTCGCCGCAGTGGCGTCACCTCGAAAGACTTGTACCAGGCGAACAGTCTACCCGACGGGAGCCGCTAGCCACACGGCATTTCCATTTCCTACAACGATTTGAGCATCAGTGCTTTCCATTAGCGCTTGGAGCTCTGGTACTTTCGCGACACAGCAACGACAATTTACAACTGTCATACCGATGGTTTCTAGATCTGCGTTCTTCTTGTGTTCGACCTACACCCATTGAGACTGACGCCCTCTTTGTGTTTCCCCAACACCATCTAACCCTTAAAAAAACAACGTCCAGTCCACGCCACATAGCACCTGTGCTACGCGCGTAGTGGTTACCTGACCTATTCAGCGGAACCCGAAACCCAGCTATCCTATGGCGCAACTCGAGGAATTTGCAGCCTACACGGCTGCAAAACCGTCTGAGCCTCTGATTCAGACTCTCCCATCCACTCGGCTCTGTAGCAGTCTTGTCGACTATGCGGCAAATGGTGAGCTGTGCTTTCATCTCGCAAGTAAGCCTAGCAGCCTTTACCACTTCTACTAAATATTAAATTAAGAGGTAGAAAGTCAAGACACCAAACTACCAAAGCACACATATGGAACAATACAATTCGCTCCTGGTTAACAACTCATAAAATGTCGCAAAATGTTGCTGTCTGTGTCTTGTCCGGCTGTTCCTTCCTCAAGTCACTACAAGAGCATTGCGGACAGTCGTTCTTTCCAAGCGCCATTCGTGAATTGCTCAGAAGAAAAGGGGGGACATATAGTGGTACTAGTTACACCCCCGCGCCACACATCATACGCCCGCGCGACCGCTACGGTTGCAGGTTCGAATCCTGCCTCGGGCATGGATGTGAGTGACGGCCTTAGGTTAGTTAGGGTAGTTCTAAGTTCTAGGGGAATGATGAACTCGGAAGTTAAGTCCCATAGTGCTCAGAGACATTTGAATCACACATCATACGGTGTCTTGCCGAATGTAGATATACAACGGACAACTGAACTTCTTACATAGAAGATGAAATGGCACATAAAATCACCGGATAGAATATTATTTAACTCAGTAGGAGAGCAGATATGTGCCTTGGAGAGCAGTGTATGATGTAGAACTGATCCAGCACTCATGTGGCCTTCCACCGCAGAAGTGACGCGTATGTGCCAGTCGGCTGAATGGCGTAAGCGCAGTAAGCTACAGTAAGGCAGAAAGGTAGAATTGCGCTGAACGCGCCCATGACCACACCATGAATGAATACGGACGACTTGTTGGTGTATTAATGCGGAGCCAGCCGAAGTGGCCGTGTGGTTCTAGGCGCTGCAGTCTGGAACCGCGAGACCGCTACGGTCGCAGGTTCGAATCCTGCGTCGGGCATAGATGTGTGTGATGTCCTTATGTTAGTTAGGTTTAACTAGTTCTAAGTTCTAGGGGACTAATGACCTCAGAAGTTGAGTCCCATAGTGCTCAGAGCCATATTAATGCGGACTTTCCAACGTATCGAATAGGAATGGTTTACCATTCGCAGTCATGTAACACAGTGTAAGATCAGTGGTCGTAAAAGGATCCTGACAGGGATCGGAGTCTTGTGTCACGCCTTGTCATTTCTACTGTTAGTGAATGGAGGTGCACCTCAACCAGTTTCCGAGCAAACATTGATAGAAACATGTTTTACACTTTTGGGACTGAGATACCACGCAAAAGGCCGTTGCTCACAGCACCACATAGAGCTGCCAAACAACACACAAGCTGGACAGTAGCTGACTGGCGGCGTGTAGTGGGGTTCGAATGGTCATTTTGCCTGTTTTGAAATAATGCGATTGCACCAACGAGGCGTTTAAACTGCAGTGCTGGGGGGGAGTGGTTCAGGCCGGAAATGTTTCTGTGAAGTTTTGGGGGCGTTTGTCGTACCATGACTTGGCCCACTCAAGACCAAGATTTTTTTTTTTAATATTCCCAGTGTTCAGGTGTTGCCCTTTCTTCATCTTCATGACAGGTATGCTGTGGACACTCCTGTATTCAGAGATGGCAACAGCCATATTCACAAGACTGCACGCACACGTTAGTGGTTTCACAAACGCTCAGGCAACAAAACTGCACAAGCACTAGCCCGCCAAACCACCCAATTTTAATCCCATGGCAAATGTTTGGGACTATTTGGAAAAGAGGATGAAAAGTGGCAGTCAACATCCAGGTATTTTGTAGGCCTATGGCTGCAGCTGGGTATGGCGTACCAAAAGAAATTTGCGGACTCTCTTCCTTGCTTAACTGGAGCCATTATAAAGGCTAAAGACATTGACGTCTCCTGGTTGTGACTGATTCTTTGTCTGGTGAGTGGTGAGCTCATCTGCGAGGCACGTTACTGGAAGCAAAAAATATTTGACACCTCGGTAAGAGTGCGTAAAGAAACACTCTGTCTGTGTTGTGCTCAGGGCGTTTTAGCTGGGACCGAGCAGGGACGGGAGCGTGAAGTGTGTGTTTACTGCGTGAGGGGGAGTCAATTACTCCTTCCTGCATGGCGGCTGCGGCCACGCATGCGGGTGGCTGCTGTCCCTCAACGGTTTACGGCCGCAACTGACTGCGACACAAAGCGTCGTGTAGTGACACACATCTCCTGAGTTCAAACCAAATTATTTCATCTTTTGGATTTTTTTCTTTTTCTTTTTTCCAATCAAGTAGGAAGCTCATTTCACTCGTAGCCCCTGCCGCCAAAGTCAGTTTCGAATGTCGCGCTAAGCGGAAGATAGAGACAGCGGAATGATAAAGAGGCAGTTCTGTTTTAGACTGGGATTACGTACAGATGCACTTCATATAGTTAAATTAAGAACGCCAGCTTTGTCAAGTAGGATGCTAAACTTCACCATTCACCTGCAGTATCACACTTCAAAAGGTTATTCTCGAATGACCACATTTCAGTTCCGTGCCAGGATACATCCCATACTAACGTCTTCGGAGAGGGATTCCTAAATACAAATTTACACTAGATGTTAATATATACCTGTTTTTCAGAAACGCATTTCTTCCTGTACCTAATCCGAATTTTATATCGTGTGTACTTCGGCCATCGTCAGTTGTTTTGCTGTAGTAATTTCTTGGCAGATACAGATAAATCCTCTGCACTGCGACACGACTACATCACCCTAAATAAAGGTCGACAGCGTAGCTTTGACCTGTGAGAAAGGGTTTTAACTGTCACTACTCCTAAACAACTAATAAAAACTGCACTAACGTGCTTCAGAGAGATCCTGCGATCCGATAGTACTACATTGGAAATTGAACATCACTAACAGTTCAAGTTTAAAACAATTTTGTGGAGACGTTTTGGAGCTCGCGCAATCTCAAGTCAGAAAGGAGTCGTTGGACCTGTGGGGCGGAGTGAGGTTTTAAAATTTCTAAGTGTATCAAATCGGGAGTGAGTGGTCCTCAGTGACACTGGCGTTGCACTGGTTGTGTCGGGAGTTTCGTATGAATTCGCGAGTACGCTGCTGTGCGCGGTCACCTGAAAACGAGGCAGATGGAAAAAGAAGTAAGTAAACCGTTTATTAATTCAACAGTAGTCACCATAATTGTTAATGTATTTATTGTCCGCCTTCGTAACTGAGTAAAACAGTCGCGACTTGAGCGTCGTGCGAGCAGGTTGCCTTACTTCCGCCTGGACCGCAGCGCCGCATATGAAATTCTGTTTACTCAGTTGTGTGTGTGTGTGTGTGTGTGTGTGTGTGTGTGTGTGTGTGTGTGTGTGTCGGCCAGTGTCGCATCCTTCTCGCCTAGCGGACTTTGTTGTTGGTTTGTTCCCTGGCGACGGCATTCTCTGTCCACGCCATGATATCTGACGAATGTTCCAAGAATATTCCTCGTTGGGATACCATTTGTTTCAGTTTTGACAAACGCGTCATGTTCAACCAGGCTCTTTAGAAATTCACCACTGGTTGGTCGATACATTCGCGTTACATCTGATCAGGTAGGTACTACTTACTTTGATTACGATTTGTATGCATTTTTTGTGACGTTTCAAGATCCTTTGCAAGTCGACCGGCTTCTCTCTTGGGTTGGTTCTCACATGATGTTTACACATCGTGATGGTTCCGTTAGTCCAGTGTCATTGCAAATGCGGCGATCGAGTATATTCCGGTTAGAGTTTACAATCTTCGACACGAAGTGGACGGCACATTTCTTAAGGTGCCTACTTTTGAAGTCGTTCGGCATATCCGGCGGTAACGTTTGTCCGTATAATATCGCCTGCAATGCTACGATGGTGTCCGAACGGTAGAAATGTGTGTTCAAAGGAATATTCCTTCTCACCTATATGTTTGTACCGGATTCATGCTACGTATACACAGCAAGAAGGAACTTGCTTCCTTTGCAATCAAAGCGGTCATCTCAGATCCATTGTCCGCACCGTGATACGGTTTTGAAGTCGTCCTATGGAAAACATTGTCCGTTGACATTAGCAGAATTAGTGTCTAAGCATTCTGCTGTCAGTACTTCTCAAGCTTTAGAAAGCACTAGTGGGACATTACCTCCCGACTTCACGCGACTTTCGGCCGTTACCGGCACGTTCAGATGCGTCCGTGTTACCGCTAAGGCGCCGGCACTCGTAGCACTATTTAAACGCCGGCGGATTCAGAATACCTCCTCTTCTACAAGGTGATAGAGGAGGCTGCTTCTTCCCGTCATGATGCCTTGAATAATGACACTAAATGTCTGAATTAGTTCTTGTTTCGCCGGGGATGATGTGGCTGGTATTGCTGATATTGAAATGAAAGTTCCATCTGCTTTCTCTCCCACGTAGAAACGTCTGTTCCGGTGGGTTTCGATGTTTTAACGAAGACATCTCAGCTGTCCTGCCTTTACAGTGCAGTATCATCCCTTCCTCATTCTGATATGGTGGAGCAACAAGTTACGGCGGATTCTCTTCTGGGTAGTCAGATATGCAGACTACTGCAGCCGCTGCACTGCCTGTCTCTTTTTTATCTGATGATTATGTTCAACGTTCCCGGTTGTGTTTCTCGCATTCCGTTGAGTGGAGGGGAGATAGCTCCCCCCCCCTCCCCCTTCCCCCGCCCCCTCCCACGCAACGGCACAAGATGAGCCTCCTACCCTACCGCGTCAAGAAGTTCTGTTGTCACGGAGTGTTGAGAAAAATATTTTCAACATGAGCGTGCAACGTCGCGGCGAAAAAAAACAAAGCATGGGATCTGAACCTTCCGGTGGGGAGGATTCAAATCATGTACCTTCTTCTTCGCCATCTGCCGGTGTTGTGGAGAGCGGGGCGTGATGCATAAATTCTTTTCTGCTTCTTGTTGTCGTTGTGTTGGAGGAAGAGACCAAACAGAGAGTTCGTCGGTCTTATCAGATTAGGGACAGACGGGGAAGGAAATCGGCGGTGCCCTGTGAAAGGAACCATCCCGGCATTTGCCTCGAGCGATTGAGGGAAATCACGGACAACCTAAATCAGGATGGCCGGACGCGGGACTGAACCGTCGTCCTCCCGAATGCGAGTCCAGTGTGCTAACCACTGCGCCACCTCGCTCGGTTTCCTGCTTCTTTTTTCATATCTTACATGTTGTTAACTAAAGCAGGGGTGTACGCTTCTTACCCCAAATGTTGATACGATAAGCTCTATATTACCGCTTGCTGCCTTACGACAGTTTATTTGTGATTCTCAAGCTGATGTCATGTATTTGCAAGAAGTGTTATTTGATGTGTGTTGTCTACCTGGGTATTGTATAATTTTTTTAATGTTGCGCCGGAAAGTTCTACCGGTGTGGCCGTGCTTTTATCGGAACGGTATTCCGTTGACGGACTTTGAAACGCTTGCGTCGGTCGGGGTATAGGGTGTAGTTTTTATGACCTCGCCTTAATTTTTCTTTATGCTCCATTTCTTTCTGGTCGGACATATGACCGCTCGCGTTATTATAAGGAAGATGCCATTTATTTACTTCGTCAAAATCTGAGAAAAATTTTGATTTGGAAGTGGGGGGGGGGGAGGGAAGGGGTGATCTCAACTGCGTCTTACACCCTGTGTATCAGACTCCCAATTATAATCATTGTTGTGTAGTTAATGGTATGGTGGCGTCGTTGAGTCTACAGGACTTTACGTTGGCGTCTCTGTATCATATAATTCGGCTTCGAAAGCGATCTCAAAGGACGTGTCTCACCATTCCTTCTATAGATGGACGTGAGTGGTCATCCCAGTCTGATATAATGCGTGAGCTTTCCCTGTATTTTTCCGACCTTTACACTGGAGTGAAATCAGACGGTACACCGTCTGCTGATTTTACTTCCCTCCTTGTCACACCAGCTCTCCATGATGAGTTTTGGCAGCATTTAACGTGATGAGGTACCTAACATTGTAGTTCGCTCTTCTTCTCGCAAATCATCAAGTTTGGATGGACTTCAAGAAGAATTTTATGTTCGATTTTGTTCTCCGATAGGAGATACGCTGACATCTGTGACGAATGAAGCGGTGCAAGGAGGACGCATCCCAGCACCCTTTAAGATCGGAAAAATTGTTTTAATTCCCAAAAAGATGGGACGTCTGTCGGTGGATCACGTCCGACCCAACAACGGTAATCAATTTTTATTATAAAATCGTAGCGTGGGCGTTAAACAGCTGCTAGTCGGTTATCAAAGTTGTCTCCCTAGTCATCCTCTCCAGACTCCCGTTGCTGGAAGTCGTGAGCTCATCTCGATTGCTTCCACTCTTTCTGTGTAGGGAGCATTTTAATCATGCGTTTGACCGAGTTAGCTATGATTTTCTGTTTTGAGTGTTAACGGCTGTTGGTTTTAATGATGCTGCACGACGGATGTTCACCTCTGTAACTGTTGATATTCAAGCGTCTATTGACGTGTCGAGGTGTCCTGCAAGTGAGTCCCCTATGGAGCTATTTCTGGAACACTTACTGTGGTCCATAGCTGCTCGATTGGGTGATTGGTCGTTATTGGGAGAAAGGTTTATCGTCTGCGTGTATGTCGATGAAGTTATGGTATTCCTCATACTCATGACGACATACCGGTGGTTAAGGACTTTCTGGATCCACTTTGTCGTCTTATGGGAGCACCGGTTAACGACCGCAAATGTCGTTACTCACTTTGCGGGGATTTGACGGGATTGAGATTCCAGGACTGTGGTGGTCGCTCGCCATCGATCTTTGGACATTCTTATTGATCTATATCCGACGAAGATGGCTGCGTTAGATTGGAAGTCCGTCACGGATAGGATTCAAGGAGGGATTCTTGAAGACAAGCGCTCCCTCTCGTTACCTCATAAGGTTCAGCCCTTGGAAAATTATGTGTGGAGCGAAGCCCATTTTCTCGCACAAATTTTCCCCTTTCTTGCAATGATGTACCGAATGTTCCAACGATTATCGGGCAGGTTTATATGGCGAAAATCAATTTTTCGGGTACGCTCTGAGGGGAGGTTTGGGCCTCTCTGATGTTCGGTGGGGAATTTTTTATTGATGCCAGTTATTTGAGCGAAGCTTCTACAGCAGTGTTCGCAACATCGATTCTTTTTCTTTCCTGTTCTATTCGAAAAAAGTGGTTCTCTTCCCTCGAGGATTGGGTGATGTGTTGTCCTCCTCCTCCTCCTCCTCATCATCATCAGGCGTCAAATGTAAATACTTGCACCAAGCGGCCGAACTCCCCGAAAGGGGACTCCGGCCAAATCTGCCATACGCACATTTCATTTCAATAGATTTATGCCACTGTGAGACAAGACGGTCAGTGCCTTCATGGAACAAGACGGCCAGCGCCTTCATGGAACTATGTTTGTGTTTGTCTACGGATTCATGATTTTACCTAGGCGTGCATCTATTCGCCCGAAACAAATCTACGGACACCAATGTCTTTCTACAGAGCTCCAAACATGTGGAAATCGCTTGCCTACAGATCGAGACTGCGAGGAGGATGTGTAAGGATTTCCCAGCGCAGTTGAAACAACCTTGGCAGCAGGTATTATCCTGCAACAGAATGATGCTGTTTCCTTTACATGGAGGCATACAGCCCCGAACTCTCCCCATGCGTTTTCTATATTTTTGGAGCCCTGCAGAAAAAAAATCGTGGCCGTCGATTTGTTTCGGACGAAGAGGTGTTCGCAAACATTTTCCATGACGGCATTGACTGGTGTTTATGACGACTACTTTTGAAGTAATAATCAGTTTTCTTAATTTTTCTCCATGTGGCTCGTTTTAATCTGATTGGTCCTTACAGGTGAGTGTTGCAGTTTAGTGGACGTATATGTCCTAGGTAGGAAGACCCGTGAACTGTCTGGAGATGTTACTTAGTCAGTTAATGAACGAGATGGACTTCTATGGGACTAAAAGAAGACAACATATTTGTATCACCGGAAACCTGAGGGGGGGGGGGGCGGCGGGAGTCGTTATTTTATTGATAGAACTTACCGGCGGGAGTTGCTAGAAGCTAACTGGAGTCCCTGTTACTAGTGCTCGTTTTCTAATCTAACGGTCTGATCTGAGACCCTTTTTGAAAGTAATTGGATTGCTGCAGGGCACTGATTAGTGATAAGTGACACTTTTAAAGCTGACTCGCGGTTCAAAGCAAGGTTAGCAACTATTATTATGACCGATTTAATACTTTAGCAGTGCGAAGGATTAGTCTGGACCTGCTAATAAACGCTTCCGAGTAAATATATGGAGCAATACGTCGCGAAATTTCCCTCGCGTGCTGCACATCGCTGAGTGTGTACGAATTCTAGTTGCGACCGCGGGTGATACTACACACCATGGAGATACTGACAACGAGGCAGGTAGAACGTCGTTGGTGTTATTACTACAATATTTTTTGCTAGAAAGTGGCAACAGATGGCGTAAGTATCTCTTCTCACTCTCCCTAACATTTTCCCTGTCTGGTGTATTCCAAGTGGGATGACCAGCTGGACCTGTCGACGAGTCTTCTCTCCATCTGGCTGCTTGACAATCATGCACCCGATTTTGTTGTCTCTGCTATGCCGGACCTCTTCCACCACTGCTCCCTTTCCAATAAGTGCCGGTGTTTCAGGTCATTCAAAGCAGGACAACTTCGCCAATTCTGGGTCTTCTTCAGACATATCTTTTCACATCGTGGTAATGTCTTAGCATGAAAACATACTCATTATTCCCTTTACGCCAAAGGCCCTCGTTGACCTTTTGTCTCACTCGAAACTTCTTGGCAGGATCCTTCCTAGTTGCCGGTTCTGAACCACATGGAGGTGACAAAAGTTATGGGATACCTACTAATATCTTGCCGAACCTACTCTTTTCGGCGTAGAGCAGCAAATCAACATGGCAAGGACTTAATATGTCGTTGGAAGTCCGTCACAGAAATATTAAGCCACGCTGCCTCTATTGCCATCCATAATTACGAAAGTGTGGAGGTGCAGGATGTGCACGAACTGACCTCTCAATTATGTCCCATAAACGTTCGATGGGATTCCTGTCGGGCCATGTGGGTGGCCAAATCATTCGATCTAACTGTGCAGAATATTCTTCACACCAGTCGTGAACAAGTGAACAATTGTGGCCTGCTGACATGTCATCGTTGTTTGGGAACATGAAGTCCATGAATGGCTGAAAATGGTCTCCAAGTAGCCGCACATAACAATGTCCAGACATTGGTCGATTTAGTTGAGCGAAAGGAACCAGTCCATTCCATGTTAACACAGCCGTCACCACTAAGGCGCCACCATCAGCTTGCACGATTTGTTGCTGACAACTTAGGTCCATGTATTCGTGGGGTCTGCACCAAACTCTAAGTCTACCATCAGCTTTTTCAACTGAAATAGGAGCTGATCTGGCCAGCCCACGGTTTTCCAGTCGTCTAGGGACAACCGACATGGTCAGGAATCCAGGAGTGAGGCTGCAGGCGATGTCACGCTGTTAGCAAAGGCACTCACGTCGGTCGTCTGCTGCCATATCCTATTACCGCCGAATTCCGCCGCACTGTCCTAACGGATACATTCGTCGTATGTTCCACATTGATTTTTGCGGTTATTTCACGCAGTGTTGCTTGTCTGTTACCACTGAGTACTCTACGCAAACGCCGCTGCGCTCGGTCGTAAAGTGAAGGCCGTCGGCCACTGCGTTGTCCATGTTGAGAGGTAATGGCTGATATCTGGTATTCTAGGCATTGAGACTGCGGATCTCGGAATATTGAATTGCTTAACGATTTCCGAAATTGAATGAAAGTCTGGTAATTCCCATTGTGCGGCTGCAATCATGTCGGAAACCTTTTAGCATGAACCACCTGAGGACAAATGACAGCGCCACCAATGCACTGCTCTTTTATACCTTCTGTACACGATACTACCGCCATCTCTGTATGTGCATATCTCCATCCCACGACTTTCGTCACCCCAGTGGTGTTTACCATCTTGCTGCCTTTTAAGAAATGGGCTGATGTGAATACAACGCCACTCTCTCCTGGAGTGATGGTTTTTGAATTTACTGTGGGCGCTATTCCTGTCACAATGGTGTGTAAGTCCTCGTCATCCACCTGAGAGCAACCACGCAACTTGTTCACGGCAAACACAAAACTATCTTCTTCCAAATAACACAGCACACCGAAAGACAGTATTAGTACGGACACCACGTAATCGCGAGGAAGAGGTGCGGCTCGGCAGAGGTGAGATGTGTCTCATTCCCGACAGTCGTGATGTGTAGGAATTTTCGTTTTATTCGACAGTAACCGCTCTTTCCTCCGCTGGGAGCCTACCTCGGCCAGTCCACAAACATGGATACTGGTGGCCGACCATTTCTCAGGCTGCGGCGGCGGCGGAATTCCTGCAGCCTAACAAGACGGAGCGCGAGGAAGAAGAGCCCCGGACACGGGCGGGCACTCGGCCGGCTTCCCTTATTGGAACCGGAACCGTCACATAGCCGCTAGCGTGTGTGCCACTCCGGAAGGCCGGCGGCGAGATTTATCGACTGTGCCGCGACGGGCAGCCGACAAAGGGGATCCGGCCAGGCGCCGCGCCGCGGGAGAAAAGGATGCGCCAGCCAGGGTTAGTTTTATCGACCGGCGCGGGCGGCAGTAGCGGCGGCGGCGGCGGCGGTGGTGGCGGGGGCGGAAGGCGCCCGCGTCTGCGGCGGCGCCGTCGGTGACGGCGATGGCGACAATGCATAATGAAGGAGCGCGGCCAGCGCCAAGGCCGCCCACCCCCGCCTCCCCCGCCAGTTATTCACGCACACGCTGCTTAAATGTACTACAGTGACGCTCTATAATCCAAGTTGAAGAGACCTAACGAGAAGTTAAAATAACTGAAAGTTCGATTTAATGAAAGTGCGACTGAGCACGGTGGAATCAGAAAAAAAAACGAGTAAAAAGTATTAGCTGAAAACAGTACTCTTCCTTCAATAATATACATACATTGGTGGCAAAAGAAGTGAAGCACCCAGAATACATCGTCCAATGTCAGTGTAATACAATCGGAGGGTATGTACTCATAAATGATTAGAGTTGCAGTTCTCTGCGACAGGCGGAGCGACCAACGGAGTTCAGTAGTGGTGCTCGTGTTTATGTTGTTACCACGTCTGGTAGGTAAAAAAGTCGTTGGATAAGCGATATGCACACACATAGACGGCAGCGCCACCTGTGACGGCGATGGCAGTCATTTGTACTGAGGTAATTCATGTGTATAGGTTTCCCAAGTGATTATGGCCGCACGATGAGAATTATCAGATTCTGAACGCGGAATGGTAATTGGAACTAGACGCATAGGATATTCCGTCTCGGAAATCTTTAGGGAATTCAATATTGCGAGACCCACAATGTCGAAAGTGCGTCGAGAATGTGAAATTTAAGGCATTACCTCTCATCATGGACAATGCAGTGGTCGACGGCCTTCACTTTACGACCGTCCGCCCCGATAGCTGAGTGGTCAGCGTAGCGGATTGCCGTCCTACGGGCCCGGGTTCGATTCCCGGCTGGGTCGGGGATTTTCTCCGCTCAGGGACTCATCCGGCGCGCAGGTCGCCCAATGTGGCGCCGAATGTAGCAAGACCTGCACCAAGGCGGCCTGACCTGTTCCGTATTTACTTTACGACCATCCCCTGGTCTCGCACGGCTACCTCACCTGGAAGCCGCATATCCGTGAGATCTGGGGGGAAAGCACATGCACGTTTGAAGGCACTATATCCCTACTAAGCCCAGAACCAACGTTTCCTTCACACGGCGGAGTTATACTATGTCTGGCACTGACCCGACCAGTGTTCGAATACGCATCTGCAGTGTGGGGCAACGCAGCGATACACACATATGACAGCTCCAAGGGGTGCAAGGGAGAGGTCTGCGACTCACCTTGCACTTACCGCGAGACTACCCGACCAGGGCTTTGCACGAGGAAAACAGGGATCCCCATGACAAGGGATCGCATGAAACAGACTGCCCGACGCGACGGTTCTATGAAGCGTAGCGGCAGTCTGACAATCGGCTAAGTCTAGGAAACCAGCAGAACCGACGACGGGCCACTCGGTGGCCCGACCTGCTTCGGCAGTGAGATAGGCAGCATACAAACGCCTCAATGCTCCATTCGCAAAGAGGAAATTATCAAAAGTTAGGTCAATAAAACACACTTAGCGGAAATACAGGAACAGTAACACAAAACAGCCTGTACAAAAACAGACAGTAACGGCTGTCCTTTTAGGAAAAGAGCAGGTGTACTTTAAGACCGAGAGTGGTGGCGTCTGCATGGAGTTGTCAGTGGTAACAGACAAGCAACACAGACTGAAATAACGACAGAAATCCATGTGGAGCGTCCGGCGAAAGTATCCGTTAGGACAGTGGGGCGAAATGTGGCCATTAATCGGATATGGCAGCAGACGACCGATGCGAGTGCCTTTGCTAATGGCCCGACGTGGCCTGTAGCGCCTCTCCTGGATCGTTATCATATCGGTTGGACCCTAGACAACTGTAAAACCGTGGCCTGGTCAGATGAGCCCCGATGTCAATTTCTGAGGGCTGATTGTAGGGTTCGAGTGCGGCGTACGCTTCATGAAGCCACAGGCTCAAATTATCATCCACGCGCTGTGCAAGTTGCTGATGGCTCCATAACGGTGTGGGCTGTGTTTACATTGGATAGAGTGGGTCCTCTGGTCCATCTGAACCGGTTATGTTTGTCCACTTTGAGACCGTTTGCGCCATTCATGGACTTCAGATGTTCTCAAGTAAGAATGGTATTTTTGTGGGTGGCAATGCACCATATCACCTGGCCATAATTGTTCACGATATGTTTGAAGAACCTTCTGGACAATTGGAGCGAATGATTTGGCCATCCAGATCGCTCAACATGAATCCTACTAAACATTTATGGGACATAATGAAGAGATCAGTTCGAGAAACGGCAATACTTCCAATATTATGGACAGCTATAGAGGCAGCATGGTTGGAGGGGTCTTTCAACGACCTGTTGGATCCATGCTACGTCGAGTTGATGCACTACGCTGGGCAAAAGGAGGCCCGACACGACATTCGGAAGTATCCTATGATTTTTGTTACCTCAGTGTATAAGGACCGTGAACTGTGTCAGGTGTTGAATAATCACTGTTAAGGACACAAAGGTGCTGCTTACTCATGTGAGAAGCTGTTAGCACCTGATTGAGGCTGAAACGGACCTCATTGTGGTCTTTATTTGGTCGGTTGGTCTAATCGTGCAGTATTCAGATATGTGGGGCATTCGGATGTGACACTGGCCCAATGGGAACGTGAAGGCAGGCATACTCGTTTTTAAGGCTACAGTCGACAATGTCTGATCACCGCAAAGGTGGATCGCCATACTGTGCAGCAAGCACACCGTAACCCTTCACATCTGCAGCTGCCAGAAAAAGGAATGGACTCCATGCAGCATACGTGTAGGACCAGCTTGGAAGTCAGTTCTGTTCCAGTGCGTCTCCAGGATATCAAGGACCAGTTACAACAGTTGTGGGTTGGGTGAGCTTGTCTCAAGAGAGGATTCACCTGCTTTATGACACCGCTCCGAAATGATTCACCGCATTCATCCAGGCCAGACAGGATGCAACATCATACTTCACTCGAATTTATATCACAGCAGTAACATCACGTATCTTCTGAACCCATGAAGTTTGATTTCATTTTCTCATCCTCCTGCTGATAAGGGTAGTTTTCATCTTTTTGGCTGCCAATATATCTCTTTACAAAGTTAAGCAGGAAGTAACAACTAGAACTCAAATTAAAAGAAAGTTGGTTTTTTTATCTACGGTACTTGTTTTTTTACTTCCTGAATATTTCGAATGAGTGACACATACAAAATTCAGAGAATATATAAGAAAATTTCACGTTCCTTTATTATCTTCCGTGCTAAACAAACTGTATCATCGTCGACCGCATTTCTCTATAAATCGTCTTGAAAATTAAGTTAGCTTCATGGTAAGTTAGTAAGCCACCTCTCACTAGCAGTGAACCCTTCAATGTGGTGACTAATTAGAGCAATAAACTAAACAATGCCGGCCGTTGTGGCCGAGCGGTTCTAGGCGCTTCAATCCGGAACCGCGCGACTGCTACGGTCGCAGGTTCGAATCCTGCCTCGGGCATGGATGTGTGTGATGTCCTTAGGTTAGTTAGGTTTAAGTACTTCTAAGTTCTAGGGGACTGATGACCTCAGATGTTAAGTCTCATAGTGCTCAGAGCCATTTGAACCATTTTTAACAAAACAAACACTGATTTTTGCCTTATTTCACAATTTCATTCTTAATGTTAATGCAAAACCTGGGTTTCGGGTATAAGCCCATTTTCAAGTTCATGACTGATTCCCAATGATGATAATGCACAGATAAACATGATGACAAATCAAAGATAACCATCTCAACTTCATAAGTTACCGATCCATAGCTTAATGTACAATTACGTCAATGACCATTTTTAACAAATTACATACATTATTACACAATTCAGTAATCACACTGCAATGACAGGACTAAAGTTATGCATCAGCGAAGAACTTTCTAACTACGATGGGACAAGGGCCCAAAGTTTTGCTTCTATCCTGGGGTTGTGATCTCATCTAAAAGAGATGAATAATTGAATTGGGTTATAAAGTTTTCATAGTTGGTTATATTATAGTCTTTTTAAATGATTTTGTTGTACCGTAATTAGTTTCCGGCGTGATACTGTCGTCAGGCGGTAGCGTTGGCTTCTTTGCAAGTTTTTCATTTCCGTCCTAAAATACCGGGTGTATCAAAAAGAATCATCCGATTAAACAAAAAACATAACTATTCGTGTTCTACGTTCTGCACACTGCGGGTTCAATGTTCAATGTGACTTTCGTACAAGGTACTGCGTAGATCCGCCTGCAACACAGAGCATTAGACGATGGCATGAACTATTTCGAGAAACAGATTGTTTGTGTAAAGGGAAATCGCCGGGCCGCTCCGTGTCTGGCATAAAAGTTGAACGTCCGCTATAGTTTCGTAAGGAGCCCGCAGAAATCCGTTGGCCGTGCAGCTCGACAGCTCAAAAGGCCCCCGATGTCCGTCTGGCGTTTGTTGAGTCGACGTTTACACATAAAACCATACAAAATTCAGCTGCTGCAAGCTCTTCGTGAAGGTGACAAACAACGTGTGGAGTTCTATAATTTCGTTCTTGGCAAGATGAAGGATGACAGTTTTCTTCCATGCTTAGTATTTAGCGACGAGACAACATCCTATTTAAATGGAAAGGTGAACCGTCACAATGAGAGAATATGGGGTATGGAACAATCATATGAAGTTGTACAATATGAGAGGGACTCTCCAAAATTTAATGTGTTTTGTGCAGTTCCACGGGAGAAGGTGTATGGTTCATTTCTTTTGCCGAGAGCACTGTTACAGGAAGTACCTATTTCAATATGCTTCAGAACTTTCTTTTCCCACAGGTGGAGACTGATTCGAACGACTTCATTTACCAACAGGATGGGGCACCGCCACACTGGAATCTGGAAGTGCAGGAATTTCTGAATCGGAGGATTACTGAACGATGGCTCGGTCGCACTGGAGCAAATGATTCAGCCTTACATTACTGGCCTCCAAGGTCACTGTACTTGACTGCATGTGATTATTTCTTGTGGGGGCTTATAAAAGACTCTGTTTATGTGCATCCGTTACCAATAACAATGAACGAACTCAGACATCGCATAACAGCAGCTGTGGAAGCTGTAACTCAAGAACTGCTCGCTGCAGTGTAGGAACAATTTGAATACCGCATTGACATACGCCGTGCATCTCAAGAGGGGCAGACTGAACACCTATGAAAAGGTATGAAAGAGAAAAACATTTTGCGTTTCCCGTTGACAAAAAACAAAATTCACTGTATATGTTTATTAGTCTAGAAATATGGACGTGCCAAATCGTATGATTCTTTTTGATACAATGCGTACAACAAATTTTTGTGATTACATAGTTTTACATTTATATAAGAGTAAAATATTTTTATATTTAAGGACATAAATGTAATCCTTGCAAAGGAGACCGGCCGCTGTGACCGAGCGGTTCTAGGCGCTGCAGTCCGGAACCGCGCTGTTGCTACGGTCGCAGGTTCGAATCCTGCCTCAGGCAAGGATGTGTGTGATGTCCTTAGGTTAGTTAGATTTAAGTAGTTCTAAGTCTAGGGGGGCTGATGACCTCAGACGTTAAGTCCCATAGTGCTTGGAGCCATTTGAACCATTTTTTGCAAAGAAGTCGACGATACCATCTAAAGATACTCATACACCCGAACCTAATAACGGTACAACAAAATCATTTCAAAAAATTTGTGGCTGGTTGCAGTATTTTTTCCAGTGTAACCTGTGGAAGAATTTGGAATATGCTGTTACAGCTTGATCTTCGCCCTCGTACAACAAAAACGCTGGCTCTGTCTTACAATCGATGGTAAAGAGGCCTGCGAGTTCCTTTCACTGAAGCTAATGACAAACTATGTGGTTTCCTGGCTGCGATGGGCATTTTTCACCGAAATACGTAAGCAGTTATTACTGGCAGTCATTTCCGGCTGCCGCGGAGGGAATCTGCAGTAAAGCTAAAATCACCTCTGCCGACACAGTCATCGTAAATACCGTTGCGATCTCTGGCTGCATACGTGCTGGCTAGTCATCTAATAATATTGTTTCTGTGCCCGCCCGGCTAGCCGCGCGGTCTAACGCACTGCTTCCCGAGCGGGAAGGCGTGCCGGTGCCCGGCAGGAATCCGCACGGCGGATTAGTGTCGAGGTCCGGTGTGCCGGCCAGCCTGTAGATCGTGTTTAAAGGCGATTTTCCAACTACCTCGGCGAATGTGGGCTGGTTGTACTTATTCCGCCTCAGTTATTATGTGTCGGCGATTGCTGCGCAAACATCGTTTCCACGTACGCGTACACTATAATTCAAATGGTTCAAATGGCCCTGAGCACTATGGGACTTAACTTCTAAGGTCATCAGTCCCCTAGAACTTAGAACTACTTAAACCTAACTAACCTAAGGATATCAAACACATCCATGCCCGAGGCAGTATTCGAACCTGCGACCGTAACGGTCGCGCGGTTCCAGACTGTAGCGCCTAGAACCGCTCGGCCACCTCGGCCGGCCGTACACTGTACTCTACTACGCATACATTTGAGATTTCACTTGTCTGGTATGAGACGTTCCCGGGGAGGGACGGCGGGGTGCGTCCACTGGGGGCCGAACCGCACAATAATCGAGGGTTTGCTGTGGGGCGGCGGTGGGGTGGGTGGACTGCTGTGGAGTTGTGAACCACTGAGGGCTACGGCAGGACAAAGCCTCTCCGTCGTTTCTAAGACCCGGTTTAATTCATACACTCAATGATTTTGTGCCTTCAGTCCGAAAACTGCTTTGATGCGAATCTGTACGCTGTTCTCTTCACATCTACATAACTACTACGACAATGCGTAACTATTGCGACAAAAGATGCCACATTCCCGTGTTTTCGCGCATGCGCAGTCTGCAGCATACTCCAAATGGTAGAACTCTACACTGGGTACAGTCATTTGACTATTTACGTCCCTTATTTACGTCCCTGAGCAGTCGCGAAGAGGTTGGCGGTGATCTACACGCAGGCACGTGACGCGTACTTACGACGAGTAGTCAGTCTATTTTGAGCAGAAAGTCGCTCGTGTAAGGCGGGTCCTAATGAGGAACGCAGGCTAAGTGTCATCTGGTCCGGCCGCCCACTAGCTGGCGCTGGCGACCAGGTGCGTGCCTGCCTGTCGCCGTATGAATAATGCAGCAGGCCGCACGTCGCCGTGTGTGCTTTTTCGCACAAAGCGTGCCGCCTCATCCGGGCCAGCCCGTCTATGGAGCCGCTCGATCCGATGGGCAGGGATGGCGAGAAGTTGCACCTGTTCCCAGCAAGCGGCGTTCCTTCACACGATTTCCTTCACTCGCCGCTCAGCAACCGTGCTGCCAACAGATGAGGCGGCTGTTCTGCAAGGCGCTGGGATAACACGACTGAGGAACAGTATCGAACGAAATCTATTGCTGCTTCACTGATGAGTAGTTTCGAAAAAACAGTATCCTATTCATAAAAAAAAAATCGGTAGACTGAAATAACGATACTTCTCGTTGATAAAAATATTCATGACTCTCCCTTTTAAAAACCGCAATTTTCGAAACTTGATTACCTTAAAAGTATATTTTTTTGATTTACGCCCTTTTCCAATAATTTCGTCATGTATCATACTGACTCGGTGATGTGGCCTCTTTGAGTCGGCGTGCACAATAGGATCTCAGCAGGTTCTTCTACTTCTGCCGAACTTCAGCGTCCCATTGCCAAGTGAATCCAGGTACTGAATCCAGGTACTCTTTTTCGTCAAATCGGGCTCCAATCTAGTATTTATTTTAACAACCTCCCATCATTTCTTCTAGCGACACGATCACTTCATTACCATTTCAAGGTATTTACTGTTCCCATTACGTGCTGCGCGGGGTAGCCGCGCGGTCAAAGGCGCGTTGTCACGGTTCTCGTGGCTCCCCCCCCCGACGGAGGTTCGAGTCCTCCCTCGGGCAGGGTATGTGCGTTGTCCTTAGCGTAAGTTAGATTAAGTAGTGTGTAAACCCAGGAACCAGTGACCTCAGCAGTTTGGTCCCACAGGAACTTACCACCACTACCCACTATATCACTAACCTTTGTTGTACGTCTGATATCGACAGCTTTCTTTCTCTCTCTCCTTGTGTACTCCAACACATTTATCTTTCCTTGCCTCTCTGAGCTACTGTGAGTTTGAAGAGTATTTTCCGTAAGCTTGCGAGCTCAATTTAGTATGTCGAAATATTTCTGGTTTTAAGTCTCCTTTCATATTCACAAGTTGTCGCATTTGCAAACAAAACAATATCACAGCAAATCTAATGTTATGTAATATCTTTCCCCGAATTTGGATTTCCATTTTTTTTTCAGTTCAGTTTAGACATGGCTTTTGTATTATTTTCCAAAGACTTCAATTTTTTTGGAATAGATTTTCCACCTCATTTCGTTACTATACACTTTATCAAAATACAGCCAAGTTTCAGTTTTCAAGGCGTCATTCTGTCTCCTGGCGAAGGGTCGCAAATGTTTTATATACGCTTCCTGTAGCCCGCATGCACACCGCTTGTTCATCTATTCGCCGGTTGGTACTTGGGAATCCAACTGTTGAAACTGTTTGAACTGAGTCACGATGCTAACATTTTGGGTAGATAATAATAATGTATCTAACCATTAATAGTATCATTCGATACGATACCTGCTGTAAAGTACTGAGATGAATAAGAGTATCCGCTGAAAAATATGAATTAGAAAAGTGTGGGAATCGGCACGAAAGTACTCGATATAAAGAATTATTGGCACTTTTCCGTGTTCCTGAAGATTGCAGTACACTTCTTTGTGTCAACAGCTACAGATGGACAAAATGTGAGAATAAATGGTTATCTTTACAAATTAAACTTTTGATGCGAAGAGTAAATGTAACAGAGAAATGATCAGAAAACTTGGTTGGGACGAGTCTTATGCGCTGTGCTGGGTCGCGATGGAGAATAAACTGAGTACTGTCGTCTCATCATAGAAACCCTGCAGACCAGAAGCTGGGAAATTTCTGAAAGTTGATGCTTGAGTAGTTCGCAGGCGTAATTCTGTGCAACTTATCTATATTACAACACAAAAATGTGAATATGGGTGATCATATTGCGAAGATTATTTTAAATTTCCCCTTTAAAAATTAAGATGCACCATATTTTCGGGTCAATGTCACATAAGTACTCCGTATGCCGCTGTACAGTGCGTGGGTCAGGGTACCTTTTTCCAGTATTAGCAATTTTCTGTCCTATTGCACCAGCATACTGAGAGAGGGAAATTCACTGCATGCCTGTGTACACGCCCTAGTCTCAGTTATTTTTTCTCATGATTCTCACGTGAGATGCACAAATGCTGGCAGCAGAATAGTCACACAGTCAGTCGTCTTTGAATAAGGTTCCATACATTTAGCACAGTGTTTCGCTCTAACTACGTCCTCTTTCTTCCAAAGATTCCCATTTAAGTTCCACGAGCATCTGTGTTACCATTCCATATGGCCTATAAATGTGCCAATAAAGGAAATGTCCCTCCGATAATATCACGTCTGGTCTGTAACACTGAGATGAAAAATTCTGAGATCCGACCACTGGACTGGAAAATGTACGCTGCCTAGCAGTAACACCGCCAACGGCTGGCTGCTAGCGATTGCCGCGGATAATCCCGACAACAAGAAAACAGGAATAAAGTTCGACGTCAATTGGTCCAAAGGCATACAAAAACAATGAACTCCAAGTTCCCACGGTAACCAATGTAATTTACTGCCTTCAATTAGACCTCGGCCAGTCCGCCTCGTTCGTTACACACTACCTCCAGCTAGATAACGGCGTCACGCTCTTATAAGCTGCCTCTTCCTAGCGAGCACTTGCACGCCCATTAAACCGCAAAACACACCGAGAAAACCGGAAAAGTATTCGAGCAACTCGATGCACTGACGGTTCTTACAGTCTTTCTGTATTTGAAAACAATAACTTTGTTGATAATGAAGGGTCACTGACTCTCGACTTAGGTTTTGAAACACCACCAACGCCCTGAAGGCACAAGACTTGCCTCAGCTGCTAAACCCTGCGATGGCAGCGGACGAACTTTTCCCGATTTCGCGACTTCCAAGCAGCGTCAGTAACCGTTTGAGGTGTTTCCATTCGTCATTTCCTGCTCCCGCAAAAGCACACTACACAAAAGAGATCCCCCTGCAACGACTTTCATTATTTCCAAGATGGGCTGCAAAATACTCGTCTTCTTGGGAACGTCAACCGACCTTAAAATCAGCATAGCTGGCCTAAACAACAACGTATTTATGAAGACTACGCAAAGACCGGCCCATCGTCTCCAGGCAGGACAAAACGCTCCTTCCCCTCGACACTGGCTCTGTCGTACACAATAGTCAAGGCTGCAGCCCGCTGAGACGACAGGGAACTGACATATTCTCGTTGAGAAAACCTTAGTTTCGGACTACGAGGGGCTTTCAACAAGCAACGTAAGACTTCTATTTCTCGGCCCTTTTTTTCTCGGCTAATTTCGGTTGAAAAAATGCGGAATATGTTATGGAACCTCGCAAACATTCACGCTTCAGCCCCTATAGTGTCATGCAGTACCGATAGGTGGCGGTGCTACACGTAGCGTACAAAATGGCGTCTATAACGGAGGTACACTAAGTGATCAAACGTATCCGGACACCTGGCTGAAATGACTTACTAGTTCGTGGTGCCCTCCATCGGTAATGCTGGAATTAAATATAATGTTCGCCCACCTTTAGCCTCGATGACAGGTGCTGGAAGTTATCTTGGGGAATGGCAGCCCATTCTTCACGGAGTGATACACTGAGGAGAGGTATCGATGTCGGTCGGTGAGGCCTGGCACGAAGTCGGCGTTCCAAAGCATCCCAAAGGTGTTCCATAGGATTCCGGTCAGGACTCTGTGCAGGCCAGTCCAATACAGGGATCTTACTGTCGTGTGACCACTCCGCCACAAGCCGTGCATTATGAACAGGTGCTCGGTCGTATTCAAAGATGCAATCGCCATCCCCGAATTGCTCTTCAACAGTGGGAAGCAAGAAGATGCTTAAAACATCAATGTAGGCCTGCGCTGTGACAGTGCCACGCAAAACAACAAGCCCCCTCCATGAAAAACACGACCACACCATAACACCACCGCCTCCGAATTTTACTGTTGGCACTACTCACGCTGGCAGGTAACGTTCACTGCGCATTCGCCATACCCACATCCTGTCATCGGATTGCCACATTGTGTACCGTGATTCGTCACTCCACACGACGTTTTTTCCACTGTTCAATCGTCCAATGTTTACGCTCCTTACACCAAGCGAGGCGTGGTTTGGCATTTACCGGCGTGATGTGTGGCTTATGAACAGCCGCTCGACCATGAAATCAAAGTTTTCTCACCTCCCGCCTAACTGTCATAGTACTTGCAGTGGATCGTGATGAAGATTGGAATTCCTGTGTGATGGTCTGGATAGATGTCTGCCTATTACACATTACGGCCCTCTTCAACTGTCGGTGGTCTCTGTCACTCAACAGATGACGTAGGCCTGTACGCATTTGTTCTGTACGTGTCCCTTCACGTTTCCACTTCACTATCACCTCAGAAACAGTGGACCTAGGGATGTTTCGGAGCGTGGAAATCTCGTGTACAGACGTATGACACAAGTGACACCGCATCACCTGACCGTGGGTTCCGCGGAGCGCCCCAGTCTGCTCTCTGACGATGTATAATGATTAATGAGGTCGCTGATATGGAGTACCTGGCACTAGGTGGCAGCACAATGCACCGAATATGAAGAAAGTATGTTTTTGAGGGTGTCCGGATACTTTTGATCACATAATGTATGTTCCAAGCAGAGAGCTGTCTGAGTTTCTGTTCCCTGAAAACCAGAGCATCGCAGATATTCGTAGGCGCTTGCATAATGTCTACCTAGACCTGGCAGTGAACAAAAGCACGGCGAGTCGTTGGGCGAGACGTCTGTTATCATCGCAAAAAGGTCGCGCAAACCAGTCTGATCTTCCACGTGCAGGTCGTCAGCACACAGGTGATACTCCTGCACTGCTGGGATGTGCGGACATTCTGTCATCGACGGATCACAAACACCTCGTCGCATAACTGGACGTCTCTGTTGGTACTGGAAAGGTGTGTGCCCGTTGGGTTTCTCGCTGCCTAACAAGAGATCATCTGCGCGGAACTGCTTGCCCGTTACGAGGCTATTCGTGACAATCTTTGGTCGATCATCATCACAGGCAATGAAACATGGATTCATCACTTCGAAGCAGAAACAAAACTGCAGTCCGTGGAGTGGCGCCACACCGCCTATCCTCCAAAGAAAAAGTTCAAAGGCGGAGGCTCAGCCGGTAAAGTCATGACGACGGTCTGGGACTCTGAACGAGTTGTTCTCTTTAATGTCCTTCCTCACAGTGCAACGATCAACTCCGAAATGTATTGTGCTACCTTCGGGAAATTGAAGAAACGACTTCAGCGTGTTCGTCGCCACAAAAAATGCAAACAAACTTCTCCATAACAACCTAAGGCCTTACATTCGCTGCATACCTGAGAGGATCTCAAAAATCTTCACTGGATTGTTCTTCGTCATCCACCCTACAGCCCGGATCTCGCACGTTCCGACTTCCATCGGTCAGCCCAATGAAGGATGCAGGAAGCAGTACGTCGATGATGGGAAGGTTATTGATGCAGAAAGACATTAGCTCTGGCGTTGGCTAGTACAGTGGTACTATGCGGACATACAGGCTCTCCCAGTAAGGTTGCATAAGGCCATCACATTGAACGGAGATAATGATGAAAAATAGGTTTTTGTAGTCAAAAGAGTGAGGATTAATAAGGTGTATTGGGATCCTGAATCAAACCAATCCGCTTTCCGAAAAAAAAAACTGTTGCATTAGTTACTGAACGAGTGTGTCGGCCTTCAAAATGTTTGATTACTGGAGAGCAGTTGCGGAACATGAACAAGGGTTCTCAGGAAGAAAGTTTTGACACTGACGTCGTTTGCTAGCATGGGAAATAACCTATCCTCGTCGCACCTATCCGCGTAGCAGCAACCCACTTGCGTCGTATGTACACAACAGACTTTATTTTTGAGTGAAGGACGACAACTGCAATGACAACGAGGGATGACAGTCTATTGCGATATTCGTTTAATGTGTATGTGTTAACAGGGGCAGTAATTTTAAAATTACTAGTAAATTAGCAGACTTTAAATTACGGAAAATGTATTATACTGTTACTAGGGAATATTAACTATGACCCTGAAAATTCCGAATATTTTCTCTTTGTGTAACTGCTGAATACAGAATTAAAACGTATAACTTTTCCGTTCAGAAAATTTTGTTCCTAATTCCAGGTTTCCCAATCACGGGTTGTAAAAAGAATACTAAAATTTGAAGAATCAGTGACGAAGCGTTTATTCGCACCAAATGTTTCAAAGATAAAGAGTGCTGCATAACTGCCTATTACTCTGCAGTTATATCAACCATAACAAGAAAAATGCTGTCTTTGTGCTTTGTGATACCGAATTCACATTTAGAAACTTTTTAACTATCATCGTCGACACCTACGCAAAGCTGATAGCACCAGCGAAAGCAACCGATGCACTTAATCTAGGTCTCCTAAGAAGTGCCAAGTGACCGTAGCTGATAGCAGTAAACGCACTCCTCGTCCTCTTCGTATTCAGATGATGAATCTTTCAACATCGCTTTCATTAACGCTTGAATCAGTCTTCCTCAGCACGATGCTGCTGTTTAGTGGCTCTCTGGTTCTTTCTTACGAAGAGTTTCCTTTTGGTAGTCACAGATGTTGAAGGTGTATCAGATGCATCAAATGAAGCTCCCGCAGCAGTTTTTGTTGAAGGTGGTGTCTTCCCTGTAGTCTTGGTACTTGCTTTCTTTTTCCCTTTATGCACTGATTGCTCCAAAGCCTTATTAAAAGGAGATGACGTCAACATTACTGATTTACCTGCTTATGGTGTTGGGCTGATGACGAAAAGTACAGCAGATGGGCTCATTTCAAAAGTACAAACCTGTTTTTTGTATTCTATTAACTTCAGTCGACAGTGGGCCTGCTGTGGCTTGTGAACCCTTATCCGCATTTTCTGCAGATTGCTGAGGAGGAAAATCCACAGATGAAAAAACCGGGGGTCAGAAGGATAGATCCCACACTTTTTGCAACCATATGCAGCCACTTCCATTGTTCCATCTATGCAATATGCCGAAGCCATCAATGACCCAAAGCCTTGTCTATCAAACACTGGAAAGGTGGCATCTAGAATAAAAGTCAGAACATCTGTTTGTATAAACTGACGCCAAATTTCGGGTACCAGAAATATTGCAACTTACTGCTACCCGCTATTAGCGACCACGCCGTACTTCCAGGTAGGCACAACCTAACCCTTAAGTGAACGCTGGAAGTTTATTTTATCTGTTACATAAAAAAGAGCATGTTCATATTACGATCTGATATGAAATACTTTGAAAGTACGTGTTACCCGGCTCGAGGAAGGACTTCCAATTGAATTCTGTAGAAAACGTATCTCTTGATCACAAAATTAAAAAAAAAGCTGTGGAAAACGAAACATTAACACCACCGGCACCAAACACACAATGGCGTATAGAATGAACTTCGCTACTGGTACGGAACGTAGCTCCAAACAAGCGAGATCTTCAGCTACGCGGAATTAGGCACTCACTGGAAATGTCGGCACTTTACCTATTCCAGCAGCAACTGAGAAGCGCTGCCGCATGGCGATAGAAGTCGGCAGGACAGTGCTGTAGCTGCCAGAGTACCGGTTATTCTTCATGTTTTACTCTCCCTGTTCATAAATACCGATGAAACGAGTATTTCACTACGCTGATTCGTGGCCACTCTATGGAATGGGCACATGAAATTCAGCTTTAAGAATCATTTTGTTTGTAACGGGAAACACACCGATGCTTTCTGTCGACATTGGGTGTCACATGAAAGACGCAAGGAGCACCATTTGCTTGAGCTGACTTCAGCTACACAAAGCAAAAGCAAAATTGCAGATATCTGCCAAAACAACAGAGCAAATACGCCTGGCGACTCATAGAAGGGACACGTGATATAAATACAGTCACATTAATATGACCACCTGGCAAAAGGCTGAATAACCACCTTCTGCAGCACGGACCACTGTGGAGGGTGCAGGAAGAGAATCAATCATGAAAGATACTGACAGGAATGTGGAGCCATGCCGACTCCATCGCCTTACTCAGCTGCTCAAGGTTTCTCGTGTCAGGATCGATGGCGCGTACAGTTCAGTCGTGATGGTCTTACAGATTCTCAGTTCGGGGAATTTGTTGCCCTAAGGAGTACGGAAACACTCATCCTGGTGCTCTTGGTACCAAGCACGCTCACTGTGACCTGTGGGAGAGGCTGCTCGTAGATACCGCTGTGCCGATGGAAAACAAAATGCATTTAAGTGTCGACATGGTCCCCAACGATAGATGTATGCTTGTGTTGATCCACTATGCTCTCCAGAATTATATCGCCCAGGGAAAGGCGCGAGAACATTCGCCAGACCATAACGCTCCTTGTTCCGGCCTGGGCCCTTGCGATGATCGTTGCAGGTTGTTTGCTTTCACGTGTTTCAAGCCGTACATGCCAACGGCCATCTGTCCGATGGAGCGGGAAACACGATTAATCTAGAATGAGATTTTCACTCTGCAGCGGAGTGTGCGGTCATATGAAACTTGGAAAGTAGGAGACGAGGTACTGGCAGAATTGAAGCTGTGAGGACGGGTCAAGAGTCGTGCTTGGGTTGCCCAGTTGGCAGAGCACATGCCCGCGAAAGGCAAAGTTCCCGAGTTCGACTCTCGGTCCGGCACACAGTTTTAATCAGCCCGGAAGTTTCACGATTCATCAGTTGCCACGTCCAGTTGCGGTGTTAATATGCAGATTAGAGTCTTTGTCAGCAATGAAGAGAATTCAGCGTAGGTGCACGAGCAAGGCGGCTATTACGGAGGCCCTTACGCAGCAACGTTCCCTGAACGGTCGTTGAGGACACAATGTTAATAGCCCCTTGGTTAATCTGGCCGGGGAGTTTCTCATCACTTGCACCTCTATTCGCCCGTAAACGTACCCGCAGCCGTCGTTCACTCGTGTCATCTATGTGGCCCGTTGTGCACCACAGTTGCCGATTTTGGATAGCGCCATTTTCTCAAGCTGGGTGTAAAAAATGGTCAAATGGCTCTGAGCACTATGGGACTTAACATCTGATGTCATCAATCCCCTAGAACTTAGAACTACTTAAACCCAAATAACCTAAGGACGTCACACACATCCATGTCCGAGGCAGGATTCGAACCTGCGACCGTAGCAGTCGCACGGTTCCAGAGTGAAGCCTAGAACCGCCCGGCCACACCGGCCGGCCAAGCACGGTGTACTCTAATCAGCGGCACGCGAACAGTTTTCAAAGTTGACCGTTTCCGAAACGCTTTCAGTCATGCGCTTTTTGGATGTTAGATAAATGTCTCCGTTTCCGCATTACAACAACTGCACTGTTTCGCGCGTACCGTGACACGTTTTATATACCCTCTACTGCTACTGCTGCCACCTATGGTTATGGCACTTTGACACCGAACATAGTTGGTGGTCATCCAGCCGGTGTGGCCGAGCGGTTCTAGGCGCTACAGTCTGGAACCGCGCGACCGCTACGGTCGCAGGTTCGAATCCTGCCTCGGGCATGGATGTGTGTGATGTCCTTAGGTCAGTTAGGCTCAAGTAGTTCTAAGTTCTGGGGGACTGATGAGCTCAGAAGTTAAGTCCCATAGTGCTCAGAGCCATTTCAACCATTTGATAGTTGGTGGTCACATTCATTTGTCAGGACCGTGTAGAGTTTTACAGGGTGCTTGCAATTAATATCGCTGTGAAAAGCGATTACATGTCGACTATTCTTCTGGATTAATTCGGAATTACGAAATTTTAAACGAGCGCAAAAATATTTGTGTTTAGCGGCTTATAACCCCATTTTCACCGTTCGGTACCGACCCGACCGATGTGATGTTTTGTTGACGTATTTACTTGCGTGATCGCAGTACTGGCGTCGCAGTTCCGTTCAGCTGACGTCCAATGTGAATCGCTCTTTACTCAGATAATGAAGCAGTTTCTTATAGTTCACGTCGCTGGACGAGTTTCGTTCGTGCAACACATGTGTTAGCGTATTTTTTCACGAAGCACGGCACCGCAGTAGAGACTGCAGACACGATCTGCAGCCACGGTGTGCGCAGCGTCGCAGCGGCAGGTGCAGCGAGGATGCGCCAAATCAGACGGCGGCGGGCAGCTGGCGGGTTTTAATTCTGGCGGCTCTCGCAGGAAATTACATTTGGACTGCAGCCGGCGGCGCACGCGAGCAGCGGCAGCCGCGGCCAGCCCCGGCTCCCTCCGGCCCCGCCTTGGCCTGCCTCCCTTTTATAATTTCGGTTGTTCTTTTGCGGCGGGCGATGAAGCGCGGCTTAATTAACACGCGCCCGCTGACGGGGCTGCATTATTCAGGCGCCCGCACCCGAGCCGCCACGCCGATGCCGGAACATGCCACACGCCGGCTCTGCTCCAGACGCGCGCGGCAGGCGCTTTATGGCGCTCCCTGCACCGTGTTATCTTCTTCACTACAAGCGACGTAGGTACGCTTCGTACCCAAAAGTCTCTGGACACCCATTATCGTTCACTGCAAAGACGACGGCCTCGTACGAGTAACTTACAGCTTATATACATTGAAGAGCCAAAGAAATTGGTACACCGTGTAGGGCCCCCGCGAATATGCGGAAGTACCGCAATACGACGTGGCACGGACTCGACTAATGTCTGAAGTAGTGCTGGAAGGAACTGCAACCATGAATCCTGCAGGGCTGCCTATAAATCCGTAGGAGCACAAGGGGATGGAGGTCTCTTCTGAACAGCACGTTGCAAGGCATGTTCACGTCTGGGGAGTTTGGTGGCGAAGTGTTGAAATTCATAAGGGTGTTCCTGGAGCCACTCTGTGGCAATTCTGGACGTGTGGGGTGTCGCATTGTCCTGCTGGAATTGCCCAAATCCGTCTGAGTGTATAATGGACATGAACAGATGCAGGGGATCAGACAGGATGCTTACGTACGTGTCACCAGTCAGAGTCGTATCCAGACGTATCAGGCGTACCGTATCACCTTAACTGCACACGCCTCACACCATTACAGAGCCTCCACCTGTTTGAACAGCCACCGCTGACATGCAGAGTCCATGGATTCATAAGGTTGCCTCCATACCTGTACACGCCCATCCGCCCGATAGAACCTGAAACGAGACCCGCCCGACCAGGTAACATGTTTCCAGTCATCGACAGTCCAATGTCGGTGGTGATAGGCCCAGGCGAGGCGTAAAGCTTCGTCTCGTGCAGACATCAAGGATACACGAGGGAGCCTTCGGCTCCGAAAGCCCATGTCGATGATGTCTCGTTGAATGGTTCCCACGCTGACACTTGCTGACGGCCCAGCATTGAAATCTGCAGCAATTTGCGGAAGGGTTGCGCTTATGTCACTTTCCACGATTCTCTTCAGTTGTCGTTGGCCCCGTTCTTGCAGGATCTTCTTCCGGCCGCAGCGATGTCGGAGATTTGATGTTTTACAGGATTCCTGATATTCACGGTGCACTAGTGAAATGTCGTACGGGAAAATCTCCACTTCACCGCTACCTCGGAGACGCTGTGTCCCATCGCTCGTGCGCTGTCTATAGTGTCACGTTCAAACTCATTTAAATCTTGATAACCTGCCATTGTAGCAGCAGTAACCGATCTAACAACTGCGCCGGACACTTGCTGTCTTATACAGGCGTTACCGGGAGCTTCATTTGCTCGGGTATGTATTTATTCCAATCTTCTATTAGTTCATCTCCTCCTACCCCCCCCCCCCCCCCCATCTCTCTCTGACACTCTCTTACTCCTCCTGTCTTTGTCCATCTCCTCCTTTCCCTTCTCTATCCACCACCTCCACTCCGCTCTCTGTTCATTTCCCCACCCCTTATCTCTGTCCATCTCCTCCTCCTCCTCCTCCTGTTTGTGCCTTGTCTCCTTCCCCCACGCTGTTTCACAGTCTCCTCCTCCCCCATCCACTCCACGTTATCATGCTCACTCCAATCGGACGCTGGTGGTTCTGACCCCTAACAATAGATATTACTTTCCAGATTGTCACTACCATGTGTACCAAATTTCACTGAAATCGTTCCAGGAATTTAGGATGAGCTTTTCCCCCGTGGGTTTGCCCGCACACGCACACGTCTAGAATATTTCGCATATATTTAACAATTTTTCACATATCTGTATATGTATTTGACCTGTATGTCTCGTTTCATTTTCACGTAGCTCTATGTTAATGAGGTCGTATATCCTGAAGCATGGGCTGTACAATTTCCCAGGTACCCCACTCGTGCATGCAGTCTTACACGTGGTTACTGTTTGAGCAATGTGTTCTGACTAGTATTAAATCAAAACATCATGCATGATGATGCAGTTTTTCACGCATCTCATCTCAGTGTTTATGGCATCAAATCTCCTGAACTAAGAATCGTACAATGATATACTGTTTCCGTTACGTTCACTGGTATATGTGAATACTGTGTGCAAAATGTGTCACATATACAACCCCAAAGAATTGATGAATTAAAACGTAATTCAGTAGTTTTACTGCATGAGCAGCGAAAATGTAGTAAGCGATAAACTTTTTTCCTTTCTCATTATGTGTGGATCGTTAGTGACGAAAAGTTTTGTAAAAGTTTGAAATTATGTGCGAAGTTTGTCGCATGTCTAAGTGCTCTCACTTTCTAATGCTGGATGACTAAAGTATGGCTATTCGTGCATCATGGACTACACTGCATTTTCACCCCGCCGCCAACCTCATCCCTTTCATAGGTGGGTTCTTCTTATCCCGACAGCGCTTCTTTGCAGACAATCAAGTTGGGCTGAAATTAGTCCAGTGGTTCAGGATAATTTGAATCGAATTTACCACTTCCATGATCATTCAATGTACAAGCGTTGTACAGTGAAAAATTGTGTAACATGGTTGAAATTCCCAAGCAAATATGTGAAAGCTACAGGAAAAGATCGATGATAAACAATATGTACAAGAACCGCGAGGAAACAATTAGAATCGAAGACCAAGAACAAAGCCCTCAGATTAAAAAGGATACAGGACGCTGATGCAGGCTTCCGCCCCTATTGTTCAATCCATACACCGAAGAAGCAATGACTGAAACGAAAGTAAGGTTCGGGAATCGGAATGAAATTCAGAGTGAAAAGATATTAATGATAAGATTCGCCGATGAAAGATAAGATTCGCCGATGACACTGCTATCCTCAGTGAAAGTGAGGAAGAATACCAGGACGCGTTTAATGGAATGAACAGCCTAATGAGCACAGAATGTGGATTCGGCGTAAACTCTAACTGGGAACGCGGAGAGAGTGCCACGTTGGACTACTTTCTCTCCTAGAACACCACAGAGGCTCGGAAAACTATCGCCGTCGCTTCTGAATGTAACAACTTGTTGCGTCTGCTTTGTGCCAGCCACAACGAACACAGGAAAATCAATGCTAAATGTTCAATGCGTATTCCGAAGCGAACGATGCAGACACGCGCGACGTAATGACGCTACTGGATGGAGCGTCACGCTTTACACTGCTACCTACCATTGCGCATCGCCACAATTCTTACGTGAACATCAGTACTGTGACGCAATAAGCCATAAGTAACAGCAAAAATCCTTGATGAAACAAGTGACAAGTAACAGAAAACATACTTGTACCGACTGGAGGAAGAAAACGTCAATGGGAAGCACCAATTTTTTACTCAATAATTTATGCAATCGCATAACAGAAACCTTAATATACTCATTACATAAATTTTCTACACTTTATTAAAGCACTGACACTTCAGTAAAAATGTTCAGTAAGAAACTTTCTGAGTGAGGTCTTTGGTGACTGGTTAGTGTGCGACGCCTTAAAAGGCCATAGAAGTTTCAGCGCCCGCTACACAGACAAATAATTCGACCTGAAAGTGTGATTCCAGCCCAGAACAGAAGTAATTCTTCCTGGAACTGCTGGTCAGTCAAGTCTTGGTGAAATGGTCGTTATCCACAGGACGTCAACGTTATGTTGTAGTTTTTTTGCATGCAAGCCAATTGATATTGCTAGAAAATGCTGTCAATCCGTTTTGCGAATCCACTGTCGGAATCGGCTGGATGGGCGACTGTCTAGTGCTGCTGACCTCCTGCTAGGCAGACTGGGCTGAAAGTAGTGACGTCAATTCGAAACGCCGTAGAGCGTCTCTAGCGTTACTCTCCCACACATACATGGATGCAGAGAGTCGTCGGTAAATTGGCAGACATCGCAAATATCTGATGTGATAAGATTGTGTTCGGGATTGTCGTTGGTAGAGTCAGACAACTTCATACTACACTTCCAGTAATAAAGACAGTGGATATATGTTACAAGAGATAGCATTCCGAAGATATCTGAGGATGGTTTTTCTTCTTTTACACTTTGTTCGCTGATGGCCATCTTCGCACTGCAGTATTCGTCTTGGAATAGTTTGGGCATGTAGACTGAGCACATTGTTGTTGATGTCGCTCCTCTGCAGGAAATGGGCATGTAAATCAAGTTGAATGCTGTCGATCGATGTCGCTCTTCTGTAGCAAATGGGCATTTAGATCTACCACATTGCTATCGATGTCGCTCCGCTGCAGGAAACATTGACGTATGCCACTGAGCTATCGAACAACATCAACCGCGTCCCTCCATACTGCTTTTTGGTTTCTGTGATTTTCGTAAATCGCTTCAGGCAAATGCCGTGATGGTTCCTTTGGAAGGGCACGGCCAATTTCCTTCCACATCCTTTCCTAATCCGATCGAACCAATGACCTCGCTGTTTGGCCCCCTCCTTCCAAATCAACCAACCGAGCAACATCAGTTCTTATAATTTACCACACACTCCACACTGTTACGGAAACAGAATGTATATGACCCAGTAATAAGACCAAAGCAGTGACAGGACAACAAAAGCTTACGAGAGGAAACGTCGACAGTGCTACAATAGAAACGCTGCTATATACTTATTTGCGCACTTCTTCAAGAAACTGTGCGCGGTGGCTGATGGGAGCTACCTGAATCGAAAGAAATCGAACATAATAGATTGGCACTTACAGCTTATCCTCGCCGCGACATTACTCTAACTTTATTAGCAGACGGTACTGACTTTCGCAAGCCGTAGCACGTGCATCACCCGAAACAAAACTAAGGACAAGGAAAACAACGCGGAACGACGACACACTCCAAGCGAATACCTATGCAAGGTCGCACAATACCTTGTGACTTTTGTCGAATCTGTTACTCCCATTAGCCATCGTGCCTAGTGTCTTCCCGAAGTAACCGATTAATACAAAACGCTCGTTAGGCCTGTCCTGTAATACTCCACAACTACATGGTCAAGGTATTTTACGTCCAAAAAAAAACACGTAATATCAGCCACACACATTGAACATTCAGCGTAGCTAACACAATAACAGGCCACAAGAACAGTAAGCTACTCTACGAAGTATATATTAATACCTTCAGCTGCTAACGGGCGTTGATATATATCAATGGGGACAGGTGAAAATGTGTGCCCCGACCGGGACTCGAACCCTGGATCTCCTGCTTACATGGCAGACGCTCTATCCATCTGAGCCACCGACGGCACGGAGAATAGTGCGACTGCAGGGACTATCTCGTGCACGCCTCCCGCGAGACCCACATTCTCACCGTATATGTCCACACACTACATTCGTAGTGTCCCTACTCAGCACACTCATTACTCGTGGAAGACATTGTCCGAAAGAACAGACACCATATCCATATCAGTATATAGTTCTGGCAATACCGGCCATGACCTCCTCCTTCTGTGCGGATGCACAACATATTACCCGAACTATTAGAGGGCTTGGTAAGAATGTCTTCCACGAGTAATGAGTGGGTTGGGTAGGGACACTACGAATGTAGTGTGTGGACATAAAACGTGAGGATGTGGGTCTCGCGGGAGGTGTGGGCGAGAAAGTCCCTGCAATCACGCTATCCTCTGTGCCCTCGGTGGCTCAGATGGGTAGAGCGTCTGCCACGTAAGCAGGAGATCCCGGGTTACAGTCCCGGTCGGGGCACACATTTTCACCTGTCCCCGTTGATATATATCAACGCCCGTCAGCAGCTGAAGGTATTAATATGTAATTCTAATTTCGTTCTAGACGCCTGCAGGTCATGTCCGAAAGAACAGACACCATATCCATGTAAGTACATAACTCTACGAAGTAGTCAACGTTAAACACTACACGACTGATTAACTGAATTCACTTAATAATTTGGGCTCAATTCGATTGTTTAGCGTTCGAGACTTGAAAGCACGAAGTTATGTCCTTCCCGTCGGTTGTTGGCCGGTAGGAAGCAAGTCCAATGATGGGTCTGGTATCTTACTGCTTCTCGACAGCTTTGGAGGATATTTCAGCCACCCTTAATAGATAATCATGTTCCCCAGCAACGTATCTATAATAGGCAGAAAATTTACGGAACTAGTCCCTCTTAACGGAACAAAATCGACAGATGTGAAAGTAATTTCCGTAGTACCATTACTATTTACAATGCATATAAATGATCTAGTAAAAGCGTCGGAAGCTCTTTAAGACTGTTCGCAGAGGATGCGGTTGTCAACACATAAAGACAGTATTGGTTTTCAAAAGACCTACGGAGGATTGATGAGTGGTGCAAGCTCTGGCAGTGGACCCTGAACTTAAATAAATGTACCATATTGCGCACACAAAGGATAAGAAATCTATTACTGTATAATTATATTATTGATGAGAAGCTGCCTAGAAACGTAAAATATCTAGGATTAACTATCCAGAGCGACGTTAAGTGGAATGGCCACATAAAACAAATAATAAGAAATGCAGGTACCAGAATGATATTCGAGGAAGAATCTTAAGGTAATGTAATTCTTCCACGAAAAAAAAAAATGGCTTGCAAGTCGCTTGTTTGACCGACTCTTGAGTATTGTTCGTCAATCTGGGACCTTTACCGGGTAGGTCTGACAGAAAATGGAAACAGAGAGAGAGAGGGGAGGAGGGACATCAACATCGAAAAACAAAAACTGTGGCCTTCTGTGGATAGTACCCAGTACAAAATAAGATCAGTTTGAAAACTGAAATTCTAAAGAGAGTGAATGTCTTCACATGTTTAGGCTGTAAACTACCCTTTCTGGAAGAAACAGACGAACTGAGAAAGCCACCTGGTGTACAAAAACAATGGGAGTGATTAATAATGTGTTGAAACCCTTCCTAGAAAACAAACACAACAGAATACGTCTTTATCAGACCTTAACAAGAACGTTGTTGTGCTATGAAGCGATGCCTGGCAATAAAGGCAAACGATACGAAAATTCTGACAGCCTATGAAGTGAATTTCTTGAAACAAACAGCTGTTTCCACAAAATGAGATCACAAAAAGGAATGAAGGTGTGTTGAAGAAGCTGTTTTTTACTTGATTTCAGCAACGCAGGAAGTAAACGTTTATATACATTACTAGTACTGATAAAGATAGAAGCCGCACAAACATCCAAACAAATCTTGATAGAATATTTCAAAATCAGTGCAAGGACTGGCAACTAGCAAAGGTGTTCAGGGACGTGAAATTACACACTTCGCAAAACGAAATCCTATGACTACAATTTTATCAAGTTACAAATGCAGTCGGTCCACTTAAAAATATCTGGTTGTGACGATGTGAGGCGATATGAAATGGAATTATCACATAGACTCTGTTGTAGGTAAAACAGGTGACAGATATTAGGTCAGCGGTAAGAAGGTGGGTAAATGCAGTTAGTCTGCAAAAGAGATTGCTTACAAAGTCCTCGTGCGACCGACACAAGAATATTGCTCACGTGTGTTAAACCATACAAAAAGGACTAACGGTGGTATATAAAGAAGGACAGTGCGAATGTTCACTGTTTATTTGATTCGTGTAAGAGCGGCACGGATAAGTTGAAAACACTAAACCAGCAACGCGTGTTGTGGTGATACTGATTACGGTTGGGAAGCGTGACTGGGTGGAATAATTAATTGTTTGTATTTTTTGCTACCAGTCACTTATTTGTTCTATGATTAATATATTCCAACTCATTTTGTCATGTTCCGCCCATCTTCACGCGTTTATGTATACAGAAAATTGTTGCTTAGAAATAAACTGTCTTATACTAAATTACTGTAGAATTTTTTATTTTCCTATTCGTTGCTGGAGTGACTGTCGGCGTATTTGGAAAGGGGGCATGCAGTGGTTGGCGAGAATCTAATGTTCAGTGATGTCTTCTGCTGGTGTGTACAGGGTGTTTCAAAAATGACCGGTATATTTGAAACAGCAATAAAAACTAAACGAGCAGCGATAGAAATACACCGTTTGTTGCAATATGCTTGGGACAACAGTACATTTTCAGGCAGACAAACTTTCGAAATTACAGTAGTTACAATTTTCAACAACAGATGGCGCTGCGGTCTGGGAAAAACTATAGTACGATATTTTCCACATATCCACCATGCGTAGCAATAATATGGCGTAGTCTCTGAATGAAATTACCCGAAACCTTTGACAACGTGTCTGGCGGAATGGCTTCACATGCAGATGAGATGTACTGCTTCAGCTGTTCAATTGTTTCTGGATTCTGGCGGTACACCTGGTCTTTCAAGTGTCCCCACAGAAAGAAGTCACAGGGGTTCATGTCTGGCGAATAGGGAGGCCAATCCACGCCGCCTCCTGTATGTTTCGGATAGCCCAAAGCAATCACACGATCATCGAAATATTCATTCAGGAAATTAAAGACGTCGGCCGTGCGATGTGGCCGGGCACCATCTCGCATAAACCACGAGGTGTTCGCAGTGTCGTCTAAGGCAGTTTGTACCGCCACAAATTCACGAAGAATGTCCAGATAGCGTGATGCAGTAATCGTTTCGGATCTGAAAAATGGGCCAATGATTCCTTTGGAAGAAATGGCGGCCCAGACCAGTACTTTTTGAGGATGCAGGGACGATGGGACTGCAACATGGGGCTTTTCGGTTCCCCATATGCGCCAGTTCTGTTTATTGACGAAGCCGTCCAGGTAAAAATAAGCTTCGTCAGTAAACCAAATGCTGCCCACATGCATATCGCCGTCATCAATCCTGTGCACTATATCGTTAGCGAATGTCTCTCGTGCAGCAATGGTAGCGGCGCTGAGGGGTTGCCGCGTTTGAATTTTGTACGGATAGAGGTGTAAACTCTGGCGCATGAGACGATACGTGGACGTTGGCGTCATTTGGACCGCAGCTGCAACACGGCGAACGGAAACCCGAGGCTGCTGTTGGATCACCTGCTGCACTAGCTGCGCGTTGCCCTCTGTGGTTGCCGTACGCGGTCGCCCTACCTTTCCAGCACGTTCATCCGTCAGGTTCCCAGTCCGTTGGAATTTTTCAAACAGATCCTTTATTGTATCGCTTTTCGGTCCTTTGGTTACATTAAACCTCCGTTGAAAACTTCGTCTTGTTGCAACAACACCGTGTTCTAGGCGGTGGAATTCCAACACCAGAAAAATCCTCTGTTCTAAGGAATAAACCATGTTGTCTACAGCACACGTGCACGTTGTGAACAGCACACGCTTACAGCAGAAAGACGACGTACAGAATGGCGCACCCACAGACTGCGTTGTCTTCTATATCTTTCACATCACTTGCAGCGCCATCTGTTGTTGAAAATTGTAACTACTGTAATTTCGAAAGTTTGTCCGCCTGAAAATGTACTGTTGTCCCAAGCATATTGCAACAAACGGTGTATTTCTATTGCTGCTCGTTTAGGTTTTATTGCCGTTTCAAATATACCGGTCATTTTTGAAACACCCTGTAGGTGTGTCTCGTTTATTGTGAGTGACAACACAGCTATTTTGGCGTCCCAGAAGCTTCGTTTGCATCACTGACGGAGCTGTTGTGCAATATTGCATTATTTATTTTGGCACTGTTTTGACGTAATTCACTGCACAATATATATATATATATATATATATATATATATATATATATATATATATGTGTATATATATATATATATATATATGGTGAGTCACCTAACGTTACCGCTGGATATATTTCGTAAACCACATCAAATACTGACGAACCGATTCCACAGACCGAACGTGAGGAGAGGGGCTAGTTTAATATATATAATTCAAAAATCGCTGTGGCGTAAGTCATAATAAACAACGACACTGCTCCACACTAGCGGCAAACATCACTGGACATATTCTGGACCACTACTGCCCAATACCTCTCTCTCCAAACAGCCCAGCAGCCACTTCAGCATCCTACGAACCACTTTCGTGAAGCTCGCAAGAGTATTCTACTTGGAGCACGCACACAGGCATTTAAGCTGTTTTTTCCACGCGCTTCACATGCAAGCAGAACGGGAAGAAACGTTAAGCGAGCAGTACGGGAAGAAACGTTAATACGTGGTACAGTGGGAGGTACCCTCTGCCATGCACTAATCAGTGATTGGAAAAGTATGCGTGTCACTGTAGTTACCTGTGACATCAATTTCAATCTTTCCCTATGTTGCCTTAACAGTACGGAATTATTTTATTTTTATTTTCCACGCAACCTCCAGTACGAGGCAGCGTACAAAGCTACCCAGAATTCTGCTGGTCAGACTCTGGAATTGCTGAGAGCAGTGTCCCGGCTGTCACCCGCCGCCACACCTGTGGCTGCGTTTGTGGCGCCTGCCTAATAAAACACGGCGGCGGCAGGCGACCGATCGCCACCAGATAAAGCCGCGTCATACACACTATCGCTTCCATAAAAATACATCACGTATCAGGCTGGCTCAACAGGTAGCAAGCGCTCGCGTTTTATGTGCCACTACTGCCGCGCCAAAATCGCTTCGCCGGGAATATAACACTTTGCCGCGATTTACGAGCGAAAACAGCACGACGCTGCCCTGCCCGTCTGGCGCGGTAATCCAGCCCGCAGCGCCTGTTAACTGCAACCTGCGATGCGCTCTCGCGTCCCGTCGCTCTGTTTGCTAACGCGTCCTGCTGCGCCCTAGAAGTATGACGGCTCCAAATTACGCCGGCGGAACTGTGCTAGTATGAGCTTAGTATGCCGTTACTTGACCATAAAGTCTCGCTGTCATTTCATAAACTCACAACTTCGAAGCTCTGAGATACAGAGAATCGTGATTCGTCGTAAAACGTTTAGTAGCTCTCAAAATTTTCTTCCTTGTTCTTTGTTTCAGACCTGACTAGGAGTGCATCAAAATGGCTCCAGGCCAGGAGAAGGCGCAACATGTCATCTGGTACGTAGTATCCAAATCTGTGATTACGGTACTGCGGTTATACGCTGGTCGCTAAATTTAAACTTTTTTTCTGCATCTGGTTTGTAATTGTGTGGATTTACGTAGTTTTGTGGTCCTGCATTCACTGGTAGTATCAGCTTTTCTCTATCACGTCACATTTCCAAGATACACTGGAAAATCAAAAACAATTCTGGCGAAAATTGATAAATGAAAACTAACAGCCGGCCGGTGTGGCCGCGCGGTTCTAGGCGCTTCATTCAGTCTGGAACCGCGCGACCGCTACGGTCGCAGGTTCGAATCCTGCCTCGGGCATGGATGTGTGTGATGTCCTTAGGTTAGTTAGGTTTAAGTAGTTCTAAGTTCTAGGGGACTGAGGACCTCAGATGTTAAGTCCCATAGTGCTCAGAGCCATTTGAATTTGAAAACTAACAAAAAATAAATATTCAGAACTTTAGAGGTCAATACTATTTAATATGTTCATATAAACATGACGCCAATGAAGGTCTAAATTAGCTCACAGCAAATAATCAACTTTATTCTTCTTTGCTATTCGAAAAATGTGACAATGGTGCTCGTCTTTTGCTTGCCATTTCTTTATTGCACCTACCATCTACATATAGTGACAATTAGTAGATCTTCTAGCACTCCTGTTAAAAATATTCAAACATCTAAACAAAAGAGCAATAAACATAGAAATATTGCAAATAAACAACAAATGGTCCCAAACCTCAAATCTTACGTGTTAGACCATTTTGAAAGATAGATTCAATCTCTGCACACCAAGATACATACTAACTGATATCACACACCGAAAATGCAAAATGGCTGTTGAACAATGTTATCGACGCCAGAATGGAAGGATACCACCGAAAAAAAACCCGTAATGAAGTGGTTCAAAAACCTTAGAGAGACAACAGTGTCAAAGACCTTCGAAGAAGTGGACGTATCCTTGTGTCTTAAGGACGCGTTGGCAGAGCGCAAGCCGCATATCAACGAAGCCGCCCCCCCACCTCCCGAAGTCAATAAGCCGTGCATCACGCGAATTGCAGCAAGCAAGATCAACTGACCACGAACTGTTATACAAGCGCTTACGGCTTTTTGCACACAAAGTGAAAATGGTCCACGCATTAAAACCAAACGATCGTCCTCTGAGGTAAGAATTCGGGTATTTCCTGCTCGCCTCCATAGTCGCTGACTGATTACCTCGAAAATTGCATGTTTCCAGATGCAGCAGAGTTCCACATATCTGGACATGCGAGTCGCCACAAATTAGAATTTGGAGTTCTGAAAACCCACACGAACACATCCGTGACAGCCCGAAGCTTAATGTTCGATGTGGCCGGCCGCTTTTTCTTCGCAGTCGAAACCACAACGGAAAATGTTTATCTGGACACGCTCGAACAGTTCCTGTTACCACAGATCGAATAGCTGCAGTGGTCTAGCATCATCCAACATGATGATGAACCCCACATTCCAGTTTTAACGTGTGGGTTGTGACTAAATTACACATTTCCTCAGAGGTGGATGGATCGTGAGGGTCCCACCGCATGTCCGCTCTCCAGATATAACGCAATGAGACTTCGTTATGTGGGGTCAAGTCACGGATAGCGTGTACACTGTACGACACAGGCACGCATAATACGCAATAAATTGATTTATATCTTTAAATTTGCATTCATGGATACCTCCTGAAGTTTTTCCTGAGTTACAAAAGGGTATGGGCTAGCGGATGTCTGACATTAGCCGGGTGCCAGCCACTTCACGCTATGTCCACGTGATGGAAGTGTGAACTGGTACTGGCAAAGTAACGCCACGACAAAGCGTCGCTGCCGCTGTCAGACAAAGAACTGTACAGGACAAAGCCAATCACAGGAACGGAATCGGTCACGTTGCGCGCGAGTGCGAGTTCATGGGTGTGGGTGAGTGAGGTTTGGTCGTGTTTTTCTCAGCCACCTCTCGGTACATTCAGATCTTCCTTCCACTTCTCTCCGGCTATGAAGAACTCACCTTGTACGAAAGATTTCAAACTTCATTTCTGTACCCATTAATGATACATAATAAACCAAGACATGATTCAGTTTTAATAATAAACTCGTAAACACCGGATGGTCACCTGCTCCTGAATACAGCCTATTGGCCACATCTGTACGCACTTGCAGAATACAACACCAATCGACGACACTCCCAGCCTTCGTTTACGAATGAGTGAGCAATCAGAACTGTTAGAGCAGAAAAGCTGATCCGTACATGGTTGGAACTCGAATAGCTCGCTTATGTTCTACGCAACAAGTGCGGCTCACACTAAAATTCCGGCAAAAAAAAGTTTTGAGAGCTGCTAAACGTTTTATAGTAAAACACTGTGTTCTCTCTCTAATAGTTCCCGATTTATGATTTTTTAGAAAATTATATCAGGACTTTATAGACACTGCATTTTACAGTTACAAGGTACCGAACAAAAAGTTAAGCGCGCCATAAGCCGTAGATCGTTTTGAGGCTTTGCACCCTGCCAGTACAAGCATATCGAGGATATGTGGCAGGACCATAGCCTAGGGCATTGTTCCGGAATAAATCTTTCTCTCTGCAGTAGGGTGTGCACTGTTTTGGAAATGCCTCGGAATAGACGAATGTGGCGACAGGAAAAGAAACCAGAGACGAAGTTAAATACATCTAAATCTACAAGCATACTCTGCAAATCTCACTTAACTGCCTGGCAGAGGATTCACCGAACCACCTTCACAATAATAGCCTATTATCCCCACCTCAACCAGCGCGTAGATAAAACAAACACCTATATCTTACCGTGCGAGCTCTGATTTCCTTTATTTTATTATGATGATCGTATCTCCCTATGTAGGTCGGCGCCAACAAAATATTTTCACATTTCAAGCTTCACATTTCAAGCGGAAAGTTTGTGATTGAAATTTCAAAATTATGCTGCAATGAAAAACGCCTTTGTTTTAATGGTGTCCACCCCAAATCCTTTATCATGTCAGAGACACTCTTTCCCCTATTTCGCGATGATACAAAACGTGCTGCTCTTCTTTGAACTTTCTCAATGTACTCCGTTAAATCCTGTCTGGTAAGGATCGCACACCGCGCATCAGTAATAAAGAGGACGGAAAAGCATGGTGTAGGTAGTCTCTTTGGTAGATCTGTTGCATCTTGTAAGTGTTCCGCCAATAAATTGCAGTCTTTGGTTCCCCTCCCCACAAAATTTTCTGTGCGCTCATTCCAATTTAAGTTGCTCGTAAATGTAATTCCTAGGCATTTAGTTGCATTTACTGCCTTTAGATTTGACTGATTTATCGTTTTACCGAAGTTTCCCTTTAGCACTCATGTGGATGACCTAAAACTTATTATTTAGGGTCAATTCCCAATTTTCGCACCGTACATATATCTTTTCTGATTCGCTTTCCAATTTGTTTTGAATCTGATGATCACTTTACTGGACGATAAATGACAGCATCACCTACAAACAACCTAAGACGGCTGCTCAGATCGTCTCCTAAATCATTTATATAGATGCGGAACAGCAGAGGGCCTGTAATACTATCTTGGGGAACGCCATAAATCACTTCTGTTTTACCCGATGACTTTCCGTCAGTTACTACAAACTGTGGCCTCTCTGACGAAATCATGAAATCATGAATCCAGTCGAGTAACTGAGACAACATTCCATAAGCACGCAATTTGATTGCTTGTGAGGCACAATGTCAAAAGCGTTTTGGAAGTCAAGAAATACGGAATCCATTTGAAATCCGTTGTCAATAGCACTCAATATTTCGTGTGAGTAAAGAAGTAGTTAGGTTTTCTAAATCCGTGTTGACTGCGCGTGTAAATAGACCTTTCTCTTCGAGGTAATTCATAATGTTCAAACACAATATATATTCCAGAATCTTGCTGCATATCGACGTTAATTATATGACCCTGTGGTTTAGTAGAATACTCCCACTAAAATAAATTTGCAGAATTTTGAAGACGGCGGTCTCCGTTTAATGGGATAAACACCATGAAAGATACAATGGCTAGCCGAAACATTATGATCCCAGCCAACGAGAGACAAAATGAACCTGATGACATTACGGGCACGTGATGCGGTAAGCAAAGTACATATGCGGAGCAGAGATGAAGTGATCATCATACGGGCAGCAAAATGGGGAAATCCACCGACATAAGTTAGGCCTAGTGAGAATTAGTTACGTTCGATGGCAGGAGAAACGGGACTTCTAGCCAGGAGAATACAGGATTATAAATATAAAATCAAATTAGGGGTAATGCAGGAGCGGTTTAATAATGAAAAAGAAAACAGGAATGCAAGTAAGCTACTATGAACAGCATTTTGAACGCATTATTGCAGCCAAGACAGGCACGAAGCCGACGCCTACCACAGTAGTACAAGTTTATATGTCAATTATCTCCGTAAATGATGAAGAAATTGAAGAAATGTATGACGACATAAAAAAAATTATTCAAATAGTTAAGGGACACGAAAATTTAATAGTGATGGGGGACTGGAATTCGATAGTAAGATCAGGAAGAGAAGGAAAAATAGTAAGTGAATATGGACTGGGGGAAAGGAATGAAAGAGGAAGCCGCCCGGTATCGATGTCGGTCGGAGAGGCCTGGCACGAAGTCAGCGTTCCAAAACATCCCAAAGGTGTTCTATAGGATTCAGGTCAGGACTCTGTGCAGATCAGTCCATTACAGGGATGTTATTTTCGTGTTACCACACCGCCACAGGATGCGAATAGCGAACAGGTGCTCGATCGTGTTGAAAGATGCAATCGCCATCCTTAAGTTGCTCCAAGAGTGGGAAGCAAGAAGGTGCTTAAAACATCAATGTAGGCCTGTGCTGTGATAGTGCCAAGCAAAACAACAAGGGGTGCAAGCCTCCTCCACGAAAAACACGACCATACCGTAACACCACCCTGCCATCGGATCGCCACATTGTGTACCACTCCACACAGCGTTTTTCCACTGTTCAATCGTCCAATGTTTACGCTCCTTACACCAAGTGAGGAGTCGTTTGGCATTTACCGGCGTGACGTGTGACTTATGAGCAGCCGCTCGACAATGAAATCCAAGTTTTCTCACTTCCCGCCTAACTGTCATAGTAGGTGCAGTGGATCCTCACGCAGTTTGGAATTCCTGAGTGATGGTCTGCATAGATGTCTGCCTATTACACATTATGACCCTCTTTAAACGTCGGCGGTCTCTGTCAGTCAACAGACGAGGTCGGCCTGTACGCTTTTGTGCTGTACGTGTCCCTTCACGTTTCCACTTCACCATCACATCGGAAACAGTGGGGGATGTTTAGGAGTATGGAATTCTGGCGTACAGACGTATGACACAAGTAACACCTCATCACATGACCATGTTCGAAGTCCGTAAGTTCCGCGGAGCGCCCTATTAGCTCTCTCATGATGTCTAATGTCTACTGAGGTCGCTGATATGGAGAACGTGGCAGTAGGCGGCAGCACAATGCACCTAAAATGAAAAACGTATGTTTTGGGGGGTATCCGTATACTCTTGATCATATAGTTTATTTGAGCAGTAACATAACTGATGATGGCCGAAGTAGAGAGGATATAAAATGTGGCTGGCAAAGGCACGGAAAGCATTTCAGAAGAAGAGAAATTTGTTAACATGGAATACAGATTTAGGTGTTAGGAAGTCTTTTCTGAAAGTATTTGTCTGGAGATTAGCTATATATGGAAGTGAAACATGAAAGACAAACTGTTAGGACAAAAAGAGAATAGAAACTTTCGAAACGTGGTGCTACAGAAGAATGCCGGAGACTGGATGGCTAGATCCCATTACTAATGAGGAGGTACTGAACAGAATTGGGGAGACAAGAAGTCTGTGGCAAAACTTGACCAAAAGAAGGGATAGAGTTGACGGAACACATTCTGAGACATCTAGGGATCACCAATTTAGTATGGTGGGAAGTGTGAGTAAGTGTGTGTAGGGGGAGGGGGGGGGGGTAAAAATCGTAGAGGAAGATCAAGAGGTGAACACAGTAAACAGAGTCAGAAGGATGCAGGTTGCAACACCTCGCAGATGAAGAGGCTCGCAGAGGCTAGGGTAGCATGGAGAGCTGGATCAAACCAGTGTTAGGACTGGAAACCACAAGAAAGTGATTTTCATAGAGGGCGCCTCGGAGCGAACAACCCGGAAACGGAGAAAATTATCAGCTGTTCGCGTCCTACTGTCATCATCATCTATGGGAAGTGGTTGAAGGACAGTGAAACCACGAGGAGGCGACAAGGTGTCAGACGTCCACGGCTAATCACATAAGGTAGAGGTCGGAGGCTTGCCCGCTCTGTACAGAACGATAGACGGTGATCTGCAGCACATCTGATGACTGAGTACGATGCTGGTGCAGACACATGTGTTGCGGAGCATATACAGCACATACTTTCTGAACAAAGGACTTCCCCGCAAACGACCCCTACGCGTTCCCATGTTGACGCAAGAACATCTTCAGTTACTGTTGTAGCGGCACGGTATTATCGAGATTGGACCGTGGATCAATGGAGACATATCGCCTGGTCTGATGAATCATGTTTCTTTTTACACAGGTCGATGGTCACGTCTGGCTACGCCGTTACACACAATAACTGTCAATGCCGATCGTTACGTGGAGAAGTTACAAACAACTTTCCAAACGATCAAGAAGCCTGGTTTCAACAGGACAGAGGGACATAACACACGGCACGGCAATCAATGGGATATGTGCGTGAATTGTTTGGCAACCGTGTGATCTGTAGATTCGGTAACATTCCCTGGACTCCTAGATCGCCAGATTTATTCGTTTGTGAGTTTTTCTTGTGGGGCTATCTCAAGAGCAAAGTCTACACGACTCGACCAAGAAACCTGGATGAGTTAAAACAGATAATTCGGGATGCAGATCACAGTATCCCAGCTGAGATGTTGCAGCGGTCAATGAGGAATCTCAACAGTAGATTTCACGAATGTATTCATACAGGAGGACGCCATCTAAAGGACGTAATTTTTAAAAATAAAAATGCCATCAATGTTTCTTAAATGGCGAAGTTGTAAGGTTTCAATTACTATGAATGCAATTTCTTTCCTTCATCACTTCTAGTTTTATTGGAATGTGGAAATGTTCCCGTTTTTCTGTGTCACCGTGTATTTGTTTTATGTGGCCATGCCACTGGATGGCTACTCCTCAATATTTTACAATAGATATGTTTCCAGCAATTTGTTATCAATAGCGTAGTTGAACAGTAGTAGATTTCTTATCCTATGTATGCGCAATATGTTACGTTTATGGACGTTCAGGATCAACCGCCAGAGCATCCACCATTTACAGTCCTCTGCAGGTCATTCTGGAAATCAATGCTTTCTTAAGGAGTTGCTACTACGAACAGTCTTAAATAGCTTCCAACGCTTTCTACCATATGATTTATACATACTGTAAACAGTAAAGGTCCTACCACACTTCCTTGCGATACTACGGAAATTACCTTTACGAACATCTGTCAATGTTGTTCAGTTGAGTTCTGTCTTCAAGGAATTCTTGAATACAGTCGCAAATCTGGGCCGACACTCGGTAAGCTCTTATTTTTTCTGTAAAAGACAGTGCGGGATGGCGGCGAAGTCAAGAAACACATCAACCTGAGTGCCATTGTCTACAGTGCTACGGATCTAATGGAGGAACAGAGCGAGCTGAGTTTCGCAAGATGTCTATCTGCGTTCATGCAGCTTTTTATATAGGAGATTTTCTTTCTCCGAAAACGTCATTTTTCTTGAGCATAAAAAATGTTCCATAATTCTACAACAGATTGACGTCAATGATGTATGCCTATACGTGAACGTGTGGAACAACATACACAGTGTACTGGTGTAATATGGAGCAGAAATTTCACGTATCTCGCCAACTCTACCACAGGAGACGTTATTGTAGACTGATGCAACATCGTCCAAAAAAATTTGACAGTTGTAATGTCATTACTTCTGAACAGGAGGGGTGCATCGCTGCGGTTAGCTAGCGTGCTTTGCAATTTGCAGTGGATTTCTACTGATTCCGTGTAGCCCGGTTCTAGACGTGTTACACTAGACGGGTTTTCGGTATTACGGATCAGTAAGAGCTAACCAGCGCGCACTGGGCAGTGAGCGAGCGAAACACTCTTTGAGAGGGCGGAGCGGGCAGGTCCGAGCCCCTGCGCTACATTTCGCGCACCAATTAAAATTTCTTTGCTCTGGCGGCGGCGCGTTTTCTTTGTGAGGGGCCAACGGAGTTAATTAAGCCAGAGCGGAGCGAGAGGAGCCGTGTTTACCGGTGACTGCTGGCGGGGTGCCCGCCAGAAGGAAGGGAAGGGACGGGAAGGGAAGGGCGGCTGCAGCCTGCGACGGCGAGTCGGCGTTTCCTGCGCCCCACCGGTGCTACATCTCGCGCCGTCTGGCCCTTGTTAATCGGCGCTTCAAAGGCCGCCAGAAGAGGGGACGCTCCTCCGAGAAGGCCGCCATTATAGTGGCCGGACTGGTCATCAGTCACTGGCCCCGAGCCGAGACATCATACTTGCACGGCCCAATCAGCCACTTCGTACCAAGAGCAATTACTCCCGCCTTATTTTGGAACTGCGAGGCCTTGGCAGTCTGAGTTGTACTTCTAGTACAGGCTGCTCAAGAAGTTACCCAAACCTGTGGGAAAACAAAAATTGTAACGTTTGTTGGAGAATTGCAGTAACACGGTGTTCAGTTTCTTTTGTTGTAGCCACATGTAGTAAGCGTTGCTTCACGCAGTGGAGAATGGCAAAACAGAGGCACGCCGGCGGCCGAGGCGTTGCGAAGTAGGCAGGCACAGATAGCCTTGCTGACAGCAGCAGTCTACAAACATACTGACGCAAGGACGCACACAGACCGAGCGCCGAGCGAAGCCTGGAGAGTGCTGAGTAAGGGGGCCAGCACGCTAAGTTACGCTGCAATATATTGCGGGAGTAATAACAAAAAGCTACCACCGAGGGTAAAAAACGTCCTCCTGCCGGATATTAATAGTGGAGCGCAGGCAGCAACAGACAGAAGCCATAGGAAGCAGTTCGTATCTGAGGACGGACGTGGTCCGTGTCCAAATGTTCAATCTTCGTAGGTGACGATTCTGGAAGTCTGTTCCAGCTCGCAGGAGTCATCTGTTCGCCGCCAGATGTCAACTTCAGATCTGGAGGTCGGCCCGAGTTCGATCGGCACCATGGCTGACTAACTACAGCGAGAACTTCCAACAGGACCGGCCGCAGCGCCGTCTCGGTCACAGGCGGCGCCGAGGACTGACGCCCGGACTTCACGGCAACCCGGCACCACGGCGCGTGGTCCGCCCATGACGGGACCTCGCGGACATCGCGACTGACGGCTTCCCAGCTGCCGGTGCATCAGGCGTCGGCAGCTGACCTCACGGTGACGCGGCTCCGTACTGGGGCGCCGAGCGGCGACGAGTTCATCTGAACCACAGGGCATCCTGGCTTCAGCGCAGCACTCGTTGCTTGAGGCTCCCGAGGGCGATCAGCGGAGCGCGTTGCGCGCATTGTCGGAGAATAAATACAGCAGCAGCCAGGCGGAGGGATCCGCAGGGCTGGGCAGCGACGACGACGACGAGGGAGAAATTGTAAAACTCCACGCTGTCTCAGTCTTTGGCGCAGCCACTGTGTCTGCTGCTAACAAATGGTGCAGAAGACTTTCTGCACTTCGCCAACAGAGTAAGCCAGTGGCGTAACTCTGGTGTCGCAGCTGGCGCGCGTGACCTGGAGACCGTTTCCGTGGGAGAGAATAATTGTTACGGGCGACAAAATTGAGGAAGAGCAAAAGAAAACAATAAGAGGGATCACCACATGGGTAGGGGAATAAGAAGCAGGGCACCAACATTACAAGGGGGCAGAGATGTAGGAAACGAAATGGGGAGGACGACGTACTGATTGGCCTGCACTGAGCAACAGTTCCATCAGACGTACATCTCCCAGGTATGGAGAACTCAGTTCCAAGCTAAAAGATGGTGTCACTCGCGTTATGCCATCTGACGCAACAGAACCAAAGTACACTATCTGATCAAAACTATCGGGACCCCAATCAGCGGACATGAGTATAGGATGTGCTCCACCCTTCTCCTTTAGCACAGCTTGAACTTTGGTGGAGGCGCTTCTATTGAGTTATTTGAATGTCTGTGAGGAAAGGCAGCTCATTCCTCGAGCCAAACCAGAGAAGATACTAATGTAGGACCCTGGGGTCTGGAGCGAAATCAACGTTCTAACTTATCAAAAAGTTCCTTTATTTGGTTCACATCGGGACAATGGGAAAGCCAGTCCATGCCAGGAAATATATCGTCCATAAGCAATTCCCTCAAATGGTTCAAATGGCTCTGAGCACTATGCGACTTAACTCCTGAGGTCATCAGTCGCCTAGAACTTAGAACTAATTAAACCTAACCAACCTAAGGACATCACACACATCCATGCCTGAGGCAGGATTCGAACCTGCGACCGTAGCGGTCGCTCGGCTCCAGACTGTAGCGCCTAGAACCGCACGCAACTCCCTAACAGATGCTGTTTTACGACATGGCGATTGTCACGCTGATACAATCATCGTCTCTGAACAGTTCCTCCACTCCACGCAATACACAATGTTGTAAGATGTATTCATATACTTCAGCATCTAGCGTTTTATTAAGCACAATAAGGGGACCACACCTCATCCACGAAAAACACCCATAGAGCATTTTTAAACTTACATCTATGTAAATCGGTATTTGCCTTCTCAGAAATGAAACAATCGGTATCTGACTACTCAGAAATAAAAAAATATACCTTTTCACAAATTGCCTAAGGAAATGAACAGGGGAGAAAAGTTTTATGACACTATTTCATTACCCAAGCATTTTCAAAGCTACAGAAATACAAAAATACGTTGTTTCTGGAAATTCGACTCCTATGGGAGTGAAACAGGGGATGAAAATTTGTAAGAAATTAATCTGTTATATTACAACATTTTTAAAGTTAAATCTATAAAAACTGTTGTCTGACTTCCCGGTTAGAAAAAAGAAATACGTGTTAGGCGACGAAAGTTTCTATGGAAATAACACAACAAGAACTCGACAGATAGGATCAACATAAACCTCCGACTACAACAACCAGGATCGGCTTTTGGTCAGAAGTACATTCAGAATAGACCATGATGTATAGCCCTTAATTGGCGTGAAAAGTGTAGGTGTTGCACTTTGCGAACAACATAAAAATTCGATTAAACAAAAACCAATCTGTGCAGACCTTGCAGTCTACGTGAGCGAAGCAGTGGGTGCTAAGCTAGTCATGTATATACACAGCCAGACAAAAAAAAAAAAAAAAAAAGTGAAGCAGCCAGAAGATCTTGTCGGATGTCAGTGGAACTTCGTACTAGTACATACCTTCGGCGGGTAGGTAAATTATTCTTTGTGATTGGTGGAACGGCCACTAGAGTGTATTAGGAGGCAGCGTTATCAGGCTTTGAATGGGGCCCTCATTGTGGCCGACGGGTCGTATCATCCAACATCCAGATTAGTGGGCCATTCAAATGTGACACTGACCCGCTGTTGGACTGTATGAGAACGTGAGGGTAGCCATATTCGTCGAGGAGCCGCTCAACGACCACTAGGCAGCACCAAGCGCATCGTAACCTCTTCATAGCAACGCCTGTCATTCGCGAACAACTGCAACGTTATATGTCATCCCACTCTACTGGTCAGAGCCTAGCAGGAGCCTGACTAGGGAATTACCGTGTCATCTGTAGGAAGCAGTTAAAACCACAACACCAACGGGTGCGTTTGGAGTGATGAAATAACCAGGAAACATGGACTGCTGATGAATGGTGTCGCATTGTGTTCAGCGATGAATCGCGGTTCTGTAGTACTTGGGTTGATCTTCGTCGAGTATGGCGCCGACCTGGGGAGAGGTTCCATTCCTCCAATGTTTTGTAGAGGCATACCCGTGTTGCTCCTGGCCTTTTCGTATGGAAACCCGCCGCGTATGCTCGTAGTTGTTGAGGGAACTCTGACGGCACAACATTTATACATCACGAAAACTGTGCCTCTCGTGTGTTACGGCTCATGCAACAGGACAATGCTCGTACACCCATGGTACGTTATCTCTATGAATTGCGTGATGTTGATGTACTATGTCCCCCACCGAACGTGCCTGGAGGAGGATGAGGAGGAGGTTTCTGCAGCGGAGTGTGCGCTGCCAGGAAGTTTCATATCAGCGCACACTCCGCTGCAGAGTGAATATCTCATTCTGGAAACATCCCCCAGGCTGTGGCTAAGCCATGTCTCCGCTATATCCTTTCTTTCAGGAGTGCTAGTTCTGCAAGGTTCGCAGGAGAGCTTCTGTAAAGTTTGGGAGGTAAGAGACGAGATACTGGCAGAAGTAAAGCTGTGAGTACCGGGCGTGAGTCGTGCTTCGGTAGCTCAGATGGTAGAGCACTTGTCCGCGAAAGGCAAAGGTCCCGAGTTCGAGTCTCGGTCGGGCACACAGTTTTAATCTGCCAGGAAGTTTCATCCCATCATTTGCCTGGAGCGATTTAGGGAAATCACAGAAAACCGAAATCAGGATGGCCGGACGGTAATTTGAACCGTCGCCCTCCCAAATGCGAGACCAGTGTGCTAACCGTTGCGCCACCTAGCTCAGTGAACGTGTATGGGGCCAGCTCGACTCTAACTGTGTCACAGTGCCAGTACCTACGAAATCAAGGACGTTGCAACAGCTTGCTTAATGAGGCGATACCTACTTAATGACCCTCTTCTCAAACTAATCAGTGCGGCTATTGGTAAAATATGGATAGACCAACATACCGATATTTTTTCTAAAAAGTGTTGATAATATGTGGGCGATGCTTCTTCTGCCTAAACTTTTATTTTATATTATATTTCTTTCACAATTTTCGGTATATACTAGGGGCGTTGGAAAAGTCCGTGCAATGTCCGAGAGATGGCACCACCGGCGCGTATCGAGGTCATGTTTAGTTAGTACCATCTTTGGAAAGAACGCACACAAAGTTTCAGCCATATTGGTCTATTTCTTTGTGTTTGACATTCGTGTGAATCAAGGAAGTCGAGTGATTGTCAAAAAATGGTTGAAAACGAATTTCTTGTGGTGATTAAACATTACTTTATGAAAGGCAAAACGCCTCAGGAGACTAAAGAGAAGCTTGATAAACATTACGATGACTCTGCACCTTAGATTAGAACAGTTTATAAGTGGTTTCAAAATTTTCGGAGTAGCCATATGGGCACAAGTGATGCTGAACGTCCTGGACGCCCTGTGGAGGTCACGACTACAGAAATCATTGATAAACTCCATGATATGGTGATGGATGACGGAAGAGTTAAGATGCGTCAGATTGCTAGTGCTGTGGGCATTTCGAATGAACGTGTACATAATATTTTGCATTTGGACATGAGAAGTTATCCGCAAGATGGGTTCCACGATTACTCTCGCTTGACCAAACCGGAATCGTGTGAAGTGTTGCAAAGATGGTTTGCAGCTGTTCAGGAAGAATCCGCGTTGTTTCGTCACTGTGGATGAAACATGGATACATTACTATACCCCTGAGACCAAACAATAAACTAAACAATGGGTTACCAAGGGAGAATCTGCACCAAAAAAGGCGAAAACATTCCTTCGGACAGAAATGTTATGGCGACTGTCTTTTGGGATTCGCAAGGAATAATCCTCATCGACTATCTGGAAAAGTGTAAAACTATTGCAGGTGCATGTACTTCATCGTTCTTGGATCGTTTGAAACCCAAGCTGCAAGAAAAACGCCGGCGATTGGACGGCAAAAAAGTCCTTTTCCATCACGACAATGCACCAGCACACACCTCAGCAGTTGCGGTAGCAAAATTAATGGGAATAGGGTTCCAACTCGTTTCACATCCCCCCTATTCTCCAGGCTTGGCTCCCTCGGACTACTATTTGTTCCCCAATTTGAAGAAATGGCTGGGGGGACAAAGATTTTATTCAAACGAGGAGATGATTGCAGCAACTAATAGCAGTCTTAGACAATTCCTATTATACGGAAGGCATCAACAAATTAAAACAGCGTTGGACGAAGAGTATAAGTCTAAAATGAGACTATGTCGAAAAATAAAAGTTTACCCCGAACACATAAGTAGTTCTTATTTTTGCACGGACTTTTTAAACGTCCCTCGTATTTGAAGTAGTTGTTTTGAAATTGTAGTAGAACATAATTTTACTTTCACTCTGTGAAGGAGTCTTATTTCTTTTTGAGGTTTCATCACGTTCAGTGTTTCTCTTTGTCTGTGTGAAGCGGGTATAGGCGGCACAAAAGAAGTAGTCCGATTGCACTGGGGGCTGGCGATGTGAATAGAATAACAAGACTTCCGACATGAAGAAGTACACCAGTTGTGTTTAACAGTTTTTAACGAAACTAGTGTGCTATTTCTTCACATCGGCGTTCTTCAAAAACAGTTGCTGAAAGCGATGAACAAAAATCTAAATTACAAGATTGGGCTTTGCGGTGGACGGAGACGTGCGAGGGGAAATGCTGTTATCGGCTCTGAGCGCACCAACAGAAACTGCAACGTTTAGCTTCACCACGAAATTTTGACGCTACAACTTCTAGGTCCCTGGCGTTGAGAAAAAAAAAAAAAAAAAAAAAAAAAAAAAAAAAAAAAAAAGAAAATGGGGAAGTCGACATCAAGTGTTCCGGATAAATCCGGTATGTAACAAAACAAACGACGGACCAATCGGGCACCTTTTATTGTGTCACTTACATGGATGTACCATCATTAGCAAAGTAGTTGTCGTCAAGCATGAACATGTATTGTTTTCCTTTCAGTTCTTGCTCTAAGGGGGATAAGCAGGCTCCTAGCTTGTTGAAGTTCAGAATATCTAATAATAAATCAATACTTAGATATACAGCTCTAAAACGGGCAGTATACTCGTATTTACAATGTGAAGCCGATATTTTTATAGGCCAGTAATTCGGTATTTTTTCTGTCAAAATATCGATACTCTTGTATATTATTATATTTGAACCTTTTTACACACTGAGAATCGATCACATTTTTTTAAAAATATTGGTAATACGATTTATCGATATATCGTATTACCGATATTTTTAAAAATATCCAAGCCAGCGGGGGGGCTATGTCGTACTGATAAGTAGGCTCATAGAGCGAAGTTCTCTGTAACTTCGACTCGATTTTTTAATGGCTGACGTTTCATTTCGTTTGCTCCTCCCCTACTGGATTGTTCACTTTTTTGTCAGTCACATACATCCTTTACTAACTCGTTCCACATTTATAGATAAAAAATAGTTCAAATTACCTTTGGAATATGTCACTACAGGGTGTAACAGGACGACTTTTTACAAATGTTGGGTATTGTAGAGGATGAAATATAGAATGTTTTGATATAAGGAACCTAGAGCCTAAAATGTAAAATAAAGTTTCTACAGTCATCACTGGACTGTTGATAATCTACGTATTATCTATACGGGAAGTTACCATATGAGATTCTCAGTGAAAATGTGGGCTGGAATTCTTGGAGAGCACCTTACTGGACAACTCGTCTTACGAAATTCTTTGAATGGTGCATGGTATTTGAATTTCTGTACGACGTTCCCTTGCAAATACTCACTATTTTGTGGTTTTAAAACGATAGTTCTCCAGAGCACTTTAATCGTAGTGCCGGGCGTATCTCGCTGACAACTTCAGGTGGACTGTAATTGGAATAGAACGTTCAGTCCCTTGGCCTGCGCATTCCGCTGACCTTCCAGCTCTTGACATTTTCTCTCTAGGATTATGTAAAATCCATTGTGTACTCATCATCAGCAGGAAAGTACCTGAGGTAAAAGAGCACATCTTGACAACATTTGATACAACCAGAGGAGAACCTGGAATCTTACATGAAATCAGACAAAGCATGGTTCGTCGTTGCACATTATGAAACGAAGTTGGCGGTCGTCACAATGAACATTTATTCTAAAGCAGTGAAGTCGCTGATTCGATTTACAGTATTTGATTATACTCTGCTACTCTGTCAATGGAACTCTACAGTGTTCTGGTGTTTCATTTGACCTACCGAATGTATTGGAAGCGCGTAATGTTGTAGAAACTTTATTTAACATTTCTGGTTATACGTTCCTCATACCAAAACGTTCCGAATTTCATCTTCTATACCGTCTCCAACACTTTTTAGCCCTCATTACACTTTGTATAATTTACTTGATAGCAATCAATACTTTTTCCCGTTATGTGTAACCAAATTCTTCCTCGAATAAAAGTCTCTCGGTCTACATGTCGCGTCAATTCAGGATAAAACTCCAAGCTTTCGACCACCACCTCCATGGTCGTCGTCAGGGCTAAAACTGACTGTCGTAAACTGGCGAGGCTCTCACTTTTATATGCAAAGGACGGCTTCTGATTGGCTGGAATACGTCATAGCAACAGCGTTATGGCGCGTAGTGAAGTGGTGCCCTTGAATCCCTTGACACGGCATGTACACCGAGAGACTTTTATTCAAGAAATACGTCGCGAAAGACTTCGTAGCCAAATTCTTCCTCAATTGAACAAGGATCGTAACTGACATAATACACAACATTCTTCCATAAGGTACTATCACCCTCTGAACATCCTGTATGGCGTTTAGAGAAAGCTACAGTGAGTTGAATTGGATCCTCATCGACTCTGTGCACCAGGTTAATGATCGTTGATCTGGGAGATAGTCCTAGCTGATTTTTACGAGGTTTCTCAAAGCCTTTAGCCGAATGCTAAGCTGGTTACCCATCCGATTTCTATATTTTCTTGGAGCCGTGAAGGAAGACATTCGTGGCCGCCGATTTGCTTTCGGCGATGAGGTGCAAGCTTGGTTACAGTCATGGCTCTGCAGGCAACCACGAACATTTTCTGTGGAAGCGTAAGTCGTCTTTTCTCTCAGTGGGATAAATATATTAACAGTTATGGCGATTACTTTTGAAATAATAAACAGTTTACTTATTTTTTCCCATCTGCCTCACTTTCATTTGAATGCCCCTTATATTTTGTTGTTTATTATGGCAGTACCGTTGTGGCAACACGCCACATGCAAAAACACTTGTTATGATGTTTACTTGAAGCGCAGATGCACTGCTCTCCTGTTTTCTGTGTTACATCATTTGCATTCATCCTTCATTGTGTTGTCATTTTCAGAAACAATAGCGTAACCAAATACACTCGGCTATCACAGCTGAGTTACACACTGACAAGCGACATTATTATGACCACACGCTAGCATCCTGAGTAGCAGTTGTTTTCAGCGGACACAGCAGCAAATTTCTTCAGGTATGTGGGATCACATTGTACGGGCGTTTCCCTTCATTGCTTGAAGAGTGCATACTGAAGAGTTCATAGAGTCAGCGTGACGAACGAGATGATCCTGCAGACGTCCTAGTCATTTATGCATGAATTGTAAGGGCAGGGATGTGTTTATCGCGGTCTTCCTGTTCTCTGTACTCGGTGGACAATGTATTATTTTGCTGAGGCATCCAAGTCTCCCCCCCATGAACCATGGACCTTGCCGTTGGTGGGGAGGCTTGCGTGCCTCAGCGATACAGATGGCCGTACCGTAGGTGCAACCACAACGGAGGGGTATCTGTTGAGAGGCCAGACAAACATGTGGTTCCTGAAGAGGGGCAGCAGCCTTTTCAGTAGTTGCAGGGGCAACAGTCTGGATGATTGACTGATCTGGCCTTGTAACATTAACCAAAACGGCCTTGCTGCGCTGGTACTGCGAACGGCCGAAAGCAAGGGGAAACTACAGCCGTAATTTTTCCCGAGGACATGCAGCTTTACTGTATGGTTAAATGATGATGGCGTCCTCTTGGGTAAAATATTCCGGAGGTAAAATAGTCCCCCATTCGGATCTCCGGGCGGGGACTACTCAAGAGGATGTCGTTATCAGGAGAAAGAAAACTGGCATTCTACGGATCGGAGTGTGGAATGTCAGATCCCTTAATCGGGCAGGTAGGTTAGAAAATTTAAAAAGGGAAATGGATAGGTTAAAGTTAGATATAGTGGGAATTAGTGAAGTTCGGTGGCAGGAGGAACAAGACTTTTGGTCAGGTGATTACAGGGTTATACATACAAAATCAAATAGGGGTAATGCAGGAGTAGGTTTAATAATGAATAAAAAAATAGGAGTGCGGGTTAGCTACTACAAACAGCATAGTGAACGCATTATTGTGGCCAAGATAGACACAAAGCCCATGCCTACTACAGTAGTACAAGTTTATATGCCAACTAGCTCTGCAGATGATAAAGAAATTGATGAAATGTATGACGAGATAAAAGAAATTATTCAGGTAGTGGAGGGAGACGAAAATTTAATAGTCATGGGTGACTGGAATTCGTCAGTAGGAAAAGGGAGAGAAGGAAACATAGTAGGTGAATATGGATTGGGGGGAAGAAATGAAAGAGGAAGCCGCCTTATAGAATTTTGCACAGAGCATAACTTAATCATAGCTAACACTTGGTACAAGAATCATAAAAGAAGGTTGTATACCTGGAAGAATCCTGGAGATACTAAAAGGTATCAGATAGATTATATAATGGTAAGACAGAGATTTAGGAACCAGGTTTTAAATTGTAAGACATTTCCAGGGGCAGATGTGGATTCTGACCACAATCTATTGGTTAGGAACTGCAGATTGAAACTGAAGAAACTGCAAAAAGGTGGGAATTTAAGGAGATGGGACCTGGACAAACTGAAAGAACCAGAGGTTGTAGAGAGTTTCAGGGAGATCATAAGGGAACCATTGACAGGAATGGGGGAAAGAAATACAGTAGAAGAAGAATGGGTAGCTCTGAGGGATGAAGTAGTTAAGGCAGCAGAGGATCAAATAGGTAAAAAGACGAGGGCTAGTAGAAATCCTTGGGTAACAGAAGAAATATTTAATTTAATTGATGAAAGGAGAAAATATAAAAATGCAGTAAATCAAGCAGGCAAAAAGGAATACAAACGTCTCAAAAATGAGATCGACAGGAAGTGCAATATGGCTATGCAGCGTTGCCTAGAGGACAAATGTATGGATGTAGAAACATGTATCACTAGGGGGTAAGATAGATACCGCCTACAGGAAAATTAAAGAGACCTTTGGAGATAAGAGAACCACTTGTATGAACATCAAGAGCTCAGATGGCAACCCAGTTCTAAGCAAAGAAGGGAAAGCAGAAAGGTGGAAGGAGTATATAGAGGCTCTATACAAGGGCGATGTACTTGAGGACAATATTATGGAAATGGAAGAGGATGTAGATGAAGATGAAATGGGAGATACGATACTGCGTGAAGAGTTTGACAGAGCACTGAAAGACCTGAGTCGAAACAAGGCCCCGGGAGTAGACAACATTCCATTATAACTACTGATGGCCTTGGGAGAGCCAGTCATGACAAAACTCTACCATCTGGTGAGCAAGATGTATGAGACAGGCGAAATACCCCCAGACTTCGAGAAGAATATAATAATTCCAATCCCAAAGAAAGCAGGTGTTGACAGATGTGAAAAATACCGAACTATCAGTTTAATAAGTCACAGCTGCAAAACACTAACGCGAATTCTTTACAGACGAATGGAAAAACTGGTAGAAGCCGACCTCGGGGAAGATCAGTTTGGATTCCGTAGAAATGTTGGAACACGTGAGGCAATACTAACCTTACGACTTATATTAGAAGAAAGATTAAGAAAAGGCAAACCTACGTTTCTAGCATTTGTAGACTCAGAGAAAGCTTTTGACAATGTTAACTGGAATACTCTCTTTCAAATTCTAAAGGTGGCAGGGGTAAAATACAGGGAGCGAAAGGCTATTTACAATTTGTACAGAAACCAGATGGCAGTTATAAGAGTCGAGGGGCATGAAAGGGAAGCAGTGGTTGGGAAAGGAGCGAGACAGGATTGTAGCCTCTCCCCGATGTTATTCAATCTGTATATTGAGCAAGCAGTAAAGGAAACAAAAGAAAAATTCGGAGTAGGTATTAAAATTCATGGAGAAGAAGTAAAAAAACTTTGAGGTTCGCCGATGACATTTTAATTCTGTCAGAGACAGCAAAGGACTTGGAAGAGCAGTTGAACGGAATGGACAGGGTCTTGAAAGGAGGATATAAGATGAACATCAACAAAAGCAAAACGAGGATAATGGAATGTAGTCAAATTAAGTCGGGTGATGCTGAGGGAATTAGATTAGGAAATGAGACACTTAAAGTAGTAAAGGAGTTTTGCTATTTAGGGAGTAAAATAACTGATGATGGTCGAAGTAGAGAGGATATAAAATGTAGACTGGCAATGGCAAGGAAGGCGTTTCTCAAGAAGAGAAATTTGTTAACATCGAGTATAGATTTAAGTGTCAGGAAGTCGTTTCTGAAAGTATTTGTATGGAGTGTAGCCATGTATGGAAGTGAAACATGGACGATAACTAGTTTGGACAAGAAGAGAATAGAAGCTTTCGAAATGTGGTGCTACAGAAGAATGCTGAAGATAAGGTGGGTAGATCACGTAACTAATGAGGCGGTATTGAATAGGACTGGGGAGAAGAGAAGTTTGGGCACAACTTGACTAGAAGAAGGGATCGGTTGGTAGGACATGTTTTGAGGCATCAAGGGATCACAAATTTAGCATTGGAGGGCAGCGTGGGGGATAAAATTCGTAGAGGGAGACCAAGAGATGAATACACTAAGCAGATTCAGAAGGATGTAGGTTGCAGTAGGTACTAGGAGATGAAGAAGCTTGCACAGGATAGAGTAGCATGGAGAGCTGCATCAAACCAGTCTCAGGACTGAAGACCACAACAACAACAACATCCAAGTCTTCGTATATGAAGTCATCTTGTACATGTGTTTGGGATTCCCAAGAATGGATTCGTAGCTAAATCGATACGAACTGTCTTCAACGTGGATTAACGGTACAAGTTAAGGACTAGGTACCACAGACAATAAGTCATGCCACATGACACATTTATCCTTAGCTCAGTAACTAAAAAAGTCAAAAGAGTTAAAGAGAAACTCACTTATTTACGAGTATATATTACGCTAAAGCATTTGATAAAGCTCTTCAAGAAGTGGGGATCATTTCGTAAGGAAAGAAAGAAAAAAGACAGAAAGAGAGAGAGAGACAAGCGACCTGCCATCACATCTGACTCAAGTAATTAAAATTGTATACAGTAACACACAGATAGTCATTTAAATTTTGTGAAGGAAACAGGTTCACTGGTAGGAGAATTCAGTGCCTGGTGTTCTTAATTTGTACACAGATGTTTTATGACAGCGGATACAAAAAAATTGGCACACTACTTGTTGTTGTTGTTGTGGTGGTGGTGGTGGTGGTGGTGGTGGTGGCGGCGGCGGCGGTGGTGGTCGTCGTCGTCTGTACGAAGGGCGCGGGTGAAATTTTGTTGTTGCTTTTTTTTAGAAATTTATCATGATTTCTGTGTTATTACTCATCATTTAAACCTGAAGTAATCACTGGATAAAAATCAGTTATTCTCATTTAAAAATTTTTTTTAGTTTTATTAACCTTGAAAATAAACAAGTTGTTCCATCAGAGAACCAGGATTCTCAAAGTGTTCCGTCAGAGGATACGTTTGGGAACCTCTGCACTAGAAGGAAAATATACAGGAACAGGAATAATGGCGAGGCTACAAAAACAAATCCAGGACTGCAGAACTAAATGAACAAACCATTTAGATAGAATGATCCATACTTCTAAAATGATTTGATGCACGTAGCAACCAAGAGGTCGAAGTCAAGGACCAAACAAAATACGTTCAAATGGCTCTGAGCACTATGGGACTTAACATCTGAGGTCATCAGTCCCCTAGAACTTAGAACTACTTAAACCTAACTAACCTAAGGATATCACACACATCCATGCCAGAGGCAGGATTCGAACCTGCGACCGTAGCAGCAGCGCGGTTCCGGACTGGAGCGCCTAGAAACGCCCGGCCACAACGGACGGCTAAACAAAATACGTGAAGACTAGACTACATGTAAATTTTCACAACAGGCTGAACAGTCTAAAGCGTGAAGAAAGAAGCAGTAGAAGAAGAAAGGAAGAAGTCTTTCGCGAGGGCATTTCTTCAACAATACATTTCAATTTCTACGATTAGCCAACAAATGTCATTCCTCTCGCTGCAACACTACATTAGGAGATCACGGATTGCTCCCATTTCTGCAACAAACTAGAAGTGTATGCGGATTGGAGCTCGCCATCTCCTCTAAATTTTAGGAAGAAAGAAATGCGTGCGCAGTAATTATTTCGCCAGCCCCTCATCACGTTACGTAATGAGTTACGCGCTGTATACGTCACAGCTAGGAACTGGTCACAATTCACAATATTGCAGCTCGACAGCGGGAAATTATACCTACTGCCTGGACAGTGCATAAATTATTCATGTGCAAACCACCTGTTCCCGCCGACACGTTCCATAGTGAAAGCGAATTCCCGTCCAACGAGTGCGTGAAGAAGTGGGCACGGGCGGGCAGTACTCGCCTGACGTCATAATCATTCGGCCGGGTGAAATGATGACAAACAATTTGGAGAATACACAAACCGTTCATTTTTCACGCAAGGAGTTTCCAAATTACACTCGCGTATTCGTAACAACCGTAAAAGATGAAATATGACGCCATTGGCGGCGACGATTCACACGTGGCAGTAAGTGGAATGCTCGTTCTTCATCTCCTCGTACGCTCTCTCCCTCTCTCCCGGTGTAAATCGGCGCCAAATAAATTGTTCCGGGGCAAATAGCAGGTGGGCGAGTACGCTGCCATTACCGGTGGGCCGTTTTTATTATTCGGCCGGCCGACCGCTTACCGCCGTGAAATCCTCGGCGAGCCGAGGCGTGCGATTCCCGCGTAAGGCGGCCGCGCGCGGGGAAAATTATCGTTTTATCGGCGCTGCGCTCTTCCCGCGGCTAATGATAGGGAGCCGTCCCAGACGTGACGTGACGTGACGCCGGCGACGCTTATCGATCCGCAGCCGAGCGCCCTTCTCCTGCTTCTGCTCCTGCTCCTCTCTCCTCCTCCCACTCCTCCTCTTCTTTCCGCCTTTCATCCCGTTCTTCTCTTCCACGCTCATGCGAGCCGCGACGACAGTGCCTTGCCGATAGCGGCATGTCCAATGAGCGTAATTACACGTTTCTTCAGCAGGTTTTTCCTCGCCGGCCACAGGTCTACAAAGCGCAGCGACTGTACAAGTGTTTCGTATATCGACATCTGAACATACGACTCACAGTCCGCATGTAATTTTGTGGACAGCAGGGATGTCAATTAGAAGGCGAGTTTTTACGTGTATGCGTCGTTCACGCAGGAGGATAATATAAACATACTGTCGTTTGACCGTCCTACAGACACCCAAATAGAATAGGCACCCCTGGGATTGAGAAGCAACTAAAAGAGCTAAAAACAAATAAGTCGTCAGGTTCGGGAAAGTGGGCTGTTTAGGTTTTTATGTTGGTAACGCCACGTAGCGCTCTATATGAAAATCACTGACTGTGCTGTGTGAAGTCCGTGGCTGGTTGGCATTGTTGTAATATTAGCTATTGTAGTGCTGGGCAGTTGGATGTGAACAGCGCGTAGTGTTGCGCAGTTGGAGGTGAGCCGCCAGCAGTGGTGGGTGTGGGGAGAGAGATGGCAGAAGCCGACCGCAGTGGCCATGCGGTTCTAGGCGCTACAGTCTGGAACCGCGCGACCGCTACGGTCGCAGGTTCGAATCCTGCCTCGGGCATGGAAGTGTGTGACGTCCTTAGGTAAGTTAGGTTTCAGTAGTTCTAAGTTTTAGGGGACTGATGACCAAAGAAGTTAAGTCCCCTAGAGCTCAGAGCCATTTGAACCATTTTGATGGAAGAATTTTGAGAGCGGACGATATGGACGTGTGTCCATCAGAAAGAGTAAATTTGTAATACTGGATATCATGAACTTATATATATGACGACTTTTGAACATTATTAAGGTAAATACATTGTTTGCTCTCTATGAAAATCTTTCATTTGCTAACTGTGCCTATCAGTAGTTAGTCTTTAGAATCTTTTATTTAGCTGGCAGTATTGGCGCTCGCTGTATTGCAGTAGTTCGAGTAACGAAGATTTTTGTGAGGTAAGTGATTCATGAAAGGTATAGGTTATTGTTAGTCAGGGCCATTCTTTTGTAGGGATTATTGAAAGTCAGATTGCGTTGTGCTAAAAATATTGTGTGTCAGTGATGATCAGAATAAGTAAAGAGAGAAATGTCTCAGTACGTTCAGTTTTGCTCAGCTGTTTGAAAATCAAATAACGTAAGAGGTTTATCAGCACAGTAATTCATAAATTTTTCTAAGTGGAGGTTTCACGCTCTACGGCATTGCCCCTTACTTACACGGCAACGATGATTTCGCGACTGAGTCCTTGCATAACGAGTTCTCAGTTCATTTGCTGCGTCACATTCGGATAAAATTCGAAGCTTTCGATGATTCCCCACATCACGGTAGTCAGGGACTAAAACCGACTGTCGTGAACTGGCAAGGATTACGTCGTGAAGGTGTGTATAGAGGTGGCGCCCTCTACGCAAACAAAATCTATGGACATAGATGGCGTCATCTCCGTACGCGCCACCATGACGTAATCCAGCCTATCGGATGTCGTCCTGTGGGTAATACAGAGGTAACCCTGCCCGTTGTCGACAGTCAGTTTTAGTCCTCGACGATCATGATGGATGGTATCATCGAAAGCTTGGAACTGTATCCGAATTTGACACGGTAAGTGAACCGAGAACTTTTTATGCAAGGCCACTTAGCTAGTATGTTTTTATCACTAACGATTTATGAAGGGCAACAGGCAGATTCCGTATTCCTAGATTTGCGGAAAGCATTTGACATAGTGTCTCATGGCAGACAGTTAACGTAGGTACGGGCATACAAAATAGGTTCCCAGGTAAGTGAGCGGCTCGAAGACATTATAAGTAACAGAGCCGAGAACGTTGCCATCGACGGCGAGCGTTCATCACGGACAAGGGTATCATTACGAGTGTGCTCCAGGGAAGTGTTACAGGACAGCTGTTCTTTTCTATATATGTGATCTGGCGGACAGAGTGGTTGTTTGCTGATGATGATATTTGGTTTTTGGGGAGCGCGGTCATCATCGACTGTACGAAGTCCCAATTTTTTCATAGTCTAATTTGTTTCAAAGTCCAATCCAGTCACTGTTACGCAATGATGAGATGATGATGAAATAATGAGGACAAAGCAAACACCCAATCCCCGGACAGAGAGAGAAAATGCCCAACCCGGCCGGGAATTGAACCTGGGACCCCATGATCCAGAGGTAGCAACCCTAGCCACTGGACCACGAGCTGCGGACTGGTTGTTTGCTGATGATGTTGTGGTGTACGGGAAGGTGTCCAAGTTGAGTGACAGTAGGATACAAAATGACTTAGACAAAATTTCTAGTTGGTGGGATGAATGGCCGCTAGCTCTAAATGTAGAAAAATGTCAGTGCGGATGAGTAGGAAAAACAAACCCGCATTAGTAGTGCACGAGTTTACCTACATGGCCGTAACGTAACGTAAGCGGTATGAAATGGAACGAGCATGTAAGGAGCCAGTAAGGAAGACGAGTGGACCGACTTCCGTTTATTGAAAGAATTTTACGAAATTGTGGTTCTTCTGTAAAGGAGACCACTTAAAGAATACTAGTGCGGCTGGCTGTTGAGTACTGCTGAAGTGTTCGGGATCCTCACCGGGTCGGATTACAGGAGGACATCGAAGCTGTTCAGAGTGGGCTGTTAGATTTGCTACGGATGGGTTCCATGAATACGAAACAACTACGGAGATGTTTCGTTAACTCAAGTGAGAATCCTTGGAGGAAAGAAGACTTTCGCTTAAGGACCATGGAGATAAGATTAGAGAGATTAGGGCTTGCACTGTGGTGGTGGTGGTGGTGGTGGTTAGTGTTTAACGTCCCGTCGACAACGAGGTCATTAGAGATGGAGCGCAGGCTCGGGTTAGGGAAGGATTGGGAAGGAAATCGGCCGTGCCCTTTCAAAGGAACCATCCCGGCATTTGCATGAAACGATTTAGGGAAATCACGGAAAACCTAAATCAGGATGGCTGGAGACGGGATTGAACCGTCGTCCTCCCGGCTTGCACGGAGACATATATTCAGTTTTCCCTAGCTCTATCTGCTTCTGGAACAAGAAAGGAAATGACTAGTAGTGGTACGAGGTACCCTCCGCCACTCACCATATCGTGGCTTGCGGAGTATTGTATGTACATACAGGTATCACACGAGGGTCGTTGTAAAATTGAAGAACGTTTGTTTTTCCAGACATTTTTATTAAAGACAGTGAAAGAAAATTCCTAACATCTTTCGATATCGCACTTATTTTCTTACGTAGTCGCATTTCAAATGTAAACATTGCCTTCTGCATACTCAGTTGTCGCCAGTCGCTGAACCAGTCCCTAACGTTCTCTCTCATTTCGTTGTCATTTCCATAGTATCTTTCGTCAAAAAATTCCTTCAATTTGGGATAAAGATGATAATTTCTCGGGGCCAAGTCCGGGCTACAAGGCGGATATTCAAAAAATTCCCGCTGTAACTGCGTGAAGAAGCGCAATGCCTGTGGACACCAATGCACACTGCCTGTTTTGAACAGCGCATCTTAGTCTGTGAAGGGTCAGAGTGCTGCATTTATGGTCTCTCTCTTCCAGGCAACAAGTGGATGAGTAGGACGCCATTTCGATCCCAGACGCTATGGTAATAACCTTTTTGGTGTTCAGGATTTATTTGGACTTTTTTTTCGTTGGGAATCGTGCAGTGATGCCATTCCACAGATGCCTTGTTCCTGCGAAATCAAGGTTACGTCACCAGTTACGATGTGGATCAGAAACTCGTCATCACTGTCGTTCCGAGTGAGAAAAGTCAGTGCAGCTTCCTTTCGATGGTTCTGTGTTGCCGGCCGTTGTGGTCGAGCGGTTCTAGGCGCTTCAGTCCGGAACTGCGCTGCTGCTACGGTCGCAAGTTCGAATCCTGCCTTGGGCATGGATGTGTGTGATGTCCTTATGTTAGTTAGGTTTAACTAGTTATAAGTCTAGAGAACTGATTACCTCAGATGTTAAGTCCCATGGTGCTTAGAGCCATTTGAACCATTTGGTTCTGTGTTCACCTGGCAAAAGTTGAAGAACCCACCAAGCAAACACTTTTCTACAGCTCAAATCACAACTCACAGTCCGATAAAGAGTAATTGTGAAATCTGAGGAAAGCATAAGCTCAGTCCAACAATACTGAAACGTCCATCCTGTTAAACTGTTTCCTCAACCTTCATTTGAGTTAGTCAGTCGCATCTGAAAGTCGGCCTGCCTTTATAAATGATGTTCCATTTTCAAACTGAAGTTTCACTGAACACAGTTCCATAAACTTCTGTTGTTTGTGCGCCGAAATTTCGATAGCGTTCAGAAACCGTATTACGCTACGAACCATATAATCGGTGGGAACATTAATTTTATCACAGATATTAAAATTGCCGAAAAAAAAAACAGCTAACGACTATACCTCCTCGCTGTTAGCAACATATTGGCGCCATTGATTAGGAATGTCCATGAAAGAGTGGCAGGGACGCGGGTTGGGGGGAGGGGAATGAGGACGGATAATTGTGCGGTTCGTCGTATTTAACTGTCATTTATTTTTAGAGACGTTGTCGTATATTGTATTTTGAATGCATATCCTTTTTTTATAAATGGTATTTGATACATCTGACTTTCTGTGAGTGAATACTGAAAAAGAGGCGTTGTAAAACAAAATGTTGCCATGCAACACATCTGAAGTGGTCACACACGAGTATTTACAAGTCCAGAAAACGCGTGGATGCTCGCAGTTTTGTAGCAGTTTGTGGGTTAATATTTAAAATGAGCTCTAGTGGCAGTTAGTGAAACTATTGGTGTTTACAATTCTAATTTAGTTTTTACATAGATTTTGATTGTACTGAATTCAGGGCCGCATTACAGCATCCAAGTAGCCATTCAAGTATGTGAGTAAGCAGACCTTCTAAGAGGATTTGTATCCATCAAATCACAATTCACTAACCTAGAACCAGCAATCAAACTGCTAGAGGGAACAGGACTTCCTTTGCCGTATGCTCAAGAAATACCAACGAGTATCGCACTCACTCATAAATATTGACACTCAATTTCTAATATGATGGGAAAGCTGGAGAAACAAAAACTGAATTACGTTTTATTCGGTATCTCAGTTCGATGCTACAGGGGATATAAGAATGTAATTGCATATTCTGCTACAGTGACATTGCCGCATCGGAGTTCTGCCCTAATATTCATGCGAGAGACTCGAACCTTTTCAAACGTGAAAAGTGTATTCACAAAAAATTGCAACAGGCACGATAAATAATCGTTAGCAAGGTGAAGTTGTACCGTACATATTAAAAATTGCTAATAAAAACTCTATAAGTCTATAAGGAGTTCCTATTTTGTATCGATTCTTCCCTTTAAGTGCCTGAGTGTTTATTTTTGATGTATATTTCCCACACTGTATATTTCCGGAAATTCAATGCATATCTCTGGAATTTTAGTATACATCAATCCGCTTGCAGTGTTACTACGCCTTGGACCCGCCATCACTTCAAGTCTCCCTTGGTCATTCAGTTCTCTCACACGTAATGGTGTCAATGATAGCTTGACGCACGAGTCTTGCACGGACAGAGCGATCGCATGGTCGAAAGACTCGTTGGACAATGAAGACTTTCACAACCAGCGTAAGCTCCGGTTACTTTTATAAGGTTTCGAAATGAACACCACAGACAAAAACAATGATTTCAGCACCAGGAACGACAGCCACCACGGAGAAAGTCTCCCTTCTCTGAATAAAAAAAAAAAAGACTGCTTGTCGCATTGAAGACGTTTTGGCAAAGCATGAGGTGTTTAAAATATTTTGTAGCCAATCAGGAAAATAGAATTCCTTGTGTTAACACTTCGCGGAATTGTGGTCGAGTGTACATCGGAACAACGAAAAGAAGTGTCATATCCTTTTAGCTTAACACAAGGGAAAACACAGAACAAAATCTCATGGGATTGGCGCTCTAGAATGAAAGTTTCCATAGAGAGGCAGCAGAAATTTATGAACACGATAATAATATCTTAACAGAAGGGAAGAGTAACTTACACAATTACTTGCAGTCGAGCATGATGTCACCTGCGAGACACAATCATATGCATTTTGTACCACATGACGAATTGTAGTGCCTCTATGCAGCTCGTAACGCCACTTCTGAGTCCCACGAATTTTCTACACAGTTACCAGTGTTCCCTCTCTGAAGACAGTTCCTTTACATTGGGACGAAACGACAGTGAGTAGCACTGTGTTAAGCATGACGTCTCTCAACCCGGAAGTTTTAATATAATTTTAACACAAGACTTATAGGACAGCAAGCGATGTCGACCGCGCATTTTTCACAAAAAATGATAAGGTTTTTTTTTGCGATCAAAAAGTTCCTGTTCGAGGGCGCTAAGCAACGTAGCGCGATTCCGATGCATGTATATAAGCACTGACATGTAGGCAAAGGATTAGTGTAGCATTCGTGTCTTTCCGATGTGTGTGCGATAAATGCGGAAACGTGAATTATGGTGACGGTACCAAAAGCCTTCAAAGAGAACCAACGTGTTGTTATTCTTTTGATCGCTGCCGAAGGACAAACCCTGGCAGACATCTATCGGAGAATGAAGAATGTGCATGGTGCAGTATGTCTGTCGAAAGCAACCGTTGTGGAATGGTGTGCCGATCTGAAAACGCACGACCCCAATCGCAAATATCGTAAAACAGAAGCCAATTCACGTGGGAGACGGTCGAGCCTACAGTCCTCATCTCTCCCCATGCAGGTATCACGCCTTTGGTCCCTTAAAATGGCCTGGATGTGTCTGAACTTCCCGTCGGGCGACGATGTACAGCAGGCAGTTAGACTTCTTCACGCAGCAGTGCACTGTGTTTTACCAAACAGGTATCTTCAATTTTGTGCATTCTTGGGATGATTACCTCCATTTAATTTTATCCATAATTTGCAGCTGTAATCGTGATTGTATTCACTATACTGGAAGTATGAATTGAAAAACGCTCTCTGTTACAAATGTTCGTGTTTTATGGAATACATGATGCACTTTGGACCCTGTGGGTCCATCATCAGTTGTAAATAGTCTTAATACATGATTTATTTTTGCTCTTGAATGAGGTGAAATGCATGTTCTTGTCATGAAAAGGTTTAATGTTAGGTTATGAATTTCGTTAAGTCAAATGCGAAAAATATTATTCCCTCCATATGTGAATCGTTTAATAATTAGATCTCTGGTACTACGAATAAATTCATCTTTGATCATACCATTTTGAAGAACATCTGTGAGGTGCTTACAGAAACCACCTCATGCTTTGGCAAAGCTTGTTCAGTGCGATCAGCAGTCGTTTTTATGCAGAGAAGGGAAACTTTCTCCATAGGCGGCTGTCGTTCCTGGTGCTGAAATCACTATTTTTGTCTGTAGTGCCGGCCTTTGTGACCGAGAGGTTCTAGGCGCTTCAGTCCGGAACTGCGCTGCTGCTACGGCCGCAGGTTCGAATCCTGCCGCGGGCATGGATGTGTGTGATGTCCTTAGGTTAGTTAGGTTTAAATAGTTCTAAGTCTTAGGGGACTGATGACCTCAGATGTTAAGTCCCATAGTACTTGGAGCCATTTGTCTGTAGTGTTCATTTCGAAACCTTATAAAAGTAACCGGAGCTTACGCTGCTTGTGAAAGTCGTGCCTCTTGGGTGAAGTGATATGCATGGACAGGATGGAGGAACCAATGTATGATTGTGTCAAAAAGTTAAAAACGCTTTTCTCGGATCGCGTGTTTATTTTTCCTGTTTCGCACATATTTTCTGCATTTGGCTTACGAAATTCATAACCTAATATCAAATCTCTTCATGGCCTCATTCAAGAGCAAAAATAAATCATGTATTAAGACGATTTACACCGATGATGGACCCGCAGAGTCCGAAACGCATCGTGTATTCAACAAAACACGAAAATTTGTGACTGAGGGCGTTTTTTAATTCATACGAGTACTTCCATATTACCTCAAAGTTTACACTGGACTCTCATTCGGGATGACGACGGTTCAATCCCGTGTCCGGCCATTCTGATTTAGGTTTTCCGTGATTTCCCTAAAGCGCTCCAGGCAAATTCCGGGATGATTCCTTCGAAAGGGCACGGCCGACTTCCTTCCCCGTCCTTCCCTAATCCGATGAGACCGATGACCTCGCTGTCTGGTATCCCCCCCCAAAACAACCCAACCCAACCTCAAAGTTCATGGCGATTTTACCTTACCGACATACCGATTCTGGAATGAATGGCCTTCGAACGGAAACTTTTTGATAGCCTCTGATATTTTTGGTGGTGCCACTCAAAATGATTTCGAAGTAAAATGCTTAGAATTCCAAAGTTTTCGCGCAAACCATGCTAGATCTTCGTTCGTCAAGAGTATGACTTTTCTATTTCTTGACCTACAGCGGACAGCTCTGTGCTGACTGTGACTGAAAAAACGATACACAAATTCATGCAGTGCCCGTAAGGTATTCGGTGCAGAATTATACCATGCACACGTCCGTCTTCTTCCTTCGCTCGTTTACGTATTTAGTTGAACTATGTACAACAGCAACCATACTGACGACAGACGCTTGCTCTTACAGTCAAAGACTTCGAAGCCACTACTAGAAACTGCTGCTAATCGTCTTGTGTAACACTTAGTCTTTCTCCTTCGAGCGCCATTCCTCACAGAAGGTAGGCCATAACCATATTAAGTTCTTCTCTTTTCTTAAATGTGGCAATATTTGGGCTGTAGAACCACTCTCGGAGATTCTGCGACAGTGAAACTCTTCTCCGACCAGTTCCACATTTTTCTTCGATGATGAGTTGCATACAGCTGTACTATTAGTTTTGACAAATCTGCCAAAATACATTGCTTTTCTGCGTATGGTGGTGGTAATGAAATTTTTATCAGCACGGTAAAGTGCCACAATGCAGACTGTTGAAGGTCCGAACACAAGGAATAGGTTCTCAGACATGTGACTGCTTCTGAGACTTAAGTAATAAGGTGCGTTGTGCTGGACGGTGAGGGTTCATCGGAAACAGTGGTATCCGCAGTGTTTCGAGTTCCCACCAAGTCGGATTAAGGGAAACCTTCGAAGAGAAATCAGAGCTCGTACGGAAGCATATAGCCTTTTTTTCCTTCGCTTCATTTGCATCTGGAACAGGAAAGCAAATGATTAGCAGTGGTGCAAGGTACCGTCCACCGTCTACTGTATATTGGCTTGCGGAGTATATCTGTCAATTTAAATGTAGGAAATATCTTGTACGCGATCCACGATCCCTTATTCAGAGATAACCATGTTTTTGCTCGCAGAGGTTGAGGGCACGTAGCGTAAAGAATCGATTGCCAAGCGCCCACTGGGCTCAGCGACTGATATTGTCGTATGCAGTTAGTGAGTAGCGGCTGTTGTAATGGTGTAGCAGGAAGACGCACATCGTACCGCCTATGTCCTCAATCGCCATGGGTGGACACTCAGCAAACCGTAAGAATTATACCGAACGGTGGCAAAGTGTTTTGACCAAAAAGTAATCATAAGTACGGAGTGCTGATATTACACGGTCGCTTCTACGGTGCAGGCCAAGGGATTGCAGTGAGCGTAACATGTGCAGATTATTACAACAGCGTGTGACGATATTTCGATGTATTTGACCTGTGTTGAGCTTATACGTGAATAGAGTTTACATCAAACACACCGACGGTCTCCTACTGTGTCTAACGAGGACACATCCCTTTACATAGTACAAACTTTCGTGACCTCAATTATTGCAGAACCTCTTCCTCGAATATAGCGCGACTGTTAAAACCGATCAGCTATTATCCATTAGTCCACTGTCATTAAAATAAAAGATTAGGCTGCTTCATTTTTCGATCACCAACAATCCCAAAATTAATTGGAAGCGTTTCAACCTCACCTCTGGACATATGGAATCTTCAGCATGTGGCAGTACAACCCAATTTCAAACACATGCAGCCTGTCCATGGATTACACTTTAATTATCTAAGATCCCAATTCATACAGCAGTACCGATAACACACAGCATTTTACAGTTCGCCAAATTCCGTGAATTAAAGAACACAATTACATGTTAGATGCTTGAGTTTTTTTTTTTTTTTTTACTGTGGGGAGAAAAAATGGTTTGCGACTCTTGAAACGCGTAGTACCGTGTTACTAACGCAGAATGATTTATTTATTTTTAATTTTTGCTGTTTGCTGTTTGTTTGGTGCCTAAAAACAGAAGCAAACCCTACAAAGGACGTTGCAGTCATATAAATGAGAATAAGAGAACAAAAAGTTTATACTAATTACATAACGAAATAAACTATAGCAGTAGATTGAATTCTAGTAAGGGAGGTCCGGTGTTTTTTTTACGTTAACTTATACGCCTTCGGGAAGATGAAAGTCATAACGCAGAATGATGTTTTACGCCATCACCTTTGCAAAAAAAACGTCTCTGTAATCACTCACCCGTATCTGACTCAGTTTAAATTCCTACCAGGATACCATAAACTAACGCCTTAGTGCCTGCGACGTACTGAGGACAGAATTTCAAAAGCGTTATAGACGTATTTACTACAAATATGGATGACAATCGCTAACTCACTTTCGGTCGTAATATTCTGACACTGTCAGATACAGATGATCAGCAAAAAGTCGAGGATCGCTTCTATCGCGACATTATCCTCGCCTCGGGATAAAGAGATTGTGTTAATCTCGCTAAGCGTCAGTCGTTTTAGCTCGCCCGCAACCTGGCAAGCACCTTCCTGATGGAGCCTAAATGGTTATTACCGAGCGCGGCAATAAAACAGCCACGGCCTCAGATATTGAGTACCCACTTCAGTGGCGATCGTCGAGAGAGCGACCCAAAAGGGGGGTTGATACCAAAGAGTGCACCAGTAAATTAACGTCTACGCTACTCGGGAAAGGTCAGGCGTGTGGTAACTACACCGTGCTGTGCAATCAGTACACGAAGTAACTGCTCCCAGACCGTGCAATTACACTAGCTCCAGGTTTCCAAGTTGCGATCGATCGACTGGCGAGATACTAGTTCATGCGAATAGACTCGGCATTCTCCAATCACTGACAGCAATAGCTCTTTCACTCCCAAAGACTACTTCGTAAGAGATTCCTTCAGCCGATAGGAGAAAAAGCAACGACTGCACTTCAAATTAGTATTTAATACACGCTTTCAGTAAGACACAGAAACACTGCATGTAAATTTTACAGAAACCAAATAAACAGCACTTAAAAGAAATCCTCTACCTATCCAGGTTTTTCCTGCACATCGAGATGAGCTTCACATATGTCTACGATTTACCGCAATTAAGCTCCCAATTATAGGCAACCCTAATCACTACCTAAATCGTTAATTATTCCAATTATTTGCCTTTTTAATGCTCCTACAATCCCGTGTTCCAGCACACCACATTCTATCCGATTCTTCTTCCTACGAGAACCTACCACATGAGTCTGTTCATCGTAGATTGAAAAGGGTACTTTCTTGATGATGTTTCAGCCGGAGCATCTGTAATAACTATTGTGATATATGGTAAATAAAGAGATGGGCCGCCTAAGGCCGTGTTAGTCGCTAAGAATCAAAGCAACTGGAGAGAAATGGCCAAAACTGAAGAGAATACTCGTAAAGAAGTAGAGCAATACTGCAGCGCATGTCATTCAACACCAAAAAAAAAAAAAAACTGTTTTCATACAGTATTCCGAGGACAGTGTGAACTGATTGGCTCGTTTTATGGTTCATAATTCGTGATCCGCCGTTGTGATAAGGACGTGTCAAAATTATGAGTTCAGTATATTCCACACTTGTTCCTAAGTCTTACTTCATGAAATTCAATCAGCCGCCTTTTGTACAGCTTCATTTATGTCAAGAGACGTTTCAACTTTTCATCAGCTTTCAATTGAGTCAGATGTTTGCATTGTCTACTGACGAAGATATAATTACGTCAACTGAAACAGCACTCTAAAGCGATTGTTGTCCTTTCTAGAGTCTGTGACTAATATTTTATCCGTCGAGCTTGTCAGTTTTTTTTGGGAATATATTAGTCTAGATTGCTTAATGTATTACTTTATATGCCGGCCGGTGTGGCCGAGCGGTTCTAGGCGCTTCAGTCTGGAACCGCGCGACCGATACGGTCGCAGGTTCGAATCCTGCCTCGGGCATGGATGTGTGTGATGTCCTTAGGTTAGTTAGGTTTAAGTAGTTCTAAGTTCTAGGGGACTGATGTCCTCAGATGTTAAGTCCCATAGTGCTCAGAGCCATTACTTTATTTATAACGTTGTTTTGGCTTCTGTAATATTAGGTTGGGCAGAAGTCACTACCCATCGTAACCCATTGAAAACATTGAGGTAATCTTGTTTGTCTGTGAGAATGAAAGTTATAAATTTTGCGTGTTGTGTACTGTGTATACATACTGGAAATAAAAGTGGTGGTTTTTGACTTGTACGTATTGGTATACAAAGCACCATAGAATTGTTTATGAGAGGCAGTTAAATGCACTTGGAGTTACCATTTGGGATAATATCTTACGTCGTGGAATAAACGGGCCTTGGTTGCTTGGTGAAACGGTAATTGCAGGGAACTACCCAGAAATGTTCACACCCTACGCCTTTCTGGGACTATGAATAACCTGCGACGACTTCAACTCGCTTTACTTTCAACATCATACATCCTTGCCAAACTACAGAACAGCTGTTGAACTACTTTAATGAGATATTTGGTGAGAAAATTACAGGATGGGCAGGGTCAATAGAAATGCTACCCAAATCGCCTGACCTTACATCAAAGGATTTCTTCTTCTGCGGTTATACACTACTGGCCATTAAAATTGCTACACCAAGAAGGAATGCAGATGATAAACGGGTATTTAGTGGACAAATATATTATACTAGAACTGACATGTGATTACATTTTCACGCAATTTGGGTTCATAGATCCTGAGAAATCAGTACCCAGAACAACCACCTCTCGCCGTAATAACGGCCTTGATACGCCTGGGCATTGAGTCAAACAGAACTTCGATGGCGTGTACAGGTATAGCTGCCCATGCTGCTTCAACACGATACCACAGTTCATCAAGAGTACTGATTGGCGTATTGTGACGGGCCAGTTGCTCGGCCACCGTTGACCAGACGTTTTCAATTAGTGTGAGATCTGGAGAATGTGTTGGGCAGGGCAGCAGTCGAACATTTCCTGTATCCAGAAAGACCCGTACAGGACCTTCAACATGCGGTCGTGCATTATCCTGCTGAAATGTAGGGTTCCATAGGGATCGAATGAAGCGTCCCATCTGTTGACTCAGGGATGGAGACATGGCTGCACGATCCGTTACAGCAATGCAGATAAGATTCCTGTCATCTCGATTGCTAGTGATACGAGGCCGTTGGGATCCAGCACGGAGTTCCGTATTACCCTCCTGACCCCCACCTATTCCATATTCTGCTAACAGTCATTATCAAAGTCGGAAACGTGATGGTACGCCGTTTCACTAGGCAACGCCGGTCAACTGCTGTCTGTGTATGAGAAATCGGTTGGAAACTTTCCTCGTGTCAGCACGTTGTAGGTGTCGCCACCGGCGCCAACCTTGTGTGAATGGTCTGAAAAGGTAATCATTTGCATATCACAGCATCTTCTTCCTATCGGTTAAATTTCGCGTCTGTAGCACGTCATCTCCGTGGTGTAGCAATTTTAATGGCCAATGGTGTATTAAGGATAAAGTGTATGCTACAAAACCACAACAATTGAGGAGTTGATAGCGGCTATTTACAACACTTTTGAAGACATTCATTCTAATATGTGCAAATGTGTGTGAAATCTTATAGGACTTAACTGCTAAGGTCATCAGTCCCTAAGCTTACACACTACTTAACCTAAATTATCCGAAGGACAAACACACACCCATGCCCGAGGGAGGACTCGAACCTCCGCCAGGACCAGCCGCACAGTCCATGACTGCAGCGCCCTAGACCACTCGGCTAATCCCGCGCAGCTCATTCTAATAAATGACTGAGTAAACAAGTACACTTAAGTGCCCCAGGTCGTCGGAAGAAATGTATCTACGAAGATAGGAGACAATTCGAGAAATAATGTTATAATTAAACCTGTTACTGCAATAAAGTGTTCTGTTATTTCAGAATTTTAACTGTTTGTTTTGTATTCAGTTAGATTACGGTGGGAAGTGTCTTTTGGCACATCCTATAAATTAGATTAAAAATTTCACGGTTAAGCGATTTTAAAATGTTCACTCCCAAAAAAGGGACTTGTAAAACATCGTCAAATATTGTAAAAATAAAGCCTAAGCCTAAGCAAAACTTTCAATTCCTCTAAAGAAAAGAAAAAAAAATTAATGCTATGTCGTGGGCTTACACCTACTCTGCCAGCAACCCACGTTACATCCAAGTTATGCAGGCAGCCAACTTCCTTACAGACAATACTCGAAAGCTACCACACGACACACGGCCACCAGATGACGACCGTAGCACCAGCAGAGATCGCTGGTCCCATTGACATCTTTCCTACGTGGGCCACTTGACAGTATTCTGGTGCATACAGCCGTACTTCGGCTGGCGCGCGGGCCCTGCGAGGCCAGTTCACTCCGAGTGGGCTTCCTGGGTCAGGTGCCGAATGTTTAAGCATTTCTTCAATCAGGAGCTCACTTCAGAGTCCGCGGATCGCAGTTACCGCCGTCTGAGCCAGCGCGTCCCAGAGCCTGCCACGTGCTCTTTCAGGAGATGATGATGCTCTGACGACCAACCAGAGGACTTATTATATTTAAGTGTCGGTCTTTAATTCGCTTCCGCGAGACTTCGAAAATTCCTCATCGCGACCTGTGATTCAATTAGTCCCTTCACAATTTTGTCTCTGCACAAAGCGTGCCAAGAGCTTCAGTTCAGAACTCTGTTTCCTCCATTAACACGCCTTCCAGCTGAAGTGCTGTTTTGTGTTCAAGCCAGTTTATTTTGTTTGTGACTATTCAAGACTTGTTTTCAAGGAGGAAGATTATGATCTTTTAATTCAAATTAAAGTCGTGTTCAACGTATGTCACAGCTTTTCTTGTTGAACGCTTATGTTGTATACTTTAATTACAAAGACAGAAGTGGTAGCCAAGACGTGGCATTAGTGCGAGAGACGGCACCTTAATTTTTCATTTTTTATAACTCAGATCATACCTCTAAAATGACATTCAAAAAACTCTGTCCGAACAGGTCTCCAAAGGCCCAACGGTACCGAACGACCGCCGTATCGTCCTTGGGCGTCACTGGATGCAGATAACGAGGGGCATGGGTTCAGCACACCACTCTCCAGGCTGTTGACAGCTATCGTGAGTCACTACTCCTCACTTGGCCTTACAAGAGCTGAGTGCACGCCACAGCGCTCGACAGACCTGAACGGTTACCCATCCAAGTCGTAACCAAGCCCAAGAGCGCTTAACATCGCTTACCTGATGGTAACCAGTGTTACCACAGCAGCAAGGCCATTTGCCACAAACATTGAAAGACAACTATATAACACTGTTAAATAGGTACAGCTGTACATTCGTAAAATTACCTTATCAGATGTAAGCAGTAAGTTCGTGTGGAGTTCACATAAACTGGACAAATATAAAAAAAAATGGCTCTGAGCACTATGGGACTTAACATCTGAGGTCATCAGTCCCCTAGAACTTAGAACTACTTAAACCTAACTAACCTAAGGACATCACACACACCCATGCCCGAGGCAGGATTCGAACCTGCGACCGCAGCGGTCGTGCGGTTCCAGACTGAGGCGCCTACAAGTTAGAACTACTTAAACCTAACCAACCTAAGGACATAACACACATCCATGCCCGAGGCAGGATTCGAACCTGAGACCGTTCCGGACTGAAGCGCCTAGAACCAGCTGCAATCTGAATCGTCCGAAACTTTTTAATACGATCCGTTTGCAGGTTAAAGCTATGGAAAACACTGAAACTACTGTCCTCACAGATTGAGCAACATGAGAGGTGTCTCATATTCTGTATACCAATGATGACTTACCCATCCATTTTAACCGACATCAGTTCCAAATAAGGTCAAGGAGACGGACGAAAAGGAGATAGATACCCTAGAGAGAGAGAGAGAGAGAGAGAGAGAGAGAGAGAGACGGGCGGGTAAAATTGGCATAGAAAGAAAGAAGTAGGTGATGGACAGAAAGAGATGGGAAGAGGAGGTGAGAGAGACAGGGGGGAGGAGGAGATGGTGAGATATGGGAGCGGGAGGAGGATATGAACACAGAGAAGAGGGAAATGGAGATAAGGTCGTATAACCGTTTCCCATACATATTCAATAGTTGCAAAGCATTGCCGCGGTCGCTAGTTCACTATACAGTTTTCCTTTGCTGCCACATTCCGAACTTGTGCTCCGTGTCTGATGACGTAGTCGTTGACTGGACGCTAAACAATACATATCTTAATTTCTTCTTTTGCAGCTGACAACTGTTACTAATTTCGTTGTGATACAATCGCATTTGCGTTTGTTGAATAGTCGCAATGCCACAAGTACATTCAGATACATGAACGTACATATAAAAGGTGATCAGAAATATCAGAGAAGCTTGTAATGGCGCTGCAGGGGAGATGGTGCTGAGGAACAATTGTTAAGAAGAGATATTTAGTACTGAAGTTAGCCAACCAGATCTTTGCAGTTCAGGTAGCCTGCCAGAGGCGGTGTCGCCAAACGTGGTTTCGTTTGGTGTCCTCAAACCGAACAAACGGAACTTTTGTTCACCTAACTGAAATTGATCACTTCCGAAATAGGTACATTTTAACTGGTAATGAGCACGGGAAGAAGTGGTAACTCACCCATCCACAGATGTCTGTGCATTAACGCATTTTGGCTTGTGCAAGTGCTTGAATCTGAGAGCAAACTCTCTGACTGACTATATTTAATGCTAAATAACTCGGAACGGTGCAACTTATCGAATTTTTTTCTAAAAAATTAAGGGGTTTCAAAAAGAACCATCCAATTTGGCATTCCTATACTTCTGAAAGTAATAAACATATACAATGAATTTTGTTTTTTGATGAACGTGAAACTCCAAAATTTGGTTTTCATACGGTTTCAAAGATGTTCAATATGCCTCCCTTGAGATGCACGGCGTAACTCAATGCGGTATTGGAATTGTTCCCACACTGCAGCGAGCATATCTTGAGTAATAGCTCCCACAGCTGCTGTTATGTAATGTCTCACTTCATTCACTGCTGTAGGTAACAGAGGCACATAATCCGAGTATTTTACAAATTCCCACAAGAAATAATCACGTACAGTAAGGTCCGGTGACCTTGGAGGCCAGTAATGTAAGGCTGAATCCAGTACGGCCGATCGATCCATCGTTCAGTAATCGATTTAAAAATTCCCGGACTTCCAGATGTCAGTGTGGCGGTGACCCATCCTGTTGGTAAATGAGGTCGTTCGAAGCAGTCTGGAACTGTGGGAAAAGGAAGTTCTCAAGCACATCGAGATATGTGCTTCCTGTAACAGTGTTCTAGCCAAAGAATGGCAGCTAACTCTAAATATAGATAAATGTAAATTAATGCAGATGAATAGGAAAAAGAATCCCGTAATGTTTTAAATATTTGGGCGTAACATTGCAGAGCGATATGAGGTGGGACAAGCATGTAATGGCAGCTGTGGGGAAGGCGGATAGTCGTCTTCGGTTCATTGGTAGAATATTGGGAAGATGTGGTTCATCTGCAAAGGAGACCGCTTATAAAACACTAATACGACCTATTCTTGAGTACTGCTCTAGCGTTTGGGATCCCTATCAAGTCGGATTGATGGAGGACATAGAAGGAATTCAGAGGCGGGCTGCTAGATTTGTTACTGGTAGGTTTGAACATCACGCGAGTGTTACGGAAATGCTTCAGGAATTCGGGTGGGAGCCTCTAGAGGAAAGGAGGCGTTCTTTTCGTGAATCGCTACTGAGGAAATTTAGAGAACCAGCATTTGAGGCTGACTGCAGTACAATTTTACTGCCGCCAACTTACATTTCGCGGAAAGGCTACAAAGAGATTAGGGCTCGTACAGAGGCATATAGGCAGTCATTTTTCCCTCGTTCTGTTTGGGAGTGGAACAGGGAGAGAAGATGCTAGTTGCGGTATGAGGTACCCTCCGCCACGCACCGTATGGTGGATTGCGGAGTATGTATGTAGATGTAGATGTAAAGAAAAATGGACCATACACCTTTTTCCGTGGAACTGCACAAAACAAATTCTGGAAAACCTAGCGGGAACCACGTAGAACTCGAGAGTTTGCTCTTTCCAACAGCACGTTGTTCATGCACATATCTCAAATAACATAATAGTTACGATTTTTTAAATTGGATGTCTTTTTTAATACAACCTGTATTTCTGAGCACAACCTCCCCCTGCACCCTTACAAGCTTTTCACACTGTTTCTGGCCACTCTCTACGTTCACAATGATCGGAGACATTTAGGATATTCTTCCTTTTTTTACTAACGAGCTTGTAAGTGTTTGCAGCGCTCTCAGTGTACTTTACTGCTCCGTTGCCTTAATCTGCACCTCTTTTTCTTTACTTTTAAGTCGTAATCTGATGTTCCCGTCACGAATAAAAAGCGCCAAATTCTGTAATGATTCCCTCTATTGTTCTACAGCCTACTCGTCTCAGGGTTTGTGTCTCAGGCGAGCTGTCGCTCCTGGAGGTTTTGCAGCGCGGCCAGGTGCCTGCATTGTCGTGCCGTGTGTGGGGCTGCAGCATTTGAGCCGGCAGCGCGGGCTGGGCCGGGCCTCCCCCGCGTGCCGGAAGGCGCAATTCCTGATCGACCGGCCCGTTATTACGGCGGCGTGGCCGCTACTTTATCGACTGATCGGCTGCCGCCGCAGCCGCCACCGCTTTGCTGCCCGAGGCACCGCACCTGCGGGACCGTACGCCGCGCCACCGATCCGCCCCCACCGGCCGAAACGCGTGCCATTCTCCGGGCCGCGGTGGGCCACCGCCGGCGATTCGGGCGCCCGCTATACAACCCGCGGTTTCTCACGCCAGTGCGTGTCTACGTCTCCCTCCACCTGATCTCTGTGAAGCACACGACAAAGGTCACTTTCTACTGTACCACACATTATAGGATCTTTGTCTTCCATTCGTGCATTTATCATGCGAAGAATGGTTGCTCGAACGACTCTGTGCGCGTTGGAAGACGTCGAACGTTGCTGCAAACAATCCCCTAGACCAGGGATTCCCAACAAAATTTTCTCGAGGACCCCTCATCGAGCATGATTGGTACCTTGTCATCATAGTATCAAGTACCTACAAAAGCCAAATTAAGGATCTTTTTATACGTTTTCTATTTTTGGTACTTACAAGGGAACCTCCCCATCGCACCCCCCCTCAGATTTAGTTATAAGTTGGCACAGTGAATAGGCCTTGAAAAACTGAACACACATCAATCGAGAAAACAGGAAGAAGTTGTGTGGAACTATGAAAAAAATAAGCAAAATATACAAACTGAGTAAGCCATGCGCAAGATAGGCAACATCAAGGATAGTATGGGCTGAGGAGCACCGTGGTCCCGTGGTTAGCGTGAGCAATTGCGGAATGAGAGGTCCTTAGTTCAAGTCTTCCCTCGAGTAAAAAGTTAATTTTTTTATTTTCAGACAATTATCAATTTTTTTTATTTTCAGACAATTATCAAAGTTCAAGCACTCACACATAATCAACTTCGCTCTCAAAAATTCCAGGACATGTTCAGATTTGCTTGGACATATGCAGGATTTTGCGGTCTACACACGGAAAAATTTGAAAACGTTTAAAACATGTTTTGACAGAGCACAGAGAAAACTGTGAAACTGTTGCATTCATTTGTTGCAGTTTATGTGACAAATTCTTATGTTTTCACCACTTTTTTGGGAGTGATGATCACATACACGAGAAAACCTAAATCGGGCAACGTAGATAATCTTTTTACCCATTCGCCAAGTGTACAAGTTAGGTGGGTCGACAACATATTCCTGTCATGTGACGCACATGCCGTCACCAGTGTCGTATAGACTGTATCAAACGTGTTTTCCTGTGGAGGAAACGGTTGACCTATGACCTTGCGATCAAATGTTTTCGTTTCCCATTGGAGAGGCACGTCCTTTCGTCTACTAATCGCATGGTTTTGCGGTGCGGTCGCAAAACACAGACACTAAGCTTACTACAGTGAACAGAGACGTCAATGAACGAACGACAGATCATAACTTTGCGAAAATAAAGAAAGTAAACTTTACACTCGAGGGAAGATTTGAACCCAGGACCTCTCGCTCCGCAACTGCTCAAGCTAACCACGGGACCACGGCACTCCTCAGCACATATTATCCTTGTGTTGCCTATCTTCACATGGACTACTCAGTTTGTATATTTTGTTTATTTTTTTCATAGTTCCACACAACTTCTTCCTGTTTTCTCGATTGATGTGTATTCAGTTTCTCAAGGCCTATCCACTGTGCCAACTTATAACTAAATCTGAGGGGGGTGCGATGGGGAGGTTCCCTTGTTAGCAAAACCATTGACATATTCATTATTGAAAAAATATTGAGCTTAAAACTTTTTCAATTTAGCCATCATTATTGTTAAATTTTTGATTATTGCTCAAAATCACTGTCTTCAATTCTGGGTGTTTAGTATAACAATCTCCTTAAAAAAAATTGAGTATGAACTGAAAATGGCAGGAAATAATTAAAACTGAGTGTATTGGTTTCTCAAGTTACTACACTTGAGATTGCATTTCCAAGTAATCAGAGTTATATTTTCTAATTTTTCCAGTAAGCTTAACACTGATCTTGGAAGGGTTAGGTTCAAGGGACGTTGATGATTTAGGTTGAATGGACACTGACAACTTCGGTAAGAAAGTCACGGACTGACTTGCTTGAACATCAAAAGCATTACCTTCCTCTTCATCTGTAGGCCTTTCTCGTTTTAACGAACCACTTTTTAACCAACGATCCATTTTTAACCACGCGAACTGTAGCTTCCGCGAAAAAACAAAGCTTTACAAACACTACTGTTTTAATCTAGAATACTGAATATGTAAACAACACGGTCTGTGAAAGCACTGGCAATAAATTAACAATGGCCAATTGTCTGAAATGCGAGTTTGTGTGTAGAGTGACTGTCAGTTGTCAGCTGCAAAGAGGCAGCGAGCGCAGTCTAACGGCATACAGCAGAACTATTTGCCTCTATCTAATTCTAGTTTTGCGCCAGAGTGACCTTGGCTCTATGAAGACGCTACACGCAGAAGTTAGCGTTCGCTAAAGCTCTGCTCATGCAGGAAGCGGCCAAAACAAAAAAATCTGTTACCATTCGAAATATATTTAATATACTTTTTATTCTAATAGCATCTTGCGGACCCCTCTGGCATAGCTCGCGGACCCCTGGGGGTCGGACCACCTGTTGGGAACCACTGCCCTAGACCACAGATCGCTCCCACAATTGGTTTCAATCCACCCTGCGGAAGAAACCCGCATGACAGAGAGCGAGGCGCTCGCATTGTACTCCGTCTGGGAGGCATGTTACGGTCTATGAGCACAAGTATGTGCGAAGAGTGAGGGAAATAGCTCACTGCCGTGAAGGGGTGCGGAGAAAAACATTTTCGCTTCTCGATCCTTGGTAACAACACATACGCGTTACACCCGTTATTTCCTGCTTACTGTCTACGTCTGTGCTACACGCTGATAGATCGCAAACGTTGGCAGAAGGCGACAATGGAACGATAATTACCGACTAGCTGCGAAATGTCCCAATTGAAACCATACCTTGGTCAACAAACTAGTTATTATTTGGGGTCGGTTTGGACGAGACCACTAATTTGAGACACACAGCTCAGTTAGTAACTTGTGATCGTGGTGTAGATGCGGAGTTCAACATAACGGCAGAAGTGTTAGCATTACAACCATTAAAACCAACACCGTTTCATTATCAATGGCATTGCAGAATTTTGCAGCTGAAGTATAGACGACAACTATAGTAAAATGTCGTAACTAAATCTAAACATACGAAGATGGGACTAACATGAACATACTCTTAAGAACTCGCGTTCAGAGGCGTAATTCGTTGTCGTGGAGTGTGGGGAAACTGGTGCCATTCATACTGATGCGTTATCTCAAACATTTAACGTCACGTCATGTGACGACGGACCCTGCGATGTTTAAGTAAGTAAGTGAATCTGGCCCTCGGGTCACCAAAGTTGGCCATGCCTGGGGCATAGACCGCGCTTACACCATTTTCCGCAATGTGCTTTCTTCGGGGAGTGCTATTCTCCCTCAACGTATGCAGGAAAAATTCTGTGAAGTTGATAGGAGAACAGAAAGCGGAGGAAATACTGGTGTGATGGTTCATCCAGAGTCATGCTTGAATAGGTTAGTCGTTAGAGCACTTGCTCGCAAAAGGCGAAGGTCTCAGGTTCGATTCCGGCAGGCATCCGGATTTAATCTACTAGGAAGTTTCAAATCAATGCACACTGCCTGAGACTGAAAATTCATTTTCAGTGTGATCAATCCTTAACGCAACCGCCTGGTGGGGATTTTGTTCCCACCGGTAGCCTTTCGGCGGCAGCGCTGGCGCGGAGTCTCCTATTTCCCCTCCGCTGCGAGGCCTTAGTTTGTGTAGCTGTCTTCGCGCAGGTAGCACGCGTTTGTTAGGCGACGCAACACAAGTGGATTGAGTGAGAAGTGTTTTAAGTGAAATGGGAAAATACAACTGTTCTATTCGCCGAAGTGTATACATGTACGAATTATACATGCTTACAGAATCAGCGCATGTAATAAGAAGATTATTGCAAGAGGAATTTCCTGATGTTCAGTTTCCTAATCGGAGTACGATTCATTGATTTGTCAACAATATTCGTGGAACTGGACGTGTTCTTGACAGGAAACTCTGGATAACATTACACATGCTCTGGAAAGGTCTCCTAGAAATTCATTTCCACGACTTTCTCAGCAAATGGGATTTTCAAATGTTCAAATGTGTGTGAAATCTTATGGGACTTAACTGCTAAGGTCATGTCCCTAAGCTTACACACTACTTAAACTAAATTATCCTAAGGACAAAAACACACACACACACACACACACACACACACACACACACACACACACACACACATGCCCGAGGGAGGACTCGAACCTCCGGCGGGGCCAGCCGCACAGTCCATGACTGCAGCGCTTTAGACCGGTCGGCTAATCCCGTGCGGCAAATGGGATTTTCATATGTTCTGTTCAAATGGCTACGAAGTTACTGAAGTGTGACTCTGCAAGAAGATTGTGGTTTTCTGAATGGGATCTGAACAGGGTGCATCACGGAGAAAGTGATTCCCCAAGTAACTTTCTTTTCGGACGAATCATGATTTCACCTAAGTGGACACATTAATTCACAAAATAACCGTTACTGGAGTTCTGAAACGCCTAACACAACACACGAGGCACCCCAGCATGATCAAAAAGCAGTAGTGTGCAGCGGTATAAACGGTGATAGAATGGAATGTCCTTTTTTCTCAGGAAATAATTAATAGTGAGAGATATGTGGAAAACATTTTGAGGCCTTTTTTTGACCAATTAACTGAGACAGACCGTGCTTTAACGACATTTCAGCGGGACTCTGCGACGGTACATGCACCCAACTTCTCATTACAGGAAATTCATGGCGTGTTTCAAGATACAGTTATCGCTAACAACGCACGGCTTCTTCGTTCCCCCGATTTAACTCCTGCTATTTTTATCTCTGGGGAGCATTAAAAGAGAAAGTGTATAACTCAAACCCACACACTTTAGATGAACTTAAAACTAACATTCGTCCAGAAATTACTGTCAATTCTCAAAGGGAACTGCAGAGTGTAGTGAGCAATTTTCTAAGCAAGTATCAGACATGCTCCAACAACGAATGGAGGCAGTTCCAGCATCTCCTTGCTTTAGTTTTGCGTAATTTATTTTACTTTTGAAGTGTTTTTGTTGGAGTATGTTAGAGATAACTCACGCGAGAAGCTGTACTTGACTTACTGCGGACCTGCTGTCACCCGCGCCGCGAGGAGAGCAGCCGGCCTCGCCAGCCGATCGCACGTTGCGAAAGCGGCTGCGTTGACGACTGATCACCCTGAAGTTTAATCTTGTCTCGGTCAACGGAAGCGACACGTAGCAGGCTGAAGCACATTAATAGATTCCTCAGTTAATGCTGGTTCTTGAATCTTTGTTAGTACGTTCCCGGGATAGTTGGTTTTATCTTCAAGCGGCTGGCAGTTCGAATTTTTCAGCACTTCCGAGACGCCCTCCCATGGGTAAGAAAAACCTGTGGCCATACGTGCTGCCGTTCTTTGCATCTTGCAATAGCCTCTGCTTATCCTACCGCATATCGGTCCCACGCAGTTAACAAATACTGCATGAGTCGCAGGAGTGTTTTATGAGCAGTCTCCTTCGTAGACTGATTGCATTTTTCCAACCCAACACACACACACACACACACACACACACACACACACACACACACACACACACACACACACCACTGAATCGATGTTTGCCACCTCTTTCACCTATCTCACCAACGGGTCAGTTGAGTCGTCTTATTTAAAGCATACAATAGTACGGCCTATAACGCCCACGCACTGTTAAATGACACTACAGCGTGGAGAAATTTGTTATAAAAACGCAACTTGTAAAATAGGAGTGGGGTAAAAAAAATAAATTAAAATATTGAAAGAAGTTTGGGAGCAATAGTAGCAGTACAAATAAAGAGTTCCTAAAGGGCATCATTTATAACTGGCTGCGTACACCAACTGTTTGAATAAATTTTATTTTTTATCATACCCTTGTTGAACTAGAACTGTAAATACGTAGATGCCTGTGTAAATGAATTACGTTATTTTCATTTTTTTTACCACAATGACACGCAATATTCTTTTAAGGCGATCCACGGATGAATAAAACTACTACTAATACTTCTAGCAAAATTGCCTCTTGATGATAACTGTTGTTGTTGTTGTTGTGGTCTTCAGTCCTGAGACTGGTTTGATGCAGCTCTCCATGCTACTCTATCCTGTGCAAGCTTCTTCATCTCCCAGTACCTACTGCAACCTACATCCTTCTGAATCTGCTTAGTGTATTCATCTCTTGGTCTCCCCCTACGATTTTTACCCTCCACGATGCCCTCCAATACTAAATTGGTGATCCCTTGATGCCTCAAAACATGTCCTACCAAACGACCCCTTCTTCTGGTCAAGTTGTGCCACAAACTCCTCTTCTCCCCAATCCTATTCAGTACCTCCTCATTAGATATGTGATCTACCCATCTAATCTTCAGCATTCTTCTGTAGCACCACATTTCGAAAGCTTCTATTCTCTTCTTGTCCAAACTATTTATCGTTCATGTTTCACTTCCATACATGGCTACACTCCATACAAATACTTTCAGAAATGACTTCCTGACACTTAAATCTATATTCGATGTTAACAAATTTCTCTTCTTCAGAAACTCTTTCCTTGCCATTGCCAGTCTACATTTTATATCCTCTCTACTTCGACCATCATCGGTTATTTTGCTCCCCAAATAGCAAAACTCCTTTACTACTTTAAGTGTCTCATTTCCTAATCTAATACCCTCAACATCACCCGATTTAATTCGACTACATTCCATTATCCTCGTTTTGCTTTTGTTGATGTTCATCTTATACCCTACTTTCAAGATACTGTCCATTCCGTTCAACTGCTCTTCCAAGTCCTTTGCTGTCTCTGACAGAATTACAATGTCATCGGCGAACCTCAAAGTTTTTATTTCTTCTCCATGGCTTTTAATACTTACTCCGAATTTTTCTTTTGTTTCCTTTACTGCTTGCTCAATATACAGGTTGAATAACATCGGGGAGAGGCTACAACCCTGTCTTACTCCCTTCCCAACCGCTGCTTCCCTTTCATGTCCCTCGACTCTTATAACTGCCATCTGGTTTCTGTACAAATTGTAAATAGCCTTTCGCTCCCTGTATTTTACCCCTGCCACCTTTAGAATTTGAAAGAGAGTATTTCAGTCAACATTGTCAAAAGCTTTCTCTAAGTCTACAAATGCTAGAAACGTAGGTTTGCCTTTCCTTAATCTTTCTTCTTAGGTAAGTCGTAAGGTCAGTATTGCCTCACGTGTTCCAGTATTTCTACGGAATCCAAACTGATCTTCCCCGAGGCCGGCTTCTACTAGTTTTTCCATTCGTCTGTAAAGAATTCGTGTTAGTATTTTGCAGCTGTGGTTTATTAAACTGATTGTCCGGTAATTTTCACATCTGTCAACACCTGCTTTCTTTGGGATTGGAATTATTATATTCTTCTTGAAGTCTGAGGGTATTTCATCTGTTTCATACATCTTGCTCACCAGATGGTAGAGTTTTGTCATGACTGGCTTTCCCAAGGCCGTCAGTAGTTCCAATGGAATGTTGTCTACTCCCGGGGCCTTGTTTCGACTCAGGTCTTTCAGTGCTCTGTCAAACTCTTCACGCAGTATCGTATCTCCCATTTCATCTTCATCTACATCCTCTTCCATTTCCATAATATTGTCCTCAAGTACATCGCCCTTGTATAGAGCCTCTATATACTCCTTCCACCTTTCTGCTTTCCCTTCTTTGCTTAGAACTGGGTTGCCATCTGAGCTCTTGATGTTCATACAAGTGGTTCTCTTATCTCCAAAGGTCTCTTTAATTTTCCTGTAGGCGGTATCTATCTTACCCCTAGTGAGAAAAGCCTCTACATCCTTACATTTGTCCTCTAGCCATCCCTGCTTAGCCATTTTCCACTTCCTGTCGATCTCATTTTTGAGACGTTTGTATTCCTTTTTGCCTGCTTCATTTACTGCATTTTTATATTTTCCCCTTTCATCAATTAAATTCAATATTTATTCTGTTACCCAAGGATTTCTACTAGCCCTCGTCTTTTTACCTATTTGATCCTCTGCTGCCTTCACTACTTCATCCCTCAAAGCTACCCATTCCTCTTCTACTGTATTTCTTTCCCCCATTCCTGTCAATTGTTCCCTTATGCTCTCCCTGAAACTCTGTACAACCTCTGGTTCTTTCAGTTTATCCAGGTCCCATCTCCTTAAATTCCCATCTTTTTGCAGTTTCTTCAGTTTTAATCTACAGGTCATAACCAATAGATTGTGGTCAGAGTCCACATCTGCCCCTGGAAATGTCTTACAATTTAAAACCTGGTTCCTAAATCTCTGTCTTACCATTATATAATCTATCTGATACCTTTTAGTATCTCCAGGGTTCTTCCATGTATACAACCTTCTATCATGATTCTTAAACCAAGTGTTAGCTATGATTAAGTTGTGCTCTGTGCAAAATTCTACCAGACGGCTTCCTCTTTCATTTCTTAGCCCCAATCCATATTCACCTACTACGTTTCCTTCTCTCCCTTTTCCTACACTCGAATTCCAGTCACCCATGACTATTAAATTTTCGTCTCCCTTCATTATCTGAATAATTTCTTTTATTTCATCATACATTTCTTCAATTTCTTCGTCATCTGCAGAGCTAGTTGGCATATAAACTTGTACTACTGTAGTAGGTGTGGGCTTCGTATCTATCTTGGCCACAATAATGCATTCACTATGCTGTTTGTAGTAGCTTACCCGCATTCCTATTTTCCTATTCATTATTAAACCTACTCCTGCATTACCCCTATTTGATTTTGTATTTATAACCCTGTAATCACCTGACCAGAAGTCTTGTTCCTCCTGCCACCGAACTTCACTAATTCCCACTATATCTAACTTTAACCTATCCATTTCCCTTTTTAAATTTTCTAACCTACCTGCCCGATTAAGGGATCTGACATTCCACGCTCCGATCCGTAGAATGCCAGTTTTCTTTCTCCTGATAACGACATCCTCTTGAGTAGTCCCCGCCCGGAGATCCGAATGGGGGACTATTTTACCTCCGGAATATTTTACCCAAGAGGACGCCATCATCATTTAATCATACAGTAAAGCTGCTTGCCCTCGGGAAAAATTACGGCCGTAGTTTCCCCTTGCTTTCAGCCGTTCGCAGTACCAGCACAGCAAGGCCGTTTTGGTTATTGTTACAACGCCAGATCAGTCAATGATCCAGATTGTTGCCCCTTGCAACTACTGAAAAGGCTGCTGCCCCTCTTCAGGAACCACACGTTTGTCTGGCCTCTCAACAGATACCCCTCCGTTGTGGTTGTACCTACGGTACGGCTATCTGTATCGCTGAGGCACGCAAGCCTACCCACCAACGGCAAGGTCCATGGTTCATTGGGGGTGGGGGGTGATAACTAAGACTCTCAATTCTGAGAGCCAGCTGAAAGGTCGTAGCAATAACGGAGCACGAAACGAGATGATAAACTGATCGCACGTACAATGGATTTAATCGCGGTAACTATGAAAATATCCAAGATTGAAGATACAATTTTTTAAAAGTACCGCGGAAAACGCCTGGTCTTTGTAGCCGACTTTATAGACATGGCATCCAACACACGCGATGAAAAATCATTGCCTAGTAAGCCTCCTTTTGTGTATTGTCAAAACACGACAGATGTTAGATGGAGATCGTCCAGACAGTTCTTTACTTGAATATCATCATTCGTCACACACACACACACACACACACACACACACACACACACACACACACAGTTGCAAACTACCACATGTCAGTCAATGACGACAGACTCAATGCCCTGTACACTCAGAGAGTCATACTCGCCTAGAAAAACTGGATGTGTGTCCAACGCTTTTGAACAAGAGCCAGAAAGTGTGTAACTCGATTGCTCAGAAAGATGAAAAGTTCTCCAAACACTGTTTACAGGTTTCCGACCTCACGCTTGTAAGCTGATGTTAATAACATCAAGGTAGCGTGAGCAAAGTGATGCTGCAAATACGGTTAGGGGCTGGTTTGTCAGGAGGTGCGAGAACGACGATAATACTGTACAGTACGCTGTTACAAAACTCACTTGTACCTTCCAAGTTATGGCAAATAAATTAGGAACGCAGTAAGACCAAGGTTTAACGTTGCATCGACGGCGAGATAACTAGAAACCAGAGGCTGACCACAAGCTCGTAGGGAAGGAATACAGCCGCGTCCTTTTGCAGGTAAGAACACGGCCATTTACAGTAAGCAATTAGGGGAAACCACCGAAAACGGATGGAGGTTTGTAATCACGAGTAGACTTTACACAATGTCTGTTTGACAGTTTGGTGTCCAGTCGTCTCTCTCTCTCTCTCTCTCTCTCTCTCTCTTTCTCTCTCTCCCCTCTCTCGTGTGTGTGTGTGTGTGTGTGTGTGTGTGTGTGTGTGTGTGTGTGTGTATGTTCTACTTACGTGCTTTTGACTTCATTCGTAATTTGCAATGGCTAGGTTAGTACGACGAGTGTTCTTTCCACGGTAGTACTACCAGGAACGTGGCAAAACTTGTCAAGCGAATGGAAAACATGTTGCACCCATCAAAAGGCAGTTACATTGATCAATGTAACCATAGCTCTACTTTATGAAAGTTCTGATGTAACAAAATTCTACAACATATTCTAACAGTCAGCTCAAGTGGGTGATATACTTGTAAAAAATGGACCTCTTCCAAATTTAGGAACAAACCGAAAGATTCATTTTTTTCCACAATGAAAATCATTTAGGTCCGTACTACACAGAACCTTACTACAGAAAATACGTTCAGTTATCCACAAGCCAGTAGCGTCGCTCTTTACACCTCAAGCGTCGCTTAGGATTTACTACAAAAGTGTGCGCGTTACGAGATATGCTCGAGTATTGGATCCCATTCTTTTGAACTCCCTACTCACAGTCATTGTGCCAGATGGACTGATGGTAGCGTTTTCGAACTCATAAGTGATTCCTTCCTCTTATTTCATGTGATTTTTATAACGACCCTCTGCAGTGCTAGACTGTCCCTGTCCGCCAATACATTAGTGTATGGTACATAAAACTATGACATGCAACCCAAATGACACCACTGTGCAGATAACAGATTCAAAAACCGTTTCTTACTGACTGAGCTGTCAACGAGTTGGAGTAATCTTCTGTGACAGAGCATCTCGCAGTGCACCGGAAGCGAATGGTTTTAAAACCGGACAGGTGTTCCGAACACCGACAGCGCAGAGTCGGCCGATGCCGGACTGGGCCCACGCGAAGCGCGGCGCTCTGCTGGTGCTCCTACACAGCAATTTGTGGCGAGGGTCAAAGCGGCAGCGACAAGGCGGGACCGTTAGCCGTAGTTATGGGATCGGCGTTTAGCAGCCATTATGGGCGTAGCAGGCCTCGTGAGAGATTGTCGGGAACGCTGCCACAGCCAGTGCAGGAGAATGACCTTAAATCAGCACTGCTGATGGGAAAATTCCACAAACTATCGCTTCCCCGAGTTACATCTTCTTCTTCATCCAGATGGTTTTGAAAGCCAATTAGCTGTAGATTATCCGCTGAATGCCAGTGAGAACAGAAGGGCAACTGGGAAGACCGTGCGACGACTATATTTGTTTCGTAAATCACGCCGGCTGCACAATTCCGCTACGACCGATAATCTCCGAGCTCAACGACGCTGCATTTGTTACTGTACGATAATGAAAAGATGGACTGAGACACAGCAGTTGTTTTAGGAGGCGGATGTACAGACTAATTCGAATAAAATATTCCATATTACATGAGTTCACTTTTCATTAGTTTCAGAGACACAGCTGTTAAAATGTAACTGCAAATACCCACTGGATCTGTTAAGCAAAGAGAAATAAATACGTTCAAATTTGAGTTTCATAAATTCTACTTCTGGCTTCAATGCACTTTCAGATTCTCACGACAACACTGCCGGTACCTTTTCTGAGGTAGTCCTGGCGTTTATAATACGAGGTAACTAAAAAAAGTTACACATTATCATGACAGGCACAGTAACTCTTACTGAATGCTGTGTCACTTCATAGTGACACAGACACGTAACACTATTTTTCAACACAGTCGCCTAGTATCTGTAAGCTACGATCGGAAATCCTACTAATCGTTCAATTCTTCGACGCTCCATATTCCTTCCTTGATCACGGGGTCATTCGAGAACCGCTGTGGAAACGTCCTCATTGTTGGGAAATCTCTTTTCCCCAGATGTTCTTTCAGCTTACACAAAAGTTCCTCGGCTCCCTGGACATTGTCGACTGTGGCCGATGTCGACGGACCCTCTTCCTTCAGCATTACCAAGGTGTGAGCGGTTTATTGAAACTGCTGGCACCACTTCACTTCGGTTGTGCGCGACACTGCATTTGCTCATATACCGCCAGAACCGCACGGTGAGTCTGCGTGCAATGTACAACGGCGATCCCAGAAGTAAGGTGTCCAACTTGCTTTTTTAAAAATATAAAGGAACATTTATTTACAATAAACTGTACACAGTTTTGAAGCTTGAACGTTTTTCTATTTTTACATGTAATTGCCTTTTCGATCGATGCATTTTTGTAACCGCTGTAGCAGTTTTCGTAATAACATATCATATCAGCCCGCCGCCATGCTACTGAAAAAGCATCAGACCTCATCTTTCACCTCGTCTTCACTGAAGCGCCTTCCAGACAAGTGTTCTTTCAACTTGAGAAACAAGTGGTGGTCACTGGGGCGCTAAGTCCGGACTACAGGGTGGATGGGTGAGGATGTCCCGTCCAAACTGTGACCGAAGATCGGCGGATGGACGGGTGATGTGGGACAGCAAGCATTGTCGTACAGAAGGCTTATGCCGTTGCTCAACATTCCTCTTGAATCGCCCGTTCGAGTTTTTTTAATGTCCGACCTAACCATGAAGTCGACCAACAATATCCCCTTTAGATCCAAAAACATGGTTGACATGGGTTTATCGGCAGACTGTGTTCCTTTGAATTTCCGCGGCTTGGATCAATCTGAATCTTGGATTAATCTGAATCGGAATGTCACCAGCCACCGGATTGATGTTTGGTCTAAGGTTGTAGTGGAACGCCCAGGTTTCATCACCCGTGACTACTGAATTCAAAAGGTTGTCCTCTTTACCTGCGTAACGTTGAATAAATTGGAGAGAAGTTTCAAAGCGTTGCCGTTTGTGGTCTTCTGTTAGCATCCTGGGACCTATCTTGCGCACACCTTCCGATATTTCAACACTTCAGTCCTCAGGAATAAAGCGCTCACTGAGAGTGATCCACAGATCTTGGAGCACGATTTGTTCAGCCTTTGCAATTGTCTCTTCGCGAATTGGTGGTCTCCCCTTCTTTCCTCGTTATAAATTCAGTACGGCCATCTGAAAACACTCTACAGCTCTTGCGGACATTTTTGGCATCCACAGACGACTCTCTATAAACTTCTGTAACTGTCGATGAATGTCGATTGGTTTAACGTCTTTCGCACTCAAAAACGGAAAACTGCGCAAACGTCGCACCTGGCGTCAGTGGCTAACGGGAGCGTCGCTACAACTGGCTGCCAAGCCAATACTGAAATCACCAGCAGATGTACAGTGGTTTCTATAGTGTGGAGAGAGGCGAGGACACTCGGGGTGCAGGTTGTGAGGTAACGAGCGAGTTGTCGCGCCCTGAAAATATTCTAAGTTGGCGTGACCGTTCGGCAGGCCGCGGCTCGTCAGCGGCCGTGTGGTGCCGAGCATCGGCCGGAACAAGAGGGGGTAGCCCCAACGCGTGGTCCAGGCCGACTGCGTGGCTGGGAGTTCCATGTTGACGCTGTGACGAGGACTGTGCTTTGTGTCGATGAAGGAGATTTGTATGCCGGGAGTGCCAAGACGGCGGGCTTTGTGAAACCATAATGGCAGACATTTCACAGTTCATGCAGAAATTAATAATAGCCAGAGGAATCATGATACCTTAAAAACAAACATATACATTACAAATGTTTGCACGACGATTCTGATGGTGTAATCAGATTTTCAATATCTTTATTAGTTTAAAGTTTAGTATCTGATTGTAAATTGTACAAGTAACACCCAGCAACGAGTTTCCAAAATCTAAACAGTTCATCCGGTTTTGTCGACCGACTTGTCTTTAGAAAGCTATTAGTGTAAACCTAAGCCGCGCGGCATTAGCCGAGCGGTCTAAGGCGCTGCAGTCGTGGACTGTGCGGCAGGTCCCGGCGGAGGTTCGAGTCCTCCCTCGGGCATGGGAGTGTGTGTTTGTCCTTCGGATAGTTTAAGTAGTGTGTAAGGTTAGGGACTGATGACCTTCGCAGTTAAGTCCCATAAGATTCCACACACATTTGTAAACCTAAATTAGTATGAATTACAGACATTTAACCTGAATAGTACTGGAGTCATAGGAGGTCAAAGTGGCCGATTACTATCGATCGCGTCAGGCAATAAGTACTCCATAGTTACACGAAAAAACGGTAGCAGCACGCTTATAAATATATTTATTCGTCTATGTCTTTGTTTATATCCAATATATACTATTCATGAAGAAACTGGTCAAATATTTACTGTGTTTTAGAAAGCACAGAGACATTAGGCTACTGGCCTGCAATTCCTTTGATATATGTTTATTTAATTTGTTTATGTATTTAATAATGTGTGTTAGAGCGTGTTTGTGGTCCAGCCGTAGGAATATTTATTTAATTTCAAGTTATTTAAATGTAAATCCAGTAGTTCGTATGTGTTTTCAATATGTTTGTGAGTGTGCGTTGGTTTGGAGGCATGGCTGGAGTGCTCTAGCCAATCCCGGCGCTCGTTACTACGGTAGGCGACTTCCAAAGAATGGAGAGACTGTATGGAAATGGGGGAGGAGCATCAGATCGCACAGTATACGGGGAGGGATGGACGGGGAAGCAGCGACGTACGGTCACAGGAAAGACTTGGAGAGTGGAGCAGTTTTGCGCGTGGTCGCGGGAGAGTAGTGCCGACGTGTGCACTTGTGAGATTTCCGTGGCTTCTGCAGTGAAGACGTAGTATGCCTTTACAAGTGAATATCTCGCGAGCTATGTTGTTGTTCACAACTAATTACGTGAATTAGGAATCTACTGTTTCCATGTTATGCAACTTATATTTTATTTAATTGCTGGACCATCGACACCAATAAGTATTTTGCAGTAATAAACAGCATTCTTGAAGGTACTTCTGCTATCGTACTCATCATTTAAAGTCGTTAATTGCAATCTTTCACTTATAAATTTCTATGTTACATTCAAAATTCGCAATTGCCGAGTGACAGGAACCTTCGACCATTCGATTCATGTGTATATTCATATTGTATACTGTAGACTCAGCAGTATTTGCCTTGTAATGCGGCAACTACGTATCCCTGCCGCTAGACAACGAAACCAGCCAAATATTTTAGTATTTCAACTCTGAGTCTGAGGGTACGTAGTTGAGGGCTACCTCATTTCATTTTTATATTTGAAAGCCCGCAAGGTAAGCTACGGCTTAGTAAACAGGAACACCGACCGCAAATTTCAAAGATTTTTTGTATGGATGCAACTAGCACTAGGCGCAGTTATCATAATTACATCCGTATTGGAGGACAGCTGTTCCTGAACTCCAGCGCTACTCGGAGCACCAGTCGGGACCTGCGGTGTGACCGCTCACACGAATTTGTATCAGAACAACTATGCTTTTAGGAGAGGAATCAAATTACCTGTTTATAGTGAGTTTTGCAGTGCACGAAGTTCACTTTACAGAGTTGCGTTTTGTTTGTAAGTAACATTTCATTTTTATATTATTGTTTACGACTTCATACACCATGGGAAGGAGAGGTGGGCTACAGAGTGGAGCAGCAACCGTCGTCGTAGGGAAACTGGACAGAATCAGAAATGATTAGCGAACAAGATGATACCACAAACAGAAGACTTGCTGATCTTGTATTTTTCCAAGCATATGAAGAGTAATGCAGCAAGAAACAGAGTCCAGCTACGAAAATGCGTACAAGGAAGAGGGTCACTGTATTAAGCACGAAAGAACGTGTCGTAGTGAAGAGGCCCCAAGTGCGATCGGGGCGAGGGGCTGCCGCCGGCCGTCCTATAATGCTGCGGCAAATGACGCTCTCAGCGGGTGCACAACATTGGGTCAGTCAGATCCCGTGCAATCGCTATCGGCGTCAGACGAAAATTTGCGATTCCGTTACCGACTGTGACGCCCGAGGTTGGTATCGATATGTGATACCACATTTATAAAAGATACAATTGATATTATTTTCTATACTGTAGGCTGTGACAATGTCAACCCAAGAACTGTGGTAATGTTACACTATACAGTGCATGGTCGAGTTGAATGACAAAGCAATTTCGGTTGTATCGGACAAAACAGATAGCACAAAAACTTTAAGTTTTATGGTTTCTTGGGTTCGCTATCTTATCGGTAAGGACGGAACCCTAGGATCACTTAGTTGTCTGTCTGTCTGTTAAAAACAGTTTTTGTCAGGAATGAGCAGATAAATCAATTAAAATTTATGTCACATATTAAGGTATACGGTCCCTTAGGTGTGTTGAAAACTGAAGGTCTTAAGTCTATGCAATCAAAAGATATGGCCATTTATGGCACAGATTTCGTTACGCGCAAACTCACTCATCAAAACATATAGCGTACTTGCCGTTGACCTAGAAACACCGAAGTTTGCAGGAAGCACAGTTCACCGTAGACGTAAAGAAAATATCCTAATATTGTTAATTTGTAGTTATGTTACACGAAAAATATTTCTTTTGTCATTTAGTATCCGACTTCAAACTTAAAACATTCTCACAAGTCTATGAATACCCGGCACCGATTTCTTGCAGTATCAATATCGGCAACAGGCAAAAATCGTCAAGATTCTTGATTCCCAGGACTCATGAACTGTCTGAACACATAATTAAGGTTTTACGGAATTTTCAGAGCGCAAGTCTTACTCGTACCTCGTCTTTTTTATTATTTTTTTATTTTTTTACATGCAAATGTAGAGAAACCATGATATAAATGGGGAGAAAATAACACGAAGGAAGCAACAGAAAACGCCAAACGTCTTGAAACGACAATGACGGAAGCAAGTGAAGCACATTCCGTTCCAAGATGTAAACTAGGTGATAGATTTAAAGCCTTTCGGGAAAACAATGAGGTGACCATGAAACCTGTTACAGAACATAATAAGACTTTTTAGAGATCTCAGAGTTATGAAGAGGAAACGACACTGTACGACCAAAGAATCCTTCGAAGAAGACTGGAGTCAATGCCACGTTTTTGAGGATTGGGCCCACGAGAATTGTGTCCATATACTCGCAAGTCGTGATAAATATTATGCTAAGGATAAACTAATTTTGATTTAGATCTATTCTGTTCAGAACTTAAACTTCACAAGTTTATTATGAATTCTTGCTTCTTCAAAATGGTTCAAATGGCTCTAAGCACTACGGGACTTAACATGTGAGGACATCAGTCAAAAATGGTTCAAATGGCTCTGAGCACTATGGGACTCAACTGCTGAGGTCATTAGTCCCCTAGAACTTAGAACTAGTTAAACCTAACTAACCTAAGGACATCACAAACATCCATGCCCGAGGCAGGATTCGAACCTGCGACCGTAGCGGTCTTGCGGTTCCAGACTGCAGCGCCTTTAACCGCACGGCCACTTCGGCCGGCCCGGACATCAGTCCCCTAGAACTTAGACCTACTTAAACCTAACTAACCTAAGGACAGCACACGCATCCATGCCGGAGGCAGGATTCGAACCTGCGACCGAAGCGGTCGCGCGGTTCCAGACTGAAGCGCTTAGAACCGCTCGGCCACACCGGCCGGCTCTTGCTTGTTCGAACGTACTTCCTCCGACAGTGAAACCTCTGTCTTTTCGCGGAACACTATCGAGAAAATTTAGAGAACCGTCATTTGAAGCTGACTGCAGAACGATTCTATTGCGCCAACATATATTTCGTGTAAGGACCGCGAAGATAATATCAATTACGGCTCGTACGGAGTCTCTGGCTCTATTTGCGAGTGGAACAGGAAAGGAAATGACCAGTAGTGGTACAAGATACCTTCTGCCTTGCGGAGCATGTATGTAGATGTAGATATGTAACTTGCTTTTTATAACTTTTAATGATCAAGTTGATACTCTTTTGTAACAAAAATGATGGTTTTACACGTTACTGTTTCATGTTCGATACATCCCTGTAGAGCCTTAAACGATCGAAATTTAAAGAGTGGAAAAATATTAAAAAAGGAATGAATGTACACTACTGGCCATTAAAATTGCTACACCACGGAGATGACGTGCTACAGACGCAAAATTTAACCGACAGGAGGAAGATGCTGTGATATGCAAATGATTACCTTTTCAGACCATTCACACAAGGTTGGCGCCGGTGGCGACACCTACAACGTGCTGACATGAGGAAAGTTTCCAACCGATTTCTCATACACAAACAGCAGTTGACCGGCGTTGCCTGATGAAACGTTGTTGTGATACCTCGTGTAAGGAGGAGAAATGCGTACCATCACGTTTCCGGCTTTGATAAAGGTCGGATTGTAGCCTATCGCGATTCCGGTTTATCGTATCGCGACATTGCTGCTCGAGTTGGTCGAGATCCAATGACTGTTAGCAGAATATGGAATCGGTGGGTTGAGGAGACTAATACGGAACGCCGTGCTGGATCCCAACGGCCTCGTATCACTAGCAGTCGAGATGACAGGCATCTTACCGCATGGCTGTAACGGATCGTGCAGCAACGTCTCGATCCCTGGGTCAACACATGAGGACGTTCGCAAGACAACAACCATCTGCACGAACAGTTCGACGACGTTTGTAGCAGCATGGTCTATCAGCTTGGAGACCATGGCTGCGGTTACCCTTGATGCTGCATCACAAACAGGAGCGCTTGCGATGGTGTACTCAACGACAAACCTGGTTGCACGGACGGCAAAACATTATGTTTTCGGATGAATCCAGGTTCTGTTTACAGCATCATGATGGTCGCATCCATGTTTGGCGACATCGCGGTGAACGCACATTGGAAGCGTGTATTCATCATCACAATACTGGCGTATCACCCGGCGTGATGCTATGGGGTGCCATTGGTTACACATCTCGGTCACCTCTTGGTCGCATTGACGGCACTTTGAACAGTTGACGCTACATTTCAGATGTGTTACGACCCGTGGCTCTACCATTCATTCGATCCCTGCGAAACCCTACATTTCAGCTAGATAATGCACAACCGCATGTTGCAGGTCCTGTACGGGCCTTTCTGGATACAGAAAATGTTCGACTGCTGCCCTGGCCAGCACATTCTCCAGATCTCTCGCCAATTGAAAACGTCTGGTCAATGGTGGCCGAGCAACTGGCTCGTCACAATACGCCAGTCACTACTCTTGATGAACTGTGGTATCGTGTTGAAGCTGCATGGGCAGCTGTACCTGTACACGCCATCCAAGCTCTGTTTGACTCAATGCCCAGGCGTATCAAGGCCGTTATTAAGGCCAGAGGTGGTTGTTCTGCGTACTGATTTCTCAGGATCTATGCACCCAAATTGGGTGAAAATGTAATCACATGTCAGTTCTAGTATAATATATTTGTGTGCCGGCCGCGATGGTCTAGCGGTTCTGGCACTGCAGACCGGAACCGCGGGACTGCTACGGTCGCAGGTTCGAATCCTGCCTCGGGCATGGGTGTGTGTGATGTCCTTAGGTTAGTTAGGTTTAAGTAGTTCTAAGTTCTAGGGGACTTATGACCTAAGATGTTGAGTCCCATAGTGCTCAGAGCCATTTGAACCATTTTAATATATTTGTGCAATGAAGACCCGTTTATCATCTGAAGTTCTTCTTGGTGTAGCAATTTTAATGGCCAGTATTTTATATTCTTAGGACAATGAGTTTTATATTTCTATTACGTGACGTATTATAGTGCTGTTTAATTTGAAAAATTTTTTGGAATACAACCTCCAAAAAATTTATAATTTCGGAAAACCTTACGTCTCCGATACTATCAGTGACCTTCCTCTATCAGCAGCAGAAAACTTGGTAAACTTACCCCACCATAATGCGGTAGCAAGCACGGTGGATGGGCTGTTGTCTGACCACCGTCAAAGATGGACAGTAAAACGATCGCGACACAGGTCCGCCTGCGTTTCTGTCAGACCCTTTTTTCTTTATACAGTTAGGATTGTATTTTGTTACTGGGATGGAACAGGGTAGCGGGGAGGAGAGGGGGGATGGGGGACAGAAGCCCGCTGTGGACAACGAACTGGATGGCGCCTGTAAGACGGGCGGATGTTTCGTCTATCAGCTGATACGCAACCCGCCCCGCAGAGAGCAAACAAAGTCAAACAAAAGCTCAGCGTTGCGCCGTTTCTTTTGCTCTCCTCTTCCACCTCCTCCTACTTCTTTTTGCTCCTGCTGCCTCGCGGACATTGCATGCCAGCGCGCTCTGCCAAATAAGTTTACGCTGCTCCGCACAAGGCGGAATGAATGTCCTATTAAAAGTTTTATTAAGTACAAGGCTTTATGGCGGCTCGTCATTCTTAAACCCAATCTCGTAGCTTCCCGTCGCACACTAGGAGTCCGTCCAGAGGCGCTTGTGTCCCAAGTCCACGTTAGCCCGCAGGAAATATGAGAAACACTGTCAGCAGAAAAAAGAAAGAAAAGAAACAAAAAGGCACATTCTGGACGGCGCGGGGCTCATTCCTCGAGCGCGGCATCTAGCTAGGTATGCCCAGCACAAGCAGATTTTCTTACTAAATGTGTACGTGATGAAAGCAAAAGCAGCTAACAAGGTTTTCAGTAACTCATAATATGGCAACGAGCGAGTGTTTTGATGTTGACCACGTCTACATTGTATTTCGTGTCGCTGGTGCTGAACAACTTTAATAAAGGTTAGGAACTGCGCCAATATATACACAGCTGTAGTTATTTTTACAATCCATTTGTCACACTATGACCATTCTAAGGCCATAAAAGACACATTTAACTGCGCATTTCACAACCGTAAATAACTAAAATTTTGAAATGCTTTTGAAATTCTCCTGCCTTCCAACGTAGACTATCAACACGCTTAGAACAACCACTGCGTCTTGTTCCAGATGTGTTGACAGTTTACACTGGAAGACAGAAGTACATGATTGCATGGAGCATTTTTTGATTCTATTAGTTCTTGGAATTGTGGAATGTACAGTTAAATACGTTGTTTACGGCCCGCGAATAGTCACAGCGTGCCCAAAATCGTACGAAAAATAAGGACAGCTGCCTCTGAGACTACGTTCTCACATACCTAGGTACAGAAGCAAATACTGCTTTTAAAACGATATTTGCAGTACTTAATAACAAAGGTCTATAGCGATTTGGCACTTGTTACGCTTGTAACGGAGTTTTTCACAAAAATACACGTGAAACGTGCTAAACTTGCAGATAAAGACAACAACAATGGAGATGAAGAAAGTTTAGTGCTCAACTTCCCGTCGATGGCTTATTAGTTGAAGATGAAACAACTGTCCATTGTCCAGTGCAGTCGTAAAGTTTGAGCTGTTTACTTGAGTGTTGAAGTATTAATGTTCCGTGCTGTCAAATTCGGCTGTACAGTTCACGCGTTTTCCATCCATTTTTCGCAAAATGTCTAACTGTAAATGTTAACAAGTTTTATATCACAGCCCCCTAACAAGAATTATCGAATTACACCAAAAGATACATAGCTCCCTGTGTAAAGACTTTCGGGCTGAGAGTTCGTGGTCAGTGCATCAAACTATTCACCAACATTTCGTCCTCGTCTGCGAAGGACATCTCCAAAGATAACAAACTAACAACCTGTTTACGTATCAACTACAGCCTCTCGTTCCGGAAATGTTAATAGAGTGAACACACACCGTTGAAGACTTCATTTACTTAGCACACTGACCTATTTAACAACCTAAAGTTACTTCAGTATAACGGTGCATACCTTCCACGAGTATTAACTATACAGTAAAATATTTGTTTAACATTATTTGCTAAACAATGTGTCTGCGAAACATTAAAGAGTGTTAACATTAGGTGGAACACCCTGTATAATAATAACACAACAAAGTAATGTTCTAAACCAGATACAAGTCCGTATGAGCTATGAAACAACGGAATTTCGCATTCGAGCTATCGCAGTTCGAAAGGCCATTCCGTTTTACCATCACACTGTTTTTGTTGACAGGTACACAGTGTACCAGATTGGTTTTCCCCCTTTCCTATCCCGCAATATCGTGGTTACAACGTGTGATGCGTTTGTGTTGAAGAAGTTCTATCTTTCTTGGTCCGTTTGGGAACGTGGGAACTCTGAAAATGTTAAGCCTCTTTTAGTCTATGACAATGCGGTTTGGTGACTTTTCTGATTACATATTCACGCTTGTTTAACCAACCGGTTGCCAATATTCTCCACCCTCCACTCCCCACCCCCTCCACAATCTCTCTCTCTCTCTCTCTCTGAGACACACACACACACACACACACACACACACACACACACACACACAAAACGTAGCTGGCTACCTTTGTTCTGTGCCTACCTGGTTTGCTCTGAATCATTCGCTATTACAATTGATAACACACCAAAAGGCTGGTCACCACAATTTTCTTGACTACTTCATCTTGTGGACCACACCTTTCCAAAGCGATTAGCACTCGCATTGGTGAAGCCAAATCAAGCATTACCAGTACATGCAGCCCATACAAAGAAAAATGAATACAACTAAATTCAGATCAGACTGTGACAGCTGATTAAATTACGAATCGAATGACTGTGATCACAGGGTCATTACATGTATATTGAGAAAGTACATAAACTTTTTTCACAATTTGTTGCCCTTCGGACAGTGTCCATTCAGCCATCTCAACAGTGGAATGTCAACTATGACGACAGAAAGTTAGGGCAACGCAACACCCAGTGCCCGAGTGGAGAAAACCTCAGATGCATAAATTCAACATGCCAATATCATCCAATAAATTAATTCCGCGCGAATTTCAGAAAACGTAAATGTATTGTGAAACGATAGAAGTTTCAGATGGTGATTTCTGAATAGTTATGCGACTAAGGTTTAATAAAAATCCCAATACGGTTAGGAAAACTGTTTCGTTAAAAATTAGTTCGTGGCACAAGCAGTCGCGGAAGGAGACATTTATCTACACAGTGGAACACAGCTAAGCGTCACGTTTAGAAACTGCGTAATTGTTCCCACTGCGACGGATAAGTTTGAAATTTGGCTCAAAGGCGGTGACAACCTGCCTCTGTAATGGTGCAAAAGGGTGGTGCTCTGTGACGTCACCATCTAACAGCAAGGTGTCGGCACATGGGGAAAAAAAAGCTACAGCTGAGAAATTCTTGTGAGGTATACGGTGGTTTAACGATTTCATACTGATAATCATCTTGTGGTCAGTTCTTCTTGTTAATACCACCTGATAGCACACAATCAATTCCCAACGAACATTGAAACTGACTTACACATCCTAAAAACTAGTAGCAGCTTATACCAAAAGTTAACTATAGAAGAAAACTATCACATCCAAAAATCAGTAGCCCAAGAAAAGAAAGTACTCAATGAATACACATCAGTGTGCAACAAAACCCTCTTCGCCACAATAGGAGAACTATACAAATAACACTCACACCAAAACCACTCATGAAAAAAAAGAAGAAAAAAAGAAAAAGAAAAAGTCTCCCCCCCCCCTCTCTCTCTTTGCCCCAGTTCTCAAGACACACACGCACACTCACACAAACCATACACCACCGACGCAAATACAATTCAAATTCGCGCGCCTCATCCAGCCAAACACGCTACGAAACAAATGAATACCACACAGCCACAGCAACACGTAATGGCAGTGAAAACTCCGCCTACGTTTTGAGAAACGGAAAAAGTGCAGTGCCAAGCGACCGTAGGTCACAAAGTAAGCCTATTTACTTCGCCAACAACACAGGAGAAAATGGCTCAAATGGCTCTGAGCACTACACGACTTAACTTATGAGGTCATCAGTCGCCTAGAACTTAGAACTACTTAAACCTAACTAACCTAAGGACATCACACACATCCATGCCCCAGGCAGGATTCGAACCTGCGACCGTAGCGGTCGCTCGGTTCCAGACTGCACCGCCTAGAACCGCACGGCCACTCCGGCCGGCAACACAGGAGAATGCACCACAATTTCAAAATTGTAAGTTGCACACAAAAAACATGATACAGACTTATTTCCGTTCGTAAATGCATAACAAACAAAAATAAATTACATTTTGCTGTTTGCAGGTGACAAGTTGCATATTGTGTAGCAGAATAGCTACCAAAATAAATGGACAATAGCATCATGTAAGGTATGTTAATTAATGCATACATCCATCTTTCGCCAATTAAGCTATAAATGGAACTTCGACATGATGTTATAAACGACACAAATGTTAATATGTAACACCAATTTTACAGTTAAAAATAAAAATCAAACCCACCGAAGATAGCACAAAAGTGCTGAAACTTGTAAGGGCGAAACAAAACAGAAAAAAAGGTGTCTTGCATAAGGCGGAATCTCTCATCCCATTTCATACTGACAAAAAATTTCATCGCAATTCTGGCGCTCACTATCGTGCACGTATCACACGATGGAAAGGTCATCATACTCCCTCTTAGCCGCATCTCACCTCTTGTCGCCTGTGCGAAGGAGGTCAGAACTGCGATTCCCATCGTTGAAATCACGCGGTTTTCCTCTAGGTGGCCGAGTAAGACATTTCAGACACGCCACCACTCAGGGTCGACAGGAAGAGGCCTCAGGAGCGGCGTAAGGGGCACCAATGAAACAACGCCTTCCTTTGGGGCGTTGAGTGCCACACTCTTCGCGGTCGAAAACGACGGTTCGCAGTGAGACACGCCTTGAATCCTTTCGCATAAAGACCATGAAGATAAGGTTAGACAGATTATGGCTTGCACGGAGGCATATACATTTTTCAAAAATGTTCAAATGTGTGTGAAATCTTATGGGACTTAACTGCTAGTCCCTAAGCTTACACACTACTTAACCTAAATTATCCTTAGGACAAACACACACACCCATGCCCGAGGGAGGACTCGAACCTCCGCCGGGACCAGCCGCACAGTCCATGACTACAGCGCCCCAGACCGCTCGGCTAATCCCGCGCTGCCGTTATTTTTCCCTCGCTCTGTTTGGAAGTGGAACAGGAAAGGAAATGCTCAGTAGTGATACGGGATACCCTCGGCCACGCACCTACGGTGGCTTCCGGAGTATGGATGTAGATGTAAGGACACTGTGGGCCTGCAACCCTACTGAAAGTGATCGCATCTTTCTGAAGTGTAGCGCGACCACAGTTTTTGGTATGGTATAAAGGTGGGTTTCATCAAGGACGATATTAAACCATTCCATGAAATTTGAACGTGATCCAAAAAAGCAAGAGGTGTTTATGCTTTTTCAGCCCTCCTGTTTCGCACACTCGTCTGGCGTGATCACGGAGGGTAGGGGGGGGGCAGGGGAACTGTGCGATACTGTGACACATGGGTGTGCATAAAACAGCCGGCCGGAGTGGCCGTGCGGTTCTAGGCGCTACAGTCTGGAACCGCGAGACCGCTACGGTCGCAGGTTCGAATCCTGCCTGGGGCATGTATGTGTGTGATGTCCTTAGGTTAGTTAGGTTTAAGTAGTTTTCAGTTCTAGGGGACTGATGACCTCAGAAGTCCCATAGTGCTCAGAGCCATTTGGACCATTCTTTTTGCATAAAACAGAAAAGGATGCCTTTAAGACGACCCACCCTCAGTGCCACCCGCACGTCTTTGTTTGGAACTTCAAAAATTCCCCCGTAAAGATACAGTCATTCACGAATTCCTAGGCGCCGGCTAACAGGCAACCGCTCCAACACACGTCAGGTGGGAGCCGCCACGTCGCTTAACTAGCGCCTGCTGGGCGCATGCGAAATCTGAGGGATTTCGAGAAGGATGCCTGTCACTGCAGTGTCAAAGAACCAACGAATGGCTACCTCTGTAGAGAAACATTTTGAAAGTGCTCAATGAACGCACGATGGCACCGTGGATCTTGATTCACGAGCCGCAGCCCCGACGCCCCCTCCATGAGGGCGTTGAAGGTGTGAGATGTTGGTAATATGGGAGTGGGCGCGTGGCGACCTTCCCAGCGTGTGACGCCTCCACGGCCGCGTTGGGCACAACTATGGTGAAATTCCATGCTAATTTTACATCATTAACCCGCCTTACACCTCACATGAACTTCTGAGCTGTAGCCTTTTTTTCGTATGTGTCGACACATTGCTGTTTGTAGCGTAGCCGAGTCCGAGGATGACGTAGCATGGCACCACGTATCTGCATCGTATTGACACCTTTAAGACAAATTTCAAACCTGCGTCGCAACGGAAGACAACTCCTGGGTTTTGAAAAAGTGACCCATTAATTGTGGTGTGCAGTGTACCTATCCTCACGTTTGCGCAACCCTAGGACCAAAAGTTATGATTTATACATGCAGGTGGACGATTCATGTTATAAAACGACCGGAGACACTGCGCTCCGCCTCATTCGTCAGATCGCTCCTCTCAGTTGTGTCTCATTCGTTTATCGTGGCTTATTCGTCCCTTGTTAACGTGAACACCCAAAACTGGCGAAGTGGTCGGCCGCTATGCTACGTATCACCGACCTCTGACCTCCGTTACCTTGGAATCATATTCGCAGAGTCCAGCCTTGCTGTTAATTCTGTAGCGTCGCGAGGACAGAGTATCGACGCGAGAGAGTCGAGGCCACACACGCCCGAGGTCGTCACTACGAGCTGCCTGCCACCTGTACTGGTGTCCAAAATAAAAGCAACAAAGGGGTTTATTTTGCCACGAAACAGTATCAACAGGTGATACTAAAGTAGAAACAATGCACAACACAAATAACTGCTATATGCATTACGGTAGACAAAAATATTCTTCCTTTTTTTTTCAACTTAACGGATTTGCACACACATTCCGACAACTGGTTAATGTGCTCAATATGGTGTGTGACCACCTCTGGCAGCAATACAGGCCTGACAACGACAGGGCATGCGGTGAATGATGTGATCAGTCTCGTGTTGAGGCAATAAAGGCTATTCTTCCTGCAGAGCTGCTCGCAGTCTTGGAGAGTGGTTGGTGGATGCTGACGTGATGCAAGCCGTGATGGATCCCAGACAAGCATGGGATTCAAATCGGGAGAACGAGTACGCCACGCCATGCATGCAGTACCTTCTGTTTCCGAGAGAACATCAACCACCCGTGCTCTATTAGGTCGAGCGTTATCGTCCATCAATTCGAAGTCTGGGCCCGCAGCACCTCGCAACAACCGCGAATGAGGTCCCAAGACCTCGTCACGATACCTGACAGCAGTTAAACCTTGCCGATTCACCCTTGCAGTTCCATGAAAAGCGGTTCGAGTGGTAAACGTAATCCCTGCCCACACTACTAGTGATTCTCCTCGATACAGGACTCTTTCCACAATGTTTGGGTGCCGAAATCGTGCTCCACGCTCCTTCCAGACGCGAATGCTTGGAGAATCACTCTCCAGACCAAGACGGGACTCATCAGTGAAAAGAACTAATCACAACAATTAGATGTTCCGCGGGAATGCATCGTTCTTGTATACCACTCGTCGTCGCGTCCTTAGCCAATTGTCGCCTTTTTCGTTCCCCACAATCCCAGCTTGGTGCTAGACCGACACAAATGAGATCCCCTTGAACATTCTGGAAAATAGTATTGCCTAGAGACTAATAAAGCCCATCTTGAATTGTTTAGTTGGTAGGCTGTACGTAATATTCAATGTAATAAAAATGTTCTTACAGATATATATTGTTACAACGAATATCGTAATGGACTAATTTGGTGCAACTCACTTGAAAGTGCACCCAATTTTGCACTTTAAAAGCTACAATTCCGATACGACAGCAGGTATTCGGTACGCCATAAAGTCTTGGTGACAGGTGAACTTCTCTGGAGGTAAGAAACTGCTTATCTTCGATTAGGGAAGGAAGTGACAGTTAGAGGGAGACTAATCCCAAGAGTTAAGACCCACCTTGGGTGCTGGCCCGCGCCGCGCTGTCTGTCTATTATCGCCAACCAGCAGCGCTAGTTAGTCATTGTTAGAATACTGATCGTTCTTCCTGTTTTGCTATCCCTGTTTAACTTGCCTGCTAATAACGCCCATCTTGAATTGTTCAGTTGAGGGGGGCTGTGTGTAATACTAAATGTAATAAAAAAATGTTCTTACAAATACATATCGTTATAACGAATATCGTAATGGACTGACTTGGAGCAAATCACTTGGAAATGCACTCAATTTTTCCGCTTTAAAAAATTAATGTTCAGAGATGAAGCAAATCGACCTTTCCGTCAAGGCTGTCGTTGCTTCAAACAGATAATGAGCAAAATTTGTTTGGGTTAATACCATATACACAAATCAAAAACGATTCTGGAAACACGTTAACGACCCACCAGAGAAAGTACACCTGAAGACTATTAGGACAGGCGCCTGGTATATAGTGGCGAAGAGCACTCATGTCTTTGCTTATAATTTGTTATATACTTACAAAATTTCAGAAAAAATTAATTTATGCATACTTTAGACTTAGATATAACGACGGGTGTCTCTCCTAAGACTCGTCACGCCCATTTTCTCTAGTGTTTCGGCAAATCACTGTACTTGTATTGTGTAGCCGGAGTTAGCCAAAGTAATTGCTACTTGTCACGTCTTCCATGCGTCGCCCGTTGTAAACATAAAGCGTCGGTTTGTTTCCTATTAGAAAGAAAATTATTTTTAAATCGGAATGTTACGTTCGATAGTGCGCTCCCAAATCACTCTAGTTTCACATTTATTTGACCGATATGTATTAACAGGGACAGTAAAACATGACTAATAAACAATAGGGCTGCATGTCCAGCGGTAGCAATTAGCGCGGGCCAGCGCAATGCTGTCGCTGATTGAGTATTGGCTATTTTTCGAGTTTTGCTGTCACTGTTAAAACATATCGATCAAACAAATAAAGCACTAGACCAAGGGTGGGCAAGTATTTGTTTGGCCTGGCTACAGCTACACAGTGCAAAAACGAAATTGCAAATATCTGCTGAAACACCAGAGAAAATGCGCCTGACGATTCTTAGGAGGGGCACTGTATATAAGTAGTTTCTCTCCCACACGCTGACATATTCATCGACGATAAATTAACGCAACACAAAAAAGAAGTAAATTTGCATTCGCATGATGAGACCTAAACAGAAGAACAAAAACCTGTAATCAGGATAACGACGTAGAGTTCCTCTGCTCTTCTTCACATTACTAGACTGATATGTTAATCACTGCGTCACCCTGCTCGGTGGAGCAACTAAAATGTCAAAATCTTATGCTTAAAAATTGCCTAACACTGAAATCAAAAACGCAAAATAAAATTCTAACAGTTGAAAGCAAGATGTAATTCTTTAAAATAAAGATGCATGCATTGCGTGTAAATCGAAGCCGCAATGAACATTGTCACTAATGCACACAGGAATGAAAGTCCTAACGAAGAAAGTACACTATGTATCCGAACACCCCCACAAACATGCGTTTTTCATATTAGGTGCAGTGTGCTGCCACCTACTGCCAGATACGGCATATCAGCGACCTCAGAAGTCATTAGACATCGTGAGAGAGCTGATGGGGAGTTCCGCGGAACTCGTGGACTTCGAACGTGGTCAGGTGATGGGGTGTCGCTTGTGTCATACGTCTATACGCGAGATTTCCACTCTCCTAAACATACCTAGGTCGACTGTTTCCGATGTGATAGTGAAGTGGAAACGTGAAGGGACAGGTACAGCAGAAACGCGTACAAGCCAAGCTCGTCCGTTGACTGACGGAGACCGCCGACAGTTGAAGAGAGTCGTAATGTGTAATAGGCAGACATCTATCCAGACCATCACACAGGAATTCCAAATGCATCAGCAGCCACTGCAAGTACCAAGACAGTTAGGCGGGAGGTGAGGAAACTTGAATTTCATGGTCGAGCGGCTGCTCATAAGCAACACATCAAGCCGGTAAATGCCAAACAACGCCACGCTTGGTGTAAGGAGCGTAAACATTGGGCGATTGAACAGTGGGAAAACGTTGTGTGGAGTGACGAATCACGGTACACAATGTGGCGATCCGTTGGCAGGGTGTGGGTATGGCGAATGACCGGTGAAGGTCATCTGCCAGCGTGTGTAGTGCCAACAGTAAAATTCGGAGGCGGTGGTGTAATGGTGCGGTCGTGTTTTTCATGGAGGGGCCTTGTACCCGTTGTTTTTCGTCACACTATCACAGCACAGGCCTACATTAATGTTTTAAGCAGCTTCTTATTTCCCACTGTTGAAGAGCAATTCGGGGACGGCGATTGCATCTTTCAATATGATCGAGCACCTTTTCATAATGCACGGCCTGTGGCGGAGTGGGTACACGACAATAACATCCCTGTAATGGACTGGCCTGCACAGAGTCCTTACCTGAATCCTTTAGAACACCTTTGGGATGTTTTGGAACGCCGACTTCGTGCCAGGCCTCACCGATCGACATCGATACCTCTCCTCAGTGCAGGACTCCGTGAAGAATGGGCTGCCGTTTCCCAAGTAACCTTCCAGAACTTGATTGAACGTATGCCTACGACTGTCGAAGCAGTCATCAAGGCTAAGGGTGGGCAAACACCATACTGAATTCCAGCATTACCGATGGAGGGCGGCACGAACTTTTAAGTCGTTTGCAGCTTTTTATCACATAGTGTGTTTTTCAAGAACAGCATCCAGTTTCGTAGTTTCACAGTAATGTCAGTTTTACCCTTTACTTGTAACTGGATATCTGGGCGATATTTAAAACACTGAAATCGCGGCGGTTTTTAGAATACTGTTGCATAGAACCAGAATTTTTCCGCTTCCAGTCCCGGTATTTCACAGAATTACGAGAACCAATATTTATTTGGCGTATTTATGTCAACATGCGGTTCCACAGAAAGAAGTAAACTGTATCTCTTATGTTAAGTATAACAATAAAATGTTCGAATAAAATAAACAATGAAAATTGCGACGTTATTTGCCGTGTCACTAACGTCAACCAAAGGTCATCTTGCGGAATCATCGGAAACCTAACCGAAAGCATTTATCATCGTAGTAGTGTAAGGCGTTAACTTGATACTGCTGTAAAAGTCTGTGCTGATACGCAAATGAGGCTGATGTTAGCCAATTATAAGTCTTCCGACACTGTTAATGAGCGACATCACATCACGCGCCCTGACCTCAGTGATTAGCCGACAGCAAATTGTTGGCACCATTCACAAATGTTCATCGACGTGGAAAATAATCGACAAGCTTCTTATTTTGTAGTTCAACGAGAGCTGTTGTAACAAATTCAGCTCTATAGCACGTATTTTAATACGCCGCGGCTGACGACTTCACTCACAAAAAGACTGCATAACGAAAACAACACTCAGATAGAAACGTCTTTCATAACATGGAAGATTGTCGGGATATGCACTCACTCCCGTGTGCTTCATTAGCTGGACTTCGCGATGAAGCACGCAGTTATACTGAAATGAAGTAGTTTTTAAAGCAGGTCGGATAGTGAAGCCACGGAAAGAAATCTGAAGATTGTGCAAGCAATGCGACGGATGGTTCGTGGTGTACCACTCTCTCTTCCTCCATTTTGTGTTCCAGTTGCCGATGGCGCGTGGGTAAAACGATAGTTCGTAAGCCTCCCTGTGAGCTCGTCTCGCGTGGCTAATTTTACTTTCATGGTTTTTTTCGCAAAATATACGAGGGTCATCTATAAATGAAATTTACCTATTTTTAAGACGGCCGGTGTGGCCGAGCGGTTCTAGGCACTACAGTCTGGAACCGCGAGACCGCTACGGTCGCAGGTTCGAATCCTGCCTCGGGCATGGATGTGTGTGATGTCCTTAGGCTGGTTAGGTTTAAGTAGTTCTAAGTTCTAGGGGACTGATGACCTCAGAAGTTATGTCCCATAGTGCTCAAAGCCTATTTTTAAAGTAAATACATTTAGCCGGAAACACTGCGCATGCGTGACAAAGCTACTCCGTAATTATATGTAGCGGCTGTTGTCAGCAGTGGGTGAAAATGGCGGCTCTTATACGTCCTCCGCCGACTGCTAAGTTCGTTCTGAGATCAAGTTTCTTGATGCAGAAAACATAGCGATGAGTGAAATACGTCGAAAATGTGTCGCGAGTACGGGCCGAGGGTCATGAGCAAATATACGGTGTATCGCTGGTATCGGCAATTTTCCAAAGATGTCTTAACTGAGGGACTGATGACCATAGATGTTAAGTCCCATAGTGCTCAGAGCCATTTGAACCATTTTTTGTCTTAACTGAAAGGGGCCAAGGCAACCGCTCCTCATCGGTGACGGCCTTGTGGAGCTGCTGCGGCAGCGGCTCCACGATTATCGATCTCGGCAACCATTTTCCGCAGATATCACGATCCTTGCAGTATGAAATAGTAACTAAGCGTCTGCTGCCCAGATAAATATGTGCAAGAAAGGTGGCGAAAAACCTGACACCCGAACACAAAATGAATCACTTAGGATCAGCGTGACGACGGCTGCGTCCTCCCGCGACAGGTTCGTCACGGACAATAAGACCAGGGCTGCTCAATTTACCCCGAAGTCAAGCGGTAACCCATGTATTGGCGTCACTGTTGATCTCCGGTCAAGACAGAGAGCAAACGAACTGTGACAGTGCGGAATGTCATGTGTACAATGTTATGGGACAGGAAGGGCATTCTGCTCACAGACTTCCTGTCTAGAGGTGAACCAGTGAACGCTGACCGTTACTGTGAAACAGAGCGGAAATTGCGATGTGTCAATCCAAACAAGAGACAACGCCCTGTGCAGGTGCTCCATGACATTGCTCGCCCACTTACAGCTCGGCGTACAAGTAGTGTGAAGGAGGTCGGCTGAGAGCTATTTTATCTTCCACCGTACGGTCCTGGTCTTGCTCCCAGCGATTTCCATCTTTTCTTGCACCTATAGAAGTGAGTGTCCTACGGTCAGCATTTCCGCAATGGTTCCATTTCCAGGCAGCAAATTTCTACTATGCGACGTGAAAACTGCGCCAGTTCTGATACTGATTATGGTGAACAACAGCTCGGAACGTACGCTCTCGAAGTTTTAATAGTAAACCACTCAGTTACACACAACGTTTCAATTATAGAATCAATCGCTAGACTTTTAAGATCACAAAAAATTTTACAATAACAGATACCAAAAATTAATTTGCTCCCAACAGTCAAAAGTGACAGAGAACCAGGCTGGATCAGTATTATTAAATGCAATCTACGTGTCGCCCTGACTGTCATAAATGTAACATGTGAATCAATAGTTGTTCTCTATACCTTACTCCTTTTGGATTAAGTTTCTTTTCACAATTACTTACGTTAACAAATCTCAAAGCAACCGTTTATTTAAAGCACATCTCACATTTCATACTGTAAAATGGTCGCGTAGTAAAACACAGATTTTTCAGTATGTAACCAATTATATCATTAAATTGACATCATCGACTTCCAAACCTCCAAAGACCCCTCATGTTGCTTACAATAAAAAAATCTGATTCATAAACGTTCTTTAAATCAATCTGGGTGACAGGTGACTGGCGATGTGGTCGTTATTGTATACCTCTTTCATGCTGTAAGTCTGTTTCATCTTGGCACTTACTCTACGCGAACAGTGCAGGAAAATAGCGAGGATTACCTCAGCCGCAGCCTAGGATAGCACTCTGTCCCCTCTCCGAACACATCTTGGCTGATGCAAAAATTCTAGCGTATAGCCGACAGTCTGTCGTAGCGTTCTCCGTAAGACGACAGCTCCTAGCGCTGCTGCTTCGCTGTAAACAAAGGACGATCGACATAGCAACGTCATCCGAGACAGAGTAACGTTACGACTCCATGAGTTGCCTCTGACGCTTTTCTTCGAGGAATCTGATCCTCAGTAGACAAAACCAAATTCGAAACATGCTCCTTTCAATAACAACTACGAGTAACCGCTACTCTGTTGAATGTATGCACAACATCGCACTGTACCGGACATACGTTTTTCTTCTCGCCAGATGTAGCTACACAGCGTTAACGTAGCTTACATGCATAGTGTTGAGGGCAAAGCACATGTGCAAGTTTGTTATACGTAGGTATTCGCTCTGTACCGAATTGAATCATTAAAAATGTGTGGTAGTATACAATGAAGCTGTGTAACGTGCCAGCAAAGTCTGTAATTTGAGCAAAGAGAGTGTTGCTGTTGACACAGAAATTGTATAATCTCTGAAGCATAGACAAGAGGAACAGCAAAGCAGAAATTGAATGATTCTAAGGAGCTAGCAGTTATGTACAATTTTCCAGGAATATTTCCAGTGAGTCATTATTTGCCAGTGATCTCAAAAACATACGCAGCACTAAACAAACGCCAAATGATCTCTCTAAATGTAACAAATCTGTAAAGTAACATCCCCATTCATGATGCTTTAGCTGTTATTAAACAAAACCTAATAAAATATAAGAAGCTCTCCCCAGTACAAATCAGAGAAATCCTAAACCTTCTGGAACTGGTATAGAAATACAATTACTTCTCTTTCAATAGAAAAATCTACAAACAAACAAATGGGCTAGCTGTGGTTGCCAGCATATCAGGAACTATAGCTGAAATATTCTTCAACCACCTAGAGCACAAACTTTTCACAAAGAAGCCAACATGCATTCAAAAAGTTCATGTGCAAGTAGACAAAACCAAAAACATACACAAAACATACACAAAACATACACTCTACAGAAGATACGTCAACGATACATTTCCGATCATTTATGAAGAAAATAAAGATGTCCAAGACATTCTCCAAACATTCAACAAAATGCACAAGAATACTAAATACACCCGTGAACAGGAAATAAATAACACCATTAACTTCCTAGACTTAACCATCTGCAATCAAGATAACAAATGTGTCTTCGAGATTTACAGGAGGCCAACCACTACAGACACAACACACGTGCTTCCTCCTGACATCCCAACATGCACGAACTAGGAGCTTACCATTCAATGATTCACAGACCTCTAAAAATCCCACTGACTGAAGAGAGCCTCCAAAATGAAATAAAAATCATAAAACAAATAGCTGTATCTAACGGGTACAAATCCACACTAATAGACAATTTAGTTAAAAAATAAAAAATAAAATGAACAAAATAACCACCAAAAACCAGGAAAGAACACTGACAACATGCATCTCCCAAAAAATTACAAATATCTTCGACTGACACAAAATAAGAATTGCATTCCAAACAAACAATAAGATATGCTAAAGACTTCCTCATAACTTAAAAAGCATTTAAGATAAATTTTCATCCTCTGGCGTATATAAAATCATATGTTGCAAGTGCTCGGCTCAGTACATAACTTCCACACCAGATTCAAAGAACACATCAACACCTTCCAATACAACACGCCACACAAAACTGCAACAGCCCCCCATATAAAAGATAGAGGACATTCTTTTAACAATGTAGAAAGCAACCTTGGAAAACTACATACACTGAATAAAGGACACAGAATGTCTCTGTTTGAAGAATTAAAAATCTATATATACAGAAAGAAACGTGGGGAACGCCTACTCAATGACAATAGTGAAATAGGCTCAACCAACCGTTTCAAAAGCTTTGGCAAAGAACTTCAGGTATTTTCAGAATTTACTGCTTCAATGCACAGCAATTAATGTAATCACTCCCATTCATCCGTCAATAAGTTCAACCTACAATAGGTATGTATGATCTGTTGTGATCTTTTTATATATAAGAAAGTAATATAATAATTAAAGTGTGCACATATCTGTATTCAAGAGCAGCCCATTAATTTTTTTATAAACAAAAGGAAAACATATTTACGTACATAACTATTTAATCATTATTTTTGTATCCAATGCTGCAGCACATTCACATAAAAAATAAAATGTGCAGTTATCTAATATAATAACTGACTTGTGAACATGTTAGCATTCTGGTGCAGCCACTCATATACTTAAATAAAAAGGAAAACATATTTTTGTAGACACAATTTAATCTTGTATCCCTGTATTCAATGTAAACAAACATATCTTTAACCTGTGCAACATCTTTGAAAGGACAGTGCAAATATAATGTGCAGTGGAGAGGAGAGGCAATAGTATGTAGACCTTTTACAACTGTTCTGTTCCCGTAAGTAAAATTCGATGTCAGATATTAATGTTTTTTAACCTCTAAAGTGCCTTCTCTAAATGAATAATTTTTATCATTAGCGAAAGACGCAAAATAACGTACACTACCCTTGGTCTGCGACTGTCAGAAGACGTCTGTACTCCTCACCAACACCAGCCTCGTAAATAAATAATTTTCCACATAAAGGTGAAGGTGTGAATCGAAAGGCGTAGTGGCATAATAAACAAGTGACTGACGCAGAAACCTTTTTATTTGCATGTAATGTGTAGTAAATACGAGAGTTTTTTTTCCCTCTCGAGGTCTGATCGATCGCGAAATAAAACCCAGTCAATATCCGATGAATTTTTGCGCAGAAGTGTTGCACAGTGTCTCCAGTTGAGTGACGATCGCGTCACGTTGCACTTTTCAGTTCTGCCTGCACAGTGAGCATAAACATGTCAAGCACAATAGAATCTCTTGCCAAGTGTGAAGTGTACTTTCAATCGATTTCTTCATGCTGAGTGGTTCCGCCTGATTTCATTCACCCCAAATAATGTAACTGTCTTGCACAACAGCAGAGACTGGCAATGGTGCAGGAACTTAAAAGCAACACGTACAGACGTTCACGATGCAAGCAATCAACCGATGATCTTGCTCAGCGAATACATCAGGATAACTGACAACAAGCGGAGAGGAATGTTATCAGGCACGCGTCCGTCTTCGAAATGGTTCAAATGGCTCTGAGCACTGTGGGACTATCGTATGGCACAAAACCTGATCCTGCCTCGTGTGCCAGAAGCAGATTATAAACGAGGTACACTGTGAAATATGTGCGCCTCGAGGAAACTCGTGCACGCGCAGTGGCGATGACAGACAGTGCATCGGAAATACAACGTCCAGTGTGCTCGCGGCAGACACGCGCGTCACGCCGCAGGGTAGGTCAGGAGGCGCAGTGGGGTGGGGTGGGGTAGGGGAGGGGAGAGTGTAAGTGACAGCTCTGGGCAGCACGTCGGTTATTTAGAGGGGTGACGCCAGCAGCAACAGCAGCGGAGGTTATCTCTGTGGCGGCAGCTGTCGCTCTTGACCCTGCTTCTGCGGGACTACCCGACTGTGTTCCGCCACTGCCGAGCCAATGTCTGTCTGTACTTACGAACGTCCATCTCGTATACTGTGATGATCTACAATTTCTGCATTATCTCGTCTGTCCCAAGTGTATAACATGAGAGTCAACAGACCGGAAAACGTGGGTTACTTCTTAAGTTGGGCTAGAACTACGCCTCAGCATGCCATCGCACGGTGCATGGCGGACGGAGCATACTGTCGTAGAACACTTTCCTCATTCCTCTTATATTCACGGATTATGCGCGGCAAGAAATACTGTCAGCACTGCTCTGTATACGCTTGAATTTTCCTAACTTTACGCTCGTCATTATGCGAGCTACAACTAACAGGAAATAATGAGTTTCTTTACTTTCATTTGTACCTGACGTCGCGAAAATCATGGCGCGCGTACAATCCATTGGACTTCTTTGAGCGTTTGCAAATATCACTTCCTACCCAGCCCTGTAAGTTCAAATGGTTCAAATGGCTCTGAGCACTATGGGACTTAACATCTGAGGTCATCAGTCCCCTAGACTTAGAACTACTTAAACCTAACTAACCTAAGGACATCACACACATTCATGGCCGAGGCAGGATTCGACCCTGCGACCGTAGCGGTCGCGTGGTTCCAGACTGAAGCGCCTAGGACCGCTCGGCCACACCGGCCGGCCCCTGTTACTTCATCCTGACTATTGTCTGCGGCATTCATCCGGGGAAAGGAAGTTAGCTTGGATGTCATGGGCCCTACTAAACGGGTTGTGGAAGAGACCAAAAAGTCTGCCTCAAGGGCGAGCGATTTTTCCCAGTGTGACAGGTGTTATCCAATCACTTCCGGCGAAATATACATTTCACAAGTCCTGGCAGCATGCGGTGTTGTGCAGTGGATCGAGTAGCGCGAGCGAGGATTAGCCAGTGAAATCGCCTGCACGCAGTTATTGAGTCTGATTGGCCGAAAAGTACAACTCGCGAAATCGCCTTCATGTGCCTTCTCTGGTGGAATCGAGGTTTCGTAGTGAATCTCATAAACCGGAGAAGATGATCCTTCGTCATCAACCGAGTTATTTTTTGCAGTATGGAAAACTGATGACTTTCGAAAGTGCGTTTCTGTACGCGATAGTCTACTTCGGGTTGAAGTACAGGGCGTTTCAAAATGAATTACGAATTTTAAGGCTTTTTAGAATTTATTACATTTAACTTGCAATTGTAAACAATACATCAAACGCCGGCCGGAGTGGCCGAGCGGTTCTAGGCGCTACAGTCTGGAACCGCGCGACCGCTACGGTCGCAGGTTCGAATCCTGCCTCGGGCATGGATGTGTGTGATGTCCTTAGGTTAGTTAGGTTTAAGTAGTTCTAAGTTCTAGGGGACTGATGACCTCAGCTGTTAAGTCCCATAGTGCTCTGAGCCATTTGAATAGATCAAACCGGCTGGTCCCTGCGGAGGTTCGAGTCCTCCTTCGGGCACGGGTGTGTGTGTTTGTCCTTAGGACAATTTAGGTTAAGTAGTGTGTAAGCTTAGGGACTGATGACCTTAGCAGTTAAGTCCCATAAGATTTCACACACACAATACATCAAACGAGAGAGCAAATCAGTTTTCTTTGTATGCATGTGCGCAAAGGGAAGAGTATGGAACGACCAAGAGTGAATGTAGAATTTGCTGAACGAGGGAGAGTGTTTCAATCAAAGCCGCTAGAAATTAGTCCGGAAGGCTAGCCTACAGATTACGGTTTATGTGCAAACTTCGCCAACGAAATGTTGCAGCATCACGGCGAAGGTTTTCTGGACCGTGACATCGCCAGTGATGAATCGACATTTCATCTAACTGGAAATGTGAACACACAATGTGCGCATACGGGGGTGAGCAAATCCCCACCATATGGTACATTTACAACGAGACTTATTTAAATTGGGTGTTTTTGTGACATTTCCCACCGGAAAGTTTATGGGCCTTACCTTTTTTGGCGAAGCGACTGTAACTAGTGTTTCTTTTCTTGATGCGCTGGAACTATCGCTCTTTCATCAAATGGAAGCAGCTGAACCACAGAACTTTATTTGGCAACAAGAAGGTGCGACGCCTGACTGGCATAACTCAGTGCGCGTTTGGTTAAACGATGTTTCACTCGATCGCTGGATTGGCCGCAAGGAGCCGGATGACAGAGCCTGTTTTGCACGACTTCCACGTTCACACTCGACCTGACACTGGAATTTTTACCTTTAATGGCTCGTATAGGATTATGTGTATGTGCCTCCGCTACCTGTTGATCTCTCCAACTTTAGAAACAGCACCGTTGCAACATTTACTCCTGACACACTTACGAAGGTTTGGGAAGAAATTGCCTATCGACTCTATGTCTGACGAATGGTGTTCACATTGAACACATATAAGAAAAACTGCTTTATTATTATTTATTTATTTATCGTATGATGATACAGAGCTTGGATCAAATACTTAATTTTAAGAGTATACACTGTAAGAAATGACAAGCAAAATACATGTACAGAATCAAATGTTCAAAGTATTATGCTAAATTATCTACACATTACACAAGTTCTTACATTTCTAAGTCCAATCTGTTGATCCACTTGAGCCCTTCAGGTAATGCAAGGTGGATGTCATTTGTTGATCCCCCAAAGGCTCGTTTCGGGCATTCACCAACAATGTGATTAATTGTCTGCAGGGCAGCTCCACAATCACAATCTGGAGATGTTGCCCGGCCCCATTTGTGCTTTAGATATCTGCAGTTCCCTTGTCCTGTTTGGATGCCGTTGATGGTTCTTCACTGGCGTCTGGGTAGTGTGAAACCTGGAACTCGCATGGAAGGCTTTTCAACCAGATGACCGTTGAACACTGACGATTCTTCCCACTGACTTCTCCAGAGTTCGTTGATGTTAAAGTCGGAGGCTTCAAGAAGTCGTGCAGTTCGCCAAGGTTGTTTTCTTGACTTCAGACGCTGATGTTCTGCTATTAATACACTCCTGGAAATGGAAAAAAGAACACATTGACACCGATGTGTCAGACCCACCATACTTGCTCCGGACACTGCGAGAGGGCTGTACAAGCAATGATCACACGCACGGCACAGCGGACACACCAGGAACCGCGGTGTTGGCCGTCGAATGGCGCTAGCTGCGCAGCATTTGTGCACCGCCGCCGTCAGTGTCAGCCAGTTTGCCGTGGCATACGGAGCTCCATTGCAGTCTTTAACACTGGTAGCATGCCGCGACGGCGTGGACGTGAACCGTATGTGCAGTTGACGGACTTTGAGCGAGGGCGTATAGTGGGCATGCGGGAGGCCGGGTGGACGTACCGCCGAATTGCTCAACACGTGGGGCGTGAGGTCTCCACAGTACATCGATGTTGTCGCCAGTGGTCGGCGGAAGGTGCACGTGCCCGTCGACCTGGGACCGGACCGCAGCGACGCACGGATGCACGCCAAGACCGTAGGATCCTACGCAGTGCCGTAGGGGACCGCACCGCCACTTCCCAGCAAATTAGGGACACTGTTGCTCCTGGGGTATCGGCGAGGACCATTCGCAACCGTCTCCATGAAGCTGGGCTACGGTCCAGCACACCGTTAGGCCGTCTTCCGCTCACGCCCCAACAGCGTGCAGCTCGCCTCCAGTGGTGTCGCGACAGGCGTGAATGGAGGGACGAATGGAGACGTGTCGTCTTCAGCGATGAGAGTCGCTTCTGCCTTGGTGCCAATGATGGTCGTATGCGTGTTTGGCGCCGTGCAGGTGAGCGCCACAATCAGGACTGCATACGACCGAGGCACACAGGGCCAACACCCGGCATCATGGTGTGGGGAGCGATCTCCTACACTGGCCGAACACCACTGGTGATCGTCGAGGGGACACTGAATAGTGCACGGTACATCCAAACCGTCATCGAACCCATCGTTCTACCATTCCTAGACCGGCAAGGGAACTTGCTGTTCCAACACGACAATGCACGTCCGCATGTATCCCGTGCCACCCAACGTGCTCTAGAAGGTGTAAGTCAACTACCCTGGCCAGCAAGATCTCCGGATCTGTCCCCCATTGAGCATGTTTGGGACTGGATGAAGTGTCGTCTCACGCGGTCTGCACGTCCAGCACGAACGCTGGTCCAACTGAGGCGCCAGGTGGAAATGGCATGGCAAGCCGTTCCACAGGACTACATCCAGCATCTCTACGATCGTCTCCATGGAAGAATAGCAGCCTGCATTGCTGCGAAAGGTGGATATACACTGTACTAGTACCGACATTGTGCATGCTCTGTTGCCTGTGTCTATGTGCCTGTGGTTCTGTCAGTGTGATCATGTGATGTATCTGACCCCAGGAATGTGTCAATAAAGTTTCCCCTTCCTGGGACAATGAATTCACGGTGTTCTTATTTCAATTTCCAGGAGTGTATATCGCCGTGTAAGGGTAGCTGGGGGTTCTTCTGAATGTTTCTCCAGGTCTTCAGGAGAGCATCTGATCTTCGTAGAGCTGGAGGTTGGATGTTACTTAAAACTGGTAGCCATGCAGTTTGAGTGCTACGTATGCAGCCTGCGATAAGTCGCATGGTCTGGCTGAGTTGCGCATCTAGCTTGCTACAGTGAGCACTGTTCATCCAAGTTGGACAACAGTATTCAGCGATAGAGTATGACAGTACCAAAGCAGTTGATCTTAGGGTTTGATCGCTACAATCCCACGAGATACCAGCAAGCTTCTGAATGATATTATTATGGGTCTTCACTTTTGAAGCCACGTTGGAGAGATATTGCCGGAAACTTAGGGGGGACCTATCGAGTTTTATTCCGAGTTACTTAACTCGGAGTGCTGCAGTACTTCAAGGTTTGGCTTCGGAGTTTAACTTCTGGTTTATAGTCAGAGTGTCTGATAGAGAAAAACTGTTGATCTGGTCTTATATTTGATGTATTATTTATAGTTGTAAGTTCAATTTAATAGATGTTACAAAGCTTTAAAATCCATAAATTCATGTTAAAACACCATGTATTCCGGTTTTCTAGGCGAGTGTTGCCGTGTGGCCAGCGTACAGACGCTCAATAGGCAAACACGTCATACTGCGACGGAAGGCGCAAAGTAACACTTCCGAACTCTCATGTGAAAAAGTTTAAACCTTTTTAAATAAAACAGAAGTTATTAACATTCTATACGCTTATCCTTCGCGTCCACATATTTGCAGCCCTCTGCCGCTGAGGGCTTCGAACTGAAACGTGCAACATGGCGGTGTGTAACTAACTGTGTCGGTGCGTGAGGAACAGCGTGCTATAATAGAGTTTCTAACTGCAGAAAACTTCGTCCACACACGGGGCACCCTCTCCTTCAGCATGACACCGTCAGACCGCATACGACCGCTGCGACATCTGCAACAATCCGGCGCCTTGGCGCCACTAACAGCGAACATCCGCCATATAGTCCCGACTTGGCCCATCCCATTTTCATCTGTTTTCAAAAAGTAAAGAACACTTTGGAGGATGACTTCACTTTCATAGCGGTGAAGCAATGCAAGCAGTGGTGAGGTTGCAGCTCCGTCAGCAAAGGTTCTGCAGTGGCGGTATCAACAAACTGGTCTCTCGTTGAGAGATGTGTGTTCGTTTCCAGGATATGTTGAGAAATAAACAAGTAGACATGAAGAATAGGCATATATAATGTTAATAAAGTTTTTTCTATTTACAAAGCGTTAAGAGTTTTCACATAAAAAATTTGGAGGCATTACTTTTCATCCCGGCCTCGTACATTGTGGAGCAACTACTTCCACGTTGATGTTTACTGGACGAGACAGACTTGGGGATGTTATCACTCAAGCAAAACAATTATATTAGTTTCAGTAGAAATTTGAATGTTGTGGTTTTATGTCACTCTTTCAGTTTTATCTTTGAACTATATTCCTGTTTTGCTGTGGAAGTTATCGGTAGAAGTTGTTAAGAGACAGCTGCATGCAGTATGCTGGGTTGTTGCGATGAACACATTCCAGTCCAGAAGTGGGAATCTCGAGATGAGAGTAGTTAGACAGCTATAGGACATTGATCGAGAGAGGTGACGCAATGGTTAGCACAATGGACTCACATTCGGGAGGACGACGGTTCAAATCCGCGTTCGACCATCCTGATTCACGTTATTTCTTGAGTTCCCTAAATCGCCCCAGGCAAATGACGGATGGTTTCTTTGAAAGAGCACGGCCCATTTACTTTCCCATTCTTGAATCAATCCAAGCTGCGCTCCGTCTCTGATGACTTCGTTGTCAACGAATCGCTAAACATTATTCTTGCGTTTTACAGGGCGATGGAGTAGTGAGAAGTTTTGACCTTTTCTCGTGGGTGAGGATGGCGACCCTCAGAGTGATTTCAAAAGCGTATTAGTGCACAGAAATAATCCGGTTACGGCAATAAATGTTTCCGAGTAAATCTGTGGAACAGTACGTCGCGTATTAATCTCGCGCGTAACACATCGCATAGTGAGTGAGTGATCCTGTGTGTGTGTGTGCGCGCGCGCGCGCGCTCTGAGAGCGGCCAAGATTGGAAATTCGCGCAACGCCACGGAAGCTCCGAAATTCGGACGAAACTAGCGTCTCACACTTCTGTGGTGTTCTGGTTCTGACTGAACAAACTCGTGACGAAGCGCGAAGTCTGTCTTTGAGTGTTCTTTATCTCTTATGTCAGTCGTACTTAGTAAAGATCGCAGACCGACGAAAAATATTCACGAATTATTGTTTGCGGACGTGTCAAGCAGCTGCAAATTTGTTTCGGTTTCGAACCATTAGGTTACACTAGCTTAATGGCACTGTCAATATCGACAGGTCATGTGCTCTTAATTTCTTCTCGAGAACGATGTTTTTTTACCTCTTTTGTCTGTGTCAATATCTACGAGGATGACACAGAAAAATTAAATGTAAACTATATTCGCACAATGTGTCGGTCATTGCTTGTTCTCGACGAAGGATCTATGTTGGCTTGCGATTTTGGACGACGAGTTGGCTGAGCGATTCTATTTTTAAATGGTATCTACTTTTCTACACGTTCTCGCCAATATTAAGACACTTATCGTATCGCACAACCGGTTTTTGAATACCATCCTCGTAAAAATCTGCCGCCTGATTTGACGACCACTGTAGCACGGTCGTTTGGAAATCGTCATCGTAGTGGTGCTAACCACCCAGACGCTTCTTTAAATGCAGAAACACGTTGTCGTCATTGTGCGCTAGATCTCAGCTGTAAGGATGGTGATTAAGTTGTTCCATGCAAATGATCCGATCAGCTCCAGAGTTCGATTAGCCGTGTGTGGATGGGCACTGCCAGGAAGCAAAACGACCCCATTACTCGTCATGCCACGCCTTTGGATTTGAGTTGCACGATTCAGTTTTTATAAGGTATCACAGTAAGTGGTAGAATTTAAGGAGTCCCCACGAGGCAAAAAGTCCAGAAACAACACCCCTTCCCCGCCCCAAAAATCAGCAAACATGATTTTCCGGGCTGAATTGCTTTCTTGGGTGATTTTGAATGCCGCCATTTCATGGATTGCTGCTTTGATTCACGTGTGTCGTTAGCCACCCATCCTTCGTCGCCTGTGACAATTTGGCTTAAAACCTTTCATCACTGTATCGTTCTAGGAAAGTCTTTTGTGCACTTCAATCAGTATGTTCGATACCGAGTGTGAGCATAACTTTCGATAATTTAAACGTTCTGTAACAGTTCCATGATGCACACTTCTTGACACCTGAGGAAAGTCGTTCACATGACGTCACAGTCGTAACGCGTCTGTTCTCTCTCACTTTTTCATCCATTTTCTGCATTAAATCGTCAGTAATGACGGAAGATCATCATTTAGTTCCTCATCACGCACATTCTTACGGCCGTCTTTAAAAGCTCGGACCCATTTCCGTAACATGTCATCGCTCATAATATTTTCTCTATACACTTCACTGATCTGACAATGAATTTCAGTGACTTTCAAGCCTTTAACACTAAGGCAACGAATCACAGACGGTAGCAATCAAAAAAGTCACAAGAAACGTAAACACGCAGAATAACTCTGTAATGGTCTCTGGGCTTGCCAACAGAGTGCGGTACACAGCACGCATGTGCGAAATGCCGAACGCGATGCTGCAGAGGTAAAATTTCAAAACGCATCGTGTAAGTGACGATCAAAAAGCTTCTGTCCTAATACCGTATAGTCCACAATCGGTATGCCATCAGGGAAAATCGCTGTGAGCATTGAGGCATTCATCCACCAAGCGTTTTTACCTGTTTGGTAAAAACACCGTGTCCTGTTGTGTGAAGAAGTCCGTAACTGCCTACTACACATCGTTGTCCAATAGGAATAGTCGACCCTCCAGGCCTTTTTTAAGACAACGAAGGCGTGATAATCGCATGGGGAGAGGGAAGAGTATAGGGCGAGTGCTCTAGTGACTCCCACTTGAACTGGCGTAACTTCAGCACGCATATCATGGAGCAGCACCACCACCTCTTGGCGGTGTTTTTCGACAGAGCTGCCATAAATACACTCTTCATTCTGTCGGTGTTTGTCCTTCGGCAGCCAAGAAAAGAACCGTGGCCCGTTGGTCCTGTTTGGCGACGTTATTACCAAATTCGCCCAAAGTTCACGTTTCCGCATTTATCGCATGTACGTCGGAGACATATATCCCTTGCCTTTATGTCGGTGCTTATATACCCATATCACAGTCGCGTTACGTTTCATATAAACTGTAGCATCAACCTCAAACGGAAGTTATTTTCGCTCCTTATAATCCAGTGTCGCAGATAAGCGCAAGGTGCCTTATTATTCTGCCGGTTGCTCCCGTCAGAAAGAGGAGATACGGCGGCAGAAGTGAACAGTTGGGTCCTTACGACTACGGATAGCAATATTAGATATTCGGCTGCCAAAATTGATTGTGCGCTGCTGTAGTACTGAAACATACTTCTTCCCAAAAGCTAATATGAACAAAAGAGGAACAGGGCATCGTAGTCACAACTAAGCAGTAATGTTGAAGGTATCCTGCAGGCAGCTACACAAACATTCTTGGCCCCCCTCCCTGGGGCAATGTTCCAGAGCGCCAACGCCCAAACTCACACGTGTCGTCCTCAGGGCCTGCTTGTAGCACATAGATGATACAGCAGTACTACCACGGTCTGAATGCTTCTATTTCATCATCGAGAAAGTGTATTAAATTACGGTACCCTGCACAAAACGATACCACTTTCTTTACCTCAGCCCACAAATTTCCTGAAACACCTTTCTAGCGATTGTGCTCACAATGGCTGCAACTCCATGACAAGGTAGGTATGATTGGACAATATAATTTCTACGAGGCGTTGTTACTGAAAAAGTATACTATGTTGGTCTTCAGAAGCCAATTGTTTTCTTTACAAAACGAAGTGTTCTGAGAATGTAAGATATTTATTTCCAAAAACTTTTGTTCATTTTGCAGCTCCTAAATCGCGAGGGTGAGCTAAAACCATTTATTTCGTGGATTAATGTTATGCATATAACTTAAGACTTTTATGGCCGGCATGTGTGTCCTTTATAAATTTTATTGCGTGGATACGTATATCCAGTTCAGCTTGCTGAGCTTGCTGTAAGTTTGAAACTGCTACCTGAATCCAGTATTAAAAGACGAAACGTCAGCCACAGAAATATGCCTTGGACCAGATTCGAACTCCGGAGCATCTCCGTAGGAGGTATGCATTATCTCTTACCATTGCTGTGAGAGTGACTCATTTCTTAACTATGTTCACGAAGTGCCCAGTGGCGCTAATTAGATGTTTGTATCCCGGTGAGTCTTCCTGGAGGGACACGGTCTGCGCACGCGAATAGCTGTTGCCGCGACACTGCTAGTTCACGAACTGTATGCGGCGACTTACTTCATTTCATTTTACAGGCTGGACGAATGATGTGGAGGCCCAGTCTGGGAACATACGGTTGCAAACGAAGTGACTACAATTTTTTAATCCCTTTTACAAAATTCATGTAGAGTAATTGTGATGATAATTATATTAGATGCACTTTCCGTTCCAACAGATCCAAAGTGAGGAGACTCTCCAGGCTGTAAACATGTGATAAAAACAAGGATACACAACACATATTTACAAAGAAAAACAAATATGGTAATGTGCCCTCGACAGATCTCAAGTGAAACGGCCCTCATCCATGTGGAATGATTAAACAAAATCTCTAACATATTTTTGTTTAAAAGGTAACTTGTCACAAAACATGTAAATGTTCGATACACTGAGGCGCATATGATAATCATTGGGCTATTGTAGCAATGCATGGCAAACAGAAAAATCATTTTACAACACTTATTTAGAATGTTCGCACTACTGGACTGAATTGGTACAGAAGTCAGACTGAACGTAATACTCGCATTATTTGATACTGTTAGACATAAAATGGATCAAATAGCTCTGAGCAGTATGAGACTTAACTTCTAAGGTCATCAGTTGCCTAAAACTTAGAACTGCTAAACCTAACTAACCTAACGACATCACACACATCCATGCCCGAGGCAGGATTCGAACCTGCGACCGTATCGGTCGCGCGGTTCCAGACTGTAGCGCCTAGAACCGCTCGGCCACTCCGGCCGGCATGTTAACACATAAACATCGGTTGATTCTTCTAAGAGATTCGTCAGTGGAGTAGAAACAGTTGGCCACCAACAACAACTTTTTGTGGCTGCTTGCAAGTTACCGAAAATGTGCGCTCGAGAATTGCGGACACTTTTCTGGACCCTTAAGTGCCCACCGAGCGAGGTGGCGCAGTGGTTAGCACACTGGACTCGCATTCGGGAGGACGACGGTTCAATCCCGTCTCCAGCCATCCTGATTTAGGTTTTCCGTGATTTCACTAAATCGTTTCAGGCAAATGCCGGGATGGTTCCTTTGAAAGAGCACGGCAAATTTCCTTCCCAATCCTTCCCTAACCCGAGCTTGCGCTCCGTCTCTAATGACCTCGTTGTCGACGGGACGTTAAACACTAACCACCACCACCTTAAGTGCCTTAAATCTTTGTGAAAATTACTCTTATTTATAGTACTGATTCCATGAAATGAGCCATTGTATTGAGGAAGAGATATTCATAATGACAAATTTAATTAGGAATAAACATACTGGCCGGCCGAAGTGGCCGTGCGGTTCTAGGCACTGCAGTCTGGAACCGCGCGACCGCTACGGTCGCAGGTTCGAATCCTGCCTCGGGCATGGATGTGTGTGATGTCCTTAGGTTAGTTAGGTTTAACCATTTCTAAGTTCTAGGGGACTAATGACCTCAGAAGTTGAGTCCCATAGTGCTCAGAGCCATTTGAACCATTTTTTAAACATACTGGGAAGCAGTAGTAGTATTCCTAGCACCCTAAACAGGCATCTGCAGAATGTTCTCGCGTTCACAGAAACCTTCAGCTTGGCTTTAAAAAGAGGAAAAAAACTGCTTGCGCGCGGCGCGCACACGCACACGCACTCACACACACACACACACACACACACACACACACACACACACAGACCACTCATGACGTTATGGAATGTAAGTAAGCACAGCACCCTAGCTTTTTTATTTTCATATAACGTTATGTCTGATAAGCCAGCGGCCTTGCAAAATGATAACACTGCTTCCCGTCAGATCACCGAAGTTAAACGCTGTCGGGCTTGGCCAAGAGTTGGATGGGTGACCATTCGAGTGTACCGAGCGCTGTTGGCAAGCGAGCTGCATTCAGCGCGTTTGCGGTCAATTTAGGATCTACTCGATCACGATGTAGCGGCTCGCGTCACGAAAAGTGACAGCGGCCAGAGGAGCGCTGTCTCTCTACATCCAGCGACACCCGTCGTCTGAGAATGACACGGCGGTCGGTCGATACTGTTGGACTTTTCGAGGCCTGTTCGGACGTAGTATGTCTGACAACATTCGCATTGCAAATAAAAAGATTTGTTTAGGCGCCGGCCGGAGTGGCCGTGCGGTTCTAGGCGCTACAGTCCGGAACCGCGCGACCGCTACGGTCGCAGGTTCGAATCCTGCCTCGGGCATAGATGTGTGTGATGTGCTTAGGTTAGTTAGGTTTAAGTTGTAATAAGTTCTAGGGGACTGATGACCACAGCAGTTGAGTCCCATAGTGCTCAGACATTTGAACCATATTTTTGTTTAGGCGCTTCAGCAGTTGTGTAGTTGGTTTGGTGCTTCGAAACGCGCCAGTTCTAGTGCTTTTGCACTGCGGAAGGTGGCTGCGCCCACGGTTAAGCGCGGACAACGTGCAGGAAGCGGCCGCTACTCACCTGTGAGGGTGGGAGCAGAAGGACGCGTGGCGCCGGAGCGGGCGGCGCGGCGCCGATCATCGTCCCTCGGCGCCCGGGACCAGCCCCAAGTCTGCACACACAACACAACAACACGGCATTAGAGAAAACACTGCCGCTCTGCTCTTACTAACACGTTTAATGAGTCATTTTGTGGCAACACACAAAACATTAAATTCGCCGGCCAAAAATTTTCTAGGCCAGCAAAAGTAGATCCTAAAAAGGCGATATCTCCGAAAAATTGATGGAACTTGGGAAAATAGAGTGCGTTAATTCTACGTCGATTAGATACTAACAGGTTTCAATTCGAGGAAGCTGTCTCGTAGAAACACTAAGGCAAAAAAGATAATCCTTCCAACAGTTCCAGAAAACAAAATTTTCTCTCTAGTATACGTACAAAATCTACATCTACATGGATACTCTCCAAATCACATTCAAGTGCCTGGCAGAGGGTCCATCGAACCACCTTCACAATTCTCTATTATTCCAATCTCTTATAGCGCGCGGATAGAATGAACACCTATATCTTTCCGTGCGAGCTCTGATTTTCCTTATTTTATCAAAAATATTCAAATGTGTGTGAAATCTTATGGGACTTAACTGCTAAGGTCATAAGTCCCTAACCTTACACACTACTTAACCTAAATTATCCTAAGGACAAACACACACCACCCATGCCCGAGGGAGGACTCGAACCTCCGCCGGGACCATCCGCACAGTCCATGACTGCAGCACCTTATTTTATCGTAATGGTCGTTCCTCCCTATTTAGGTCTGTGTCAACAAAATATTTTCGCATTTGGAGGAGAAAGTTGGTGATTGGAATTTCGTGAGAAGATTCCGTCGCAACGAAAAACGCCTTTATTTTAATGATTTCCAGTCCAAACCCTGTATCATTTCTGTGACACTCTCTCCCATATTTCGCGATGATACAAAACGTGCTGCCTTTCTTTGAACTTTTTCGATGTACTCTGTCAGTCCTATCTGGTAATGATCCCACACGCGCAGCAGTATTCTAAAAAGAGGACGGACAAGCGCACTGGAGGCAGTCTGCTTAGTAGGTCTGTTACATTTTCTAAGTGTCCTGCCAATAAAACGCAGTTAGCCTTCCCCTCAACATTTTCTATGTCTTTCTTCCAGTTTAAGTTGTTCGTAATTGTAATACTTGGGTATTTAGTTGAATTTACAGCTTATGATTAGACTGATTTATCGTGTAACCGAAGTTTAACGGATTCCTTTTAGCACTCATGTGGATGGCCTCACACTTTCCGTTATTTAGGGTCAACTACCAATTTTCGCACCATACATATACCGTGTTTAAATAGTTTTGCAATTTGTTTTCATCTTCTGATGACTTTGCTAATCGATAAACGACAGCGTCATCTGCTCAGATTGTCTCCAAAATCGTTTATATAGATAAGGAACAGCAAAGGGCCTATAACACTACTTTGGGGAACGCCAGAAAACCACTTCTATTTTACTCGGTGACTTTCCGTCAATTATTACGAATTGTGACCTCTGTCCCAGGAAATCACAAACTGAGGCGATATTCCATAAGCACGTAATTTCACTACGAGCTGCTTGTGTGGTGCAGTGTCAAATGCCTTCCGGAAATCCAGAAATACGGAATCGATCTGAAATCCCTTGTCAATAGCACTCAACAATTAATGTCACTAAAGAGCTAGTTGTGTTTCACAGGAACGATGTTTTCTAAACCCACTCAATAAAACTATCCCATTTCAAGCACAAGGACGTCGTATCAAAGCTGCAAATAATCACAACAGAATAACCTAACGATTCCCGGCGGGGTCAGGGACTTTCTCTACCTCGTGATGACTGGGTGTTGTGTGATGTCCTTAGGTTAGTTAGGTTTAAGTAGTTCTAAGTTCTATGGGACTGATGACCACAGATGTTAAGTCCCATAGTGCTCAGAGCCAATAACCTAACTCGGTAAGAATACAAGTCGGTAGTTAGTATCATTGAAATAAAGGTTAAGATATTAAACATGAAGATATTATAAGAAAACAACAAAATTATAGCAACAAAATATTATGACGTTTCTAAGTGAAAACATTTTTTTTTCTTTAAGTTAGTAACCATGACAGATAAACTTTAAGGGACAATCAAAAACTTTCCGTTCGCGGGCCGTGCAGTCCAGAATCGGTACGCCAATCAAGCAAAATCGCTGTGGGCATTCACGCAATCATCCCACCGACGCGCTATGTTGAAGACGACAAGTTACCCTCTTGGTGAAACTTTGTGTTCTGCTGCGTGAGTAAGTCTGCAACTGCCTGCTGCACATCCTCTTACAGGAATCGTCATTTTCAGAAGGCCTTTTTTAAAGGACCGAAGAAGTGTACAATCGCATCGTACAGCTCAAGCCTACAGGACTGATGCTCCAATGCCTCCCACTTGAACATGGCTGACCTAAATCGACCACCGTCACGTGTCGAATAGCGACAAGCACGAAACTAGGCGCACCATTCCACGACGGCGGTTTTCGGCAGACATGCTGCGTCGTACACATTTTTCTTTCTCCGCTGGATGTCTACCGGTGTTTGTTCTTTGGCACCCAAGAAAAAACAACAGTATGTCGGTCCTGTTGGGACGCATTTGGTAATAACGTCGCAATAGTTCACGTTTCCGCATTTATCGCACACACGACGGAATGGCGCGAATGTCACTACCATATCGGCGCTTTTTTGCAACGGAGTTACACTGTATTGTACATACTCTGCGGTAACGCCCTGAAACGGAAACCTTTCGGTCACTCTTATACGTGTAATACAGGAGGTTACACTATGCAATGAAAGCCCTTCTTCGTGTAACGCCTAGTACTTTAATAAGTTTCCTTTAATTTACGTCTACGGTCACAAACTTTTTGTTAACATATCGGTACTGATTTGCTGCTTCAGTTTACAGAGCCTTTTGACTCTGTCGTAAGCCAGACATGGCACTAGTTTCACAAGCTGCGACATTGTCGCGAATAAAACAGTGACCCGTGTATACAATAAGTTTCCTTTAATTTACATCTATGGTCACAAACTTTTTGTTACCAAAAAGTTTCTGAAACTTGTACTTTAATTTGGAAATTTGTGGTATGAGCCTATGGGACCAAACTGCTGAGGTCATCGGTCCCTAAGCTTACACAATACTTAATCTAACTTACGCTAACGACAACACACAGCCGGCCGCTGGTGGCCGAGCGGTTCTGGCGCTACAGTCTGGAACCGCGCGACCGCTTCGGTCGCAGATTCGAATCCTGCCTCGGGCATGGATGTGTGTGTTGTCCTTAGGTTAGTTAGGTTTAAGTAGTTCTAAGTTCTAGGGGACTTATGACCTCAGCAGTTGAGTCCCATAGTGCTCAGAGCCATTTGAACCATTTGACAACACACACACCAATGCCCGAGGGAGGATTCGAACCTCCGAAGGGGGAACCGCGCGGACCTTGACAAGGCGTCCTAAGCCGGGAGGCTTTTAATTTGGCTATACCGCTGCGTTATAAACTTCATTATACCATTACGAAGTGGCAAAGTAGCTATCCCTCACTACTGTCCATCATACAACGCTCCAGTCGCTCGGAATAATTTCTACCGCAAAGCAGAGACGAGAAGTCCCCATATAACAGATATTTTTTAATTTAGAGAACTGCGTGAAGTCATTACGTGCAAATGCATGGAGCTGACATGCGTTCTATTAACTGTATTAAGCAATATATCAGGAAGTTAATTATAAGCACTGCTACTGGTTAGGATAATCGCAGCGTGGTATGAAAGTACAGACTGCCGTCCACTTCGGACGCGCGCGTAAATGTCGAATCTTAGAAACAAGGCAATCACCGTACAGGGTATTGGCCAAGTTGCATCCGGAGACGAGACGCTGTGAAATAATCTGGGATATCGGTGTAATCACAACGGAGATCAGACTAGAATTAGTCAGAAATTCCCTTAAGACCGCACATCAAGCGTCAAACGTAGTTTGTCTGCTGATTTGAGCGAGCGAGCGCAGGACTACCTTCGTAACGTACGCGCCGTGGCCTGCCTTTCTCGTTGGCCTCGGCTACTATCCAGTCACACCATCGTGACCACGTGCTGATGAAACATCAGTGGACGTCGTTTGTGGCAGAAACTGGCGGCTAACCGCGCTGGAACTTACTCAGTTTGGTTGGGCAGGGTTTGTGTTCAACCCGTTGAAGTCTTATTTATTGAGTACTACTACGTAGACAACGGTAACGAGAGGTGGGCTACAGAGCTGTGCAGCAGATGTCGTCGTAGGACAGCTGGAGAGGAGCAGGAATGATAGCGAACAAGTAAACACAGTAAACAGAAGCTAGACTTAACTTGTAGGCTTCTCCCGGGGTACGATCTTTATGAATGAATATGTAGCAGTTAAGTCCAAGCTAATACAATAACAAGACCATCGTACTGTGAGGCTCTCTTAAATACGAACGATAGTAAGGGCCGCGACTGGGCTGCGTCTCAGTGGCGACTTGGCTGCACCTCGTAGCGAATGGGCTGTGTGGCTACCGCCGACCATCCCATACCGCGGCGGCAGAGGACGTTCGTGGTACGAAACCGCTGGAGGCGTGGCTCAGCGGGTGTGCTCCATTGGGCCCTCCGATCCCTCACGACCGCTATCGGCGTCTGACGGAAACTTGCGTTGCCATTACCATCTGTGGGACGCCAGTGGGATGATATCTACGTATGATACCTTAGTGGCTGATCAAAATCAGAAAATAAAAATAAACGTGGATCCAGAATCAAACTCGAATACCATATTCCTAGACAAAACTAACCACAGCACAGCCACACATAATTCAGTGGAGCCACTTGTCGTGCAAGTGATAACAGTGTAGCCAAGTTACCTTTCATGAATGTCCACTTTCTACTGTAAATATAAAAGGGTACGAAATTTTTTAAGGACATTTTCCTACTACTGAAATGTAAGAAATAGGTCTGTGGCGTTCAAGCGTGTGAATTTTGATTCATTCTGTATGAAAAAAAAAAATTTCTGTTTGCCATGTATAATATATTTGTAATATTATTAATAGTGTTTGTCTTTTAGTCGATGAAGTTTTCATGTATTTTGGAACGAATAATTCCATTAAGAATAGCGACTTTAAAGGAAAAGTAATTGAGCTGGAACATTTCTTTTGACCATCATAAAGATATAAAAAATAAAACAACAAAATTTCAGAGTTTCTGTGGAACAGTAGAAAGATAATTAAACAAAAAGACAACTAACGAAGAGTTTATTACAGACCTGTCAAAGTTGGAGTACAAATATTTTGGCGACTAGTTTCGAAGCGACTCCTTCATTCCCAAGCCTTACCCACTGAGTCTGCAATCAAAATGCCTGATCTTCATGCCACCATCTGAAATTAGCATTACATACATCACAGAGTGACGGTAGATAAATCTCAGAATATACATACGCTCACTACGCAAGGCAGAATGAAACTCCCTATTTATGAAGGAAGTCTGGATTCCCCACTGCCAAGTACTTAGGTGGACGTTTCTTTATTTCATTTCCTTCCTCTAGTTAAGCAACTCGCTTCCAAGAAGCTACAATTCTAACTACGGTTTTATTGTACATGCATAATAAACTGAAAAGGGGTTAAACGTTTTATAATTAAATATAATGTAAGGCAGATATGCCCTAAGCTGCAGCTTACTTTTATCTTATATATATATATATATATATATATATATATATATATATATATATATATATATATATAGTCGACTGTAAATCGTCAGCACTTCAGTAGACAACTAATTAATAAATTTTGGTATGCGGTCCTTTATAGAGTTGCTGTAAATTGTATTACATTATCTTCCTTCCTTCTTGGACTGCAAGTCCAGTGCGATTGATTGCGGCTATGAACCGTTAGACCATTCGACTGTCCGATACCAGTAATATTTTTCGTCTTCACCAACTACAGCATTCCATTTATGGGATTTCAAAAATTGTTCAAATGGCTCTGAGCACTATGGGACTTAACATCTATGGTCATCAGTCCCCTAGAACTTAGAACTACTTAAACCTAACTAACCCAGTCATCACGAGGCAGAGAAATATGGGATTTCACTTAGTGTCTTTTTTTTTCTCCACGAACATGTCGCTTGTTATATCCTTCGTCAGTTTAGTTTTCTACACTCTCAGCACAGCTACGACGTCTTTTGATACGGGGCTCACCTGACACTAAGTACTGTGAAGCAGTAATCTCTATTAAACAATAGAACTCTTCACGTAGTATAAATTTCTTTAAACTGCGATGTTTCATCGAACAAATATGAATGTCTGGTGTGGTGTAGCGATACTTCATTTGTTGTTACATTTTTTGTAATTGCGATAGAAAATACTTACACAATGTGAACCAGTACTCGACCGGCAAACTCTCAGAGGTTTGTCATGGATACTTTCTGATACTTTGGTGTAAGAACTCCACGCTCTCCTGCGGTTCGATAAAGAGTTATTGCATTTCGTTTGATTTCTTACCACAGTTAGCTGCTAATTGCACCGAAAATAGTGCACAGTAGCGGAAATGTCGACGATATGTGCTCACGTGCTCTGTGTCTTGTTTCCAATCGCTCACGGTATTAGTCGACCACAATATTATTGCATCTGAGACTGAGGGCGCTTCGGTCGGCTTATCGTTAGCTTTTATTGTGATATTGTCCGCCCCCAGTAGCTGAATGGTCAGCGTAAGGGATTGTCAATCCTCTGGGCCCGGGTTCGATTCCTGGCTGGGTCGGGGAATTTTCTCCGCCTAGGGACTGGCTGTTGTGTTGTCATCATCATCATCATCATCATCCTCATCAACTGCAGGTCGCCGAAGTGGCGTCAAATTGAAAGACCGGCACCCGGCGAACGATCTGCCCGACGTGGTGCCCTAGCCATACGATTAATTATATATATTTGACGAGTACACGCTGAACCACTTGATAGAATATGCACATGTGCCCGCAAATTATTGACAGTGCGATGCATTTTCCTTATCCACCACTGTACTTGTTTACTGTAAGGTCACCGCATGTTTTCGATAGCGACCACGGGAGGCCAAGTGCAACACTGTCGTGGTTCATAGTACCTGCTGCTAACAACGGTAGTACCCATTTTCCTTTTCACCCTCAAACTCACATTCTGTACTGCTCGAGTGTGTCTCGGGTCTGTTTTTCCGTTAGTGCTACGTGCGCCTTGACAGTGATACACAGCAGTACCATGGATAGGTTTGCTGATCGAGAGTTGGCCGATCTGCACCTCGTGTGTGGGTTGACTGAGTGCGGTGGAAGAGCAGCACAACGGCGCTATGCTGAGCTGTTCTCGCACCGATGGGAGTCACATCACAGTGCAGTGTTTTGCCTGAGGCTTGGTGCATTACTGTTTGTTGTGTACTGTACATGTTGTTTATTGCATATTACAGGCGCTTCTTCACTGTTGTAAAAGTGTTTTCACGGAAACAAGGGTGATTGCGGTAACAAACCAAATACATAGCAATTACATTATTACTCTGTAATGAACCACTGGAGACCGTGGTTCCCTTGAACCAAAATTCTCAGAAGTCATCCCACAAACAACCTCTGAAAGTTTGTCGGTGGAGTTCTGGCTCACCCTATATATTCATATACGTACCCTTTTAACATTTTGCTCGTCACTTTGACCACAACCACGCTGATTCCAAGACAACGAAATTACTAGTTAGAAGTGTTGCGAGAGTGAAAATTTGCTGTAATATCCGTGTGTGTCTGCCCTTGTCTACCAATAAAAAGGTTGACATGTTCACATTAATCGTATCAGTTATTCATGTTTCACATTTTTAGCCCTCACTTCGAAACACTTCGATAACAGTGTACTTACGAACACCAGGCCTGGTAATGTAGAAGACATGTATCTGACAATGGAGTACTAAGCCGTGAAATGTGTCGGCAAAATTAATACATAAATATGCTACAACTTTTCTTGTAAAATTTATTTTCCCTTGCATAATCATGTCAGGCTCTCACTTAAGACGCCGGCTTCTAAAGCCAACGCAGCCTGTTTCTTAGCTACACCTGTGTGACATTGGTCGTAGCAAAGGCAGAGGTGCTATACAGAAATTCGTAATAGATGGCTATAAGTAGACATTCTTTTGCTTAGTATCTTTGTATCTTTGTGCTTATTTAGAGTGTTCTGCGAAAGTTGAATTCCGGTCAAGGGTACAAGACTTTTAGCAATATTTGATTTATGAGCATAAGGCCGTGGTCAAACTCATAATTCTCTGTCTGCCGTTTCGTCTTCCACTGTTTGGTACATCATCAGAGGTTTTAACGGCTCAGACAGCTGTTACAGACTCAAAACTAGCTCAACAAGCCCAACTGTTTATTGTATCCACCCAACGGTCGGTTCATAACGTCATCAGACGGCTGCCGACGTTTGTGGTGTAGCTTGTAGAGGGGAACAGTTGGTTCTGTTTGTTTTATTTTGCACTAGGGCCCACAACGTGTCCAGGTAGTCCTCCTTCTTTGTTGTTGAAAAAAAATTTTGTGTGCGCGGCCCCTCCCGCCGGAGGTTCGAGTCATCCCTCGGGCATGGGTGTGTGTGTGTGTGTGTGTGTGTGTGTAGCTCTTAGCATAAGTTAGTTTAAGTAGTGTGTAAGACTGGTGACCGAACTTCAGCAGTTCTGTCCCTTAGGAATTCACACACATTCAAACATATTTTAATTTTGAGCTTTTGAATTTCTACGGCCTTGTTAAAACCACAGTGTCAGAGACACGAATTTCGTGGTTTCCCAACCCTTGCTTTGACACATATGAATAGTTCGGCTTGCTGAGCTTGTTTTGAGTCTGTCTGAGTGGTTATAACCTCTGATGAAGATTTCGGCGGTGGAAGACGAAACGTTAGAGAATTATGCCTTGGACCGGGGCTTGATGCCCACAAATCAAATATCAGCAGTATCGCAAATACCGACCGTGAAAGCCTACACTGTATAACAAGGATTTTGTTGCAGTGACTGCGTCTTACCATCTATGACAAAGGATATCCAGGTGTGGATACGCACGCTTAAAATTGTATGACTTTCTTTTGAATGCATTTTTCGTCACAACACTAACTCAATCCACAGCCACACACATCTTTTATACTCCCTATATTGTATGCACACTTGTACCTAGCGAGGCGGTGCAGTGGTACGAAACTGGACTCTCGTTCTGGAGGAAGGCGGTTAAAACCTCTGCCCGGACATTCAGATTTAGGTTTTCCGTTTCTCCCGTAATTTGCTTATAGCAAATGTTGGATAGAATACTTGCTGTGACCTTTATTTCGCCGTCCTTCCACAAGACGAATTTCTAACCCGTCTCTAAGGATCTCCTTGTCGACGGGACGTAAAACCATAATCTTCCTTTCCTTCTATTTGTCTACACACCGAATATGTTATTAGACCACACATACACTTAACTTTAGTTGCCAGTGCACCATAATTACCACAGTCATATAAACCAATTTGAGCCATTGCAGTGCCAACCAGTAATCTAAAACTATTATCACAAGGGGCGTATAATATGAAGCCGTATATGACTCGTTTACACCAGTGTCAACGAGCGATCTGCGGGAGTCCTTGGTATTTTTCGAATTTAACTCCTCGATAAATGCACGTGCAGAGGGTGTGCGGTAATTATCGCAGGGCTTATTGCCCGTTTTAAAGCTGCAATTTCTGATATATTTAATGAGAGAAACTGTAATTACAGAGGCGGAAGAGCACGCACGTAGCTTTGTCAACTGTCCCTCCCCTCTCCCCCCTATGTTGAACTGTGTGTTCCTGGCCACCTTACGAGAAGAAAAAAGACAACAAGTTTATTGCCTATCTAAAGCGCTCATTTACAAAGCAGTTGACCCCGCATCGAGTCTAGTAATCATAGTTGCAGTTGAACTGCGATACCTTTGTTATCGTTATGGAGTCAATACACCGACGAAAAAAAAAAAAAAGAAAAAAAAATCGCAACACCAAGAAGGAGATGTGCGACGTGAACGAAAGCTGCCAGCCGTGTTTCTACATCTGAAACATGATGTCTCTCGAAATTTAGCGTCGGGCGCGTAAGAGTGGCGCTATTGGCGTCACCGTGACGACACTAATCAGGTGCGCTTTAAATACCTCTGTAATGATCGTGAGACGTAGTTACCTTTGAGATTGAACACGGTGAATAGATGGTAGTCAAGAATTCCTTTAAGGCCGCCGTTATCAACACCTCACTGAGTTTGAACGAGTTCGTGTAATGGAGCTACGAGAAGCCGGATGTTTCTTTTGCGATATTGCAGAACGGCTTGGCAGGAATGTAGTCACTGTACATGATTGCTGGCAGCAATGGCACGGGAATGTACGGTCGCAAGAAGACAGACCTCCGGACAGCCAAATGGCAATTCAGAAAGGGAAGACCATAGTGTTCGGCTTATCGCTCTGGCGCATCATACTACATCTGCAGGAGCAATTTAGGCAGCAGTTGGCACAAAGAACTTACGGGTCAGTTACTTCAAGGACAGCTCCGATCAGACGCCCTGTAGCGTGCGTTCCACTGCCCCATACCACCGACTTCAGTTGTGTCAAGCGAGATCTCATTGGAGGGGAGATGAAGATGTGTTTTCAGATGAAAGCTGGTTCTGTCTTGGTGCCAGTGATGGCGGTGTGTTGTTAGGAGGAGTACCTACATCTGAAGTTATGGTCTGGGGCATCATTTCACATAACAAGAGGAGCACTCTCGTGGTTACCCCGGCGCGACTCCAACTTTGTACGTCAATCTGATGATTCGACGTGTTGTGCTGCCACTCATGAACGGGATTCCAGGGGATACCGCTGGTGTAACCCAACATGTTCTACAGAGTATCGACATGTTGCCTTGGCCTGCTCGATCACCAGATCTACCCCCATTCGAGCACATATGGAACATCATAACCGTCTCTGCATTGATTGACCAAGTGTAACAGGCATGGAACTCCATCCCACACACTGACATTCGGCATCTGTTAACGCAATGCATGCACGTTTGCAAGCTTGCGTTCAACATTCTGGCGTTTACCCCGGTTATTAGTGTATCAGTATTTAGCGTTTGCAATGGATTATCTTAAAATAGGTAGTCGAATATATATTATTTATAGGTTTAGCTGAACATAAACAAGCCGGCCGGAGTGGCCGAGCGGTTCTAGGCGCTACGGTCGCAGGTTCGAATCCTGCCTCAGGTATGGGTGCGTGTGATGTCCTTAGGTTGGTTAGGTTTAAGTAGTTCTAAGTTCTAGGGGACTGATAACCTCAGACGTTACGTCCCATAGTGCTCAGAACAATTTGAACACAAACACAGGGTAATAAAATAAAAATCCAAATGGACACACACAAAAGTAACTTTCTGGTTACCAAACTAGACCTATAAATAAACATTTAAATGCAACCAATTGCTTTTATTTATTTAAGTCTGTGTGGCATTTCTATATTGTTAATCTCTGATGTCATGTAATAAATGTCTATTAAAAGGTACCTTGGGCCATGATCATGGTGCAACATTACCAACTGGCTCAAGGTACAATTTTCCTCCCACTTCAATAAATGGTTAACGTAACATAGTGGCGGGAAAATAAGTAGCATGCTTATTAAGATAAATGTCTAACATAACTATTAAGCATTTAGGTTTAAATTTATTTGTGCGTATATATGAGGAATAACACTGAATTAAGAAACGAAAAATTTAACTTTAGATTGAAAAAAGATATGTCTAGGAAACTGAAATTATTGTTCTTTGCTTGTACAACGAAAGCTAGGTATACCTATCTTATAGTTGGCAACGTTTAGTGTGAAAAAGACTAAAGTTAAAAGTAAAGACCAGAGATATAAGACTGGGACAAGTTAAAGGGTGGTTGCAATTAAACTTTCGCTATTTGAGCCAGTGTAGACGGAAAATTATTTACCGCATTGCTAGCCAACTTATAGGAATGAGCTTCAGACTTTGCGTTGTTGGTATTGTTAGTGTCACGACTTGCCGCTAGGCGCCGGTACCGGCATAGCGAAGTAGGATTGAAACACAAGCATCATGTTGCATTACATTTGCAGACTAGCAACATGTGTCTGGACAAGGTGAGGAGGCCTTTAGTAGTAAAGCAGTTTTATCAGGAAAACCGCAATAGTGCTGCTGCTACTCGCGAGCCTCGACGCATTAAAGATGTACGGAGTGCTCCTCTTCCTGCAGCGGGATTGAAGAACGTGTTTCGGAACATGGCGATTTGGGAATTGCTCCTGGGAGAGGCCGGAGGACAATTGCGCCATATATTGTTGAAGACGTTACCGCTGCCGTGGTGAACAATGCTGGGCGCAGTGTGCGACGTTCAAACAGTTCATAAGCTGTGCCACGACAGCTGAACGTTCCATGGCCCGTCTTCGTTTCGGGCAGCGGTAGAGCAGTCTCTAGTGGAGTTAAAAGTTGTCGTGGATGCAGCCTGTAACGTAAGCATCGCACGCAATTAACGAATGTTATCCCTCTCATGTGGAAATTAAAATGTGTTTCTTTCAATGGCTTACTCGTTATTTGTCTTCTGCATGTCCACACATATGTTTCCATGAAGTTTCATTGTCCTACGATCACTCATTTGTTCATCGGGGGCTCTCTCAAGTCGCGAAAGTTAAATTATAAGCATCCTGTCCATGTTGGCTTACGTTACAAGCCTTTCCCCTACACAGTTTTCTGACTGTAATACCTGTCTTAAGCCCGTCTCACACGGAGCAAGATTCGCTGTAAGTTTCCTTGCTGGCTCGCGCGGCGGCTACCTTGCGGGCTCCGTCGTCTGCTAGCGGGCTACCTTGCTGGGAACCTTGTAAGATTTCCAGGATAGGTCCGGTGCTATTTTTCTTGCAAGGTTCCCTGCGTGCTACCTGCGTTGGCCAATCATGAGGCGTTTCGCTTGTGACGTCAGACGCGGAAAGCTTGGGCGGGAAGCCTTTGTTGATAGTCGCTTTTCTGCTGTTGTGCGGTAGGAAGTTCTTATAATTATTAAATAATGGCACCGCAGTGGTCCAAGGAAGCGACTGGAGCATTGATATGTACAGTGTCTGTACGTCGTGAAAAGCGCAAACTATTATAATAAACACTTGCGTGCAGAGGCACTCGTTTTGCAAATACCAATACATCCATTCGTATAAAATTTGCAAAGGATTTACGATCTTCTATCCTATAAAATAAAGTCGTATATAACAGTCATTATTGGTATATTTATAAAATCAAACAGTAATGAAATGGTGACACTTTTCAAACAGAAGTAGGTGTTATGCGAATTAACCTCAACTCTTTATGAAGCATGGAGAGCATACCTTTTCCAGCGTTTCTCCTCTTAATCCAGTTTTTCGTCCGTTCTTTCTTTCTTCTTCTCTCATTAGCATGCATTTCTGCATCGTTTAGCACCAAAACAGCTAATAACGCCAGTTTGCTCTGAACATCTGTACCTGAAGCAGCCATCTTCGTTCGATACAACATGCAGCCGATCACAACACAACTAGCTGACGATCCTGCACCGTGGGAGAGCTTCGGCATGAAAAATAGCCGGCTCCTTTCCCTGCAAGCCGGCAGGCATGCACGCCATCTCGCAAACTTGCGGCGAACCTTGCTCCGTGTGAGACGGGCTTTACTGTGTTAAACCTTCACCGTAAGATTATACTTCGTAATGAGTAAATTATGTTGACGTTTTAAATGCGGGCGTTAATCTGTTGCCCCTGGAAGCAGTACCTTCAACTGGTAGTGACAACTGAAACTGCGTATCGCATACCCCTTAGGTTTTGTGGTGAGAGGGCCCAGTGGACAGCTCGTCAAAAACTGAACACAAATCAAGCATGAAAACAGGAAGAAGGTGTACTGAACTGCGAAAAATAAGCAAAATAGAAACGCGAACTGTCGCAAGAACGACAAGTTCAGTATAGGGCAACCTCAAACAGCAATGGCGTAGCGGACAAGTGGTCACGGGTGAGCCGTATTCAGTCCTCCTTCGTGAATTTTTTTCCTTTTCCTGTGTTCACTATATTCAAATTTGTGTCTGTGTTGTGGAGTAACGTCCGTTTGCAACAGCGAAGTGTGAGGAAGGGACATATAATGTCTGTCGATTCTGCACAACTGCTCTATTGGCAGCAGCCGAAAGGAAGTGGCTTTCGAATGGGAACCGCAAACATTTGACAACAAGGCGACAAGTCAACCGAATCCTCCACCGGGCAACACGTCTGATGTCTCATACACGGTATTAGTGACAGTACGTGTGTCATACGACAGGAATCTCTTATCAACGCACCTCTATGCGTCTGGTGAGTCAGTGAGATATGCCTCCTTGCCCGATTTAGGTGTTCGTATGAATGTGTCACATACGCTGCAAATGAACGCAACAGTTTGACAATCACCCAGTTTCTCTGTGCCCTGCCAAAACACATGTTTTTAACGGTTTCGAAGTTGTGTTCCATTCTGTAATTCTTGACTCTTGAATTCCTTTGTTGTAACATAGTTCACACCCGTTTATTTGTCGTTTTCATTTTTGTGAAACGTCTACGTAGTATCTCGGCTGCTCTCACTACTCATCACGTTTACTTGCGGCGGTAACATATTATTAGCACATGACTCATTTTCTATAACCAATATACAGGGTGTTTATAAATGAATATCGGGGTTTTAACGCTTTATAATATTTAATATATTAAACTTACAGGTATAAATGATATGTCAAATGAAAGAGCAACTCAAACAGTTTTACCAAGAACCTTATACATGTTAAATAATAGCGCAGTACGCGATTGGTTCAACTTCACTGTACGCAAGCGCTGGATAGGCCGCAAGGGGCCCAATGAAAGGGCTTGCTTTGCATGGCTTCCACGTTCACACGACCTAACGCCATGCTATCGTGTGTACGTGGCTCCAGTACCAGCACACCTCCCTGAATTAAGAAGCCGGATTGAAGCAGCTGTTGCTACAATCACTGAAGACACACTTATCAACGTTTGGAAAGGACTCGGCTATAGACTTGATGTGTGCCGTGTGACAAATGGTGCTGACATTGAGCATTTATAAGATTCTTGGTAAAACTGTTTGAGCTGCTCTTTCATATTATAAATATTATAAAGCGTGAAAACCCCGATGTTCTTTTATAAACACCCTGTGTAGTATGACAACTGCAATGACTACAGAAAGAAAACAAACATTTCAATGACCGGACGAACAGTTCATAATATTGTGAAACAAAAAATAAAAACAAATGACGCGAGTGAGTTAGGAACACGGCTCGCCCGCTTGACATTTTAACACCGTGACTACTCAACCACGACGCCATCACCATCTTATGTAAATCAATATTGCATTTCTTGTCCTTGGACCATTGATGCTTGGCTGTTTTGCCCTTTTTCACAGTTCAGTACATCTTCTTCCTGTTTTCAAGCTTGATCTGTGCTCAGTTTTTGACAGGGTTAACTTTTTTTTTTGCACTTAATTCGACAGCACTCTGTAGAAACATTCCTTTCACGCTTTCTTCCGTGTACTCTTAAACACAAGACTTGCATCCAGGGTGTTGGGACATGTCGACGCTGCACTGGAGTATTTCCTTTAGTTTGCCTCGAATGATAACACTACGTGAGCTGCAGCTGTGCTTTTCCTTTCGTGTCCGACTTTGGACTCGGTGACGGACGGTCGGTTAAGCAAGACTCGTTCCCCGGGTGATGAGTTGCCATTGAGGAAGGAGGACACGCGTCTTCCTGGCGACGGCGGCAGCGCTGGGGGGATGGATGAGGGCCGCCTCGGGCCGGGGTTTACGGCGGCCGCCGTGGGTGGTCCCGGCTGGGCGCAGTCAGGGACGTCGGGTCTGCACAAGCTGCTCCTCCCAGCTCCGCGCTGTGTGACGCTCTGCACTCGTGTTGCGGCGCCCGGGCTTCCAAACCGTACTCGCTCGTCTACATCGGGGATTTCGTCGTAGTCAGTGCAAAAGTGATTCCTTCAAAGTGACTACCGCGACAGGTATGCGCGGATACGGAAAATGCGTTCCGCATCCTCGCTTCATCTGCTTGGGCCCATATCCGCACCGGTTACCTGCGGACATTAAAATATTGCAAACAACTTTAAATGTAGTCCTTTTAGGAACTGAAAGTTACTCTAACTAGTCGCAGTCTATGTTATTTCTACTACGCTTTCGGACGGTTGGGCGCCTCCATCATCAGAGAATTTACTCCAATCTGCAAAGCATTTATGTGTGACTCTTTGGTAACCTATCACATTGTCTAATAACAGTCAGTGCCACAGTAGTTTCATATCAGTGATCGTACACTGTCCAGTCACATTAATGTGATCACCGCCTATGTCCAACAACAGCGTTCAATAATCACTCACAGATGGCAGCTGGCACTACTAGCAGTGGAGGGTATATAAAGCGTGCACGCGTAGCGGAAACAGTGCAGCGATTTATCTGACATCCAAAAAGAGGGTGATCATTGGCTTTCCAACCGTGAGTGGAAGCATTTCCGAAAGAGGTAAGTATCTAAAGCTTGTAAACTGCAGCATTGCATGGCAAAATGGCGCTATCCGAAACTGGTGCCGAGCCAACTGTGGCGCACCACGGTCGATAGATGACAGAGGTGAACGACGGCTGCCGAAATGTGTACGGGCGAGCAACTGTCTGCCCAGACGAACCGAGGGACTACCGACAGTGTCTCCTCAACGACCGTTCAGCGGACGCCTGGTTCGTCCACCCATTCTGACTGCTGCTCATTAGCGAAGAACGCTGGAATTTTCTGATGCCGTAACTGGATGTCCACTGTGTGGTGACAGGTGGCTTATTCGAATGAATCACGTCTTATGCTCCATCGGACAGATGGCCGTTGGCGGATACGGCGTGAAGCACCTGAAAGCGAAACATCCTGTAACAATCGTCGGAAGCGTCCCGGCCGGAGGAGGGAGTCGTATGACCTGGGCAATATTTACGTGGCATTCCCTGGATGATCTCTTTAGTCTGGAATTCACAATGGGTCAACAGAAGTACGCATCTGTCCTTAGGACGCCACTCAAGATTTTGTCTAAAATCGTGCAGGAATGTTAAAAAAAACCTATTCTTGCACTTAGAAAATGTGAAATTCGAATCCCGGTCCGGCAAACATTTTTAATCCGCCAGGAAATTTCAAATAATTTTTTTGTTTTTCTAGCCTTCTTGCTATGAGTCTACTGTGCTTGTAAAAGTTAATCTCAGATCGATTGTAAACGTAATTAGTTTTCGCATAACGTTTACAAAAGTTTGTTTTTCTTTGATTACCATCACAGGAAAATTTAAAGAATAACGGTAACAAAATAGCCGACTAAGCCGGTGGCATAAGAGATCGATAGGATATTGAAATTCCCATGCGGTCCGCATGCGCTAAAGCTAATGTGGCTTTTGTAGGACAATTTGAGGCTGTTTCCCGGCTTGGTACACGGCAAGTGCCTTCTGTCAATTCATTCGTCTCGACTCCCTCTACACCACTGTGGTACGTTGTAAACAGAAAAATGAAGTATTCTGTGTACTGCCCCATATACCTGTATCTAGGCGTGTCCGTACAAACGAGAATTGCATATTCTACTGGAATCCGCTATTATGGAATCTTACTGTTATTAGTCCTATAATTATGGGAAGTCCATGGGCCTAATTATAATTTGTTACGGCTGTACCGGCGTACAATAAAATAAAATCACGCTAAAATGATTATCAGTTGCATAAGGCACCACTTACACCATGTAATGAGTACTGTTAAGCAGAAGACACTAAATGCTATAAACAAGCCATTATACCATTTATATCGAGTACTGATCTTAAATTAAATTTTGCTGTAGTACTGTTAATCAGTAAGACTTCGTAATAGCAGATTCCAGTGGAAGATGCAATTCTCGTTAGGACTTAAACGCCCAGCTGCGAGTTAACAGGTTTAGAAACGCATTTTGTCTGCTGAGCTGAGCGAGCTAGCGAGTTCAGGACTACCATCGTGACGCAGGTGCCGAGGCCTGCCTTTCTCGTGGGCCTCGATAGTAGCAATGTGTACGTTTCGGCCTGCGCGGACGTCTCTCGGCGCGACCGACCGGCCGCCTTTGGGCGGTGCAGCCGCATCTGGCGGCCAGCCGCGAGCCGCGCGGCAATTTGGGCAGTCGTGACGGACGGCTGCGGCGGCGGCCCGCTGATGACGCCTCGAATTAGGCTGCTCCATCAGCGGACGGCCACGTGCCTTTGCCCTGCTCCATACGCAGCGCCGACCGTATCATGAGGAAGCACGGCCAGCCGGACTACCTCTGCTTAACACTTTCATTTTGAGTAATCAGTCTTTTCCCTAGTTTGATCCTGCCCTACAACTTCTCCTATCCTATGTTTACATTTTCATTTCTACAACCCTCACTGACCCAGCATTCTCGATAAACTATTTTCTTATTCTTTTTCTAACGCTCTATTGCAATTTCGTTACAGTTGCGCTTTATTAAACTGGCGAACACTTTCGAAGTAGGAAGTTTATTTTCAAGCTAGGCCAGTTACAGTTACAATAAAAAACATTTACAAGAACACATACAGGGTGATTGTAATTAAACTTTCAAATGGCTGTAAAAATAACACCACTGGTCAGAATAACGTCAAATGCAACGGAGAAGGGGAAAACGTATAGCAGAAGTAAAAATAATATGAAAATTGATCAATAGATGGCGCTGTACGTGTCAGAATACGTAAATGAAAACACCTGTCATACGCACGACCCACTGAACGTATAAACACGCCGGGTACACGGTTTTTCCTCCTTTCGCAACTGTGGCGCTCGCCACGACTGTCTCAATACAGGATCGCGCTCTGCTTGTAAAGCTGTGTTACAAGAATGATAACTGTGCACACGTTGCTCCGCAGAAGTTCCGCACAATGAAGGATTTGAAAAAAGGCACTGGCCCGATGACTGCCGTGAGTCTGGAGAATATTATTCGAAAATTCGAAAAGACGGGTTTTTTGGTGTGCAACCTGCTAGAGAGAGGAAACGAATTGATTCGAAGTCAGTGGAAGGACCACAGCAATGCAGGAGGAGACGAGTGTTGGTGTGCAAACGTGTACTGCATGGGATAATTGCCCGAACATTGGATATACCAGTGAGCACGGTGCGTAAAATCCTACGAAACATCTTTTGTTGTTCCATTCAAAATTACCCATGTGCAACACTTGCTTCCTGTTGACTCGCCAGCAAGAGAGACTTTTGCTTTATAATTTCTTGCTCGCATGGAAGTGGACAATGATTGGCCGTGGAAGATTTTGTGGACAGACGAAGCCCACTTCCATCTAGCAGGACATGTCAATATACAGAATTGTCGAATGTGGGCAACGGAAAGTTTAATTATAATCACCCTGTATATAAAATCTGGAAAACAAAATATATTTCTTACGACTTCAGTAGCTCTTCACTGAACTGTGACGTACCTGCACTAACAGTGCTCGGTTAGACAACAACCAATTCACACATTGGAAATGCACACATGATACACAGTCACATGGAAGCCAGACCAATTTCGCAGTGTAGACATATTATTGAAATGCAGGTAAAACAAAATAAGGAGTAACGCCGGAAATAGCTCCATAGGAAAACAGCTAATGTCGCTAGTGTATCGTTTGGTATACGTGCGCGCGCTTACAGCCAACAGCACGTCGCGTCATTTTTCTCGTCTTCGTCTCATCCTGCAATAGTTCTGTCAACGAGGAGTTTTGTTTCTGTAAGTAACTACAATGATTATACACGAATTAGGAAATCAGTCGTAGCTGAAGAGACTATAACTCACCTCGTAATACCGCCCTGTCGGTCTCCACCCTGAGATTAATTAATAGCGCTTTCCTCATTAAACAAAAGAGGAGATCAAAAAGTTTCTATCTGAGGGCGTTGCTGCAGAATATATGAAATGCAGCGCGTCTCCGATGCGGGTATGTAATCAATGACATGTAGGCAAGTGATAAGGGATTAGTATGATATTCGTGTCTTACGAAAGTGAGTGCGATAAATGCGGGAACTTGAACTATGGCGCGTTATCATCAAATGCGTCCAAACAGGACTAACGTGCGCTTATTTTTTTGTTGACTGCCGAATGACAAACACCGATAGCCATCCTTCGCAGAATGAAATGCGTATGTGCACCCCCCCTCCCCCTCCCATGCGATTGTCACGCATTTGGTCCCATAAGAAAAGCCTTGATGCTTCTACGCTTCCTGACGGACGAGCATGTCATCACGAAATTACGGAATTCTTCGCGCAGAAGGATACGGTTTTACCAAATGGATGTATTCAACCTGGTGCCACCGTGGTGTGAGTGCTTCAGTACTAACGGCGATTTTTCCTGATTGGCATACCGATTGTGGTCTACACTGCCTTCGAATGGAAACTTTCTGATCGCCGCTCACACTTCGACTGATTAAGGCCGCGTGGCTCTTGAAATAAATTGCTAAAAGACGGTCGGCAGTGTAATCTTACACGGCGACTGCCGAGGTGAAGAAGCCGTTCACATTTAATCGAAGTACAAAATATTAGTTACTTCCTTAAAAGAAAGCACTGATCTCTTGGAGTGCCGTAGACGGTGAAGGACTGATACTACGCGGTCATCACCCCCCATCGCTGACGCTACTCATGGTAGTCAGGTGGTATGTATCTGCCAGCCAGTTCTACACAATCACTGCTATATGATGTGACGACGTGACAGAATGCAAGAATGGACAGATCGTGTTTGGACGTGATCATGACCACAATAAATGAAGCGGCCCGATTTGTTGGTTTATCAACGCGGATTACGTTACATGTCTACAATGAATGACATGCCATTTGCAGCCGTGTAAATGGCGTAGAAATAAAGGTCGTAAAAGGAGCCTGATAGCCAGAAACTGACGACGAGTGTCAAGCCTTGTCAATGAACTTCGCTATGAAGCCCTTCACGACTACCTCTACTGTCTTGAAAGCAGGACCATCCCACTGTCCAACTCAACCAGTCTGAGATCATACATTGCGAAGGGAACCGTAAGTAACGGTCATTTGGAGCCAGCTTGCTCACAGAGGAATATAAAGCTGTATTTATTTATTTAACAAAAATGGTTCAAACCGCTCTGAGCACCATAGGACTTAACTTCTGAGGTCACCAGTCGCCTAGAACTACTTAAACCTAACTAACCTAAAGACATCACACACATCCATGCCCGAGGCAGGATTCGAACCTGCGCCTAGAACCGCTCGGCCACCCCGGCCGGCCATATGCCTTATTTTACTCGTGAAGTGGCAATTCGGTGCCCTCTGGTGGCAGAGGGCTGAAACTTGCGTCTGCGATTCGGGAAAATTGACAGAATAATATGCATGACACGTTAACACCTCAACCGATATTGAGAACAGAATAAAGATTGGAAGGCGTCACTTTTCAGCACCACGCTGTTACCGAATGGGCGAGAAAAAGATATCATGTGGACAGGAAGGTACGAGTCTTGTCGCAGTGGCTCGCGGTTTCTATTAGTACAATGCTGCACGCGGAACACAAAACCGAAGGATTCCACCTGGCACATAAGGAAGCAAGAACAAGAGTGCCGTTACTCTTTGAAGAATGGGCCGCCAGTTCGAGGATGAAGGAGCACCTCGGGAGAGAAAGCCGAAACGGAAAAGAAAAGAAAAAAAAGCGAGCCCGGATTCATAAATAAGTAATAACGCGGCACGGCCATTAGGATGCGCCGTCCGCTGGGGAATGCAAAAAACCGCATTCGGATGCAGGGCGGCGCCGCCGTAATGACCACTTTTCATTAACCGGTTAATTCGGCGCCGGGGGCCGAGGCCATCACGGCCGTAATTGCAGTCGCCGCGGTTTTGTGGCGAGGGTCCGGGCCGGATTACACGACGGGGTAGAGCCGAGGCGAGGCGATGCGAGGCGAGGCGAGGCGTCGCGAGGCGGCGCCCAGAGCGCCGGTGCGCCCCGCTCGCTGTTCAGAATTATGCAAAGCGCGAGAGCCGATCCCCGGCGCCAATAAACAAGGTCGTAATGAAAAGCCGACGCTGGCGGGTGCGTGCGAGCCGGCCGGCCGCCCGACCACCTCGGCAGGAAGCCCCGCGAGCACGGCGAATCCCCTCGGAGAGCCGCCGCCACTGCACTTGGCGGCGCACAGCCAGTTATTATAACTGAGGACGGCGTCCGCGCTTTTATTGGCGAGGGACCGGCAACAACGACTGGGCTTGGGGTGGAAGTCTTGTTCCCGCACAGGGTGTCAACGAAGTACTAACACCTGGCTACGGCGCCAACGCGCTGGCCGTACCGAAACAATCACTAAGGGATCGTGGATGTGCACCGTTAAAAGTTACTTTGTCGGTGAAAGTTTGCGCCAATGCAGATATCCGGCAAGCATATCTGTAGACATCCGCAAGAATAAGCTGCTACAGAGACATACAGAGGGGTCCAATTGGTAGTGTAATAGTTTGTAGTTCCGGCAATCGCCACACAAGCGTTGTATTGCGTTGTTTTGTTTTGTCAGATGACAGTCGCCAGATAGTCAGTGTTTTGTTCTTAGTTGCATCTACAATACGCGTCATTTACGACGGCGGCCGAGTTTACGTTCGTTCCGCGCAACTGACGGCACAAAATACAGTTAGCCAATGAACAGAGAACGACGTCGCCAGAGCTCGATTGCAGCGCAGAGCACGGACGAGTGTGTTCAGTTTTAGAAACGTCCAGTCATAAATAAAGTAATTCAACAAAAGCAATGTCTTGATAGCAGACTTTCTTTTATAGAAAGTTTGGAAAAAGCATTCTTTATACCAGTTGCTTCATATGCTATTAATTAATTAAACCAAACAAGCAATAAGCCTCCCAATTCAGGCGATAGCGTTTTTGCAATAAAGAACAGCGATAATTGTTTATTTCCTATTGTACCTCGACGAAACGTCAGTAATTCATAGTCCTACGAATAGTGTTTGTCGGTATTTTGCGTGATCCTCCAGGAGTTTAAATATACCATGAGCTGCGTTAGCGTAATGGTTAAAGTGTTTGGCTGCCAAATGCAATGTTCAGAGTTCAAACCCTGTTCGGTTCTTAATATTTTCTTTATTTGAAAACAATATCGAAGTGTCTTACTTCATGAATTTTATTCGTTTGAATGTAATTTCTTGAAATTCCTAGTTCTTTGTCTCTTCATTATAATCATAATAAGTTTTCGGTTTTTCTAATTTTGTCCTCCAATATTTCTTTTCACAACAATTAAAAACAATGAAAACGCACACATACAATATTCATGTTATCTGTTTGGTTAGTGTATCTTCTCTTCCCCAGTCGCTGTTTCACTATTCAAAAATGGCTCTGAGCACTATGGGACTCAACTTCTGAGGTCATTAGTCCCCTAGAACTTAGAACTAGTTAAACCTAACTAACCTAAGGACATCACACACACCCATGCCCGAGGCAGGATTCGAACCTGCGACCTAGCGGTCTCGCGGTTCCAGACTGCAGCGCCTAGAACCGCACGGCCACTTCGGACGGCGTTTCACTATTCATATTGATATATATTCTTTTGCGACAGTATTAAAAGTATTATTTAGAGCAGAATTTCGGCTCGTACGTTGCCGAGCTACTTGATTGTCTGACGCAAATCTTTGTTTCGCTGCTTTGGCAACATCATATTCAATGTTTTCGTCTACCTATGTTTTGGCAAGTATTTGCTGTCCGTTGTGACAAACACAAATTGTTTGCGCACTGCGCCTCACTGACAATATATTTTAGTTTCTATGTTTTATTACGTCCACAATTCAGTTTTGTGTACTTCGCCAACTTTGTTTTAATCAGAACGTTTTAGAAAAAAGCTAAATGCCTCTGTTATAAATAAAAGTTTTATTACAGTCGCGAAAGACGGAATATTACATACGACACCTATCTGGTACTTAAATTGAATGAGATATTGATATACAGTAGATTTTGTATGAATCTTAGGTATCTTCTCCACATTTCATTCTCAACATTGTGGCAACTAAAATCGACCATACGTAAAGTATACGCTATGGACTTTTTACCTCTGCAAATTCTTCAAACTTTCGTGCAATGGTTTACTACATTTAATGCTGCACAATAGCTGTGTTGAACATCGAAACAAAATTAAGTCATTTACGGGGGGGAAAGTATCAGTCAAGATGATGTGCAAAAATCAAATTTTTGGGCCAAATAGTTTTTGTGAAATCGAATGATAAGTGTGTCAAAGCAGTCGTGTCTGCACAGGCGAGCAGTGCAGTGATAAAATCGCGCACAGCGTGGAATGCGGGGAGCACGTCTCTGTAGCAGCGAAAGGGTTAATGCGGTCGTGGTGGCTTTACTTCATAAACTGCGCGCTCCCCCCTAAACGTAAGTTTGCAAACAATACTATACCATGGCGCTGCTTCTCTTGGCTCGTGCATCGTTTGCAACTGACAACGCAACAATCTCCCGCGTCTGGGCGGGCGTGCGCGAGCCGCCAAGATAAAAGAATTGAACTACAGTTACTCGAGTAAACATGGCTGGCGCAAGGCTTACATTCGATGAAAGGAAGTCAGTTTTGAAGTGGTATTTTAAGTGCGAAAACATTAAAGTGGTTCAACGGCAATGGCGAAATGAGTATCAAACAGAGCCACCGACACGTTTAACGATTAGTCGCATTCGAGACAAATTTGAAGCCGAAGGCTGTGTTAAAGATGTGCACAAACGACGATCTGGACGACCTGTAACAGTAACAAGTCCCGTCGTGTGTTACAACAATTCACTCGCTCACCACAGAAGTCTGTGATCCACCACGTTCCCCAGACCAACTCCTCTGAACTTTTACCTGCGGGGAACACTAAAGTACGTCGTTTATCGACAAAAGCCACGCACATTGGATGAACTTCGAGAATCCATCGTATATTCATGTGCAAATATCCAGCTGAACACGTTGCAGTCAGTAGTTCGTGCTGCAGTTCGGCGGCATCGTTTGTGTGTGGATGCTAATGGTGACCATTTCGAACACCTACAGTGATATCTTTAAGTTGGACTTTAAACTACACTTTCACCGAAAATGAGATAACTCCGTCAATCAGTTTGCAAGTTATGGACTTTTCAACAGTGGATATATTTTTTTGGACCAGTCTGTATGTAGCCTGTTCTAGACCAATCTGTTCTTCGAGATCTTGACCTCAAAGTTTGACTCCATACGTGTATCACACAGGACATAAATACTGTTCGGCATAAAATCAGCGAAAGTATCAACGTTTCTGTGTTAGTAAGTTTCTTTCTTTTAATTTCGCGTGCCACAACCACGAATTTTTTAACAGACAATTCTGTTTCTCACCTTCGCTGCAGATTTTTTTCCTCCCTTTTTTTCAGCTTCCTATCGGTCACAAAATGAATATCAAACATCAAAAACAGTGAATATCAAACATGTTTTATTTGCAACAATTAGCTATAACTTGTAGTTACTTCTCCATATAGTCACTGCTCCAACTTAGATATCTGTCGTAGCGTTGTACCAGCTTTCTAATACCCTCGTCATACGATGAAAGAGATATACCGAGGTCAGCTCAGTGAGGGCATTGAGTGGCGACGAGTGAAAACTTGTGCCGGACGGGGACTCGAACCCAGATATCCTGCTTCACGAACTGGTAACCATAACTACCCGAGCAAGCGTCACGTCCAGTCCAAATTCTCAATTTGTTACGCGCTAGTTTTGTAGCGCCCTCTTGTCTACCATCTTCACTGCTCGCAGATTTAGCATGATTCTCGGCAAGAGGTCGGACCTAGGATGCATCCACATCGAAAGTACATCTTGAAATGCGATCAAGGCGTATCGATATTACTACTATAACCGTAGCGTCCGTTCTTTCGAAAATGTCCAAAAGAACAAACACCACACATTCATGATTCTGTGGCCGCATACATATATGATGAAAGAGAAATACCTACGTCAGACGCAGAAATAATTCAATGGCATCCGAAATGACAGACACTACACATATAGTAGAAATATCTATATGCCTGAACGGCATTTCATAAAATATCTTCAGTGGAGACGCACCCTAGGCCCGACCTCTAGCGGGAATCAAACTAAATGCTGGAAGCAATAAGGATGGTAGACAGAGGGGTGCTACAGAAATAGCGTGCGACAAATTGAGAATTTGAGTTGGACGGGAAGTGTGCTCGGATAGTATGATCCATTAACACGAAAGTTCGCATAAAGGTAGAAATCCAGGTTCAAGTCCGCACTTGTCGCCACTGAATTATTTCAGTACCTTATGCAGCTGACGACCGTATATTATGTTCACCATATATGTATACAACTGCTTTGTATGCTATCTGTTCTTTCGGGCATGTCCGAAAGAGCAGACACCACATATATATTAGTAACCCTCGTAATGGAAAGCCGCCTGTGGTTTCGGCCAATTCCCTACGCTGGTCTGCAGCTCGTTGTCTGTGGGATAATGCTGTCGTCATAGCTAGCGGTTCATCTAAGAGAAGAGATGAATATCAGAGGGAGCCAAAGCCGGGCTGTGTGGTAGGTGACAAAACACATCCATCGAAATCACTACAAGTGCGTCTTCGTTGCTCCTGCAATATGCGGCAGAGAATTGCCATGAAGTAGGATACGCATGACCGTTATATTATGTGGGCTGCATGAAATCGGGCGAAGCCCTTCAGCAGGTCTTCACACTTGGCGGGATACGCTACTCTCTAGGCATTTTTAAGTACTCAGTGTGCGACCAGAACCGAAAAGTGCGCTGTGACGCGACAGACTGGCTTATCAGAGACACAGCCCAACACATCTGCGCGAAGCTTTACTGTATTTTTTAAATTTCGCAATCGATAGAAATTTGAAGAAAAATAGTCGTCGTATAATCACAGGATCACAGTCATTTCATTCACACGACCATTTTCAAGTGCTTACTCATATCCTCGTAAATTTACAGTGACTCTTCTTGATTTCACACAGTCATATCAACAAATGGAGAGCAATGTTCTGAGTAATATAACTTAAGTTTTTATATTTACATACATATGCTAATACAGCAGTAATATTTTACATTGCTGATGAGTATGGGGCGGTGTGCCGGCCGAAGTGGCCCTACGGTTCTAGGCGCCACAGTCTGGAACCGCGAGACCGCTACGGTCGCAGGTTCGAATCCTGCCTCGGGCATGGATGTGTGTGCTGTCCTTAGGTTAGTTAGGTTTAAGTAGTTCTAAGTTCTAGGGGACTGATGACCTCAGAAGTTGAGTCCCATAGTGCTCAGAGCCATTTGAACCATTTTTTGGGACGCTGTTCTCGTACACGTCGATTAAGCCAGCATTTGTATATTTAATGTCAGACATAAATACACACCCTCACAGGTTGACTGTGTAAAATCACGAGGTTATGAGAAAGCACTTAAAAATAGCACATCGCCAAAATCAGCTAGTCGTTTGAAATAAATGACTGTGATCGTAAAACGGGCGAGATGGAAATTCTTGATCAACTGGTTCGTCGCAATGATTTCTAGGTTGCTATTCGTGGTTACTATCTGCACCTTTTTTTTTGGGATGAGAGAGTTGGATCAACTCAACGACGTGAGGAGGAGCAAGAAACTGTTTTGCAGAGACACTGGCTCGCAGCCAGGTTCGACTCCAGCGGCTTACGTGCCACACGACGTTTGTTATTCGCCAGGCTATTTCACACAGGTGGTTCGGCCGAATGTTGCCACGGCACTGACTCATCTAACCGGTCTCCCGTGATTGCCAAAAGTTAATCACCGCGCCCTCCGGAGGCGCGAATTCTGCGTTGCCAAACCTGTTCCGATTGGGCGTTGTTGACTGTCGTCCTTCAATGAATTTCCATGAGTATTTTGGCAGGGTGTGTGTGTGGGGGGGGGGGGGGGGGGGGAAGAGAGAGAGAGAGAGAGAGAGAGAGAGAGAAGAAGAAGAAGAAGAAGAGCCAAACTACGAAGGCAATCAAGTCTGATGAATAGAAGAGCAATAGAAATTAAGGGACAGGAAATGGGCTTAAGATTCGATTAACCATTTCAATCTTTTGCCAACTACGACCTCCCTAGCTGCTCTTAGTTTAGGTGGGAAATGAGATTAACGGACATTCGCAAAAATCACAAACGAGACAAAACATCGTTACAGAATGGGGCTATGTCAAGCAAATCTTCGATAACCTAACTCCAATTTAATTCAGAGCCAAGCATTCTGACGAAGCACGAATACCAGTTAGACAGAATACTTGAAGCTGATACGATCACAATTTCTCTCTCTCTCTCTCTCTATCTATCTATCTATCTATCTCTCACCACGTAGATAATGACGGAAATTCGTCGAAAAACGGACAGTCAACAGAATAGAACAAACACGGCAACACAGATCCAATTGCTTCAGAGTTTTGGACAAAAAAATGTGTGTCAATTCTTAAGGGACCAAACTGCTGGGGTCATCGGTCCCTACACTTACACACTGCTTAAAGTAATTTAAACTAACTTATGCTAAGAACAACACACACACCCATGCCCGAGGGAGGACTCAAACCTCCGGCGGGAAGTTTTAGATAGCAAGCACGAATGGCAACATAGAAATCTGCACGACGAACCAACTGACCACGAAGCCGATCTAGCTATATAATAATAAAGAATGACAACAATTTATAGTGATCGTAAACTTATTTATGGAATTTATATCCTTTATTAATAAGAATGAATTGGAGCTCGTCCAACATCAGAATCAAAACTAGGAAACAGTATATCGCTTGACGTCCGACACTGAAGCGGACAGAGATAACTCGACAGCCCCATGTATTCGTATGTTTGTTAGTCTGTAGTGATAAGAGAAATGAAAGTCTGCAGCTTTCCGTGGCTTCCCCTGACAGCTCCTTCACAATGCCATTGATGTCCCTGGATGGCTGCACATATCAATCATAGAAGAAATTTAAGAGGAATTCCTAGCAATTCAAAAGAGTTTATCATCAAATACAAGTGCTATCCACATAAACACTGCCTTTCTGATTGTCAGTTCTGGCGCCTTTGCCTGCATTAAGAGACTAGGCCTACTCTTTGGATCAAACTCACGAGTGCATTTTCAGTGTTTGAAAGACTGAGGGGAGCTAAATCACGTAAAGGGTAAGTTCTCTGAAAATAAATGTCCCGAATGAGAGAAAGGAATATGAGCAATAACATGAACTTTGATGGACTTAACTCAATTAAATTTGCGGAACGGGGCAACAGTATTGAGCAGAGAGCTATAAAAGATCAGCCACCAGCTAAACTGCAACGTTTGGTGTAAAATGTTATGACATTAGATACGTATGGAAATTAAGAACGTTATGTGGCCACCTTCATTGTACAAGTCTTTCGACTGACCCTGTTTCATCGAACTATGAGTCAATTTCGATTTTATTTAGTAAAGTAGCTTCTCGTTTGACCGTAGGACGGTAACTGGGTCTACATAACATAGAAACATTGGATACAGTCACCGGAAATAGAGAGCCGGTCCTCCACAGCAGTAGTCAATAACCATGAGAGTAAGGATGTGCTCATGTAACAACTTCGCAAAAGCGGTACTAAAGTGATGAACCCAAGTCTCGCCCATATCAACAAATCAGGGCTCACTCAGTTTCATTCGTTCTAAAACAGTCCAAAAGTGATTGGGAATCCATTTAACATTTGCTTTTGCTCACTATTTAACGAATCAGCCACAACTTTTGCACGAAGCTTTCTACTGTTACTGTCCATACTATGTTTCCCCGTTTTTAAAGTTTCTCGGTGCGTGTAAGAATCCCACATACGCTTAGCACATATAAAAAGCACGATATTTGCTGGTAACATTCATACTTACCCCACCTAGTTCACTCCTCGCAAATACTGTGCACAGTAGTGCAACACTGATATTAAGGTTGTTTGATGTTACCTGTCTTTCGTTTCGAGCGTCCTGTTTCCTTGGGATAAGAAAAAACTATAGCACCATACATTTATACGTATTACTGTTCAATACATGTGAGGGTCGCCTGCCAACGCATCCCGAAAGTTACTGACGTTGCCTGTTAGTTCGTTTGCGTATTTTGTGAGTAACAGATGAGCCCGTTACTCTTGTAGCATTAATAGCGAGAATATTTGTCACCTGTAATGAAACTTTTCAAGGAAAAATGCATTTTTTCGACCTAACAGTGCATTTTAGACCAATGCATTTTGTCTGCTTGTTCCATCCTTCAAGTATAGTTATTGAAGGTCTTAAAAACAGACACAGCAGTCAAAACAAAGTATGGAAGGGACATAGGTATGCTACCTTAAATTACATGAGCAGTTTTCAGTACTAAATGACAAGTATTATTAAACTAGAGCTAGGAATGATTTCTATAAGAAAAGACATTGCAAAGCTTAATATTAGTAAAGTATGCCCTATAGCCCATAATAATATCCAAAGAAGTGACTGCAGAACAGGCAGGAACAACGTGAGACCTGAGTTTCTCCTGGTATATGCAAATAACAGGAATGCAGCCATTTTCAACGCCAGGGTTTGCTCATGCCGAAATATCAGCCGTTGTCGACGTCGTCTTCCGGCTGCACCTCCGTAACTTAATTGAACAGGCGAGAAAAAGGTCAGGTGTATTTCAGAAAGAGTTGAAAACGCTGCTAATATCAAACAGTTGCGATAGCATTAAAGAGTACATGAACTATTTACTTTGACATAGGTCTACCACATTGTCACGAACGTGTGTTACGTGTTTTCCTATATCTTCAATATCAAGAATGGTTCTGTTGCTGCTGCTTTGTTTTTATTGTTCCATACAGTTGGGCGTCCAGAAAGCTATTTTAAATGAGCATGGCGATCAACAACTATTGTGTGACGACAGTGGCGAACCATAACTCGACGGACAAAATTTCGGAGGTCGTTCAATTATATTATCTGAGTGTTTTGGTATAAGGAATTTGTGCTTCTGTGGTCTCCGGTGGCTAGTAACAGAATAATAACATAAATATGATTTATTCGGCTTTGTTACCAGAACAATCTCTCACAACAGTGAAAAAGCTTGTAATACGCAATCACCAAAACGCCGTAACACGAAAGGATCCGGTTTTCGTGGGCGACTCATGTGACTGCTATCGCGTCGTCGTGTCGCTTTTCTACTGCATTCAGAGAACCCATTTATGAGGCGCATATCGGCTGATTCTTCATCGGCAAACCTACCCGCACTGCTGTGTATCACGGTTAACCTTCACCTAAATCGGTCAGAAAAATAAACCTGAGACCGGACAGTGCAGTACTGAGTGCAAGCTTGAGAACCAAGTGTGTTGTCAACGGTAAGGATCGTGAGTGAAAGGAACATGGCCGTTTCCAAACATGACACGCAACGTATATCGTCGACATTTGCACTGTTCTCTGTGCAATAAAGATACAAAGCTAATTGGTGCAATAACTGATATAGCTCTCTAATGAGTAGCCGTAGAGAATGGGCCCGTTATAGAATAATACTCTGACAGTTTGTCAATGGATTTCTAGTTCACCCTGCATATAAAACTGACGTCATATGAATTAGAACCGAAGATTTTTCAGTGTTTTTTCTACACAATTACGAAGAAAGTTCGTTTCTATATTGTCTAAATCTGTGTATACGTGTAACAATTTGAAATGACTTCTACATGTCAATGAATAAAATGATCGGAGGCAGTAATGACAACAATAACAACAAAATTAATAATATAATTTCCAGTATTCAATTCGTCATCTAACCCATCCAAATTTGTTTTCTGTGATTGCCTTAAAGCACGTAAGCCAAGTGCCTGTGCGATTAGTTTGAAAATCGTAAGAACTGTTTTCCCCCCTTCCGAGCTCGTGCTCCATGTCTCTAATGACCTCGTCACAAACTACTGTTTACCGTTTGCAACGTAATCAATTAGAATAATGCAATGGCTCTGAGCACTATGGAACTCAACATACGAGGTCATCAGTCCCCTAGAACTTAGCACTGTTTAAACCTAACTAACCTAAGGGCATCACACAATCCATGCCCGAGGCAGGATTCGAACCTGCGGCCGTAGCAGCAGCGCGGTTCCAGACTGAAGCGCCTAGAACCGCTCGGCCATCGAGGCCGGCCGAGAATAATTCCCTTCCACAGTACGAAAGGAACTTTGTTTTCGTGGAGGCCCGCTGGTGTCAATCCGTTGCTTCTATTGTTGAGTCGTTTCTGGTGCACCCAAGTCTCATCCGCATCAGTAAATCTGGGCACAAAGCTAATTTGATTCTTTCTAAAAACTTCCCCGATGTTATTGCTGCGAAATTCATTTTCACATTTGCACTGGGTTGCATTTATAAAGTGCACAAAGCTTTCTCACTGTTATTACTTCATACACCTTTAACAGTGCATTCCCCATTTGTCTTATGTTGGAAATCTGTATCTTCATACATACTCTGCAAGCCACCATACAGTGCATGCCGGAAAATACCTTATACCACTGCCAGTCATTTTAAGGTGTGTGTGTGTGTGTGTGTGTGTGTGTGTGTGTGTGTGTGTGTGTGTGTGTGTGTGTGTGTGTGTGTGTGTCCATCCGTTTCATCCTTCGTCACTATTACGACTTCGCAGTAGACTCTTAGAACTGAGAGAAGTAATTATCACCAAGTGGCTGGATACCAGACAGTTTCGTTACAAATCTGAGGCGAAATGTTGTTTGTTCAAACTGTTGGCTGTACGCGACCACTGCAATAAATATCTACGTTTTTGGGCTCTTTATATGTATCGGTACCATTGTATTCATCCCCCTTTAGTATTTTAAACTAGTTTTTATTACTAGCTCCTACTTTCCAGGTGATATTTTATTGGAAATTTCCGCATTGTATGCTCTCTCATGTACGAGCAGTACTGCAAGACCGTTATATGCCGCGCTCTGGTGCCACTTAAACAACGAAGACGATTTAACTGGCTCATTGACAACAACAATGTGAAAAGAAAGAAGTGATTCACTTGTACTCTGTTATGATGAATAACATGTCAGTGAATAGTATGGCGACCAGATGAAACAGGCAGTAGAACTCGATTCATTGCTAATATATTCGGGAAATGCCATCAGTGTACAAAGGAGACTTGTTACGACACACTCGTCCGGCCCATCCTAGAATATTGCTCAAGCGTATGAGATCGACATCGAGTAATACTAACAAGCGATACTGAACGTATACAAAGTAGGGCATCACCAGTGGTCACAGATGAGTTTGACTCATTGGAAGGCGTGGCGCAGATGCCCAAAAACATGAACTGTGAAAAACAACGTCAATTTGACGTCTACATACATACTCCGCAAGCCACCACAATATGCACGGCGGTTGCTGCCTTGTACCATCACTAGTCATTTCCTATCTTATATATGAAGATAGTAACTGCTCTCGAAAGAACAGATTCCACTGACGAGCTTGCCGCTTCTGTAGAATAAACGATAAATAATTGAAACACTCAGCTGCCGACAGGTGTTGATATACCTCGATGGGGTCACATGAAAATATGTGCCCCGATCGGGACTCGAACCCGGGATCTCCTGCTTACATGGTAGACGCTCTATCCATCATTAAAAAAAAAAAAAAACCTCATTTTGTTCGTTTTAGTTCGTTGCATCTGCTCGGGGCGGACGTCGCAAGACAGCCGTTTCAATTCGTCGTTGACCCATTAACTCAGTTTTTTTTATTACAGAGGACAGCTAAGCCTCTGACCGAACACGCTGAGCTACCGTGCCGGCGTCCATCTGAGCCACCGAGGGGACAGACGAATAGCGCGACTGCAGGGACTTATCCTTTGCACGCTTCCCGTGAGACCCACATTCTCAACTGCCCACAATCTATATACGTAATGTACCTAATAGATATTTGCCCATCCACTCATTACTCGAGAACACCAAGGTGACGATTCCCGTAAGAGTCCGGGCAACCTGTGCGCATTCGCACAGACGGTCAATGGCTGGGTAACCTTTAACTATATATGAAGATAGTAACTGTTCACGGGAAACTTGCAAGCGGTAAGTCCCTGCAGTCGCGCTATTCGTCTGTGTCCTTGGTGGCTCAGATGGATAGAGCGTCTGCCATGTAAACAGGAGATCGCGGGTTCGAGTCCCGGTCGGGGCACACATTTTCAGCTGTCCCCATCCAGGTATATCAACACCACCTGTCGGCAGCTGAGTGTTTCAATTTATCATTTATTTCCTATCTTGTTTCACGCGCAAATGAAGCGAGGGAAAAACGACTGTCTATTAGCTTTCATACGAGCCTTATTACTCTTATCTTTTCTTCGTGATTATTACGCAACCTGCACCGTGGTGACAGTAGAATCGTTCTGCTGTCTGTCGCAAATGTCGGTCCTACAAACTACATTTCGCGAAAAGAACGTCTTCTTCTCTCCAGTGATTCCCATTTGCGTTTGCGGAACATTTCTGATCGAACCTATCGGTAACAAATCTAGCAGCACGCCTCTGAATTGCTTCGATGTCTTTCTATAATGCGATCTGTTGGTTGTCTCAAGCACTCAGTAGTGGGTCCGACAAGTGTTCAGTACGCGGTCTCTCTTATCTATGAGCTACATTTTCCTAGAATTCTTCCAGTAAACTGAAGACGACCATCCGCCTGCCCTACAACCGATCTTAGTCGCTCGTTCCGTTTCATGTCGCTTAGCAACTTTACTTCTGGATATTTAATCGATGCGACTGTACCAAGAAGCATACCACTAATAATGTATTCTAACAATGCAGAATTATTTTTCCTAGTCATCTACATTAACTTGCATTTTTCCGCATAGAGAGCAAGCTGTCATTGATTACACCACATCGAAATTTTGTTCGAGTGATCCTGTGTCCTGCTACAGTCATTCAACGATGACGTACACTACAGCGTCATCACCAAAAAGTCCAGACTGCTGCTCACCCTGTCTAACCTTCCTTTATGTATGTAGAAAAAACCGAGCGATGTGGCGCAGAGTTTAGACACTAGACTCGCATTCTGGAGGACGTCTGTTCAAATCCTTGTCCGGCAATCTAGATTTAGATTTTTCCTTGAGTGCCCTAAATCACTATACGCGAATGTCGGGATGGTTCCCCTTCCTTGAAACGTTTCTAATGACCTCGGGACGTTGAATTCTAATCTTTCTTCCTTCCTTCCTCCCTCCCTCCCTTATATAGAAAACAAGAGCGCGTAAATTATTTACACACGTTCAGCACCTTTGGATGGGTTTCCCTTCACAGTGACTTTACGACACGGCTTTATGTCAGTGTGGCTTGGTGGTTAAATACCAGAAAATATTTTCGGAAGTCTGGGATTCAATCCTCAGACAGTCATAGAATTTTATCGCTTGTTTCATCTCTGTCAACGATTTGTTAATGTGGGAAGTACGAAGATGCACTTTGGTTCAGAGTTCACATTACACTGAACGTCCCCTTAAAATTGGCTGAGTAAGTCAGCTCAGAGAGTGGAGGAAGGTAACCGCCTATACTAGGATTATGTCCGGTGCGGCACTGCAGTGTTCAAAGCCACTCTTATGGCTGAGCACACCACTTCACATTTTTTTTTAACAGCAGTGCAGATGACCCACTTTGAAAGAAACATACACAACCGAAAAGACTTCAAATATCAGTACAAACAAAACAGTTTACAGATCAACGTGAGAGTTCCGTCTACGCGCAACATGTACCAAGGGGGGGAACGACGCAATTCATTTGTATCAGTGCCCTCCACAATCCTGCTATGTTCTATTATAGCTTCTATAGAGATGCATTATGTTCACCATATGAGTACTTTAAAGGCCATGAAAAGATTTCCTAAAATGAAGAAACTGGCCACTGACTTATGCGTCACAATTTACAGCTTCCTGAACGCTGAGGATACGTCTTCGCCAAGTCAAACTGCATGCTAATTTCTACAGGAAAATTGTTTAGCGTGAGAACACAGGTAACGTCGCCCGACCTCTGGCAACTGTCATTTGTCTTAGCACATCAACTCCAGCAAACATGTTACAGTAGGAACTTTGTAGGTGTGATAAGCTGCTTTGAATTCCTGTCGCCTCAACTAGAGCGTAAATACATTCATTCAATACCCCATCTTCAACAAGTATGAGACGTATGTAAATCTGAGATATTTCCTTACTGTATAAAAATTGAAGGATGGTCACATATTTGCTTAATGGGGGTAATTTGAGGTTTGTGCAGTATCGTGAGAGGCTCCTCTAAGCTACTGTTCAGCCTTACAACCAGCGGCCCGGCGTTGGATTCCTATTTCAAGACGATAATGAACAATCAGACGGCGCCTGTTTCATGAACACTTTCCCCAGGAGTTGGAAATCCGACTAATGGAGTGGTCTACAGCAGTAGTCATCAAACATTTTTGCTCATGAACCGATACTGTCACTGTGGAGCGACACTTCGGGCCGCTCGTATACCAATCTTATAATTAATTGATAAACTACACGGTGGTGGTGGTGGTTAGTGTTTAACGTCCCGTCGACAACGAGGTCATTAGAGACGGAGCGCAAGCTCGGGTTAGGGAAGGATTGGGAAGGAAATCGGCCGTGTCCTTTCAAAGGAACCATCCCGGCATTTGCCTGAAACGATTTAGGGAAATCACGATAAACTACACGAATTAGTTATAAGACCCCAACAGACTACATATACCAAGGACGCGATACACTGGAACTGCCTCAAAGTACTGATCGTTAAAGACGGTACCATTCGGAACACTTCGTGTCGATTGTTCTCTGTTTCAAATTGCTGCTACCCTCAGTGACTCCAAAGTTGTGAAACTGCGATTGCTCGATGACGTGTTGTATTGTCTGTGTGTGCAGATGATTATTGGTTAAAAAAAGTAATTGTACTTAAATTGAAATGCATTATGCAACATGAGACACGATCACAAATGTTTTCTAAGTGTTTGGAATGTCATTTCCTTCTACTCACTACATTGTAAGTATTACAACAGCCTTAATTTGATTTCGTATTCCTTGCTTCAAATATGTACCCCGTTTGAAGATGATAAAGTGCATTAACGAATGCATGTTACTTCAGTTGAAATTTGTGCCATAGCAACTGATCGGTACGACGCACTCAGGCCCACGAGTTGTCAACACTGGAAGACAAGCAAGAAAGCGTCCGTCCTATCACGTTCCCTCGTTCCACGACCATATATTTATATGCCTCATCGGCCAGAGTCACGTTTGAGGATGCTGCCGAACTATTCGCTTGCCTACTACAATTCCTCCACTATAGGTCTATTCGACGAAGTAGTTAGGTACAGCCAATAGTTTAAACAGGCGAGTGTTTATTCTTTATAGGTTTCAACGTAATCCTTCTTCGGAAGCTATTAAACATTAGCACCTGTTAGAAATGGAAATGTATATTCTCACGTTTTATGTCCACACACTACATTCGTAGTGTCCCACCCCAACACACTCATTACTCGTGGAAGACATTCTTACCAAGTCCCGTAAGAGTTCGGGGAATATGTGTGCATGCGCACAGAAGAAGGAGGTCATGGCCAGTATTGCCGGAACTATATACTTATATGGATATGGTGTCTGTTCTTTCGGACATATCTGTAAACACGAATACAAAAACTACGCATTACAGGTCACTGAGGAACCGTCTCAAATTAAAACATGCGAAATGCGTACGGCAAAAATACAACCTGTCCGCCTCCATAGCGCAGCGGTAGCGTTACCGCCTACCACGCAAGGGGGCCCGGGTTCGATTCCCGGCAGGGGACTGGATTTTGTGTGTCTTTCATCATCATTTTCATCATTACTGACACGCAAGTCGCCGAAGTGGCGTCTACTAAAAAGACTTGCCAAAGGCGATATCCCGGCCAATAAATGTCATACGATCATTTCACTTCATTTACAAAAAGTCCTGTTTTTAATTACACCACATCTACAAGAGAAATTCATAATAATACATCCTCTTGGTAAACGGATCGTGTAGAGACATCAGAGAATTCAGGTTAACAAAGACGTCCGCCTTATGAGACGGTTTTGGGGCTCAATTTTCTGGACTTACCCGTTCACGTAACGAGATTGGAGCAGCCAGACAGGAAGCCCATAACACGCTCAGCTGATGGCGCGGCCGTGCTCAGCTGACGGGCCGACCCGACGGTCAGCGTAGCAACAGGTGCCGCGCCGCGCCTGCTGCCCATCAACGTCAGCCGCTGCCCCCCTCCCCCCCACCCACTACCCTGTCCCCGTGATTTGTGAAACGGCGGCCGCCGATCCATTCCCATTATCGCGCAGGTTCGCCTCGCGCCGTACGTCATGGCAGAGCGCCGCGCTTGCCAGACGCCGCCCTGCCTCGCCTCCAACACAACCAAACCTGCTAGTCACGTGACCGAGTTACAGAAGCGCTTTCATACCATTCGAAGTAGATGACAAGTAATACCCTTTCCATAACCCAACATCACTTAACCTGTACGCTACACTGTTAACACTCGAACACTCTGCAGACCGTGATAGAATTTCTGTGTTTGTGTGTGTGTGTGTGTGTGTCTTTTAAATTATGTATTCCTAAAGCCCCCTTTACACCTAAGCGAACATGCAACATAATTCTCTCTCGTTGCGTAAATTGAAGACACAGGGGGGAGAATGGAAAGGAAAGGGAAGGGGGAAGGAACTATTGATATCAGCTGGCTCGGGACATAATGCGGAATCAGCGCCGACAAGTGAAAATGTGTGTCGGACCGGGATTCGAACTCGGGATCTCCTGCTTACTAGACAGCTGCGGTAACCACTGCGCCAACCAGCAGAGAGTTCAGTGCACCTTCGCGGTCTATCTCGGCCCATATTCCTGCGTAGCCCCACTTATCCGTAATCCCCGTCCATGTCCTCTATGATCGCTACTTCGAAATTGTCGCAAGGGGTTGAACGTAAGCATCCGCACTGAAAGCCGTCAATTCCTTCTACATCTACATCTGCATATATATTCCGCTAGCCACCAAGCGGTGTGTGGCGAAGGGCACAATTCGCGCCTAAGTCATAATCCCCCCCCTCTGTTCCACTCGCGGATCGCGCGAGGGAAAAACCACTGTCTGAACGCCTCAGTACGAGCTCTTGTTTCCCTTACCTTTGAATGGTGATCACAGCGCGATTTGAAAGTTGGTGGTTATAATATATGTTTCACATCCTCGGCGAAGATCGGATTTCGGAATTTAGTGAGCAGCCTCTTCGGTTTAGCGTGCCGTCTATCTGCAAGTGTGTCCCACTTCAAACTTTCTATGAGATCTGTAACGCTCTCGCGATGGCTAAATGTACCAGTCACGAATCTTGCCGCTCCTCTTTGGACCTTCTCAATCTCCTGATACAGACACAACTGGTAAGGGTCCCATACAGACGAACAATACTCCAAGACTAAACGAACTATCGTATTGTAAGCTATTTCCTTTGTTGATGGACTGCATCGCTTCAGGATTCTACCAATAAACTGCAATCTAGAGTTCACGTTATCCGTTACTTGTGTAATCTGATCATTCCATTTGAGATTTCGCATAGTCACATCCACATACTTGACGGACGTTACCGCTTCCAAAGACTGGGCATTTATTTTGTACTCGTACATTAATGGGGATTTTCGCCTTGTTATACGCAGTAGGTTACACTTACTAATATTGAGAGATAACTGCCAGTCATTACACCACGCATTTATTTTCTGCAAATCCTCATTGATTTGTTCACAATTTTCGTGTGATACTACTTTCCTGTAAACTACGGCATCATCGGCAAACAGTCTAAGGCCGCTGTCAGTGCCATCAACCAGATCGTTTATGTAAACCGTAAGAAGCAGAGGATCTATTACGCTGCCCTGGGGCACACCTGAAGTTAGCTTGTTTCTGTTGAAGTCACCCCGTTCAGGACGACATCGAGACGAATCAATTATACGGATGTGTGTTGTCTGGTCCAAAAGAATGGGCACCACGCATTGATATACACTGATGAACCAAAATATTATGACCACTGCCCACAGCGATGTTGTATGCTGACTGGTGACGCGGAGGGGACGTAACGCGGTAAGAGAAGTACATACGCGGAGTAGAGACGAAAGGGGAATCTTTCTAGTGACGATAAGTGGCGCAAATGCGGAAATCCACCGCCTGAGACGACTTTGACATAAGCCACATTGTTGTGTCCCAATGCCTGGGAGCGAGCATCTCGGAAACGGCGAAGATGGTCGGCTGTTGGACTGTTACTGTCGCGAGTATCTATCAAAAGTGGTTGAAGAATGCTGAATCACGAATAGACGACAAGAAGGTGTATGTCCACACCTCATCACAGAACACAGGGATCAGAGGCTTGCCCGCTCTCAAAAGTTGAATAGGCGGCGATCTGTGGCAGATCTGACGACGACGTATAGTACTGGCTCGGGCAGAAGTGTTTCTGAGTGCACCGTTGAGCGCACAATGCTGACACGGTGTTCCGCAGCAGAGGACGCCTATGTGTTCCCATGTTGACCCAACAACATCGTCCATTACGGTAATAGTGGGCACGGGATGATCGAGATTGGACCGCGGATCAATGGAATCTAGAGATGGGTCGTTCGCGAACTAACGGGTCCAAAGGAACGGCTCATCAAGATGAACGGAACGAGCGAGCAAGGAATTCTAAGGAAGGGTCTTTCATAGTTCACTTCGGTCGCGGCTTTCTACTTGTAGTTCCGGGGAACGGGAAACCGTCGATCTCGTTCCAGCCTCGGTCCCGTTCCCGTCTGTCTCGGTTTCGGTCTCGATCTTGCTCGGCCGGACTCGGCCTCCTTCTCGTGGCCACTCGTCGGAGTTCCACAGCCGACTGCTCACAGTTCAGTATCGAGCTGTTCGTTTCGTTCGTTGTGCACGCCCATTCTAGATCTATTTCAGACCTTTTTTGAACTCTGAACGCCTGGTTCTTTTCGTATTCTATTCAGCGTCCATGACTGGTAATTAAAATGTGTTTTATAATTACATAAATTACATAAAAATTACGTGGTATGTAATACATACATCTTTTCAGGTAACAAACCGGCATATAAGCTTATTTCACTATTTCGATAAACAGCAGAAGAAATACTTGTAAAAAGGCAAGATTTTTTTGTTATTACATATGCAAAGGGAAGTCGGCACGGCACACACAAGTGACCATTTTCCGTCTTTTTTTTTATCCAAGGTAAAAGAGCGTGTTCATAGTTATGGAAGGCAGAAAGATTTACAACAGAATGAAGCCCGCGCTCCATAATCGAGTGTCTAGTGTCACATTTTGTAAAGAGAATATGATAACTTCTACAATATTATTTCAGTGGTACAAGGTGGCGCACAAAAAATCAGCTCCGAGTGCTAGACTCGTCATCTATTGTTTAGAAGTTGTTGTTTGCATTAGCTTATTTGTTATTTCTTCACAGCCTAATTACTACATGTTTATGTATACTGCCTGAAGCGATCAACTAATCGTGCTTAATTGGCGAACAGTCTGTACTCGGTCCCGGTTTTTCAGACGCCGCCTTATATTGTTTCACTGCGATCAGCCACATAACGCAGTTGGCTAAACGAGAGGTTTTGCAGAATCACGAAAATTACAAGTGAGTGAGAATTCTGTTATGAATAAAAACCCTGTACTCCAGGGGTGAGGGAAGTGTCCCTTTTGGCGCCTTCCATCTTCTGTCACCTATGCTACTAATGTTCAATTTTTCATAAGAACTATATACCAAGCACAAATGAAAGGTCTTGGCCATCAAATTCAGCTTATCTGAATCCGACGAAACCCAACTGGCACTCTACAGAGCGCCAGCTTGCCCACAAAACACCCAACCATGAATTACAGGAAGTGTGCCACAAACCTCTGGAAAACTGACACGCAGAATCATTGCTGAATTGCGTTCCAGATATGAACGAACACGTTTTCAAGTAGGTGGCCACAGTGTTTAGCGTTATCAGTGCAATTAGTAGTAGTCACACATGCGTATAATTGATTCACACAACTGCTTCATCTCGACGGGTAATGAATCCTCAACCTTCAGTGCGGATGCCCAATTACTTTCGACTGCCTGCGGAAATCTCGAAGTAGCGAGCATGTTGGACATGGACGGGGACTGCACATAGGTGGCACTAGGTGGGAATGTGGGTTAGCCGGGAAGCGCGCCGAGGTAGTCTGTGCAATTGCAGTAAACACTGCGTCCGGGTGGCGCAGTGTTAACACAATTATCTAGTGAGCAGGATATACCGGGTTCGAATCCCGGTCCGCATGATTTTCACTCGTCGCTCCTGATTCGGCAGTTGACATCTATAATTCCATTTCCTTTCCTTTCTCCCCCCTCCACTTTCAGCTTACACAATGTGTGTCACAGCTGCGGATTGCGCGTGGTGTCTGTATTTGCAGACACTTCCGAAAGAACAGACACCTCGCTCTCATATAATTCTCTCTGGCGTAAATGCTAGGCCTGCTTGAGCAAACGGCATTCGGGCGTGGTCGGTTAGCATTCGCTTGTGTTCACTTGAGTTCCTCTGGTTGTCCGTCTTTCAGCGATCCACCAAAGGAAGTTCGCACTCCCTCCGCTCTGGCGCTATAAATACAGAAAGCTTTCGTCTGCTGTCTTGTCTACTGTTGCTGTTGTTGACGGTATGAGCTGCGTTGCGATGGAGTGGTCGTCAAAGAATCTGACGTTGCTCATACAACAATATATATAGATACGTACTTCACGTATTGAGAAGAGCTACAGCACGAATGCTTAGAGAAGGGAATATGGTAGATACAAATTCGCCGCAGCACTAAAGGTCCCAATGGGAACGTGATGAAGACGATAAATTCATTACATGCTTCCATCAAGGTGGGTGGGGAGGGGGAAGAAAGGAAGGAAAGGATTAGCACAAGTTTTGTAATTCTTTTCATTAAGCAGAAAAAGCACAATAAATTTTCTTGAAAGTAAACGAGGGCGAATATTATGTTGATTAACAATAAAAATATACGAAATATTTGATCATTCTCGTTGCTTACGTTTATGGTAACTTTAGTTACACGGCCTATGTTATGTTAGAGACATTTCATGATAAATAATGGTTTACCCAGGCCCACGCTCTCTGCTGTCTAGCAAACTATATAGCAAATTTTATCAGGTAGCCTATGTGAGCGGTTTATGTACTATGTTTAACACTGACGTTTTCTTCCTCTTGCACACTTTAATTAAATTCCTGAAATAATTCGCATATTTGACTGTAGAGAGCAGAAACTCTCCGATATAACCTGAGTGTAATGCTAGCCAGTCTTAAGGGCATTTTGGTTATCGTAATTAGCGTTCTGCTTTTAAATTTCTTCCTCAACTATAAGAAGGAGGCAGCGAAAAGCGTCAACCGACTTAATTATGTGCAGTTTTGGACTAATGCAACGGAAAATAGGACGTGCAATTCGGTGTTACGTGGATTATAATCACGTATTTCAGGTTTACGCACAAAGTGAGACGTCTGAATTCTTCCTGTCTCACTACAATCTGCTTATTTTGTCAAAACCTCTACGCATAATAACCCTCGCCAAGTATTAATGTTTTGCATCGTGGCTCTAACTATATAGTGTTGTATCCTGTCCTAATAAGCTACGCTCTTTGTCTCGTGATCTCTTCTGCTCCCTCTAATGTAAACGCATGCTCACAGATAGAAGCGAATTATAGTGAACACTGGCGAACTGTCTGTGAACGCGTATCCACTCGTGTTAGATTCGGTGCAAAGGGGTCGTAACAGAATGCAGATGATCTACATACGTATTCTGCAAAACCACATGCGATGTACGGCACAGTGGTCCTTACAAAACATTCTCTTTGCCGTTCCACTTGCAAACGGAATGAGGGAAAAATTACTGACTATATGTCTCAGTATGAGCCCCGATTCCTCTTGTCTTTGAGGTCCTTACGCTAGATATACGGGGTGTTTCCGTAAGAGCTGCAAAAATGTAACAGGACATAGAGAATGCTCCACTGAACAATTTGAGGTAGGAAACCTGGGGTCGGGAAAGCCAGCTTGAGGTATGGAAGTAAACTCGTCTACTGCTTTGCCTAGTTTACTGTTTTCCAGCTTATTTACAACTAACACGCGTACAAGTTTACATGTACTGTGTTGTTTATTTACAGGCACATTTTTTTTTACTGCAAGGAAACAAGGACGAGCCTGATTACTAGGAATTCATGATGCAGGTTTTCTCTACTTTACTTGTCCATAATGTGGCTCTGTTGTATCGTATTTACATTGTTTCATGACAGAACGTGCTACGAATAAATGACCGACCCACTCATTACTCAGTACAATACGATGAAGTAGAACTCTGACGTGCGTCCTGTGTACGGGGGCGTATGTTGCAATGCTCTTGCTGCTGAGAGGCTGTACAGAGAATGATTTCTTAACAGGCATCATCCATCACGACGAGTGTTTATTTCTTTCGATCGATGAATGCGGAAAATTGGTTCATTGGAGAGAAGAAACGAGGGACCTGGCAACATGAGGACCACTCGCATACCTGATTCTGAAGAGAGGGTGGTCGAACGTGTTGTAAAGGAACCCACGGCAAGTATTCGTCGTAAAATCACTTGTGAATGAGACCCCAGAGGCTACGGAGGTGAAATTAGTTGCCAGAATTGTAGCTGTCTGTGATGTGATTCGAAACACATCAGGGACAGTTGTCAGGGTGCGTCAAAATCTTGTTCGCCGATATCATGTTTGCATTGAGGCTGATGGCCATCAGTTTCAGCACAGTGCAAATGGTACGTTCATTGTGTCAATGATGGTACTTGCAGTTAACTGTAACTACTGTAAATAAAAAAGTACACAGAAATGTGATTTTATTCCTATTATCTCCTTAAGCTGGCCTCTCCGATCCCAGGTTCTCTACGTCAAATTGTTCAGTGGAGCATCCTCCACGCCCTGTTAAATTTTTGCACGCTCTTACGGAAACACCCTGTATGTTGCTCGCGGTAGGCTTTCTGCAGTCTGTCATTAAGGGCGGTTCTCTAAACTTTCTTAAGAGACCTTCGTGAAAAGAACGTCTGCTTCCCTACAGGGATTCCCATATGAGTTCACGAGCAAATCCTTCACACTTGCTTGTTGACTGGACATACCGGTAATACATCTAGCAGCACGCCTCAGAATTGTTTCGATATCTTCCTTTAACGGAGTAATAGGATGTAAACCTATATATTTGTTCTACTATAAAACCCTTACATCAGTCTTCTAGGAATAATACGGACTCTGAAATGAATACACCGGCGGCAACGAACTACAAGACAATATTAAGGGATTGGAAGAATAAGTAGGGGGGAGATGAGAATGAAAATAATGATACTGAGAGAAGAATTGGACACAGCACTGAAAGATCTAAATCGAAGCATGACGCCTGGAGTGGACGTCATTCCCTCAGAATTATTGAGATCCTTAGCGGAACCAATTATACAAAAATTATTCCTCCTGGTACGCAAGATATATCAGATACGCGAAATACCTCCGGACTTCAAGGATGATGTAATCATTTCAGTTAAAAAGGAGACAGATGCAGAAAGGTATGCATATTACTGAACAATCACTTTATTAAGTCGTGGTTGCAAAATATCACATCAGTTACTTACAGAAGAATGGAAAAATCAGAACAAGCCGACCTGCGGGAAAATCGGTTTGGGTCCCGGTGGAATATAGGACACGCGAGACAATACTGACATTACATCTTATCTGGTAAGACAGGCTGAAGACAGGAAAACTTACATTTAATTTGCAGATGTACAGAAAACTTTGACAGTGTCAACTGGAATACGCTCTTCGGAATTCTGAAGGAATCAGGAAAAAAAATACAGGAAGTGACAGGTTGTTTACAACTAATACAGAAACCAGACTGTAGTTATAAAGAGTCGAAGGACATGAAACTTAATCAGTGATTCAGAAGGGAGTAAGAGTTGAAGCCTACCGCGATGTTATGCAGTTGTATGAGGGATGTTCAAAAGAAAAGGTACAACACTATAGGTATAATTGAAGTCTTGACGCAAAATTAATCACCACAGCTCAGAGCACAGCATACGCTGTTTCACGAACCGAAGGATTCCCTGTTCTCAGAATTCATACAGCTTTTACAGGAGCCAGAGTACATCATTGTGTACTTCAGTCCGTCGACCGAATTGAAGCCCTTCCCCTTTGAGATATTTTTAGCGTACCAAACACATAGACGTCGCACGGCGACATGTCCAGGCCATAGGGCGGAAGCTGAAGCTACTCCCACTTGGACTTGGCCATTACACTGTGTGTGATCTTGGAGACGTTGGAAATCTGACAGACAGTTACGGCGGAAGAAAAATATACAGTACACCTTTTCCAATAGCGATTAAATACGCAGTTACAGAAGTGGAGCGTTGTTCCCTTGTCTGTGTTTCCACAAATAGCATGTTCCTCTCTCCATGTGTGCTGCAGTAGCGGGCGTGAAAGTAACCTAGTTGTGTCCTGTCAAACCACAACTAGACACTTAAGTTCTGATAGTTCAACCAAAACTGGAGTCTTCATGCGATCTTGTTGCCCCAGCACAGCAATAGCTCGCAGATCTTGTGTCTGTTGCTTTTTCTTGAGAGGCTTTTATGGAATTACAGTGTACCTCGGTAAGGCTTTTTATCTCATCAAAATAAAAAAGTCGGTAGTTCAAATGGCTCTGAGCACTATGGGACTTAATAGCTGAGGTCATCAGTCCCCTAGAACTTAGAACTACTTAAACCTAAATAACCTAAGGACTTCACACACATCCATGCCCGATGCAGGATTCGAACCTGCGACCGTAGCGGTCGCGCGGTTCCAGACTCCTAGAACCGCTAGGCCACTCCGGCCGGCAGTCGGTAGTTCATAGGGATTCCGGCTATTGTCGTGTTACTTGCTGAACACTTTCTGACAGATAAATACGAAACTGAGTTCTAAAATACTGCATAATCATGTGTACATCTACCAAGGTCACACGATGAAGCAAAGTCAAAATGTAGTCATTTTACAATTTGTAACTGAAGAATACATTTTATTAACGTGTCGCAAGACAAATTAGACATTCCTAAACTTTTAACAAAGCCTGTTTTTCTTGCAGATGACCGAGCTTAACCACACGCGTCCAAACACCACTCCATCATATATTCTAACACAAGAAAAGACACACCACGGATGAATTACCCGAGTGGGACGGAATTCGCTAGATATGATGTACATGCACAGACGAACAAACGATTACAATCTCAGAAAAACTGGATGCTTTATTAAAGAGAATGTGTTTTACAAATTCAGCAAGTCAATAACGAGTTTGTACGTTTCTGGCCCTAATGCAAGCAGTTATTCGGCCTGGTATTGATTGATCAGAATTGTTGAATGTTCTCTTGAGGGATATCGTCTCATATTCCGTCCAATTGGTGCGTTAGATCGTCAAAATGCGCAGTTGATTGGAGGGCCCTGCCCATAATGCTCCAAACGTTCTCAACTGGGGAGAGATCCTCGATCTTGCTGGGCAAGGCTGGGTTGGCAAGCATAAAGCCAAGCAGTAGCAATTCTCGCCGTGTGCGGGCGGGCGTTATGTTGCTGAAATTTAAACCCAGGATGGGTTGCAATGAAGGGCAACAAAACGGGGTGTAGAATATAGTCGACGTACCGCCGTGCCGTGAGGGTGCCACGGATGAGAACCGAAGGCGTTCATCTAAAATCAGCTGTAAATTGATGTTCTCATTACACCGCAGTCGCGCCGTTATTTTAGTTACGTATTACACTTATTTCAATTGCCTAGGTATAGAAAATTCTAACCATCACTCACGAAACAGTATCTACTAGAGGTACATGTATTCGCCTGAATTCAAAGGGACAATTTCAACAGATAAGCTCCTGCATCTTTACCCCGTATCACAAGATTCGGGCATGTGAAGTGGTGTAACTGGATTGCAACAACCTACGTGTTTGGTACTTGGGAGCACAGGGAGATATTTTTTTCACCACGGCTGGCAGCTATGCATGCTCTCGCATGCAAACTGCCTTTCGGTGCTGACAGTGAGTGCAGGCTCACAGCAGGAACAGGGCGCTGCAGCTGAACAATCGTTGGAACCAAGTTATGCACCGCGTTGCAGCAGGAGAGACACGGAGGGAGCCGAAGGGACTAGGGCGGTGCACTGCCAGGTGATTGTGTTATCCCTGCAGCATTCTGAAACGTAACAAACTGGTACAGGATGGTTAAGACAAATTTCGCTCGGAAACTGTGCACCAAACAGCAGTCGCAACACTATGACTATTTGAACAGAACGTACGACATTACGCATGAGAAAACCTCATCTATGCGTTAGTTCACAATACATAATGGACGAGTCATGACTGAAGAAATGAAAAATAGTTTTATACCACTTCATTTAGGAACCACCGTCAGAACTGAACACGTGCAGGCTGTCTGTTCAAATGTGTGTGAAATCTTGTGGGACTTAACTGCTAAGGTCATCAGTTCCTAAGCTTACACACTACTTAAACTAAATTATCCTAAGGACAAACACACACAGTCATGCCCCAGGGAGGACTCGGAACCTCCGCCGCGACCAGCCGCACAGTACATGACTGCAGCGCCTAAGACCGCTCGGCTAATCCCGCACGGCGCAGGTTGTCTCTAAGCGCCGATTCATGCACAACATAAACTTTATTTTTACAAAGATGTCAGTAACAGCTTGCACTGTACGTGCTTGAGCATTGTCCTGCAAAATGATGTCAGGTCTTTCAGAAAGTGTCATCGCTTCTGCCTCTAAGCTGGTCGTAGGTTGTGTTCCAAAAATGAACAGCATAGAGAAAAGTGGTGACACTTGCTGCAGGACCTGACCATCATTTTGCAGGAGAATGCTCAAGAACGTACAGTGCAAGCTGTTACTAATTTGTTTGACTGATGGGGTTGCTAAGTGCTATACCACCTACTGCACTCCCCTGCCTTAAGCCCTCGTGGGTTCAACTCGATTTCTAAACTGAACACTCCATGGCATTCGCTTCAGAACTGCTACAAATTCGTCGGGCAATAGAGCGCGCCGCTCGAACTGTCAACACAACTGGTACTGCTAAGAGTATCCAACGACTTACACATCGCTGGCAACGGGTTATACTCAATGCTGGTGACTACTTTAAAGGTCAGTAAAACTTTGAAACACGTATCTATTTTGTACGAGCTGTAAATAAATAGTTGCCGCTATTAAAGTTCCAACCCTCGCAGAATTATAACATTCCTACTATTGTTCTTTTAGCACACTATTGCAAATTGTGCGCGCAGGATGCAACATCCAACAGCCAAGCCTCTTCAGTTGCTTCCGCTGCAGTTACAAGCACAGTATGTTAACGGTGACCCTACTCAACGGCTCATCTGTATTAACCAAATTTTTATCGTAGATTTTTTAACATCTCTTCGTGCTGCCTACCTTGGCTACAAGCTTTTTTTTTTTTTTTAACCGTTAGGATAGCAGCTGTGGTTGCCTTTTAGCTACTTCTCTGGTCATGTGCGTTAACGTTTTTATCAATGCTGTTACTGTGCGAGCGTAATACTCTCAGTCATAAGTTTGCGCATTCTTTTTGTCTTTTCTAGACGGATCTGATGATGATTTCACAGAACGAAACTAGTAAAAAAAAAATTACGACTAAAAACAATTTTGAATCCTTCAAGTCACAAACTTTGTAAGTACCTTTCACTTTGAATTTATAGGAATGTGCTCAAAAATGAAAAACTAATGAGTGGACACGCTGTTTACTTCAGAAACGTGACGATAGTCACAGAGCTTGTCACCAAGCGATAGATACATCATCACCACGGTACAAAAACTAGTAGCCCGCACTTAGACCCAGCCACCTCTTTTCACCTTCCATTTTCCGTTACAGAGCATCGATGCGGTTACCTGCAGGCTGAACACCACAGCATCACGGAGGCGAACTGCCGCACACGCGACGTTCCGTATTCCTCCGCCGAGCAGTGACCAGCAACCTGCAGTGCACAGACTGCCCTCTCGCCCGCCCTGGACTCTTTTGTGTCCTGGTCAGCCCTGCCGGCCAGAACCCATTTGCATGCTGCGGCCGGTTTTTCTTCGGCCGCGTGTAAAGAGCGTATCAGCCGGACGACCCGTCCGCCGTAACTCGCCTCGCCGCATAACTTTACGCTCGTCTCACAGTTATTAATTATGCGGTAATTCTAGATAGGTCTAACTCCGCCATACAAGGCCCTGCCGCGTGACAGGCCCTGAATTTTAATGCCGTAAATTACACACCTCCGAAATTCTGCTATACTGTCTGGCGCTCCGTCCGTTGAAAAGCGTTATCTTCGGAGTGAGATGCTGAACCTTCGTTTCGTGAACTACTACTCTTATTCACCCTCAACCTTCCCAAACTACTTTAAGAATGGAAACTGAAATGACGTTCATACATTCTCGTTCGCAGTATCATTGTTCCCTTGCGTCTTTTGCAGTCCTCAAGTGTCACTTTTGCTTGTAGTTTTTTTTTTTTTTTTTCCTTTTCTGTCACTGTCCAACAACAGCCACATGCAGGTACATTTTGGACAGTGGCAGCCGCTTACCATGTGCTAATGTGCTACAGCTCACTATAAATATCTCGCTTAAATTATGTCATTTCTCCTAGAGTTCGATGCGGAAATCGTACTAAAATTACGCCATCTCTCTTTGAATGCGTGCTGATACACAAATAAAATGGAAGGAAAATGTTTTGCAGAGCTCTCTCTGCGATTACTGGAAACCAGTACCCAGTGCTGAAATGATGATCAGCCGCGATACTATCAACTCAGAGAAGGGACGCAGCTCTCTGTTTTCGAATGCACATTCTTGTTGTGACGTCATCTGTTCCGGCACTATGATTGTTAAGCTGCTCACAACCACCAGGTCAGTATTTTTCTTTCAAAGTGCGTGTAACATACTGTGCAAGCGTAGAGAACGAGAGATCCTTGAGAAGCAGTGGGGGTTAACAGCGCCGTGGCCGTGTGGTCCCCTGTTCAGGACCCGTGAGCACGGCGAAACAGTGACCAGGCCTCGGGTGGCGAACCTGTGTCTCTCTGCCACCATACTCTACACCGCCCCCTCGCTGACCACTCCCAAAAATATGCTTATGCACACTGACTCGCAACTCGCCAGCTCTAGTTCGATTCTTGCCGCTATCAATTTTTCTCATTTTATTTTATTCCTCACGATTCATCATAAAACTTAAATATATTTAAACAGTTCAATTTTTATATGTAAAATACATATGTATTCAAGGTAGTTACGGTTACTGCCCTTGTAAGTCAAAAACTACAGAGCACTACATTGTAGCACATTGGCAAAATGTTGCCCGAGCTGTCTCTGATTTTTAGAACTGCTATTCAGAACATTATCATCACTTTATTTAAGTAGTTATTTCTCAGTTTGCATTATATTTAAACCAACCCAGGTCCACATGCGCAAAATAAAACGTCAAATGCCGGTTTCCATTGCATTTTGTTCTCCACGGCATCTTATTGCTTGCTGTTTCTTTTACTACTTGACAAAAACCCTACGGTTCAAATCTACTCAAAAATAACCAAAACAAATTACTCCAGCGTAAAATTAAATTTGCAACTTACTAATGTCCGCCATTTCTTCTCCCAAAAACTTCACCAAATAATTTACAGATGCTTTATGAAGAGTGTCGTCTGCCTCCTATCCCCTCATTGAAGATATTCAATATAATGTCCAGAATTTACAAATTCTTTTAACTATGGTGAGAGAAGTATTGTGATATTATTTTCACAGCAAATACGAGAACCAAACAAGTCCTGTCACGCAAACACACAGAAAACTTCCCCCCATTATATGCAAAAAACCGTAGAACAATTACGAAGCAACACCACCAAGTTTATTGTCGTTTAATTAAAGTTGTGCAACGACCTAGTTCCCCAGTAGACGTGCTCTTGAACTCATAAAACAGCAATACACAAAAGCGGTCCAATCACAGTTAGCAACAACTATAACAGAGAGCAGAGCACACTATCTGATCAAAGTGTCCGCTACCCGCATGTGCGCAATTGACCACTACGTGTCATGAGAGGCGAACCCGGCAGTATAGAAGTTGAATAATGTGTTGCCACTACAGAACCAGTAAAACTAATATGCTTCGTTCACGAGACCTCAGCGACTTCTTAAGTGGACTGTTGATAGTCTTAGAAATATCGAGAATCCGATATATCGACATTTAAACAAACTTCACTACTTGTGCCCACGATGTAGCGCAAAAATGTATCGATAAGTCAACGGAAAAATGTCGACGTAACAGCCTATAAAAATATCGGCTGCACATTTCAAATATATTGCCGGTTTTAGAGCTGTATATGTATGTATTCATTTATTATTAAATATTCTGTACGCCAATAAGCTTGGCGTAACCATTTTCTTAGTGGCCGGGCGGTTCTAGGCGATTTAGTCTGGAACCGCGCAACTGCTACGGTCGCAGGTTCGAATCCTGCCTCGGACATGGATGTGTGTGCTGTCCTTAGGTTAGTTAGGTTTAAGTAGTTCTAAGTTCTAGGGGACTGATGACCTCAGATGTTAAGTCCCATAGTGCTCAGAGCCATCTAAACCATTTTCTTAAAAATGGTGATTGCATGCAAGTGGCACAATAAAATATGACCGATGGGTCCGCCGTTAGGTTTCGTCACATATCGGATTTGTCCGGAACACTTCATGTCGAGTTCTCTGTTTTTTCATTTCTGCCAATGCCAGCGACCTAGCAGTTGCAGTGTCAAAATTGCGTGGTGTAGTCAAACGTTATAGTTTCTGTTGGTAGCGCCGAACGCCGATTACATCAGCATTTCCCCCACGCGTCTCCGCCCACCGTAAGGACCAGTCTTGTCATGTAGATTTTTATCCTTCATTTTCAGCAACAGTTTTTGAAGAATGCTGATGTGAAGAAATAGTACATCGGAACTCTTGTTATTCCATTCACATCGCCACGCTGCTCAAGCAGGTTTGTGATTGGCATACGAAATTCTTGGAAGGTGGATGCACTGGATCGGCTACGCACGTGTGACGAAAATGTCTAGGGTACCCGAGATGCGTTCGTACGGATCCGTCGGAAGTCCACAAGAGGGGCACGCCAAGAAATTCAGCTTCCTCAAATAACGCTGTGGCGTATTGTGAAGCGACGCCTGCTTATGAAGTGTTACAAGTTGCATTTACTGCAGCAATTGCGTCCCGACGACCATAACAGAAGGTACGAATTTTGTGTTTCAGTTCTCTAGGTTATGGCAGAGGACACTTCTTCCGAACGTGTCACCTCCTTCGGGTGACTCCTCTATTCGGACGAATCGACGTTCCATCTATCGAGTAAAGTAAACCGCCATAATGTAAGAATTTGTGTCTAACAAAACGCTGACATCGACGCCGAACACGAAAAAGACTGCCGGAAACTAAATGCGTTTTGTGCCGTTTCTGTTCGCGAAGTTTATGATCTTCCTTTTTTTGTGGAGGAAACTGTGACAAGAATGTTATACCTGGATATGCTGTAAAATTAGCCGCCACCTCAACTTCACGAAGTTTCCAATGATCCCATTTTTATGCACTACAGCGCCCCGTCTCACTCTCGCCCTGAAGTGCTGCGTTATCTTAACACCTTCGCACAACATTGGACTGGAAGAGGCGCACAACAAGATGTTATGCATTGCTTTTGGCCTCCCGGATCACCAGACCTTACATCTTGGGATTTATTTCTGTGGGGGTACGTGAAAGACAGTCTCTGTTCCCCCCATAGCAGCTACTCTTCAAGAGCTGAGAAATCGAATTGTTGAAGCTGTCGATTCCGTAAGTAGGGACCTGTTGATCCGTGTCTGAAATGAAATGGACTAACGTTTCGATGTTACTCGAACAACGCATGTTGCTCAAAATGAGTGTATGTTATGGTATGTCTGCGAAAACTTTGCACCTTCCTCTATCCAGTGACATAACACTGTGTGTTTCTATCTTTCGTAGTTTGTCTGCAATAAATACACTAATGGCCATTACAATTGCTACACCACGAAGATGACGTGTTACAGACGCGAAATTTAACCGACAGGAAGAAGATGTTGAGATCTGCAAATGAGTAGCTTTTCAGAGCATTCACAGAACGTTGGCGCCGGTGACGACACATACAACGTGCTGACAAGAGGAAAGTTTCCAACCGATTTCTCATACACAAACATCAGTTGACCGGCGTTGCCTGGTCAAACGTTGTTGTGATGTCTCGCGTAAGGAGGAGAAATGAGTACAATCACGTTTCTGACTTCGATAAATGTCGGATTGTAGCCTATCGCGATTGCGGTTTATCGTATCGCGACATTGCTGCTCGCGTTGGTCGAGATCCAATGACTGTTAGCAGAATATGGAAGCGGTGGGTTCAGGAGGGTAATACGGAACGCCGTGCTGGATCCCAACGGCCTCGTATCACTAGCGGTCGACATGACAGGCATCTTATCCGCATGGCTGTAACGGATCGTGCAGCCACGTCTCGATCCCTGAGTCAATACATGGGGACGTTTGCAAGATAAGAACCATCTGCAAGAACAGTTGGACGACGTTTGCAGCAGCATGGACCATCAGCTCGGAGACCATGGCTGCGGTTACCCTTGACGCTGCATCACAGACAGGAGCGCCTGCGATGGTGTACTCAACGACGAACCTGGGTGCACGAATGGTAAAACGTCACTTTTTTCGGATGAATCGAGGTTCTGTTTACAGCATCATGATGGTCGCATCTGTGTTTGGCGACATCGCAGTGGCCGGCCCGAGCGGCCGAGCGGTTCCAGGCGCGTCAGCCTGGAACCGCGCGACCGCTACTGTTGCATGTTCGAATCCTGCCTCGGGAATGGATGTGTGTGATGTTCTTAGGTTAGTTAGGTTTAAGTAGTTCTAAGTTCTAGGGGACTGATGACCTCAGCTGTTAAGTCCCATTGTGCACAGAGCCAATAGAACCATTTTTGAACATCGCAGTGAACGGACATTGGAGGCGTGTATTCGTCATCGCCATACTGGCGTATCACCCGGCGTGATGGTATGGGGTGCCATTGGTTACACGTCTCGGTGACCTCTTGTTCGCATCGACGGCACTTTGAACAGTGGACGTTACATCTCATAGATTAGATTAATACTTGTTCCACAGATCATGAATACGACAAATCGTAATGATGTGGAACGTGTCGGTTAATAAAAGATGTCTGTACAAAATATTACATTACACAAAATATTGCATGACACTAATGTTTAAGTTGTTGTTTTTTTTTTGCCCCCCTTAATTTATATCTAAAAATTCAGCCAATGAGTAGTACAAGGAGTTGTCATCTAGAAATTCTTTTAACTTATTTTTAAATGTTAGTTGGCTATCTGTCAGGCTTTTGATGCTGTTTGGTAGGTGACCAAAGACTTTTGTGGCAGCATAATTTACCCCTTTCTGTGCCAAAGTCAGATTTAACCCTGCATAGTGAAGATCATCCTTTCTCCTGGTGTTATAGCTATGCACACTGCTATTACTTTTGAACTGGGCTGGATTATTAACAACAAATTTCATAAGTGAATATATATATACTGTGAGGTTACTGTGAGGATCCCTAGATCCTGAAATAGATGTCTGCAGGATGACCGTGGGTGGGCTCCAGCAATTATTCTGATTACACGTTTTTGAGCAATGAATACTTTTCTACTCAACGATGAATTACCCCAGAATATGATGCCATACGAAAGCAGTGAATGAAAGTAGGCATAGTAATCTAATGTACTAAGATTCTTATCACCAAAATTTGCAATAACCCTAATAGCATACGTAGCTGAACTCAGACGTTTCAGCAGACCATCAATGTGTTGCTTCCAGTTTAACCTCTCATCAATGGACACACCTAAAAAGTTTGAAAATTCTACCTTAGCTACAGACTTCTGTTCAAAGTCTATATTTATTACTGGAATTGTGCCATTTACTATTATACGGAACTGTATATACTGTGTTTTAACAAAATATAAAGAGAGTCCGTTTGCTGAGAACCACTGAATAATTTTGTGAAAAATATCATTTACAATTACATCACTTAGTTCTTGGTTTTTGGATGTTATTGCTATACTTGTATCATCAGCAAAAAGAACTAACTTTGCATCTTCATCAATGTGGAATGGTAAGTCATTAATGTATATCAAGAACAGTAAAGGACCTAAGACAGAACCCTGTGGGACCCCGTACTTGATAGCCCCCCAGTTTGAGGAACCAGCTGTTGTTTTAACATTATGTGTTACGACCCGTGGCTCTGCCCTTCATTCGATCTCAGCGAAACCCTACATTTCAGCAGATAATGCACGACCGCATGTTGCAGGTCCTGTACGGGCCTTTCTGGATACAGAAAATATTCGACTGCTGCCCTGGCCAGCACATTCTCCAGATCTCTCAGCAATTGAAAACGTCTGGTCAATGGTGGCCGAGCAACTGGCTCGTCACAACACGCCAGTCACTACTCTTGATGAAGTGTGGTACCGTGTTGAAGCTGCATGGGCAGCTGTACCTGTACACGCCATCCAAGCTCTGTTTGACTCAATGCCAAGGCGTTTCAAGGCCGTTATTACGGCCAGAGGTGGTTGTTCTGGGTACTGATTTCTCAGGATCTATGCACACAAATTGCGTGAAAATGCAATCACATGTCAGTTCTAGTATAATATATTTGTCCAATGAATACCCGTTTATCATCTGCATTTCTTCTTGGTGTAGAAATTTTAATGACCAGTAGTGTAATTGAAATGTGTTCTTTCTCTGTTAATCACCCAGTATGTCGCGAGAAGATCAGGAACGTAAAGTGAGATGGGCGCGCTCACGGCGATGCGCAATAATGGTACTTCCCGCGGAGTATTCGCGACTGGAACTGAAAAGGATGCGGAGGAGAAGAGGGGGGCTGGAGACAGCGGTACACGAAGTACCGCACGCTACACAGGCAGCTAGCGGGGTGTGGATGTAGACGCAGATGTACATTTGGATCGCTATTCCACGTGGGTAGGTTTCCACCCGGTTACCCAGCGGCACGAGACAAAGTTGGGAGAGCAGGCAGGCCGGGCTGACGTGTGATTACTAATGAACAAGACTGGCGCCCCCGGCAGAAGTGGGTTGATTCTGGCGGGAGGGCACGCGCTAGCAGCGCCGTGAAGAGAGCAGTCGGCGGCGGCGCCTGATTAAAACCATCTGCACAGCACGCGGGCTGCGACGCGCAGCGTCCTATTAACGGCGAGAGGGGAGGGGGGCGGGGCGGGGGGGGGGGGGCGTTGCGTGGGCGTCGTTAGGCACAGCTCGCGACGCCGCGCCGCTCGTTAGCTGGACGGCCGATCGGCGCCGCGCACCAATTACTCGCCAGAGAGAGGCTCCGACCCCACTCCGGCGCGCGGCGCGGATTCATTAGTTACCTGGCGAGCCAGCTCTCGAGTGTTGACGGGACACGCCGATTTCTCCGAAGCGGGAATGCGTTAGTTTGGGTAAATAAAGGGGCGAAAATCTCAGAAACAGCAGTAACTCGCGACTAGCTGCGCTGCGAGATAACGTGGTGGACTCGCTACCAAGCGACGCGGAGGCCGTGTGAACTGTTGACGCGTTAGCCTCAAGCAACGTTTTTGGTTTTAAATGTGTGTTCAAAAATGTGTATGAAATCTTATGGGACTTAACTGCTAAGGTCATCAGTCCCTAAGCTTACACACTACTTAACCTAAATTACCCTAAGGACAAATACACACACCCATGCCCGAGGGAGGACTCGAACTTTCGCCGGGATCAGCCGCACAGTCCATGACTGCAGCGCCCGAGACCGCTCGGCTAATCCCGTGCGGCTTTAAATGTGTGTATTAGGCCAGAAGCTCTAGGGGACAATTCGCTGGATACCGGAAAATTTCTCTGTAGCAATCAATATGTGGTCCGGAGGCAACAATGGTGTGAAACCCACCTGGCTCTATTTATAGGCGAGACTCAAAAGGCAATAGATACAGGCGCCCATATTGAACCTACGCTTCTGGACTTCCGGAAGGCGCTCAATATAGTTCCGCACTGTCACCTAATGAACAATATACGATCAGCTAAGCGTTTCTAGCTAACAGAAGACAGCATGTCATTCTGACGTGACAGTAACTTCAGGTGTGCCTAATAGGAGTGTTATAGGCACATTACTTCTGACAGAATGCATAAGTGACCTAGTAGATAAGGAGGCTTTTCTCGAACGATAGTGTTGCATACAGACAAGTTGCTACGCTACAAAACTGTAGCGAAATGCAGAAAGAGCTGCCGAGGACCGACGCTTGTTGCAGAGAGTAGCAATTGACCCTCAACACAAACAGATGTAACGTACTGCGAATAAATATCCAGAGAGACCCTTTAACTCGCATTCGGGAGGACGACGGTTCAGTCCCGCGTCCGGCCATCCTGATTTAGGTTTTCCGTGATTTCCCTAAATCGCTCCAGGCAAATGCCGGGATGGTTCCTTTGAAAGGGCACGGCCGACTTCCTTCCCTAATCCAATGAGACCGATTACCTCGTTGTTTGGTCTCTTCCGCCGAACACCCCAGCCCAGAGCGCTCCGTTCGCTCACGAGATCCCAGATTCCAGACCCTTTAATG